>NC_140183.1:78541906-79141906 GCF_963971535.1 Notolepis coatsorum
GAACTCTGGAGCTCAAGGTGTTTCCGTTGCGGGAAGAGGACATTTAATCCGAGATTGTGTGAGGAAGAGGGGAGAGGCGCACGTCTAGCCTGCGCGCAGTGCGCGGGGACGGTGATTCCCAGTCACGGATGCGCATAGTGCAACGGGGACGGTGATCTCAGTCGAAGCTGCGCGTAGTGGCAGGTGTAGAGAGTGAGGGGAGAGGGGCAAGGCGAACTCCGCCTCAGCCCCAAGAGGAGCGCGGGGCTGGGCTCAGCGCAAGTAGTGGTACAGAGGAGGGCAGAGTGTTGCAGCGCAAAGCAGCGAGCGGTGACGACACAGATCCCACTGCAGACCGCCAGCAATGTAAATAGTGTCCTTGTGCAGACCGTCAGTAGCACAGCGGATGGTATCCAGCTGCAGGGTCACAGAACCGGTGTAGCAGGTACGAAGCAACCTGTTGATATAATGAGGACAGTTGCTGGGATGAAGGAGGGGGGGGGGGGGGTCGTGGCAGGAAGGATTACGGAGGTGGAGGGTGGATCTGTTGAGACACAAGGACTGGGAAAGGGGATGAGGATGAGGGGGGGGAGGGGTGGTGGCAGGGAGGTTTTCGGATGAGGGAGTGTGCCTGGGGTGGTTGTAGCTATTGAGGGAACAGGGTCAGAGGACTCAGTTGAGGGGGTCAGGGTGGGGGTCGTGGCGGGAAGGGTTACAGATGTGGGGAGTGTACCTGGGGTAGCTGTAGATGTTGAGGGGGTCAGGGTGGAGGGAGTGGAGGATATTGAAATGGGGGAGAGGGGGCGGCGGGTGGGGGGTTGCTAGGCAGAAGAGGAAGATTGAGGTAGTTGGGGGGTGTCGAGCTCTCAAGCTAAGAAGGCAGGTGTCGGAAGAGAGAACTTAGCAGTACGCAGAGTACACAGGGGGGTTCATGGGCAGATATGGTTGTTGAATAGTGATGATGACTTTGAGAGCGCCAATCATAGATGCAATGAAACTGTTTTTAAAGTTGACAAAGAACAGGAAGAGTGTAGAGGTGACAGATTTTTTTCCGGATATAGATGTGTTTGTTGTAGCAGCAAAGGAACATATGAGGTTTAAAGGAGATGGTCGTTTTGTTGACACAGATGTATACAGGATGAGGAAGATTGTGCAGAAGGTGCTACAGGGCCCCAGGGTGGTGGAGGCTGGAGTGGAATCGGTGTAGTTTTGTTTTGTTTTATTTGTTTATTTTGCTTTTTTATTTCTGAAATGAGAGTTTTTTTATTGAAGGGACTGGTGTGGTGGTCACTTAGGGCTAGACTTTTCAAGGTGTCCCGATACCGGGGAAAGGAGGCTGAGACTTTTTTTGTTCATCTCATATACTCTTATACTTTTGTGGAATTTTATAAAGACTGGGGCTATGGAGGATTCAGAGACAGGAGCGGGGCGTATCGTTTTCATGCCCGATGGGGAGGCCACGCATTACTCCTTCGGCAGACTTTTCATCGGAGTCGTCATGGGGGATGTTGTCTCTGCCGTCTTTTTATGGTACTGGTACCTTGTTAAAGGGTTGGAAGGTATGACTGTGGGGCTCATCGCGGTCTACGCTGAAATAAACGGTTTCCTGATTCAGCCTTGGAGGGTGATGGTGAAGCGGACTTTGCTGGTTGTTTTCTACCCGATGTTCGGAATGGGTTCATTAGGGCTTTGAGCTCTCGAATCAGCTGCTCGATGGGAAGTCACTGAGGGCTGCCAGTTCCGCACGGGGGAGTGGGAGCTGGTGTTGGAGCGGCATCTGAACCAGGGAGGAAAAGGCGGCCTCGGACGGGGAGGCAAGGGTGACACTGTCTGATGAGGATGTCGGTCCAGAGATGCATCTCGATCCCCATGCTCTGTTTCGGCCCCCGACATCATCGATGCCATGTGATATAAGTCTGGTGGACGGTGGGTGCAGATGTGATGAGGCTGAAGGAGGATGGTCAGCTGAAAGGGCGGGCCCTGTTTATCCACGGGATAAGTTTTGACTGGAGTCTGTCGGACACGCACAAAGGCCTGGTGTGTTGTACCGCGGGGAAAGGTGAAGACAGAGACGCTCTTCTCAGGACACGGTTTCTACAGTGCCTCTCCGGTGTCTCTTTCTCTGATACGCCCAGAACTTTGGATCGTTTAGGTTTCTTTTTTCCCTGTGGGGAAAATTTCAAGTGACAATTTGGTTCAGGTTCAGCATCATTGTCCCTAATTGATTTTTGTTTGTTTGTTCTGTTTTTGACGTTTTGTTGCATCTTGTGTAGTTTTAGTAAAGAATAAAGTTTTTTATAAAATCAAAAAAAAATCTCTCTCTCTCCTCTCTCTCTCTCTCTCTCTCTCTCTCCTCCTCTCTCTCTCTCTCTCTCTCTCTCTCTCTCTCTCTCTCTCTCTCTCTCTCTCTCTCTCTCTCTCTCTCTCTCTCTCTCTCTCTCTCTCTCTCTCTCCTCTCTCTCTCTCTCTCTCTCTCTCGCTCTCGGCTCTCGCTCTCTCTCTCTCTCTCTCTCTCTCTCTCTCTCTCTCTCTCTCTCTCGCTCTCTCGCTCTCTCGCCTCCTCTCCCTCTCTCTCTCTCTCTCTCTCGCTCTCTCTCTCGCGCTCTCTCTCTCGCGCTCTCTCTCTCTCTCTCTCTCTCTTACGCGCAGGCGGTGACTTCAGTGATGGTGATGCCCTGGCGGCTCCGCTTGCCCTGCTCTCTGATCCCCTTCCACCAGCTGACTCAGAACCCGCTCCTCCGAAAACTCCGGCAACATCTCCAGGTCATCGGCAGGGATGTCAAACAGGGACCAGTGGTAGGCTATAACACCCTCACTGGAGCCGTGGATGGATGGAGGACGAGAAAGGGGATAAGAGAATGTTTTGTCATTTAGCTGAATGAATGAAAACTTCATTTAACAGATTGCAGAATGGGTACAATACAGTACGGCTCAATACACACAATTGTTAAGGGGATGCAGACCAGAGAGAGACGTTTGTCTTGTTTCCATCAGGGTCCCCCATTTTCAATTCATATAGTTGAAAGCTGACCGCTTTTATCCAAAGCGACTTACAAGTTCTGTACAACAAGTCGGCAGGACGGGCACAACTCTTTCAACCGAGTAACAATGTTCATCAAACCGTGTTGAAACTACTAGTGTATATATATATATATATACACACTAGTACAGTATATATATACTACAATATAAAATACAGAAATATTTTCAGTGTCCTATTAGGGGCTTGGTTAGTGATGAGATACAGATCCTGAACCTTGTTTTAAGATCCCAGCAGTGTGGACTCCTACCTGAAGGCAGTGATCACAGATTTGGTGTAGTATTTTGCAAGGAAGGGATCTTTCTTGTAGTTTTTCTCCAACTGTGTAAAAGAAAAAGGGAAAAAAAAAAAAAAACAAGGACACACAGTGTTATAGATGCTAAGCCATAGCTCACGGAGAATGAACGAGAATGGCGTTGCTATGGTGACAGAACGCAAAAACTCCGTTCTTGGAACGGCTTTGACTGTGAGAAGCAGGAAGCGGCCCGACGTTCACTGGTTCAGAGACCGCGGGCACCGTCCTCACAGTTTGGACCCATGCCGACCGCAAGAACCGTGAACCGGGTGTGACTTGTGAATTACGTATATACACCTGCATACAACCCATATAACTCTGTATGACAGCATGTACAATAATGCTGTATATAACGTGTATATATATATATATTTATTCTTACCGTATAGTATATCTATCCACATCTGTCTGTACATAGTACCGGCATATAAATATTTGTACATATATGTAGATACTATATCTATACATATCTTTTACCTACTCTTACTGCGATTCGTTTTTTGTTTATCACCGCATAGTTTTTATAACGAAACGCAACAATCTGGGTAGCATTTTACATTTCGCCGTGAACTCAGCTGTAACATTATTACTGACTGTGGATCGCTCGTGCTATCACGCAACGTGATTGGTTGTTTCAAAACAAAGTGGGTCTGGGAAATGAAGTGTGGATTCGCGCAAAATGAATTAATATATATACATTTAATAACGTTAATTTTTAATCGTTGGGCATGGGGGGAGGTATCAAGTCTTTTCAAGTCAAGTGAAGTTGCGTAGCAACAACAGACAATAAGTTGACTCAGAATAACTCATGTACAAATGCCGATATGCCCTACTTTGTTTACTTGTTTATTGCACAATGTCGCTGTATTGGTTGGATTCTTATTATATATTATTACTATTGTATTATGCACATTGTTGCGGGCAATTTAATTTTATAAATAATAAAAAAATATATAAATATTAGAAAGGGCTGGGAATCAAACCCCGGGCGTCGGCTTGAAAGGAATGGGGATAAACCACTAGACCACGGTACTAGACAAAATATATCATTATAAATAGAGCCCACCTAGCTATCTACACAAAATATATACATTGACTGCTCCATTCGACAGGTTTTAACTGGTTAATTATTTTATTCAGCAACATTGCTTTAGACATGGTATGGTATTTATTTTAGACAACAAAACATACAGATCGTTATACAGTATACTGTGTAGGACGTTGTAGCGTCCGTCTAATGACTTTGCGCCTCCTGGCGGCATAAAATAGAACAGCAGCCTGGGTTCCTAATTCATTTCCACGACGTGATATAACCGTGCTCACGTCGCGGCAAAGCGCCCAGGAAAACTAAAAGCTTCATCTGTAGTTATGCTGCTGGCCATAGTGTCTTTATACCTGTATCACTGTACATATTAATATTACAACTCTGTAGATACATCTGATTACCACTACACCCAGTAGTACTCATTTATAAATAATATCAATATTGACTCAATCATGTCCAGTGTTACTGTAGTTCAACACTTAGGCCACAGGGGGTCAGCGACTGAGAAGATTTGTATTGTTAGATATGATTAAGTACATATTTCTATTAGAGCTGAGATACCAGGGGATATATATATATATATATATATATATATATATATATATATATATCTTCTCATCTTCCGTCAACTTCTAGTTAATGGAATAGTGAAATGCAGCTATTCCCAATTCCCTTCCTGGGACCCCTTGGAACCCCCTCGACGGGATCCCCGACCCACCTTTTGATTTTTGATTTGATTGAAGTTTATTTCAAATATGCAACATAACAAACAAACATCAAGTACATATATAGCCTTAAGCCGTTCAAATAATAAATGTATATAAAAACAAAAAAATAACAAAGAACCAAAAAAGTCAAACAAAACTTTGTTTTTCATTTAAATATTTGAAAGGGAGTGGGAAGAAGCATACACTTATTTAATCCCACCCCTATTTACTCATCAGAACATACTATATTTTATTTACTCATTCATACATTACTAGACTTACATTGAAAAATTTACTTAGTTAACAATACATTCTTTTAATAATACCTTATTAATATTTGCCAAACTGTATGTTACCCTGTAGTTTCTCTAGCGATTTTTAATACATATATACAACTATATACCTACATATGCACATATATACATTTATATATACATACATATTGCCAGTTATCAAACCCCTTCTTCATCTCTGTAAAACCATTTGACTGTATTTTATTTTAAACTGTGTTGTGTTTTATTTTATTTAACTCCACAATCAGACCGTTCCATAATTTTACTCCACATATTGAAATACAAAGACTCTTCATGGTCGTTCGAAAACTGCATCTTTTGAAATTAAATGCTCCCCTTAAATTGTAACCCCCATCTTGCACGTTGAACAGTCTTTGAATATTTCCTGGGAGTTTATACATTTTTGCTTTGTACATTATTTGTGCAGTTTGATACATTACAATATCAGTACATTTTTATAATTTTGACTGTAAGAAAAGTGAATGAGTATGTTCCAGATATCCAACCTTGTGAATGATGTGCACAGTTCATTTTCTGTAGGATGGTTAATGGGTGTAATGAGCATTTATAATTATTTCCCCAGACTTCAACGCAGTAAGTTAAATATGGTGAAACTAGTGAACAGTAGCGTAGAGAATGTGAAGTGATTTGTGATCCAGGACCTGCTTTGCTTTGTTTATGACTGAAATGCTCCTTTGAGTACCACTGCTGCAGTGCATACATAAGAATATATGGAATTAACAGTCCTACCCAGTCCGTGGCGGCCTGAAGTCTTGTAAGTACGAAATAGCATGTTCAGATATATGTAACTGCTGCATCATGCATAGCCGTACATGACGAGAAAACGGTCCCAATTAGACCCCTTGCCATCAGCTACAGTGGGCAGCGTACTATAGCAAACACGGTAGTCATCTGTACAAGTACAAGTCACTAGTACAAGCCACGGTTTTAAAGAAGAGTTCACCATCATGTCAGAGGTCACACTGTTCATACCGGTACTTAGCTTTTTTTTTCCTTTCTATCCAATTCTCCCATCCCAATTTAGTCGTTATGCCAATTCCCTTCCTGGTCATTACGCGCATTGCCCCACTGTCGGCCTGGGGAGGGTGTAGAGTTGACCATCACATGCCTCCTCCGATACATGTGGAGTCGCCAGCCGTTTCTTTTCACCCGACAGCGAGGAGAACGTAACGCGTGCAGAGGTTCAAGCTATTTCCCCCAGATCCCCACCCTGCTGAACAGACCGACCAGTAGGAGTCACTGTTTGCAACGATCAGGACACATACCCCACCGGCTTCCCGCCCGCTAACACTGCCAATTGGGACATAATTTTGTCTATACTCTACTACATCCGGCACAATTGTACAGCCCTGTCCTATATTCTATTGTACCTTTATTTGAATTTAGTTTATATATTCCATTTAATTGTATTACTAACTTAATTGTCTGTTAATGTTGCACCAAACAAACCAAAACCATTTGTATGGTCAGTGATAATACCAGGGAGAGGCAGGAGGAGGAAGACTGTTCACAGGATGTTGACGTAGAATATCAAGATGGGCCCAAAGCGGTCCGTTTCTAAAGTCGGCACAATGAAATGTGATCCCAGTGCCATCCCCCCCCACACACCCCCATCTCACTTGGGAGGTGAACCACCATTAGAAAAAATTTCTCCACAGAGAGGTGGAGGGACTCCATGGATATAGGTGGTGCTATCCTCAAGGCCAGTCTGACAGGAGTGAATTAATTTCCTCTTGTGAGGATGAAGTTGTAGCACAACTCTAGTTTTGTAAGACAACACTGGTAGGCTTTATCCATTCATTTAATAATGAATACCCTGTCGGTGGCCTTGCAGATGTGCATCTGGCGCCTGACCAAACAGCCAAAAATACTATTCATATTTCAAACGGGGTATCTGCAGATTTCAACATGTTACATTTAAGACCACTTAGAGCTTAATTGAATACCAATTTCACGACCATATTAGCAAAAAAAGAATGAAAACACACATAGCAACACTGAACTGGCGGCTGCAATTCCAATTTAAATTCTTGTGCATTCCATACAAGCTCTCGCCACCAAGCTCTGCAATAAACTATTAATATGTAAAGTGATGCAGGTGTACGTACTGTAGGTATATAGAAGGATTATATGCAGGTATATTCAAACAGAAAAGGATATATATATTAGGGCTGTTAAAGTGTATCTAGATTAATCTATGGCGTGAACATTTTTCAACGTTCTGAACTTTCAGCAGTATCTTTGCTTGTTCTTTTTTTGCATAGACTCATGCACCTTTTTGAAAATGATCTGACATGAAGATGGAACACATTTTTGTTGTTAATATGATTTATATTACTGGTAGTTCATAAAGGACATTATCGTCCTCTAAGCTAATCTGCATTTTAACATAGGCCTGGGTTGTTTTTATTTCTGTTAGCGCCGCGGATATAAGAAAGAGGTCTTTAAAGCTGAGTCAATGTTGATGGTTGTGTTGAACATTTGTATTTCACAGGAGAGAAACTATATTCAAAGATCAAAGAAAGCTATTAAAATAGTCTTTGAATCTAAATATACTTTCTTTGTGTTGATTCTACATCAACTCTTTCAGGGCCAACAGCGCCCTCTGCTGATGCCCTTCTGGGCCAATGCTGTATCCAATGGAGGAAAGGACTTATTTGCGAGTGCATAAAACATATAAAATATAATAGCAATAGATCTAAATAACATGTGTGGTCGTCAATGAGTTGCTTCCAGTCAAAATGCACGAAACAGATAATTTTTTCATACATTCATTTCCATTTTATACCGTGATGAATATCAATATATTTCTAGAGCGTTCTGTCTCATCTCAATAAACCCCAGCAAAGCGAGCTTAAATGTATTTCCTTAGAAATTGTGCCATTTGTCGCTTGATTTATCAATCGTTTTCAAATAAATGCTAGATTATCGCTATTATACTGTATGTGTAAAAAAAATCAGTTCTCTGTACTTTGGTCGGCGCGACCTCACACACACACACACACACACACACACACACACACACACACACACACACACACACACACACACACACACACACACACACACACACACACACACACACACACACACACACACACACACACACACACACACACACACACACACACACACACACACACACACACACACACACACACACACACACACACACACACACACACACACACACACACACACACACACACACACACACACACACACACACACACACACAGCGGTGATAGGAGCATCTGATTGCCCCAAGACTCGTAACATAAAGGCCTTACTTCAGATCTGATGTCATGCAAAAAGATGAATCCAATTCCTGATCGCCATTCCAAATATTGATCGCGTTTATTGATCCAACGTTATATCAAAGATCCATGCTGCTCCCAGTCCCCACAGCCAATGCAATGGTATCCAGCTGCATCCCCGAGAAGTCAAACCTGGACCGGACTGATTTTTTTGCTGCACTGTCCCAACCAATCCAATCCAATGATGTGCAATACCATCCGGGAGACGATAGGGGGCGGTATTTGCCCTTTGCAAGCTCAGACCCAGTCCCAATGATAACGTCAGGCTGGATGGATGAAAAATGAATGGATATCGCTAATAAAATGCACCATATGTGGATACTGTGATACTGTGAATAATGTATATTTCAGTGGATACTGTGATACTGTGAATAATGTATATTTCAGTAGATAGTAAATTATAACACTACCTTATGCATACTACACCTTATGTGACACTGTGAATACTGTGAATATATTTTTCAGCTAGTTAGATAGTAAATTATATTGACCTATTTGTTTACACTGCTTGTGTTGTGTTTACTACCTGTACCCTTCCCCCATGCTGCTATGATGCCTGAATTTCCCCAAGGGGATCAATAAAGGAATATCTTATCTTATCTTAAAAGAAATATGGATTAAAACCCGGATTTTCTCGGGTTTGGCGCCCAGAGCATGGCGAGTTAACACGGACTATCTCGGGTTTGGCCTCCAGTGAGTTAATTCCATGATTTGACTCAAGTAAATATCTGTTACAAGCTTCGGTCTTAAGTAGAAAAATGCGATTTTGTATCTAGATTAATTAAAGAAAATTGTGAGATTAATTAGTAAAAATTTTTAAATCTATTAACAGCACTAATATATATATATATAGATGCAGTAAATATACATTTATAAATGTATACAAAAACGTCAACGACTTGAATACAAAAACATTTCATATATTTAATATTATTATATTATATAGGTCTAAGCGCTCGTCACCAACGCAAGAGACACCGGTATCGAATCCGGCTTGTGGCAGGGCCTCAGAACAATGACAGACTACAAAGGAACCCCCCTCAAACTGAACAGTGACATCTCCTTAGCAAATGATCTCAACTCCTTCTATGCAAGGTTTGAGGCTGTGAACAACAACACCAGCCTACAAACCACGGCAATGGGGGGGGGGGGGTCTGCTGATGGAGACTCAGTGTTCAGGGTAACAGAGCATGAGGTGAGACGGATCTTTAAAAAAGTGGATATCAGGAAGGCAGCAGGACCGGACGGCATCCCCGGCCGCGTCCTAAAAGTCTGTGCCGACCAACTGGCCCCGGTATTCACTGACATCTTCAACCTGTCCTTGGAACAGGCCGTCATCCCCACCTGTCTGAAGAAGTCCACCATCATCCCTGTACCCAAAAAATCTACGCCCGCTTGCCTCAACGACTACCGCCCTGTAGCCCTCACCTCCATAGCCATGAAGTGCTTTGAGAAGCTAGTGAAGGGCTACATCTGTTCCTCCCTCCCCATCAACCTGGACCCTCTGCAATTTGCATATCGCCCCAACAGGTCCACGGAGGACGCCATAGCCCATGTGCTGCACACAGCAGCATCACATCTGGACAAGAGGCAGGGGAACTATGTGAGAATGCTGTTCATCGACTACAGCTCAGCATTCAATACCATAGTCCCCTCCAAACTCATAGCCAAGCTCAGGGACCTGGGCTTGAACTATGACCTGTGCCAGTGGGTCCTGGACTTCCTGACGGGCAGACCCCAGGTGGTAAGAGCCGGCAACTGCACCTCCTCATCCATCACGCTCAACATAGGGGCCCCCCAGGGCTGTGTTCTGAGCCCCCTCCTCTACTCCCTGTACACACATGACTGCGTAGCACAGCGGAACAACAACACCATCATCAAATTTGCTGATGACACAGTAGTGGTGGGCCTGATCTCTGCCAACGACGAAAGGGCCTACCTGGAAGAGGTAGAGAACCTGTCACAGTGGTGTCAGGAGAACTGCCTCTCCCTGAACGTCAGCAAAACAAAAGAGATGATTGTGGACTTCAGGAGGTCGGGGGTCAAGGACTACAGCCCCCTCAGCATCGACGGGGCACCAGTTGAGAGAGTGAACAGTTTCAAGTACCTCGGAGCCCACATATCCGAGGACTTGACATGGACCACACACATTGACAGTGTTGTGAAGAAGGCACGACAACGCCTCTACTTCCTCAGGCGCCTAAGGAAGTTCCAAGTCAGTCAGAAGATCCTTAGGAACTTCTACTCATGTACAATAGAGAGCATCCTGACCGGCAACATCACCTCCTGGTTTGGGAATAGCACTGCAAAAGACCGTAGCAGACTACAAAGAGTGACACGTTCAGCCGAACGCACAATTAGAGGGGGGCTTCCCACCCTCCAGAACATTTACAACAAGCGGTGCAAGGGGAAGGCTAAGAGAATTATTAAGGACTCGAGCCACCCGAACAACTGCCTCTTTGAACTGCTGCCGTCAGGCAAGCGATACCGGAGTCTTATGGCGAGCACAGAAAGACTCAGAAGGAGCTTCTATCCCCAGGCCATCAGGCTGCTAAACGAACAATAATCGCTAAACGAACAATAATCACTATGCAACAACCATCAAATGCACACAGCACACACACCCACACGCACACACTCACTCAAACAAACAACACACTGCAGCACCCACTCTCCACACTTTAGATCACACAAACACACTTACACTTTATATTTATTGATAAAGGATTTGCACTACAACTCGTACACCTACTGTGAATTGTACCTAAACTGCACCTCGTCCATTTATGCCTTGCACTATATAGTATTGTATATTAGTACACTGCACAGTATTGTATATTGTATGGTAACTACGTCTACGAACATTGTACATATGTCTAAACTGAACACTGTGACCTCTTTTTTTACTTCTAATTTTTACTATTTTTACTATGTTTTATTTCATACTTATCTTGTCATGCACAGTCTCTGGAGCGCAACAGTAAGAAGCATTTTGTACAAAAGTATTCTGTACTTCTGTATGACAACTATTAAAGAAACTTGAAAACTTGGCTGTCAGCGTTGCCTCCGGCTTGGCCGGCCGTCATACTGGCTCAATTGGCAGAGTCAGCGGAAGGGAAGCCCGGGTGGTATTCTGGTCAGTGTAAACAGCGACTCCTACAGGTCGGTCAGGGCGCCTGCACAGCAAAGAAGGGATATGGTGAAGGTAGTGTGACCTCCCACGCGTTACACTTCACCAATGAGAGTCCATGCTGGCAGGTGTAAGAGGTTGCTGGCTGTCTCCTATGTGAGGGAGGAAGCATCTGATAGACTTCAGGACTCCCTAGACCGACCAGTGGGGGGCACATGCGAGCAACGGCCATAAAGGGGAGGGGGGAATTGGCATAACGACTAAATTGGGATGGGAGAAAATCTGAGAAAAACAGGAGAAAAAGTGTATCAAAAAAATATATTTAATATTATTTCATCTCCTACACCCCCCCCCCCCCCCAAATGTAATACATGTGCAAATTAAATTGAAGACTTTATAATACCTCTTAAGGCCTTAAATTGAGAATTATGAATTTAATACTTTTTAATACCCCACAGATACCCTGTTAACACATTGGGGACAAAGCACGGATATATCCGGCTTTCGAATCCATGCGTTGTGGACAGAATCACGGAGATATCCGTGGGAAGTTGTTATTGCTTTTATTCCATTTTAATAACCTGTTCAAGGTCGCAGAGCGGCACTGCAGATAATATAATAATTAGGGCTGTCAGTTTATTGCGTTAATTAGATTAATTAATTACACAGCAAATTATCGCGTTATTAACTCAAAATTAATTACAATTTTTTTTTTTTTTTTTTTTTTAATATATATTTTTTTGTATCTCATTCATTCCATAAGAATGTAGAATACACATTTACAGACTTTTTTTTTAATATGGTTCATTTGCATGTTCTTGGTATCTGATTCTAGGGACATCTATGAATCTCAGGGAATGTATTCCCAGTGTCAGAAATACTGTGGGCTAGATCCACAAAGAATGGATTGCACGGTGCAAGTTGCACCCTTACTTACAATTCATTATGAATAAAAAATGGGGGACCCTGATGTAAACAAGACGAAAGTCTTTCTCTGGTCTGCATCCCAATTGTGTGTATTGAGCCATACTGTATTGTACCCATTCTGCAATCTGTTAATAACATTTTCATTCAATCAATCAATCTGCGCGGTGATTGATTGAATGAAAATTTTATTTTGAGTAAATTGTAATGAACCAAATGAGAATATCAATACATTTTTTTTAATCTTTGACTGTGAATAACACTATGCTCAAATTGACCAGACCTGAAAAATCTAAGCAAATTAATAGATGGAAGATGATTAAACAGAAGGTTTTGTAGATACAGTACTGAATTCTGCCATCCGGACACATGCAATTTGAAATATGATTATAGAATATAGAATATCAGGCGATGGTTATGCGATAAAAATACGATTAATTAGATTAATTAATTACAAATCCTATAATTAATTAGATTACTTTTTTTAATCGCCTGACAGCACTAATAATAATATAATAATGCAGGACCTGCTCAGAGGTCTTTAATTGGCATGCAATTATCCTCAACACACACACACACACACACGCATGCATTGTCTCTGTAGGATCGCTGATGCGATTCGTCTCTGCGATTAACCCATCCCATCGTCCTTCCCCCCCAAGGGCAGCCGGGAGCAGACAGGCGTCAACGTGAGCCGCGCCAGGGGACCAATCCAAGTGCTCCTGTCCGTCTTCGTCAAGGACGCCACAGCGTTAGCAATCTGTTGTTGTGCATGTTTTTCCATTGGGTTTATCTTATCGGGGCGAAACCCTTGCGAGCACGGGGAGAACATGCAAACTCCACACAGAAAGGCCTGGGAGATACCCCACCTGGGTAACTGGCATCATGGAAACCGGTCCCCAAGCGGGAATCGAACCCTGGACCTTCTTGTTGTGAGGCGACAGTGTTAACCACTACACCACCGTGCAGATCTTCCCTACTCTATGAATTTGACAATGTGCAATACCGGCCAGATCCTCTTAGGGGCGCTATCGCGCTACTGCAATGTGCCCTGTGGGCGAACGGATCAGTCTCTTTGTTTTCTTTCAATGGTGTTTTCAGTAGCACGATTCTGGATCTGCAGCCTGTAGCTTGGATTACATTTCGAATCGCAGATTTCACCATGCAATAAGGGGATTTATCATCAGCCAATGGACATATCGATCTGCCAGAAGGCGATAACGGGGAAATGCTCGGAGGGGTCCCACCGGCTCATGGTAAGATCTTTTTCACGTAAATTACAGCCCGATCAGAGCTTGCTATGATACTCAACCAGCCGACCAGCGTATGTGGCTACTTAGACGAACACGGTTATTGGTAATCAATAATAATAAACGACGTCCCCCGCCCCCCCCTTTCATGCATACATGCTTTGGGATCGTCCGGATCATATGCAGTTTGAGTTATTTCTGTAGCATCTGTAAAACGGAAATGCCATTGGATATAACGTTAGCAGCTATTAGCTCTATAACTAGCCTTCCAGAAAATATACTAGCCCAAATCCGCTATAAAGCTTATATTCACGGCGCTATAAAATGAGAATCTATTGATGCATTTTTTTTTGTCTTTAAGCCATTTTGAAGGGACGGTTTATGCACTCAATTGACAATGAGAATGGACAGATAGCAATACTATAAAGTATAGATTTAGCTGTACAAAAAGCCACACGTTTGTTTACAAAAGCTGGCCCTCAACCATTACAGTATATTAGACGGGCCCCAGTGGCCGCGAAAGTGTTAAAAGCCGTCATTCTGTTTTGAGTGCAAAGCTCTTCCTCTGTGACCGAGTAACACAGTATCTTCAGTCAGACCGGCTCCACGCTCATCCAGCACGGCCAACTCCTGCAGCCCTTCACTTAGACTGCGTAACGTTGATGTGATTTAAGTTAACAGCGTCCTGCCACGCTGTGCTCCAGAGTGGTGCTACAAACATCTCCATTACCTTAAATAACAGGAGGTGCCGTTGAGTGGAATGACAAAGAGAATGCACACCATTTTATTCCACCCACGCACATTTTTGCCTTTAGCAATCTGTGTGCACCAGGAGACACCGGTTTACAACGCATCTCCGCTGTGACCGGCGGCTACAACTGATCCTTAGACTAGAGGGAGAACGAAACTGTGTATCGCTTGTTGTCAACTATTAACTATGAAGTCAACTGTAAACTACTGCTTGTGAACTGTATAGGCAATCCTATGGACCAAAGTCGCCTCGAGGCTCCGGGTATGATGTAATATTGTATGCAGTTAGACACGCTCCGAATTAGTACTGATGAATGCATGAATGAATGAATGAATGAATGAATGAATGAATGAATGAATGAATGATAGATAATGAACAATAGAATGACCCCAATGGGAATGAAACCCCTAACCCCCGGCAGCGTTAGTGGCATTCTGGAAGCGCTGGTCACTCTACCCATCGAGCTTAACACAGGACGATAAATGGCATGTTATAATAACATGATTGATGATCACACAACTTGGTTTAGACTCACAATCTCTTCCAGGTCGTCGGCCAGCACCTGG
Source organism: Notolepis coatsorum (assembly GCF_963971535.1). NCBI lineage: Eukaryota > Metazoa > Chordata > Actinopteri > Aulopiformes > Paralepididae > Notolepis > Notolepis coatsorum. The sequence continues at coordinate 78,557,225 of NC_140183.1, forward strand.
AACTCTGTGCTTTTGGTATCCTCCAGCTTCTGGTTGTATGGCATGTTCTCCAGCTTCATGTGTCCGCTGAACACCTGCTTAGCAGCCACACGCTGCTCACTAAGGGTGGCCTCTGAATCAGCATCTTTGACTGGCGGGAGAAGAGGGAGAGGAGAGCGAAAGGTACTTGATAAAAAAAAAAAACACACGCATGGCCGTCCGCGCCGAGTCCGACTTCAGAGCAGGCGGAAGCGCACGGATTTACATCGGAACAGCTGTAAATGCCTAGTCTGTATGCAAAGTCAGTCCCCGTTTGAAGATTTTTTTTTAAGATTTCCAGTTCCAGTGTTCTATTCTGTAATTGTCCATTTTGCATGTATAACCCGTTATTATCTCATTAATTAGAATGTTAGAATGAATTTTAGAATGATGAAATCAGTGTGACTATACTCCACTCAGTATGGTTTATTTGTATTGGGAAAGATACAGACACATTAGCTGGTTGAACAACATCTATATGTGTGGTAATAATGCAGATATTGAGTGTATTTCTGTGAAAATGCGCGTGGCATAGGGATGGGTACCGAATTCGGTACTTTTGAGGTACCGAACCGAAACACGTCGGTACTACCTTTTTTTTACTTTTTTTTTTTTTTACTTTTTTCTTTTCATGTCAACGTTCACACGCACAATATATGCTTACCTAGGATTTGACTTGATTCAACAACAAAGCAGTCGGAGCAATGACAAGCCGAAAACTGTCGAAATTGTAGTTATTTGAAGTTTGGATTATTTTTTTACGACTGAGGTAGGTAAATTAAATTTCTTGAGACTAAAGTACAGAAAAAAGGTACCGTTGGGTACCGGTATCGATTCACAGGTACCGGTACCGGTATCGGTTCAAATGTGAAAGGTACCCATCCCTAGCGTGGCACACTCCTCAAATTCCAACCGAAGCGAAAAAATGCACTTCCCGCGCGCGAGTCGCCCGCACGCAGCCGTTGTGAACAGCGGCGCCCGTTAACATGGGAGCGAAAGTGAAGCGCTGATCTTTTCACAACTACATTATTAAGGATAGAGGAATTCAAGCCTGTCAAGCAGGCTAACATTAATGGGAAATGAAAAAATCCAAATAAACTACTGTTAGATTCTTACATCAAAGAGGCAAGCTTTCAAGGTTAGCACTTAGCAGTAAATGTTCTTCTGATGGCTCGGCTGTCCTGGCAGCAGTAGAACGAACACGTGCCAAAACGTATCACTGAACGTATCACAGATACGTATCACAGATTTGACTAAAGACTGTCCAACTCTCTTGGGCCGGGCACATCTTTTGAGGTAGTAAACAATCGCCCAGGACCACAAGAGAGCATTTTGTTCTGGTGTCGTGGATTTTTCAAATCCTCCCTTGAACCTTGTTGTTCCAATCAAATCTAATAAAAATCAAATCAAATGTATTTGTATAGCGCAAAATCACAAGGAATTGCCCCCATGGGATTTTTTTTTCACAATAGATCCAGAACAAAATTGTTTCCCCAATGGAGATGAGGAACACCACAAAAAAACACAACACTTGGCGTGAAGGATATAAACCTCAGATGGGCAGTTCAAAGGGGATCCCCCATCAGGATGTCAGTGAGAATAGTGTTGCTATGGGTGATAGATGGATGGAGAATAGAACAAGCGAATAATTGTATGTATGTATATATATACCGTAATTCCTCTAATAGTAACCGGGTCTCAAATACAAGCCGGGTCTCTATTAATGGCCGGGTGCGCTCTTGAGCTAAGCAATTATAAGCCGGCCTCCTAATACAAGCCGGGTTACTAATATACTGAGCTGCATACTGAGCTAGTTACTTGATTTCACTTTGAAAACGTTGAAATGACCAGTGACCACCTGTAATTGCACGGTTTACTATTTCATACAGTACTTAGTTTCAATAAATGAACACAGTACATTTTACTGGGTTCAAACCGACACAAAATGTTGATTTATTCATTATGATCCGTTTGAAAATTTGAAATATAGGCCTCCCTCTTATACAGGCCTCCTCCTAATACAAGCCTGGTACCCGCTACAGTTGAAACAAATACAAGCCTGGGTTACTATTAGAGGAATTACGGTATACATGTAATGAAACACATATACATACATACATGGTAGCAATAGTATCTAAAGTACATAAGAACATTTTAAAAATTTATAAAATGGAGCCAAAAAAAAGCATAGGAATGAGATCAAATTCCTTTAGAAGTGGTTTTATTCACAGTTGTCCTAAACCCCATAGGCCGGCCGGCCTTTAAATCTGACTCCAAATAACTGCTTCTGTCTATGTCTCAATGATAATACAAAAACCCGCTCTCCTTTTTTGTCCCTCTCCTGTACTGTACAGTGAAATTTAAACACTCCTTTCTCTTCCTTCCCTTCTTTCCTCTTTTCCGGAATAGAGACCTGGCTTTTCTCCCAGACAAACGAACATTCCCGTCTATTTCCCCAACACGAGGATGTACTACTGATATATTATAGCGGAGTCACATTTAACACATATTTCGCAAGAACAGGAGGTCACCCCACCCCCCCCCCCCCCTCCCCTCTTCCCTCTAATCCGTATCCAACAACATGTTTAGCTAGATTCCTTATATGAAGAGAGTTGCTAATACACTGGCAACTGGAAGGACCGTATTTATTGCTTCGACTCTATGCTGTAAGGAGCAGATATAGATGTGTTGTTAGCAGAAGGGCAAGTGCACTAAAACTGTACTCACAGACAAACAGCCATATGAGAAAGGCTGCGACCGCTGCCAGAACAAGAAGACCCACGATAACCCCGATCACCACGGCAGTCCTCCGTTTCGACGGCATCTTCTCTTGATTGGTTAAAAAGTCGATCCGTTCGTGTTGCCCATTCCGGCCCTGGTCAGGGAAGAGGGGAAAAGAGAGAAAAAGGGATTATTACGAGTAAAGCAGATTTGCAGCAAGAATATCGTCTTCTTGGGGCTGGCATTTCGAACAGTTGGGAATCCATTTTGAGTTGCAGGAAGGGATCAATTCTGGCAGAGATCAATCATTGCATTTAAGCTGTGACCATCCAAGGCAACACAGATGACAATCACCAGTTTTACCCCAAATGTATGAAAATAACGATGAGGAGTTGAAAAGGGTGCTATACATTCAGCAAATTAGAGTGATTGAGACGTCTGGTGGTTAGCACGTTCAAGACCTTTTAAGTTTGAGAAATCATCGATTTTTTGCTCAAAGACATTTCGACATGGTGCCCGGGAGGAGCGGGAATCGAACCGGGAACCTTCCGACTACCAGACAACTGATCTACCTCCTCAGCCACTGTCGTCCTGAACCCAGGACCTTCTTGTTGTGATTCATAGCTCCACAATTTTTACCAGATTCTGTAGATGCACTGAGCACAGAGACACCATATAGCAAAGTATCATCTCATTCGTTCCCTCAATACTCTGATCCGTGTCACTGTCAACACTTAAAAATAACGACACTGTGAGCGGTTGCCATGGAGAGGCTGCCAAAGGAAACAGACTTGGATACTTCCAAACAGGAAGTAAAACGAACCGGTGCTACATATATATACGCGTATTATTTTCACTTAACATATTGAATAAATAATTTGATATTATTGTTCCACCCTAGGGCTGACCTCGACTAAGGATTTGTATAGTAGACTTTGATTGGCCGATAGTCGACTGACAGTCGACTACTCCCCCAATGCAAAAAGAAATTAAATTTAATTTTTTTATTTTTATCATTCCATTTGGGCTGTGGGGGGTGCTTAATGTCTGAAGGAGTCGACGGAAGGCTTCTTGTCCTCTGCGAAAGCATGCAATTGGTCCACTGATGGATACATCTTGATATTTGTCTAGTCTAGTCGGTGTGTTCATTAGGGTGAAATCCTCTTTCAGTGCCCGTTTTCAGAGAGGCAGTTAGCCTCTCTGGTATGCGCGCCATTAGCTTTAGCCACGCTTCTAGGCCTCTTTGCGTTTGGAAAGAATGATACAAAAAAATTATAATACGGCTCCTTTCGATCGATTATTCGACTATTCAACTAATCGGGGTCAGCCCCATATATTCTTGTGTCTCCTTTATAAATAAGAAGCAAAAATGAGTCGAAAAAAGTTTAATCATTTTATTTCATGGCATCTGTGCAGCCCTATTTATTCACTGTGTCCATGGAGACAATGATAAACGCAGCCATAAAAGGTATGGTTTCCTTACACAGAAAAGACATAGCATGATAGCACTATAGCTTGTTTACTTTTCTGTACATCACATAACTTTTAAATGTTCAGACAAGCTTGATTTCTTGGTTACTATTGTTACTAATGTATATACACCCCAGTGGAGGCTGCTGACCAAATTTTTAGGTGAAGCACAAATTATTATATTATATTATATATTAAATAATATTTTTAAAACATCCCCCACTGTGTGTCAGTGGACACAGATGAAAACATATTAACATTAGGTGACAGCGGACTTGACCAGATGAAAACATATTAGGTGACAGCGCACCTGACCAGATGAAATCATATTAGGTGACAGCGCACCTGACCAGATCAAAACATATTAGGTGACAGCGCACCTGATCAGATCAAAACATTTTAGGTGACAGCGCACCTGACCAGATCAAAACATAATTAGGTGAAGGTGACAAGGAAGCCACATACTCATACCCCCCCGACACTCAACTAACCGCCTCGGACAGTCCTTCATACCAGTGGCCATCAGGCTCCACAACAGTGGGCAGCGACTGCTGCCAGACATCGACCTAGAACTAATAGGAACCCAAGTAGGACAATAACACTACCTTATGCATACTGCACCTTATGTGGATACTGTGAATAATGAATAATGTATATTTCAGTTAGTTAGATAGTAAATTATATTGACCTATTTGTTTACACTGCTTGTGTTGTTTTCACTACCTGTACCCCCCCCCCCCTTCCCCCATGCTGCTATGATGCCTGAATTTCCCCAAGGGGATCAATAAAGGAATATCTTATCTTATCTTAAAAGGAAAGATGAAATTACCTACCTGGGTTCCATCCTATAGAGGCAAATCTTTCCTGTGACAAAATGGGATCCAATGTAATAAAACTAAGTCAACCAACGAACTAGATTCCTGTACCGGATCTCCTCTCTGGTAAACAAGAATACCTTGAAGACTCTAACAGGAGCACTCATTCAAGGGTACTACGACTATGCTTGCACCTCATGGTACCAAAGCACCTCAAAGGCACTAAAAACAAGATTACAAACATCACAAAACAAACTGGTCAGACTACTGCTTGACCTTACTCCTAAAACCCACCTCACCCCTGTCCACTTTGATAACCTAGGATGGCTTAGAGTAGATGACAGAGTACAGCAACTTGCAATGGGCCTGGTCTACAAGATACACGACTACACCACTAAGATACCCATGTGCATGTCGAAATACTTCCCAAAGGTCAGTGAATACCACGACCACAACACCAGAGGGAGTTCCACAAATCATGTTCAACCCAGATAAAATAATAAAAAAAAAAAAAAAGAAAATAGTCATAACTTAGAAATTAGATTGCATAGGTCTATGAATCGATATCGCGATTCTGTTTCGATTAATTGCCCAGCCCTACAGTGTGTACAGTAAGTTAGCTTGGTGATTATCATTGTGATGTAGGCTAAGCTGCCTAGCTACTGTTAGCATACAAGCACTGTAGCCTACTTACGTTTTTTCTGATCCAGATGCATAAATCCACTTCTTCATGTTGCTCAGTTGCTGGTTTATACTTCGGTCCTAATGTTGGTGCAAAGTTTAATTTAGCCTGACTTGTTATAGCTGTACAGCTTACTAACTACTAAACAACAACTTTCTCATAGTCTCAACTTTCACATAGTCAAAATGGGTCCAGCTGCATGTGAGGAGTATAGGTTTAGCTCGGGCCAATCTCAAGTTTCTCAAGTTTCTTTATTATTTGTCATACAGAAGTACAGAATACTTTTATACAAAATGCTTCTTTATGTTACATTTTGTATAAAAGTATTCTGTACTTCTGTATGACAACTAATAAAGAAACTTGAGAAACTTGAGATTGGCCCGAGCTAAACCTATCCTCCTCACATGCAGCTGGACCCATTTTGACTTTGCAATGCAGAAATCTCTGATTGGATTTGCAAGGCTGCCAATCATATTCAACCTCCGTGTATTGGATGTCAAGGGCTGTCAATCAATCAATCCTCCATTCAATGACAAGAGTTTAACTGCACAGACCGTGCTTAGATGAAGTTAATAGCCTATTTTGATTCGCTGTTATTTATTATTTATTTAACAATGGGTCACACCTGTGAAGTTTTCTTCACGAATAATTACTGCAGGCAATACTGCAGTGCAGGCCTGCTCAGAGCTGTACATTTTGGCCATTTTTGAAGAAAAAAAAAATCACTGGCATTTTTTTTACAGAGGAAAACATTTATAATAAAAAAATAATAATAATAATTTAAAAAAAAAATATATATATATATAGTTTTTTTTTTTTATATATAGGTATATGTAAATTAATAATAATTATGAATTATGAGTGAATTTGTGTTTCACGTGTTGTCATAGAGAAACCTCCACTGATACACCCATTTTGGTAAAAGTGTTTTGCTCCGTTTAGGTGTTTAGCAGGCTGTGACGTAGAGGCAGCTCTGCGTAGGAGTGTGGGAAACAGTGTCAGTGTGACCAGTCCTGCGGGAGGGGGGGGGGGGGGGGGGGGTTGACATGGAACACTGATGCTTTGCAATTATGTAACTCACTCCGCAATAGGTCAGGAGGGGAAGACAAAAGCTTTGCTTGTGCTCATAAAAATGTCCAAATACATAATGTATTCATGTATCATATTGCCGAGTGTGATCCATAAAATGTGGCTATAAAACATGTTTGACCTATATAAGAAAGGTTCTCATGTGATTAGGCCTACAAATAATTTCTAAACAAGTCTAAACAAGCTGCTTCCAAACGTTGGGAAAACTAGCCAAACCTGTTTATAGGACCTCAAAGAGCTCCCAAATGTGTAAGCAACACGGTCTCACCAGAAAACAAAATTAAAGAACTAAATCGACCACTGGAAAAAAGCTACATAAAGTACATTATATTATAGAGCCATAAGTAATATATTTACTTATTGTATAAGTAATACAGTATATTTACATTTCAGATCGGCAAAAGTCCAAAACGGACCAACCAAGTGCTCTCACCACTATACTAGACTAAGACACCCAGCACCCTGATGAGGGTTTGGACGAGGCGGTCAGAAAGGTGTGTCTCAGCCTTGAGAGAAAGGCACCTGCCTCTCATGCGAGCGCCCTTAGTTGGTTTCCCAGCAGGGAAACTCAAACGTTTTCTGAAAACATTAAGAGTCACATTTAAATATGTAATGCATGAACTTATTTGTAATACACATTGTACATTTTCATAAATTTGTCAATATATTACTAATTTTCATAAATACGTCAATATAGTACTATATGGCTATAACATAACGTACAATATGTACTTTTTTCCTGTGATCGATAAGTACTTCAAGTATGGGATACTACTCTGGGATACTATATACAGAGAACAATGGGCACTAGGGGTGTAACGATGCATCGATTAATCGAAATGCATCGCTTCTAATGTGACGATTCATTCAACTGCATCGATTTGAAAATGTTAGAATCGATTATAATCAAAATAAAATTATTTTTTTTAATGGTTTTTTTTGTGTGTATTGTTTTTATTGACCTATAGTCCATTCATGCTGAGTGAATCAGTTCACCCAGCCACATTTGTGTACTAAAAATTAATCGAAAATTAATCAAATCGTGGTCAAATGAAGAGATTTCATGATGCATTGAATCGTTGCCTGAATAATCGTAATCGAAATTAATCGTTGTGAGTAGGGATGCTCGATATTGGCTTTTTTACCGATACCGATATAGTCCAACTCTTAATTTCCGATACCGATATCAACCGATACCGATAAGGGTTTCCCCTCCCCCAAAAACTGAATAATTTCAGGTAATTAACATTACATATGTCTTGTTGTGGAATTAACATATTATGCATACTTTTGACTATAAATAAAATCAGAATTTGTTCTTACTTGCTTGCCTGGGTAAATAAAGGTTATAGAAATGTAAAAAAAATTAAAAAAATATTTTTTTTAAACCGGTACCGATATTTTCCAATATCACATTTTAATGCCAATATCGGCCAATAATATCGGAGATCCCTAGTTGTGAGGTTGCATCGTTACACCCTCTTAGATCATGTGTGTGTACGTGTGTTAGGGCTGGGCGATTAATAGATTTTTCCGATTCATTCGAATTAATGATCTAGGATGATTTTGAAAAATTTTAATTGATTTAAAAAAAAATTAAAATTAAAAGACTTTATATATTTTTTTAGATTCACCTTTTATTTTACAAAAAGTGATGTTTGGTGAAAGTTAGATTTGCACTTTATTAATCCCAATAGGGCAATTCATTCTTGTTTGATGATCAAGAGCCACGTTTTATTTGTTTTAAGTGAAGTTTGGTGAAAAAGCTATTATTGCACTATTAATCCCAATAGGGACATTCATCTTTGTTTGATCAAGAGTAACCTTTTATATATATGTATTATTATTTTTATTTTTTTAAGTGAAGATTGGTGAAAGTTAGGTTTGCACTTCAATCCCAATAGGGAAATTCATCTTGGTTTGATAATTTTTTTGTGTCAAATAAAAACAAAGGTTATTTGAATGATTTCCTAGGCGTTTCTAGTTTTCAAGAGAAAGAAATCGATTAAAATCGGAAATCGGATTGAAAAAAAAATTATCTGAGATTTTATTTTTAGGCCATATCGCCCAGCCATAACGTGTGTGTGTGTGTGGGTGTGTGTATGTGTGTTGTTGAAGCCTTCTCCAGTGGGCAGACTGAGAGAAAGATTACAGGGCCAGTTAGTAATCACAGAACAATTGCCTGAATGCCTGTGGCCCCATGGGTAGCGCGACCCGGCACCATTAGGGACGGAGAATCACTCTTGGTATTAAATCAATTTGTCAGACGCGTGCTGCCCCTCAAGATGGGGGCTCAATTACACAAGTCCAGATGATAACTCAGTGCAATTAAGGCCTATTCTTACCCAGCTCAGGCTTCCACACATGCCTCCTAATTGAAATCTCTAGCCGCAATCATGGGCTGCAATGAGGGGACTCATTAGCGATGGGGGGGGGGTCAGACTGCGCTCCGGGTGCCCCTTTCTATCAGTCACCCTGATCACAGTCTAATAAAACCATTTACATGCTCTTCATCATTTCCCTCTCTCTCCCTCTTCTCCACTCATAGGAGGAGAAAATACTCGCCCACTCCATCCATATATTTCTTTTTACATTGTGTGTCGCATTTGTCAAAATACTCTGCTCGGCGTGGTGGCGAGCTATGACTCGACGGGAAGCAAGCGGTGTGAAATGCAATGGGCATTTGATTGATGTTGTGTGCAAACACACACACACGGCATGTGCACACACACAACGACAGTGATAAAGGTGGTGAGCTGTGTCTATAAAGTGCAAGCTAAAACAATTAACACAAGCTGTTAAAAGAAATTCTGTCAGAACCAGTGTGAACCTTGCAAAAGGCATGACATGGTCATAATCACGGCGAGAGCGTACTTCACTCCCCCTGCTTCTCCCCTCACATTCACCACGCACTCCTCTTCATCCTCCCTTCCATCCACCACGCACTCCTCTTCATCCTCCCTTCCTCCCACCACGCACTCCTCTTCATCCTCCCTTCCTTCCACCACGGAAGCCTCACGCCCTTATATGGTCAGCATCCCTTCACCTCCCGTCACTCAACCCAGCTGCACTTCATCCCCTGGTCACACGCTGTCAGGCACTCACTCCTCACAGCTGTATCCCATCCCCTGATGATGAGGACCCTACTTCAACCGGACGACGCTGACCAGAAGTCGTTGTGGTGTTAATATCATTACCTAGGTACGACGCCTCAGTCTGAAGACCTGCTAGGCATCCCCGTGTGATCATCCCTGTACTAACTTCCCTCTCTTGTGCCCAGGACCTCCGTGCCAGCGTGTTCCTGTCTGGACCCCCCTGGAGCTTACCGAGGAGTTCCAGCTCCTTCTCTCAAACACGAAACCGTGTCTCCCGTCTGCAGTGGCACTGGAGTGCGCCTGTCCCCGTTATCCCCCTATTGATACCTGTTGTACATTTCTGGATGTAATTCTTGCCTGCTCGGGAATACCATTAAAACCCCTTGAAACGCTCCATTCTCCTCTCCTGTGTTCAGCGATTGGGCTCTGCTTAAAACCCACTCTCACAATGGTTATGAAAAGAAATGTGTGACCGGGAAGCACACTGGACTACAAATAGGAAAATGTGTTAATGTGTGACCAGGAAACATAAAAACACAAGTATGTTTTTATCGTTTTCTGCAGTAATTCATAGAACGTGAGTTATAGGCATAAACGCAGATAGATTATCAATAGCCGTTTATTCCCGATACACGCTATATTAAAAAATTCAACTGTATATGATACTATACGTTATGCGTCATCATGCGCGGATGAAAGGGGGGGGGGGTCGTTTATAATTCCGTGATCGTCAGTAAATGCTTTATGTAGTATGGGTGATATATTGATCAGATCGGTTTGCAGTGAAAAGAATAAACAATTGGGCTGAAAATAGCGTCAGCGTCCTCTTACCGTGCGTCAATGAGACTGGCGGTGAAAGATCCCAGGTATACGACGTCAATCGCCTAGGCTAGGTCCATTTCCGGTTTGTATGTCGCAATAAACGCCGAAATCATTTTGATTATTAAGTTTATAAAGCGATCGATATGTACTATAGTGTCTGTCGGGAGCCTTGCGACAATATCTGACGGCCGGATGAATTTAATCGACGCACACCAGCCATATCCTGTTTACCAGTGTAACTCGCCCGACCATTCATCAGGCGGCGGTATTGAGCCGTAGTTTTTTTAGCCGTAGGGTCCAGCTGCAGCGCCGGAGGTGTATATATGAATTATGAATGCCATGGCGAAAAAATGAAATATTGATCTCAATATTGCTGTACAGCGTGGTTTGGCAGACAACGCATGGCCGGCAATAACGCTGTACAACGTGATTGGCGGGGAATGTGTTAACAACAAATATAAAGTTTAAGGTCCGTTACCCAAATGGAATGAAATTAACAAATTGTCTATGGCCTAACGTTATGTCAAATTAACGGATCATCTTATCTCATCTTAAATTAACTGCTGGCTGATACTCAGAACGAGGGTGTTCATTAACTTTCAGAATAACATGATGTCGTGTCAATACACAAGGCAGTCAATCTTCTGCTTCAATTCCTGTTTGCCACAGCTTATTCAAGCTCTCTGATTGGTTACACAGTACGTCCATCTACTTGAATTCCCAATACATTGACAGGCTGCAATCCCAGACCACAATAATCAACACAAATAAATCAAAGCTTATCCTGCCACGAGGGGAAGGTACCGTCTGTTGGTTTATTTTTTTATTAGAACCTAACATAAACGTGCCTTTGCCAAAACAACAGCTTTGCGGATGGCAGTGTATCCGTCAATTCCAAAAGTTCATCCTCTGCTAACTTTTTCTGTCCAGACACAAAACGGATACAAATCTGACTGAGACGGACACATCATCGGCCAACAAACGCATTTGCTGGCTCTCCTAGAGCCATATGGAATCCGCATTCACGGAATCGCGGACGGAATCGCGGAATTGAGCAATAAAAATGGAATAAACTATAAAAAAAAATAAAAAAAAAATTTATGTTGTGGGACATGTACAGCACTTTGTTCAACTTTGTCAGTGCTGTAAAGTTTAAACCTTTTTAAATCTTAGACAAACAAAACACTTTGCTTTCATGAAATATTGTAAGCCGTCATTTGAGGCTTTATAAAAGCAGCACAATGAACACAAATCTGTCAGTGCCGAGTCCGACCTCATCTTAAATAACAAACAGCATTGCTTGTTGTAGTTAACAAAGAGAGGCAGAGTTGATTTTGCAAAAATATATATAATTTTTTTATTTATTTTTTAATAATCAAATTTTATTTTCATATTCGAATCCCATGCCCATCGAACGAAGCTTCGAAGTATTTAAGACAGCCCTATTAAATGGACTGTTATATCTTATTAAATTGTGGACATTTATTCATTCCCACTTATTAGACACTATTTCTGATGGTAAAATGAGCGTACAAAGCAAAATACAGAATTCTGAAAAATGTAAACGGAAAAAACGGAATTTGGAAAAAAATTTAATGGAATTTGGAAAAAAATAAAACGGATTTCATATGGCTCTAGGCCAGGGGTGGCCAACCCGCGGCTCGCGAGCCGCATGCGGCTCTTTGCCCGCCAATGTGCGGCTCTTCCATCCATAAAAAAAAAAAAAAAAAAAAAAAAAAAAAAAAAAAATTAAATTTTTTTTTTTTTTTTTACTTTTTTTTTTTTTTTATGTCACTCATTCCATAAGGACGTAGAATAAACATTTACAATTTTTTTTTAAATGGTCCATTTGCATGTTCTTGGTATCTGAATCTACATGTAGGGACATTATATGGATCAGTGTCAGAAATAGTGTGTCTGTTACTAGGCTTGAGTAAATTGTAATGAACCAAAGGAGAATATCAATTCTATTTAAAAAAAAAATTATCTTTGACTGTAAATAACACCATGCTAAAATTGACCAGACCTGAAAAATCTAAGCAAATGAATAAAGGGAAGATGATTAAACAGAAGGTTTTGTAGATACAGTACTGAATTCTGCCATCTTTTTTATAATGTAAATTTCTCCACCATTCTTCATCATATTGCAACACCGTTTTTTGCAAGACGTTCACAGAAAGGTAGAGAAACTAACTGCGTTCTGTTTTATGGCAATAACGTTCAGGTTTGTGGGAGATAATCCCAAAAAATAAGAGAAATTAAAAAGTAAATCCAGAAGTCAGATGATTGACAGGGGCTGGTGTGAGCTGGGTAGGGTAGTTTTTCGAAATTTGAAAGCCCTGAGTCTCTTCCTTCAAAAGACTACACTCACTTTTGGCTGTGCCACTTCCTCCTGTCAATATGCGCCGGTTTCCGACTCAATGCCCTGAGATTTCTATAATCTTATATTTCACTAATAACAGTTAAAATAATTGGTAAACAAACATAATGCTGAAAATATACACTTTTACTGTATATCTCGGGCTTAAGAGGTTAACCCTGTGAGGCCCAAATTAAAAAGAAATTAGCAACTTCAGAGGCCAGAGGGTGGGACATATAAACACATTTACTATCAAATAGCATTGTGAGGCTGAACAACAGGACCAATTGACTATACATGTGCTTAAAGGGGAACTATCTTATAAATGGCTTTTTTCAGTGTTTACCATTGTTTCTTAGCTATGTGGACTTATATTAATAGGATATATGTCTCTAATTCTCATATTGGCGAATTCTTCCAATTCTCCTCTCACAATATTCACCCTCACTGAACTGAGTCATCTGAAAATGTGCATATCTGTGATGTCAGAGATTTCTCAGCTGCATAATAATGTGGCAGTTGATGTGGCAGTTGGCACCAGGCCACACAGTGGTTGGAGCCCAGCCTCAAAACGGCTTAAGATCTTGAGGTAGAAAAATGCGGTTTTTAGTACTTGATTAGAAATACAAAACAATGCATTTTTTTTGAAAAAAACCTAGGTGTTCCATAGACTCACAGGAATTGTGTAAAAGTGCCCAAATAGTGAAAGAAATAGTAAAATAGTTCCCCTTTAACATTTTTTAAATAAACATTATTTTTTTAAATGGCTAAAAGTGATTTTGTAATTTTGCAACCGTGGGTCTCACAGGGTACTTTTAACCCTGTGAGGCCCAAATAAAAAAGACATTAGCAACTTCAGAGGCCAGAGGGTGAGACCTATAAACACATGAAGGGTGTCGTGACTGAAAAAAAAGGTTGAGAAACGCTAGTATATGGTGTGGCTCTTTGTGGTACCACAGTCATTTTTTTGTGGCTCTTAGTCTCTGACTGGTTGGCCACCCCTGCTCTAGGCTCTCCCTTGTCATTTGCCACATGACGACACACAAGTAAAGGTCATCTCAAGTTCAGAGAGACATTCTATTGGAGACAAACCAAAAACCCAACCACACAGACAGTGGTGCTGGACAAACATTCTTAATTTAGGCGTTTATTATATATATGCGAAGCAGAATATTATGACAGACAAGCTGTTGCTATTTTCAAATACCATAGGATACCTTATTACCATTTTACAATAGGAAGCATGTTAGAAAGCATAGGAAGTATGTTGAAGCATAGGAAGCATAGGAAGTAGGGATGTCCCGATCCGATCACGTGATCTGGGGCCGATCACATGATTTTCAGAAGATCAGGATCAAAAAAAAATCCTGGGGGTAAATTTAATTTTTTTTTTTTTCTTTTTTTTTTATTCAACAAACATGACCATGTTCACGTCTTAAGCTCATACTAAGGCCTTAGTTTTGCACGACAGTGACGTATGCCGAAAATAGCAGACCTCACAATGCGTCGCTCCCGCAACACCACAAAATGTCAGAAGTTTGGAAGCATTTTAAAATTGAAACCGAAGCCAGTCCAATAGCCAATGTTTGCAAGGCGGACGTTCCGCATGGAGGAAAGAACAGAGCTGCGTTCAACACGACCAATCTAATACGTCACGTTATGTGACTAGAGCGACCAAAGGAATGGGGGACTCGGCGGCTGGTGCTTTGCCAAACAGCTGTATTGATTGCAATGCCTCGCTTCAATGAAGAACGTTCCCCTGGATAACGTCAACATTCGCTTTGTGAGGATTATTATCTGCGTTTCAGACCAAAATGGAGCAAATCCAGTGTTTCCCCTGAAAAAAAATTCAGCAGCGGTGCTGTGCCTCTAGGGAGGTCCGGGGGCATGGCCCCCTGGATTATTATAATTTTTTAACATTTTAAAGTTCATTGCTCGCCAATGACTTGTTCTGACCGGCCCGCCAAAGATTACATGATAATAAAAAAAGATTAAAAAATTAAATTTTTTTTTTTTTTTTTTTTTTTTACTTTTTTTTCTTTTCATGTCAACGTTCACACGCACAATTGAGCCAAAAGTCACTCAATTAATGACAGATTTCATTGATAAATTGAGGGAAAACTTTGCAAGTCGATTTGATGAATTTGACATGTCCAGAGAATTGATGCATTTTGTGAGCAACCCATTTGCCAATGTAGCTGCTATTTCCACAAAAGGACAAGAGTTCCTTGCATCACTTCACATTGATGAAGGTCTCCTGCAACTTGAAATAATTGACATGCAAGCATCATCTGCTCTGAAGCAGGCACTTGAGAATGAATCCACCACAACATTTTGGATAAAGTGTATTCATGTCAACACATTCCCCAAAATAAAAACGCTGGCAATATCTGTGCTAACAATGTTTGGCTCAACATACACCTGTGAATCCAGTTTCTCTCACATGAATGCCATTAAAACAAGCAACCGTGCCTCCTTGACAAATGAGCATTTGCATCACTGTTTGTGGGTAGCCCTCACTTCCTATGAACCCTCTTTCTCTGCCATTGCCCAGTCAAAGAAGTGCAATCTCTCTCATTAGATGTGTGTATGTAGGCTAGGCCTGTCTGCCCCCCACCCCCCCCCCCCTGATGTTTGAGAGTTAAGAGTGGACAATAAGTGCTAATAAGATGCTGTGATTTGCTGTTGTTGCACAGACATGAAGCACTTTTTCATAAGCTCAGCTGCACTATAAATGTGTTTTTTTGTTCAAGTGTTGATGTTAGAATGTTCAGATGCACATCATGCACTTGTTTGTTTTTTATTTAATTTTTATATTGAAATGTTGAAGAGGAGATGTTGCAGTTGTTGCACAGTCATAAATGAAGCACTTTTTGCAGGAGATGTTGCAGATGTGGCACATAAATGAAGCACTTTTTTGAAAAGTATACTACTTTTGCAATGTAGTTAAATAAAAGTTGTGAAAATGTGGTTGCGTGTTGTGTCAAGTGTCCATATATTCATAGCACGGGGAGGCGCCGTGGCAGTCCGGCCCCTGGCCCCTTGGGTTTCTGACAATGTGGCCCCCTGAACAATTTAGTTGAATAGCCCTGGTCTAGTTCATAGCAGCAGCGGTCCTAATTCAGCAGCGGCGCAGCTGAATTAGGAAACACTGAAATCATTACGTAAGTCGAACACTGTGAATGTATACTAATGTGTAAACAGATTGAAACTTTGAATATTTCTCGTATGAAGCACATTCTAAGGGGCTCAGGGTGAATGTAATGTGAGCCGCCGCGCTCGACTGGGGCTATTGAGGCAACAGAGGTGCTTGTCTCGCTTCGCCAGTTTCTGACAAAAATGTGTCAAATTGGTTACTAATGTGAAAGATCGGATCGGGAAAGATCGGTAACGGCAGATACTCAAAATCACATGATGGGGAGCTAACGTTAGTAGCTTTGTTGTTGTGAGCACTCGTCAAAATCAATGGAGGACAATAGGCGCTTGCCGATTGGTGCTAAGAACAGCAGGGCGGGTGCAAGCGGTGTGACGTAATTGGCAGAATCGACTGTCAATCAAAATTATTCCGTTGCCGTCTGAATGATGAATGAATGAAAACTTTATTAACAGATTGCAGAATGGGTACAATACAGTACAGCTCAATACAACAACAGTGGACTGGAGGATGAAGACCAGAAAAAGACTTTCGCTTTTTTACATAAGGTTCCACCATTTTCAATTAATCAAAACATTTAGAGACATACAAATATACTGACAAGAACAAGTTACAGGTTGAAAAAACCCTCAGCTCGGAACTAGACAAAATCTGCATATGGCTCGCTGATAACAAACTATCATTACACATGGGCAAAACAGAGTCCATTCTCTTCGGTTCAAATAACAAACTCAGCAAGACCGACGGCTTCTCAGTTACAGTGGGTGTAACGGCAGCATGCCGGTGCCGTTTCCTGGTGTAGACGGGGAGTGAATCCATACGCGCTCAACGTCCAAAGAAATAGTTTTCCACACATTAAGCTCCGTTATCAGACACCGATGTGGTGACCCGATTTAATTAGAATAAGTAGGTTACATGGGAGGGTTGATCACAGTGATCCTAAACGTCATATAACCTGGTCTAATTGCTCAAAGTGTAATCTAAACAGTTTCCGAAAGCGTCCTGAAGCGCTGAAGCGGTAAGAAATCATATGCTTTCCCCATCGGCTACCGCCCAACAGCTGATTCCTATCACCTATTTAATGATCTCTGCCGCGCCGTGCCCGACCACCCGACAGGTGCAGGTGATCCACTCACAGCGCCACAGAGTCCACCCAACAGGCTACACAGAATCATAACATTCCCCTCAATCATTACATTCCCATAAATTGTAACCTTCTATTGATAAAAATAATGATAATGATAATAATAATACTAATAATAATAATAATAATAATAAATAACAAAAAACACTCATTCGGCCTTTACACCGGCCCCTAATTGTGCCTACACAATTACAAAATATGGTCGGGCGAGTGTTCATTACAGCTGGCAATCCTCCTTTGACTCCAGTAGTAGGCCCTTCTTATCCGGAAAGGTTTCCAGGATCCGTCCAAGCGGCCAGGAATTCCTGGGCGCTGTGTCGTCCACTATGACCACCAAGTCACCAGGGGCGAAGTTCTCTTTCTATTTATGTTATCAGCTGTGCCGTGGCAGATTCACCTGTCACGTGAATCACCACAATACAACTGAGAACATTCCACGTCACAAAATAAAAAATCTTCAAGTTGATCCACAATCCACTTCACTCCAGAGTTTGCCATGGTGGTGCATTGGAATGACGATGTGAATCAAACACCACTCATGTTCTTTCCACTTTCTTTCTTTCTTTTGTGATACACCCTGTGATGGGGTATGTACCAGACACAGCCATCTTTCCTTGGTTCTTGAAGAGGTACCTTCTCTGTGGTCTTAGATATTCCATCCTCTTTCCTCTTCGATCTTACAGTCTTCTCTCTGCTCTTAGATCTTCCTGTTTTCTTTTGCAGGCTCATGGCTCGTTGTGTTGCCACCTGTCTGTACTCTGCATGGTACCCTTCATCCTTCCTCTTCTTTTGCAGGTGCATGGCTCGTGTCGCCACCTGTCTGTTGCGTGTCATCACATCTCCTTTCCGAAAGGAGAGTGGCAAGTTATACTGACCATCTTTTAAGTTTATCGAACTGTTGGTGATGGCTTTGGGTCTTCTTGTCACATCCACCACGTTGACGTTCAGTGGACCATATCTTCTTGTCACATCCACCGCGTTGACGTTCAGTGGACCATAGACCGCCCATCCCAAGAGTGACCTTACAGCATATGGTCCGTCATCCTGGCTGTTCACTATCTGCCGAGGCTCCATGGCTCTTGGAGTATTGACTCCAATCAGAAGCTCCACATCTGAGTCAATGTAAGTGATGTGAACATCCTTCAGGTAGGGCCATTTCTTCAGTTCCTCTTGAGTAAGGATGTTTTCTTTTGACACTGGGATTGCTGGTTGAGTGTATAGCGTAGGCAGTGCAATAAATGTGTCATCATTGATGTTGCCTACCTCCAGGCCTGAGATCTCATATGCTGGGACATGTTTCTCTTGTGCCATTGTCTTAAGGAGAATTGATGTTTTCCGGCCCTTAGCGTTCAGCTTCCTCATGAGGCTCTCTGTGCAAAAGGATGCCGAGCTGCCATGGTCCAAGAAGGCATATGTCGTTACATACCCACTTCCGTCAGCCTGTTTCACCTTTACTGGCACGATGGGTAAAGCACAGTCCTTACCGGCCCCATTATGTTCACCAAGCCTCACCAGAGCACTACCCACAGTCTTCTTGGTCAGGGGTGGTGTCCTCTCCTGTTGAGGTGATTTCCATTCCATTGACCCAACTGTTCCTTTTTGCTCATCCGGTCCTTCTTGGTCATTTGTCTCTATGTGTAGCAGAGTCAGGTGTTCTTTCTGACAATGCTGACAACTCATCCGCTGGCTACAGTGCCTACTGAGATGTCCCTTGGTGAGACAACCAAAACAAAGTCCTTTCACCTTTAAGAACTCTATTTTGTCTAGATGTTTCTGAGCTCTTATCCTCCTGCAGGCTTCAAGTGAGTGATCGCCTGCACAGTACAAGCAAGGAGTTCTAAAAGCCACAGAGCCATCTGCCTTGCATCCTACATTACCGACGGTTGACGGTATGTTTGTGACTGGTGTCACTGTCGTGACGAAGCTGCTTCTCTCTTTAACCGGTGCAGCCGCTGTTCCTGCTCTTGTTTGCCATACAGAGGCTGCAGTCTTGAGGTACCTTGGGGCAGCTCCGTCAGGACTGTAATCCTGAATATTGCCCCACAATGGGTCGGAGGCGATTTTGGCTTGTTTCTCCAGATAAGCCACAAGATCCTTGAATTTGGCTCTTTGCCCAGTGCGCTCCTGGATGTCGTAGGCTGTTGACCCCCACCTTTCTCTGATCCTAAAGGGTATCTTGGATAAGATCAGTCGTAGGTTAGATGGATTGTCCAGCTCATCCATATAGTGGAGCTCCTGCATTGCATTACTGCATCCCCTCAGGTAGAGGGCGTAGGCGCGCAAAGCCTGACTATCCTCCGGTTTGATGCTGGACCAGTCCAAGGCCTTCTTTATATAAGCATTAGTTATCCTTATTTCATCACCGAAATTCTCTTTAAGTAGTCTTTTGGCTTCCACATATCCATCCTGTGGATGCATATGTAGGCAGCTCCTCACAAGATCTTTAGGTTGCCCTGTGGTGTATTGTTCTAAAAAGTAGAGTCTATCTTGCTCGCTGGTGGTTCTATTTTCTATGCCATACTCGAAGGCTCGCATGAATGACCTAAAGTTCATAGGATCTCCGTTAAACATGGGAATCTCCCTGGTTGGGAGTAGCGCCAGATTCTGCTGTGAGACAAGTATATCTGCAATGTCGTTCTGCCTTGCCATGACATTTGATAGAACCTGGTCTGTTTGGGTTTGACCCTGTTGTCCTGCAGTAGCTCCAGATGGTTGTAGCTGAAGCTGCACAGGGTTCTGATGCTGATATGGAGCATGTGGTTGTTGCCCAGGTTGTGGCTGAGGTAGCACATATGGTGGTGGTCGATACTGTACAGGTGGTAGTGGCTGTATATATGGCTGTTTGGGTCTCACTACTTGTGGAGGCCTCTGTTGTTGTTGTTGTTGTTGTTGTTGCTGTTGTTGTTGTTGCTGCTGTTGATGCTGTTGTGGTTGTTGCTGTTGCTGCTGATGTTGTTGTTGTGGTTGCTGCTGTTGTTGCTGCTGTTGTTGTTGTTGCTGATGTTGTTGTTGTTGTTGTTGTTGTTGTGGTTGCTGTTGTTGCTGCTGCTGTTGTTGATGATGTTGTTGTTGTGGCTGCTGTTGTTGTTGTGGCTGCTGTTGTTGTTGTTGTTGTTGTGGTTGCTGCTGTTGTTGTTGCTGTTGTTGTTGCTGATGTTGTTGTTGTTGTGGTTGCTGCTGTTGTTGCTGCTGCTGTTGCTGCTGTTGTTGTTGTTGCTGATGTTGTTGTTGTTGTTGTTGTGGTTGCTGTTGTTGCTGCTGCTGTTGTTGATGCTGTTGTTGTTGTTGCTGATGTTGTTGTTGTTGTTGCTGCTGTTGCTGCTGTCGTTGTGGTGTGTGCGCCCATGCATACTGGTCCAAGAGCTGTCTTTGCACAGGGGTTTTTGGAACAGCATTTATGGATGCATATTCTACCGTGGATTGCAATATCGGTAGTCCTTCTGAGGTGTCTAGAGCATGTGCTTGGTCAACATAATCATTCATACCATCTCTAGGTTGCATCTTGTACACATATCCGTCCTCTTGAGAGGGTGGCTGGTTAATTTGTGATGGATACCTCGTGGTTCTAGATGAGTTGGTTTGTGATAATGTCTCATACTCATCCAGTATCTTGAATTTGGCCGCTGATACAGCCATGTCTGTGTCAAAGTCGAGTTTATCCTTCTCAGCCTTTAATTTAGCCTTGGCTTTAGCCTCCTGCAGACTTAATTCAGCTTGTACTTCAGCTTCCTTTAGGCTAGCTTTAGCCCCCTGCAGTCTTAATTCAGCTTGTACTTCAGCTTCCTTTAGGCTAGCTTTAGCCCCCTGCAGTCTTAATTCAGCTTGTACTTCAGCTTCCTTTAGGCTAGCTTTAGCCTTTTTTAGATTTGTTTCAGCCTCTAATTCAGCCTCCTTTAGGCTTATGGCTTGTCTGGCTGAAAGTGCAGCGGCCTTTGCCAGAATGGTGGCCCTCTCGTTTTCAGCCCTTCGACGGGCGGCAGATAACCTGGATTTTTGGCTTTTACTTGATGATTTTGATGATTTGGATGATCTTGATGGGGCCCTGGAAACGCTATCCTCTGGGCCTATTGTAGCCTGAAGGTCCCTTTCCAGCTCATCTTGAGTCTCTACTGGAGACTCTTGGATCCCAGACCCAGTTGGACTTTGGGCTGGAGTTTGCCTTTCCTTATTCCCTTCCATCAACCATTTTTCCATCACATTAATAAATGCATTGAATTCATCTATTCTTGGTTTATACCGTTGTGTTTCATCCTCATCGCTTTCCTGTAAATACGGCTGTACAGACTCAATTGCTGACTTAAAAGCACTGAGTGTCTTATTGAACAATGCCATGTCCGTTCTTACTCCTTGTTCATCATTTGATTTCATCATCAGAATAATCTCATTTTTCTTGCGGGTGCATGCTGCAAGCCTGGCTTTACGTGATGCCATTAGTTGTTTCATTTCAATATCCGCTTGTGTCAAATCCATGTTCTCTGTTTCAATATCTGACATCTTGTCTATATTTATCGACCAGTTCTTAAAACAGCTTTATAATTTGGCTTATATTCCACGGCGCCGTTTGCGCGCGCCTCGTACGCAGTAGTGTCTGTCTATTCCATTCATACACTCTACTCACGCACGTTCCGTTTGTTGTCCTCGAGCCGGGAGGAAGGATCCTCCCCTCTTGGTGGTGATGCTTTCGTTGATCGATCCTGTAGCTGATCACAGGCAGCGATGTCCTCGGGCTGTGATCATTCACTGTGCTGATGTGGATCGATTCATTCCTGCTGATCGCTGATCTTTGATTGTCTCTCACAACAATGCTGGCCCCTTGTTGTCAGTCCTCTTGCGAGTCCTCCTCTGGTGTTGTGCTTATTGACGCGCGCCTCTGCCTTGGGTCGCGTCAATATCTGCGCGAGTCCTCTTTCACTTTATTGAAGCCCCTGTGACTTCAATAAAAGCTGGATTTCTTACTTAATGTAACGGCAGCATGCCGGCGCCGTTTCCTGGTGTAGACGGGGAGTGAATCCATACGCGCTCAACGTCCAAAGAAATAGTTTTCCACACATTAAGCTCCGTTATCAGACACCGATGTGGTGACCCGATTTAATTAGAATAAGTAGGTTACATGGGAGGGTTGATCACAGTGATCCTAAACGTCATATATACTGGTCTAATTGCTCAAAGTGTAATCTAAACAGTTTCCGAAAGCGTCCTGAAGCGCTGAAGCGGTAAGAAATCATATGCTTTCCCCATCGGCTACCGCCCAACAGCTGATTCCTATCACCTATTTAATGATCTCTGCCGCGCCGTGCCCGACCACCCGACAGGTGCAGGTGATCCACTCACAGCGCCACAGAGTCCACCCAACAGGCTACACAGAATCATAACATTCCCCTCAATCATTACATTCCCATAAATTGTAACCTTCTATTGATAAAAATAATGATAATGATAATAATAATACTAATAATAATAATAATAATAATAATAAATAACAAAAAACACTCATTCGGCCTTTACAGTGGGTGACAATATTGTCACAAGGAAAGATGAAATTACCTACCTGGGTTCCATCCTAGAGGCTAATCTCTCCTGTGACAAAATGGCATCCAATGTAATAAAAAAAGTCAACCAACGAACTCGATTCTTGTACCGGATCTCCTCTCTGGTAAACAAGAATACCCTGAAGACTCTGGCAGAAGCACTCATTCAAGGGTACTACGACTATGCTTGCACCTCATGGTACCAAAGCACCTCAAAGGCGCTAAAAACAAAATTACAAACGTCTCAAAACAAACTGGTCAGACTACTGCTTGACCTTACTCCTAGAACCCACCTCACCCCTGCCCACTTTGACAACCTAGGATGGCTTAGAGTAGACGACAGAGTACAGCAACGTGCAATGGGCCTGGTCTACAAGATACACTACACGACCAAGGTATCCATGTACATGTCAAAATACTTCCCAAAGGTCAGTGAATACCACGATCACAACACCAGAGGGAGCTCCACAAATCATGTTAAACCCAGATTCGGCTCAAACAAGGGACTAAACACGTTTCGCAATTATGCCACATCAATGTGGAACGCCCTACCTAAAGCTGTAAAGGAATGTGAATCACTACCCACTTTCAAAACCACTCTCAAGGGACACGGGAGACTGCAATTCGAAACTGGCCCCTGTAAATGTCCTAACCCAACCCCCTCCAATGTACAGTAATTTACCTAGTATGGTTGTCAATATTCCAATGTACAATTTTGCTTGTTTGTACAGTGTTTCTCTCCCCCCCCCCCCCCCCCCATGTACAGTGTTGCTTGTTTATACAGTGTTTCCCCCCCCCCCCCAACCACCTCCAATGTAAATTACCCAGTATGGTTGTCAATATCCCAATGTACCAAACCCCCCCCCCCCACACAACCCCACCCAACCTCCTCCAATGTACAGTTTCTACATCAAATGTATATACTCCCTTTTCTTGACTCTTTTTGTATCACAAACAGTACTGTATTTGCAAATCTGGTATGTCATAAATGTATAGATGTAGCAGTACTGTCTATCTGTATGTCATGTATGTCATATATGTCCTGATTAATTGAAAATGGGGGACCCTGATGTAAACAAGACGAAAGCCTTTCTCTGGTCTGCATCCCCTTAACAATTGTGTGTATTGAGCTGTACTGTATTGTACCCATTCTGCAATCTGTTAATAAAGTTTTCAATCAATCAATCAATCATACAGTAGTTTCATAAAAATGCTAAAATGCTATTTATTGATTGATTGATTGATTGATTGATTGATTGATTGATTGATTAAAAACTTTATTAACATATTGCAGAATGGGTACAGTACAGCTCAATACATACAATTGTTAAGGTGATGCAGACCAGAGAAAGACTTTCGTCTTGTTTACATCAGGGTCCCCCATTTTCAATTCATCATATTTCATATCTAAATCATATAATATCTCATAGCTAACTATATGCAATATATAATCTAATAATCCAATAATCTAAATCTAATATATAATATAAAAATGCTAAATGCATGGGTATTTTATTTTGTCTTTAATGTTAGCTTGCAAACTCAAATACCGTCTTGGTAAGCCTCATAATGAATTGTTTGGGGGAAAAAAGAAAAACATTGTGATGTGTATCGTGTATCGCCGAAAGGTCAGAAAATATTGTGATATCATATTTAGGCCATATCGCCCCGCCCTACGTGGGCCCTGTGTGTGTGTGTTGATCAGGCCTAACAAAAATAATGGTTGGTTTCAGGTTGCCGACCGACCCTGCCGATTTAGGTGCGACCCAATATATTTTATGAGTTTTAAAAAAAAATTATATATTAAAAAAAAAAAAATCAGTTTTTTTTTTTTTTTTTTTTTTTTTTTTTTAGAATAAAGTTTCATAGAAATCTTAGTCAAACATTTAGTATTATGGATATTAAACATGCTGGCAGAGTACATGCATCCATGTTGTTGTGAACATTTTAACCCTTTCACTGCCACACGACAGCCGGTTAACCCTTTCACTGTGACAATACAGAAGGTTAGCCCTTTACTATCACACAACCGACGGCGATGCTCCATCATTAGCATCATTAGCTCCGCGGATGCGGAGCTAATGATGCTAATGATGGAGCATCGCCGTCGGTTGTGTGATAGTAAAGGGCTAACCTTCTGTCGTGTGGCAGTGAAAGGGTTAATTAAATAAAGAAATTCCCTATCCATAGTCGCCGTGGGAAAGAATAAAAAAAAAAATAAAATAAAATAAATTCCCTACCTACCCATGGCCAAACTGACAACCAACCTGAAACCAACTATTATTTTTGTTAGGCCCTATGTGTGTGTGTGTGTTGATCAGGAAATAAGATAATTGATTTTTCAGCCCGCTTCTCTAGCGTGCATAAGTACACGTATACTATCGATAATTTAGCGTTTATTTGAAAACGATTCATAAATAGGCCGAAAAATGACAAAGTTTTTTGTGTATTCCAGTAAAAGGCGATTCCTGCAGAATCACTTTTCAAAATGGTATAAAACGGAAATGTACAGATAAAAAAACAATCCGTTTCGACAATGTTGACTGCAAGCAAGTCATTGATAACAAGCGACGGGCGTATTAGACACATAGCCATAATTTAAGATATAGTTTATGCATTCGCAAATGTGCTTGCCCTCTCATTGAATATTGAATTGAGCGCTGGCACTCAAGCGCTAAATCCTGCGACCCCTGCTGGCACTCAAGCTGTTAATGTATAGGTATAGCAACAACAATAGGCTCATTAGGGCATTTCCATGTTGTGAACAGCGGCCAGAGACCTGATTCCCTGAGCAGCAAACGGTGTTCAAAAAGTGTATGTCCCTGGCCTGCTGTCAGCCTGTGTGCCACGTTTCATCTACCACAGCCTTGTAGTTGGTGACATTAGCTCTGGACAGACAGACAGACACATGCCACTAAATGCTACCGCCTGGTGGAGATGTGTGTCAAAACGTGTTAATGTATGATCAGAAAACATACTGGAAAATGAGGAAAAGCACTGAACTTGGGCTCAATTGCATCAATTGTCCATAAGAATGCCATTCAAATATTAATGGCTGAAATTAGGCAACTTCTAATGAAATTTGAATATTAACAATACAATTTACATATTATTACCACACAAAAGCAGGCGTAAAATGCGTACAATTAGCACGTTCATCGTGTGTTGTATTTGCTATTATGGGTAGTACTAATAGGAAACTATCAGTAGACAATACATTGGACTCTTTTTGGAACACTGGACTGGACTACAGAAAAATGTGTTAACATATGTCCAGAAAAACACACTGGACTGCAGATAGGATTCAGGGTGTGCAACACAGACAGACACACATGCAAGACAACACATGCAGACTAGGTGGTATCCCTGAAGAAAAATATCTCTCCGTAGTCCGACCAGTTTGACAGGATGGGGAACTGCCGCATTGTGAGGTGTGGCTCAGAGAAACAGCTCAACACCACAAGCTGACGAGGGTAAACACACCTGAACTCACTTTATCTAGCGTTCCAAGCAAATATACACATTTCTGATTTAATTTTATAGTATAGATTAGAGTTGATTGATGCATGTTACATAAAATAAATAAAACTAAATAATACTACTCCGAGTCTGGAAAAATTACTGGAGTTCATAGTCTAACCACCGTTTATTTACCACTGCATCACATCTGATGCCTGAAGTATCTTATAATAAGTCCTGATCCGAGACCAGTTTGCCCCATTAAGTCATGATGTTTGTACAGTATGTGACCTCGCCAGTGATCCTAGATCAGGAGTCACATTCTTAGAAACGTAATGCATACAAACCCCAGGCCTCCTGCCTTGTGAACAACAATCCTGCTTGCATTTATAAGTACTGTATATACATCTGCTTATGCTTAAGGTCCCCCAAGTACAGACTGAACATGGAAAGTCAGCCTTTTGTTTTAATGACCCGGCTTCTTGGAATGATCTTCAACTCGTGCTAAAAATCAATACCCAGTGCACGGTGGCGGCACGGTGGCGTAGTGGTAACACTGTCGCCTCACAGCAAGAAGGTCCAGGGTTCGATTCCCGCAAATGGGGACCAGGTTTCCGCGATGCCAGGTACCCAGGTGGGTGATCTCCCAGGCCTTTCTGTGTGGAGTTTGCATGTTCTCCCCGTGCTCGCAAGGGTCCCCCCCCCCCCCCCCCCCGATAAGAGAAACCCAATGGAAAAACATGCACAACAACAGATCGCTAACGCTGTGGCGTCCGTGACGAAGACAAGCAGGAGCACTTGGATGGTCCCTGGGCGTGGCTCACACCACAGCCCTCGTCTGCTCCCGGCTGCCCTTGGGGGGGAAGGACGACAGGATGGGTTAAGCACAGAGGAGTATCGCATCGGCGATCCTAAAAGACAATGCATGCGTGTGTGTTCCGGTGTGTGTGTGTTAAAAAAACGAACCACTGTGTGTGCCACTAAAACATTGCGTGTTGTTGCATGCCGAATAAAGACCTCTGCGACAGGTCCTGCATTATATTATTATATATTACCCCACTAACCTATGGACACAGTTTACAAACATAACAAAAATATCCCTGCTTCAGTTTGTAACTGTTTTTCATTTTGATCTTTTTGAGAGAAAAAAATCAATGAAAAATAAATAAATAAAAGGTTTGAAATTAAATGTTCAAAAGTGAATAAATTAAGCATTGGCGCACATTGTCGGAGAGAGAGCACTGGGAGTGGGACCAAAGAAAAAAAACTAAAGGACTGAGAGGTCTAAACAATGCTAGTCTTCAGGATGAATTGGTTTCAATCCCGATTCACACAGAAGACAGAAAGACTGAATGAGAGAAACGTTACGAAAATAACAAACAATCTTAATTTAGAAAATAGCCGAGATCAAATCTTCTTCTGACAGACACATCGATCCTGACAGACAGCTGCAGTGTGTAAGTCAGTCATGACATAACTGCATGTTATGAAGGGCAGAACAATGGTTCTCTACACATTTACAGATCGTAAAATGGACTATTGCAGACTCATCGGAAATAAGGCATTCCTTAAGGATATGAAATGGGTTAGTTCTCTGACAGAAACTCAAACATCACCCCACCCCAGTGGTATTGCAATGACACGTGACTGCAATGGCTCTTTTGTAATTTATGATCATTTAAACATTTTAACCTCATGCTTAACTGAAATAATTCATTTCCTACAGGATGACTAGAACAGCTCTACATTAGGTCAATTGGCCTCATATCCACAGAGAACATTAGTGTTAATTGTGATTAATCCATTACAACCAATATTATATCGGTGATGTCAATTTCCGGTCATCACAATTTGTCTTGAAATGCCACTATTAGATCAACCACAATGTCCATACATTTTTTTTAAAGATCAGAAGATATCAGTAATTCTACTCTACACAAATATTGTTAAACTGTAAAAGGACTGCATTTATATAGCTTTACTTATGCCTCACATTCACCCATTATCTCACACACAGACGGCGGAGACAACCATGCAAGGTGCCAACCTGCTCATCGGGAGCAGTTAGGACTCGGAGTTAGGTGTCTTTGCTCAAGGACACTTCGACACGCTGCCGGGAGGAGCAGGAATCAAACCTTCCGATTACCAGACGCCCGCTCTACCTCCTGAGCCACTGTCGTCACTGTTATTGGTATCAGGTCCAAAAATCCTGTATCGGTCGGGCTCTATTGGTCCACTGAGCTCTGGGAGCTATGACTGCATGCCTCAGTCTCTGCTGTGATTGGCTCTGCCACCCGAGACCATACTCTGGATGACTCAGTCATCACATACTTAATTAGTTGGGGACTGTACTGTATGTCTTCACTGTACACAGGGTTCCCACAGACATTGCAAAATGAAAGTCAAGAACTTTCAAGTACTTTCCCAATCACTATTTTTCATTTTAAAAGGGCATTTAAAAGGATACAATTCACTTTTAAATGCTGTTTTTCTACTGAAAAATTATCTGATCCAATATTTATGGCTTAAAAAAAGAAATTCCGACAATGAGTTACACTTTAGATTAAAAAAATGTATTTCTTGATTCAGAACTATTTGATCATGGATGAACAAAACATTCAATGCGAATGGTTGATTTGAATTCCAAGGATAGATGCATTTCGATGCATCGTTACACCCCTACAGTCATGTGCTTCTTTCTTTCTGGTGCAATGGTTTCTGGGTGTCTACTGTACATGCTTGTTTTTGTTTTGTGTGTTTTTTTTGTTGCACTGGAACTGAGCTACCATGCCGTGCCAAGACAATTCCACCCGACACTGTTTTGAAGTAACAGAATACAGCAAATATTTACACTCTTTTGGGGATTTATGCTTTGTAAATGTCCAACGGAGTGTATTCCTAAAGGGAGGCAAAAACGATAGCCTACTTTTAAGTTGTGCAACGGAATTTCAGGAGAAAGGATTACACCTACAGTATGACTAAGCCCCCCCCCCCCCCCCCCCCCAACACACACACACACAGACCCCTGTGCAGCTTCCCCCTCCTAATCCGACTACCGTAATTCCTCTAATAGTAACCGGGTCTCAAATACAAGCCGGGTCTCTATTAATGGCCGGGTGCGCTCTTGAGCTAAGCAATTATAAGCCGGCCTCCTAATACAAGCCGGGTTACTAATATACTGAGCTGCATACTGAGCTAGTTACTTGATTTCACTTTGAAAACGTTGAAATGACCAGTGACCACCTGTAATTGCACTGTTTACTATTTCATACAGTACTTGGTTTCAATAAATGAACCCAGTACATTTTACTGGGTTCAAACTGACACAAAATGTTGATTTATTCATTATGATCCGTTTGAAAATTTGAAATATAGGCCTCCCTCTTATACAGGCCTCCTCCTAATACAAGCCTGGTACCCGCTACAGTTGAAACAAATACAAGCCGGGGTTACTATTAGAGGAATTACGGTATATAACTTTGTTCAATTCACCCTAACGTGGACCTTTTATGTGTCCGCCTGACCCTATCACTTTGTTCAATTCACTCTCTGCCACTCCCAAATGCATTGCCATCTATGCGCCATTCACATTCATGTTGTCCGTTTCTCCTTTAAAAAAAGAGCCAGCCTCTTTTGCATATTTAGATTAAATTATTCTGCTGTGCCGAATTCCTGTAGAACTCGTCTGTTTCTACTCTCTAGAGACACTCCACTAACACCCCCCCCCCCCCCCCCTCCAAGGTCAGAGGTCCCCAATTCCAGCCTAAATCAGCTCAGGGATACGTGGTTGTTCGCTTCCCTCTGGGAGCGGGGACTCAGGAGTCAGCATCTCATCCAGCCCGGGTGGACTTTGTCCCCACAGAGCATGTGCTCGGCTTCCCCGAACACACAACACACACACACACACACACACACACACACACACACACACACACACACGCCACCCTAGTGCCGATTAGAGGCTAGCTGCCTTGCGGCTCTGGCTATGTTCACACTGCAGGCAGAAGTGGCCCGAATCGGATGCTCATACAGTATGTGACTCATATCTGTTTTTGTTTTTGTTTATATACAACAGTGTGGACAGCACAAATCACAATCTGATATTTTCTATTCTGATTTGGCCCACTTTCATATGTGGTCCTCCTAAATCAGATACAGGTCTGATTTATTTGTAATGTGACCTCAGTCTGAACAGTCATGTGACTTTTACATCACTCTAGATGACATTGTCACAATCTCTTTTACATCCATCTTCTTTATTGTTCATTTGCGCATGGGGGTCAGTTCAGGAGCGTGACCAGTTCACACTGGAATCTGATATTATTATATAAAAAATAATGTGATCAGCCAAACAAAATCTGATCCGAGCAATAAATCTGAATTGAGCACCAAGGCTTGCAGTGTGAACGTAGCTTCTGTTGTTTACCTTCTCCCCTAAACACAACGCCATCGTCCCGGCTGGGGGGCCAGTTGCCTAGCGCTGTGTGCTTGCACCTCTCACCAAAAGCCACCTTGCCCAGCATCTACAGTACGCCCAAAAAGAGTGCGTCCACGCCAAACCGCCAGTCTGATGTGTCCCTTCTCTCCTCCCTTTCAATCAATAATTTAAACGTATGTTACTCCCTGACCATACTCCCCATGTTTCAGTATGGTGATGTCATCGTTAAAATGGCTTCCACGTGTGCCCTTAACAACACTTTCAGTGCCACGGTTCCGGTGCCCCGGAACCCCGTTGCGTGCCACCACCCATTTCAATGACAGAGCTCTCATATTTGCGAACGCATAAACATCTTAAATTATGGCTATGTGTCTAATATGGCCGTCGCTTATCAATGACTTGTTTGCAGTCAACATTGTCGAAACAAATCTTTATTTTTATTTTTTTTTAATCGGTTCATTTCCGTTTTATACCATTTTGAAAAACGCTCGTTTTTTGAAAGTTCCAGAAAAAAAATAAAGATTCTGTGATAAACGCCCTTTACTGGAATACACTGGAATACACAAAACACGTTGTCATTTTTCGGACTATTTATGAATCGTTTTCAAATAAACGCTAGATCATCGATAGTATATGTGTACTTATGCACGCTATAGAAGCGGGCTGAAAAATCTATTATCTTATTTCCTGATAGCACACACACAGACACACATATGGCACACACTGATATATAGGTGATAATAGCTCTGATTATCCCAAGACTGGTCAAATAGATTCCTTACCTCAGTTAAACTGTTCTCCAAAAAGATTATTCCAATTCCTGATCGCCATTCCAAATATCGCGTTTATTGATCCAACGCTGGGTACTGTACACACATTCTCCGCTGTTCTGGTGGTGGGCGATTACTTGGATTGTCTCCGGTTACTTGTCTGACAAGTAAAATGTGGAAGCAGGACTTTTTTTTCTCCATGCGTTTCATTCAATCCAATGGGGTGCAGTACCATCCGGAGAGACGATAGGGGGCAGTATTTTCCCTGTTCGAGTTCAGACAGATCCCCACTGGTAACGTGAGGCTAGATTGATGAAAAATGAATGGAAATGGAAATCGATAATTAAAAAAATAACGATTAAAAACGAGATCTCTCGTCGGTGGCACTCAACGGTTGGCATGAACTAACGAGAAACCTCGTCGCTGGCACTCAAAGTGTTAACAGGCTTGATGTTCTCCACCACTCAGGCATCCGTTTTGCCACTGGCACACACGTTTTCCAACCCACCATTGTGAACTCTACAAACTGACAGGCTGGTCCTCCCTCCACCTCCACACCAGGTGACTTCATCACTGGCTTAGTGTGGCTTCTACTCATCTACAAGACTCTACTAGGGAAGACACCTCAATACCGCTCCAGCCTCCTGCACCTTTCCCATAACAACTACCAGCTGAGGTCCAGTGATCTCATTACTTTATTTATTCCCAAGGCCAGCACTGTCTTTGGCCAGAATTCCTTTCATTTTGCTGCAGCAAATGACTGGAACTCACCAAAACTCCCTTAAACATTCACCTCTACCATCATTCCATAATTATGTTTAAGCAGAAACGGCAACAGTCCGTTTTTGTACCTTTCCTCTCTCTCTATATTGCTAGTAGTTATTTAGACTGATTTGAACCTCATTGGATGTGTGTCTTGGATTCATGTGTACGGTTTTATTTTTGTTTTTGTTTCTGCTGGGGCCTCTTGCCAGGTCATCATCGTTGCAAATGAGAAGTTGTTCTCAATAATCTTCCATAACAAAAATAAAATAAATTATGAGTCTTGTGTTGGTGTAAGCATGAACTAGTGAATTAGTATTTTCATGATGCACGATGCATTTTTCTACCAACATGGCACAATCCCATTAACACGGCTCATTGGCCTTTTAATGACGATCACCCGTCATTTCATTACCATCACCGGTCCTTTGCAGACCAAAATGTCTGTGATGATGATGTTATCCAATACTATGAATAGTGGTAACTTTAATGTTGCATTTATTTCCTCTCTCTCCCTCTCTAATATACCATTTAGCTACGCTACAGTTTCACTCACAGCCATTATTTACAATGAGGATCCGTCTCAGCCTGAGCATAAACACCAAGAGGTTCTGGGAGATAAAGGCGTGGCGTTGAAATATTGAACAGTACGTTTGGTTTAACAAATAGTTTAATTACATTGAAATCTTTGTAGTATTACCGGTAGTTTATGTAATTTTCATGTATACTTTTCATTAAGTATATACGCCCCCCCCCCCCCCCCCCCCCCTCCACCAATAAAGAAGATTAAAACTCTGATATTTAATAGAATAAATAGTATAGCTAACGTTGTCCACCAAGCCTTTCTCAACATCGGAGAAGTGTAGGTCAGTGCTTAAACCTTCCAGGAGCACAGGAGTTTTAGAGGCACTTTGGATTTTAACATCACGTCCTGTGTATTTGAAAACAATACTATAATAGTCTCTATAGTAAATGCTAGTTAATAGTAAATGCACATTTTCTTCCGTCTTACTAAACACAAACCTAGCTACTCATGTCCTATAATAAGTTAAGTTACAGTATTTATAGCTGTTGCCAAGTGGTTTCATGCGTCGGATAGACAGTGTAGTGTAGCTTAATTCCTTTTTCAAAACAGTTGTCAAATTAATAAAGAAGGCAGTTATAATGGCAATGTATTCCTCATGTGATAGTTACAAATTTGTTTGTAGCTTCTGTGACAGGGTGGGGATGATGAGCAGCAGAGAAGGGAAAGAATACCACCAAATATTATTGCTATAATTGTGGTTCTAAATCAAACACATTTCTCAGATGAATGAAAGCGAACTCTAAACTTGACATACCATACTCAGTGTTTCCCACAGGATTTTGCGAGACTGTGGTGGGTGAACTTTGGCCCCTCTAGGGGGGTCCGGGGGCAAAACACAAAATCGACTAGAGCATACATTTGAGCCATCAAAGAAATGAAGCAAAAGTGGTTACCCGTGTTGAACTGGTTTATTTTTTTAGAAGAAAAAAAAAACATACTGGATTACTATTACGACTACTACCACTGCCAATACTACTGATACATCCCTATTGGCAAACTTTATATTTAAAAAAAAAATAATAATAATAATTTCTTTTTGGTTCATTATAAAACTGTGGCGGCCCGTATGGAAGCAAATGAGTGACAGAACTATTTGAATTTTTTCAGACACCGAATTTATAGCATTGAAAATAATTACTTTGAAAATCATGTATCTGAATTTTCTTGCTCCGAATTTACCTGTTAAATAAAAATTCAGTGTTTAAAATTCAATGTAAAAAATTCGAATGCATAATAAAATTCAATGTAAAAAAAATTCGATGCATAATTGCAGTGGATAAAATTCAATGTAAAAAAATCAATGCATAATTGCGGTGTATAGAATTCGATGTAAAAAACCATCATCCGGGCTACCCAGACAGGATAAGCAATCGAGCATGGATGCAATCGAACGGACTTCTGGCCTATCACTGCACGGCTTTGTCAGTCATGTGATCACACCAACCCGGGAGAAAGATGGCGGTATATATACATACGGTGTGGGGAGAGAATATATACATACGGTGGGGGAGGAGACTGTACATTAGGAGGGGGTGGGAGAGAAATATACATATGGTGGGGGAGAGAATATATACTACGTCGGGGAGGAGACTGTACATTAGGAGGGGGTGGGAGAGAAATATACATATGGTGGGGAGAGAATATATACTACGTCGGGGAGGAGACTGTACATTAGGAGGGGGTGGGTGGGAGAGAAATATACATATGGCGGGGAGAGAATATATACATACGGTGGGGAGGAGACTGTACATTAGGAGGGGGTGGGTGTAGGGATGGGTACCGAATTCTGTACTTTTGAGGTACCGAAACACGTCGGTACTACCGAGTATCAATTCAAGTGAGATACAGAGAAAAAAAATATATATATATTTTCATGTCAACGTTCACACGCACAATATATGCTTACCTAGGATTTGACTTGATTCAACAACAAAGCAGTCGGAGCAATGGCAAGCCGAAAACTGTCGAAATTGTAGTTATTTGAAGTTTGTATTTTTTTTTTACGACCGAGGTAGGTAAATTAAATGTCTTGAGACTAACGTACAGAAAAAAGGTACCGTTGGGTACCGGTATCGATTTACAGGTACCGGTACCGTATCGGTTCAAATGTGAAAGGTACCCATCCCTAGGTGGGTGGGAGAGAAATATACATATGGTGGGGAGAGAATATATACATACGGTGGGGAGGAGACTGTACATTAGGAGGGGGTGGGGAGAGAAATATACATATGGTGGGGAGAGAATATATACATACGGTGGGGAGGAGACTGTACATTAGGAGGGGGTGGGTGTAGGGATGGGTACCGAATTCGGTACGTTTGAGGTACCGAACCGAAACACGTCGGTACTACCGAGTATCGATTCAAGTGAGATACCGAAAAAAAAATATATATATATTCTTTTCATGTCAACGCACGCACAATATATGCTTACCTAGGATTTGACTTGATTCAACAACAAAGCAGTCGGAGCAATGGCAAGCCGAAAACTGTCGAAATTGTAGTTATTTAAAGTTTGGATTTTTTTTTTCACAACTGAGGTAGGTAAATTAAATTTCTTGAGACTAAAGTACAGAAAAAAGGTACCGTTGGGTACCGGTATCGATTCACAGGTACCGGTACCGTATCGGTTCAAATGTGAAAGGTACCCATCCCTAGGTGGGTGGGAGAGAAATATACATAATGGTGGGGAGAGAATATATACATACGGTGGGGAGGAGACTGTACATTAGGAGGGGGTGGGTGGAAGAGAAATATACATATGGTGGGGAGAGAATATATACATACGGTGGGGAGGAGACTGTACATTAGGAGGGGGTGGGTGGGAGAGAAATATACATATGGTAGGGAGAGAATATATACATACGGTGGGGAGGAGACTGTCTATTATATGTATATTTCTCTCCCACCCACCCCCTCCTAATGTACAGTCTCATCCCCACCGTATGTATATATTCTCTCCCCACCGTATGCATATTTCTCTCCCACCCCCTCCTAATGTACAGTCTCCTCCCCACCGTATGTATATATTCTCTCCCCACCGTATGTATATATACCGCCATCTTTCTCCCGGGTTGGTGTGATCACATGACTGACAAAGCCGTGCAGCGATAGGCCAGAAGTCAGTTCGATTGCATCCAGGCTCGATTGCTTATCCTGTCTGGGTAGCCCGGATGATGGTTTTTTACATCGAATTCTATACACCGCAATTATGCATCGCATTTTTTACATTGCATTGTATACACCGCAATTATGCATCGAATTTTTTACATTGAATTTTAAACACTGAATTTTTATTTCACATAGGTAAATTCGGAGCAAAAAATTCAGTACATGATTTTCAAAGTAATTATTTTCAATGCTATAAATTCCGTGTCTGAAAAAAATTCAGATACATGTTTTCAAAGTAATTATTTTCAATGCTATAAATTCTGTGTCTGAGAAAATTCAGATACATGTTTTCAAAGTAATTATTTTCAATGCTATAAATTCGGTGTCTGATAAAATTCAAATACTTCTGTCACTCATTTGCTTCCATAGGCCCGCCACAGTCTAGGTAATTAATGGGAAACACTGATACTATTAGTTGAACATTCCTGATCCAATTCAAACACATACGTACCGTGTGAAATCCCATTCATGCGAGTCTTTCACTCTGACGTTCACAATTGCTTTGTAATTTGAAACTTTTATCACCGCCATACCCACAGGCCAAAACAGTCTAGCGAAAGCAATACAACAGCCTCAAAAAGAGGGACAAACAATGAGCGCATTCCTGAGCATAAACCGCATTATACCTGCAAGAGTGACACCATCGGTATCAACACAGCTCACAGTTAGAGAACTTCCACTGCATCTAATCTAGCACTCATTTCCCCAGCATGTCACACCCCGCGTCCTTGAGCTAATATTTTCCACTTACTGAATCCACATGGTGTATAGATAGTCGTAGCACTAAACACACAATAAACACAGAAAAGACGGTATGGTGATCAATCAGCCTACTTTTCGTTGCGTCTGAAAATCCCCTGTGTGCTGCACCAGATTCTTTGTATTGTAATTTTGTATCCGTCTTATCTTCCTCTGTGGGCTGACAGAGGCAAGGGGTTCGAGTCTGGACAAGTCAGAGATTACTGAAAGAATACCTCGACAGTCTGGGCCGCCCTAACTGAGCTGGTAGCACACACATAGTAGTAGTAGTAGTAGTAGTAGTAGGGGCGACAGTGGCTCAGGAGGTAGAGCAGTCGTCTGGTAATCCGGAGGTTCCCGGTTCGATTCCTGCTGCTCCCGGGCAGTGTATCGAAGTGTCCTTGAGCAAGACATTTAACCCCTAATTGCCACCCGATGAGCAGGTTGCCTCCGCCATCGGTGTGTGAATGTGTGAGTGAATGGGTACTAAAATGTGAGGAACAAATTGTAAAGCGCTTTGGATAAAAGCGCTATATAAATGCAGCCATGTAGTAGTAGTAGTAATAATAGTGTAATAGGTCCGATTCCCGCTTGGGGACCAGGTTGCCAGGTAAGGTACCCAGGTGGGGTATCTCCTGTGCCTTTCTGTGTAGAGCATGCATGTTCTCCCTGTGCTCGCAAGGGTCCCCCCCCCCCCCCCCCCCCATAAAAAGAGATAAACCTAATGGAACAACATGCAGAACAGATCGCTAACCCTGACAAAGACGGCATGTCTGCTCCCGGCTGCCCTTATTGGTCAACTGCCGCCACAAACTGCTTTCCCAACATCCTGTGTTGGCATTGCATGAGGCAGCATGCTGCCAACAAGAGTCTATTCAGCATGAAGAAATGAAATGGATTTAAGAATTCACATATTTCATTCTTATTGTTATGGTGTCCTTGGACAGAATTACTATTTTTGAACAACAGCAAATCTGTCCCAAAGTATAAACCACAGAATGTATTATATCGGTTCGGTATTAATAAAGGGATGCACCGAAGCGAAGCCGATACTGGAGGAAATCTGGCATGGGATATTAGTCCGATAACAGGCTAAAACAGGGTATTGGTATTATAAGCACTTTAATAAAGTTTATTATTAGAGAATTTCCCCAATACTAACATCCGATACCAAGAGAACCATGTTAGGGAAATCAGGGATCAGAAATCAAAGCAACGTGTCTTGATTTTCTGCATTTTAGGCACATTATAAGGGGAATAATGGATTATATCTCAATAGTTTTGGTCCACTGACTCCCCACTAATGGCCTAACAAGAACTAAGAAGTAAGAAGTCTATACTTGTTCTCAGTAAAAAAAACAAACAATAGATGAGATCAGTAGGCCTACTCTGTCTCAGCCCATACTGACAAGTCTAGGACTTGGAAGCAGTATATTGGCAGTGAACAAACTATCTTACTAAATAATCAGTGATGTTTAGTTGGACCTCTCTGACGGAGAGGTGCAACAAACACTGGTACTTGTTCATTCTTAAGGCCTTACTGGTAAGCTATCTCCTTATATTACATCATAATTGGATTGGAATTTTGGAACCTATGGAACCCGTTCTAGTGACTGGCTAAGGTCCCCTGAGTTTGCTCAGAACAGGGTAAATCTGCATTTCGCTATGATGCCTCTAGCTCAGTGTTTCTCAAAGTGGGGGGCGCAGAGGCATGACAGGGGGGGCCTTGAGATTTATTTATAAAAAAAAAAAAAAAATGTATTACAGAAAATTATCACTAAAGTGCTATCTGTTGCAGCTGCACTGTTCTCCATGAAAATACCATTTCTCAAAATCTGAAAATCATTATTAATAAAACACAGAAAAGGATCACCAAGTTACTCTGGATAAAAAAAACTTTACAGACAACATTGAGACAAAGCTTCCAGACACATCTCCATCCAAACTCTTGGAAGAACTCTTTGAAATCTCATCTGATACCACCTGGAGAGCTAGTTTCAGAGTGTGGTGCTGAGTACCAAGTATCTCATGATGCAGCAGTTAAGGTGTTGATACCATTCAGCACCACATATAGTATCTGTGTGAAGCTGGCTTTTCATCCAGGACAGCTCTGAAAACAAAATATAGGGCCAATTTGAAAGGTCACGATATTGGTGTTATTTATATTAAATTTATATAAATTTAAACATGGCCCATTTCATGACTATTTTGTTGGGGCGAGGGGGGGCAAAATATTTTGGTCCGCCAAAGGGGGGCCTGACAGAAAAAGTTTGAGAAGCACTGCTCTAGCTCATGGAATGAACTCCCGACAGTCCTTAATAAAGCTTGAGATTGTCCCCTCTGAGTTTCAAACCTTGATCTCCAGCCTTTGTCAATAAAGTTCTACGTGTTTTAGTTGATTTGTTATGCTTGCTTTTTGCCTCGTCTTGTTGTCTTGATGCTGTGTGATTTGATATGTTGTACATGAACTGTACATTAGGAGGTGGTAGGGTGGTAGCTGGTAGGGTGGGACGTGGGGTGGGGTGGGGTGGGTCCTGGGAATGCTGAGTTTTACTCGGTTATTGACTAAGCCAAGGCCCAGTTAATGATGTGGTACGATATATTTATGCGGAAATGGTTCTCAATAAAAATAGGCCTGCCTGTAATGAAAACATAAATAATGACAACAATAATAATAATAATAATAATAATAATAATAATAATAATAATAATAATAATAATAATAATAATAATAATAATAATTAGTAGATAGGCCGCCTATCACCATTCCATATGCCTACAATGTCATCGTTCAAAAGAAAAGCAAAACAAATCCTCACTAAACTCCTACAGAAAACATAACCGCGTAAACGTTAAACGTACAGAACTTACTAAGTAGTAGCCAAGTTGTTTACGATTTGCTAGTGCCTTTTACACACTAAGTGTAATGTACACCAAGCACCATTTGCGCACGAAACATTCGTAAAATGTATCGACAGAAAACGGGTAACCGCTGCCACGTACAGTGTAATGAAAACACAACAACTTACATTGTATTCATATCTGGCGGAATTCATCTTTAAGTGCGTCAAATCCAACTGGATTCCGAATGACGGGATATAGTTCCTCTTTCCCTCCCACCAAAGTTGCCTGGTCAGGAAGAAGCTCAGGACAATCTTAGCTTGAAAGTGTCACTAAATATACAAAAATAAAAAACGAAACACTTGTTGTTTCTACTTGTTAAAATAAATAAAACCGGACGTTCTGTGACAGTCCCCGTGTCGTCGTGGCTGCTTGCAACACCTGAAACTGACCTCTTCCTCAGTCACACACCTAGGGCATTAGCCACGCCCCCCGCCCCCCTGCAGCGTCAGTGAGTCAGTGAGTGAAACCTCAAATGCATTATTCAGTGCCATAATGATTGTGGGAATGCTAGGGATCATTTCGTGGGTTATTGTGTGAGACTGATCCATCCTAGCTTCAGGGGGGCTTCTTCAGTCTACTCTACTCACAGGCCACATGTCTCATTTTCGCACATTGTCTTCCCCCCCCCCTGCTGACCGAATGCAGATGGTGCTACCTGCGTGCCGTGCATTATGCTCATATTTATGACACAGACATGGACAGACATGGACAGACAGGCATGCAGGCAGGCAGGCAGGCAGGCAGGCAGGCAGGCAGGCAGGCAGGCAGGCAGACAGACAGACAGACAGACAGACAGACAGACAGACAGACAGACAGACAGACAGACAGACAGACAGACAGACAGACAGACAGACAGACAGACAGACAGACAGACAGACAGACAGACAGACAGACAGACAGACAGACAGATAGACAGATAGATAGATGGCACGGTGGTGTAGTGGTAGTGTTGCCTCACAGCAAGAAGGTCCAGGGTTCGATTCCTGCTTGGGGATCAGGTTTCCGCTTTGCCAGGTACTACCCAGGCCTTTCTGTGTGGAGTTTGATTGATTGATTGATTAATTGAAAAGTTTAACAGATTGCAGAATGGGTACAGTACAGTACAGCTCAATACAATTGTTAAGGGGATGCAGACCAGAGAAAGACTTTCGTCTTGTTTACATCAGGGTCCCCCATTTTCAATTCATCATAACATATATGACACACACGACATACCGATAGACAGTAGGCCTACTGCTACATCTATACATTTATGACATACCAGATTTGCAAATACAGTACTGTTTGTGATACAAAAGGTGTCCAGAAAAAGAGTGTATATACATTTGACGTGGAAACTGTACATTGGAGGAGGGTGGGTAGGTGGGGGGGGGGGGGCTGTACATTGGAGGTGGGGGGGGGGGTTGGGTAGAGGGGGGTGGGGGACACTGTACACTGTACATTGGAATACTGACAAAGCCATACTTGGTCATTTACTGTACAACTGGGTTAGGACATTTGTAGGGGCCAGTTTCGAATTGCAGTCTCCCGTAGGTGTTCTTTGAGAGTGTTTTTGAAAGTGGATTCCTTTACAGCTTTAGGTAGGGCGTTCCACATTGATGTGGCATAATTGCTAAACATGTTTAGTCCCTTGTTTGAGCCGAATCAGCTCCCTCTGGTGTTGTGATCGTGGTATTCACTGACCTTTGGAAAGTATTATGACATGTACATGGGTACCTTGGTCGTGTAGTCTTGTAGACCAGGCCCATTGCAAGTTGCTGTACTCTGTCGTCTACTCTAAGCCATCCTAGGTTGTCAAAGTGGGCAGGGGTGAGGTGGGTTCTAGGAGTCAGGTCAAACAGTAGTCTGACTAGTTTGTTTTGAGATGTTTGTAATTTGGTTTTTAGTGCCTTTGAGGTG
Source organism: Notolepis coatsorum (assembly GCF_963971535.1). Lineage (NCBI taxonomy): Eukaryota > Metazoa > Chordata > Actinopteri > Aulopiformes > Paralepididae > Notolepis > Notolepis coatsorum. The sequence goes on from NC_140183.1 coordinate 78,598,848, forward strand.
CAAGCATAGTCGTAGTACCCTTGAATGAGTGCTCCTGCCAGAGTCTTCAGGGTATTCTTGTTTACCAGAGAGGAGATCCGGTACAAGAATCGAGTTCGTTGGTTGACTTTTTTTATTACATTGGATGCCATTTTGTCACAGGAGAGATTAGCCTCTAGGATGGAACCCAGGTAGGTAGTTTCATCTTTCCTTGTGACAATATTGTCACCCACTGTAACTGAGAAGCCGTCGGTCTTGCCGAGTTTGTTATTTGAACCGAAGAGAATGGACTCTGGTTTACCCAGGTGTAATGATAGTTTGTTATCAGCGAGCCATATGCAGATTTTGCCTAGTTCCGAGCTGAGGGTTTTTTCAACCTGTAACTTGTTCTTGTCAGAGACCAGCAGGGCTGAGTCGTCCGCAAACAGGAACAAGTTGCAGTCACAAGCTGACGACATGTCATTTGCATAAATTAGGAACAGTAGCGGTCCTAGTATGCTTCCTTGTGGAACACCACAGCTCACTGGGAGGGGGGGGGGATAGGGTACCGTTTACCTCCACCATCTGTTCTCTCCCCTCCAGGTAGGATTGTATCCAGCTCACTGATAGACTATCAAAACCAATTGCTTATAGCTTGTCAATCAGAATGGTGTGATTGACAGTGTCGAAGGCCTTTTGTAGGTCCAGCATGACCATGCCGCAGTATTTGCTCGCGTCCACCTCTTGTTTGATGTGGTCGTTCAAATAGAGAAGGCATGTGTCAGTGGAGTGGGATGTGCTGAAGCCAGATTGGAATTCGTAGATTAGATTTTTTTCCGCGAGGTACTTTTCGACCTGTTCGTATACTATTTTTTTCATGACTTTCGAGATGGATGTAAGGATAGAAACAGGGCGGTAGTTGCCTGGGTCTAATTTGCTGCCCTTTTTGTGCAGGGGTGGCACTCTCGCAATTTTGAAGTCCTTGGGGACGTGTCCCTGTTTTATGGAGAGGTTTATTATGTGTGTGATGACTGGGGTGATGGCGGCTGCTGAGTCTCTGAGGAATTTGGAGGGGATGTTGTCATGGCCAGTGGCCTTGTTCGGTTGGAGGGCGCTCAGTTTTTTGAGTACCTCATCTGTAGTTACCATTTCCAGTTTGAAGTCGTCTTTGTGGACGCCTAGGTTCTTGTAGTATGCTACTATGTGTTCTACCCTATACTGCCCTGAGTGGGAGGGTAATTCGTTTACCAGTGTTGTGGCTATGTTTGTGAAGAAAGTGTTTAAGTAATTGGCTACATCCAGCTTGTCTGTGATGAGCGTGTTGTCCGTCTTTATGTTTATGTTTGAGAACCTGGTTTTACGTTTTTTACTGCAGCCTATAGTTGATTATTGAGTAATTTCCAAAGTTCACGTGGTCTATTTTTGTTTTCCTCAGTTTTGTCATTGATGAATTATTTTTTAGCAGTTTTTATTTATTTTTTATTATTGATCTTTTTCCCCCTCCTTTCTCCCATCCCAATGTTAGTTGTTATGCCAATTCCCAATCCCCTTCCTGGTCGCTGCGCACTTACCCCCCACAGTCGGTCTGGGAGAGTGGAGGCTATCACGTGCTTCCTCTGACACACGTCTAGCCAATCAACCGCTTCTTTTCACCTGGCAGCGCGGACTCTCACTGAGAGCGTGTAACGTGTGGAAGGATCACACTACCGCCCTTAGATCCTATCCGCGCTTAGCAGGCGCCCCGACCGAACTGTAGGAGTCGCTGTTTACGACCCGGACCCACCCCGCCAGCTTCTCCCACCCTCTAATACTGCCAATTGTATTAGTGTGAACGGCCAGCCAAGCTGGTGACAACCCCGGAGCTGTGAGCTGGATTCGAACAGGCGAATCCAGCGTTTTGATCATGGAGTTTGCATGTTCTCCCCGTACTCGCAAGGGTTTAGAGTCACTATAGATAGATAGATAGATAGATAGATAGATAGATAGATAGATAGATAGATAGATAGATAGATAGATAGATAGATAGATAGATAGATAGATAGATAGATAGATAGATAGATAGATAGATAGATAGATAGATAGATAGATAGATAGATAGATAGATAGATAGATAGATAGACAGACAGACAGACAGACAGACAGACAGACAGACAGACAGACAGACAGACAGACAGACAGACAGACAGACAGACAGACAGACAGACAGACAGACAGACAGACAGACAGACAGACAGACAGACAGACAGACAGACAGACAGACAGACAGACAGACAGACAGACAGACAGACAGACAGACAGACAGATAGATAGATAGATAGATAGATAGATAGATAGATAGATAGATAGATAGATAGATAGATAGATAGATAGATAGATAGATAGATAGATAGATAGATAGATAGATAGATAGATAGATAGATAGATAGATAGATAGATAGATAGATAGATAGATAGATAGATAGATAGATAGATAGATAGATTATGATCCCCTTGGGGAAATTCAGGTATCCAGTAGCTCTCATCAGTCAACATTACACGTTAAAATAGACAGACATAAAATAGACACAATAGAAGAGTCAAACGAGTAAAGCAAGGAGGTGGACAAACAATAAAATCAGTGCTTAAGTTCAAAGTTAAAGATATATTAGTACTATTGGACGTTGAACATTTAGGCTGAGTAATGCACTTTGTTCAAATAAATTAATCAACTACTTTATATGTTTTGTAAATGTATGTGTTCTGGGATATGGTGACTGGCTCTGGCTGTTATAACACAGTATTATTTCCATTTGCCTCGCCTGCTCAACCCCCATTCTATCTTGCATTTGCATTTGTACTTCATTTGTACTTTAGTTTGTATATTGTATATTTTCTATAGTGTTTGTTTGGCCTTTATTCTTTTTCCTTTTTTACTGTATGAAGCACAATCGCAGGGGGTTAATACAGAACCAAGCATTTCACTGTAATGTACATGTACCAATGTGACAAATACAACAAAACTTGAACTTGTACTTGATTGTTCAGGAGGAGGACCAAGATGACACCAAGATGTCACTGTCAGTCTTATCTGTATGTCATATATGTTATGATGAATTGAAAATGGGGGACCCTGATAAACAAGACGAAAGTCTTTCTCTGGTCTGCATCCCCTTAACAATTGTATGTATTGAGCTGTACTGTACTGTACCCATTCTGCAATCTGTTAATAAAGTTTTCAATCAATCAATCAATCAATCAATAAATCAATAAATCAATAAATCAATCAATCAATCAATCAATCAATCAATCAATCAATCAATCAATCAATCAATCAATCAATGACTTATTCTGACGCGGAGGCGCGTCGAAACCCCTCAAAACAAAGCAGCCTGTGTGCATTTTCTCCACAACGCCACCAGATGTCTCTCTTTACTAAGGCATACCGGTCCGGGGGGGGGGGGGAAGTCTATAATAAATACCCGCAGATGGGGCGTTCAAAAAAAGGGCTTGGTTTTGTTCGATGCATGAGACAGACTCGAAAGACTACATGCATCTATAATAACCAAGGCTGCGCTTGGAGAGCCTGCAGGAGCAACGCGCGCACGGACGGAGAGGAGACGCAGGGGAACTCGGAGGCTGCAGGCACCAGCGATAGCAGAGTCCATCATCACTCCAGCTGATGTAGATTATAGCATTATTTGGAAATTCATTTTTAACATTAGAAAAAAATCTTGTCATATCACGAAACGATAGGCGTAAAAAAAAAATGGGACATGTCGTGTTGCCCGTGTTGATGACTGTATTGTCCCAATGCGTATGGAGAAACGTCGAGGTAAGAGTCCAACAGATTTTGAATGATATTTAATGATGGCGCACTAATATCTGGTATATGTCAATATTGTGCTGACAGTGTTGGTGTATTTGATCGATATCTCAGGCGTGGATATTATTCATATCTCCTAATTGCTGACGCGCGCCCTTTATAGGACAGATTTAATTTGTAAATGCATGCGCCGCGCAAGCACTACTACTGATAAATTGCTTGTCAACAAGAGTAATGGCACATTACGTCGACAAAAATGCAATGCTAGGCCTATATGGCGGATTGGCAGTGCAAATACTGCATTAAGAAATGAATGGAATTAGTCTCTACTGAGGACATAATAAAGTAGGCTTCGTGACAGTAGGCCTTTGTATTATTAGACTACCTACACCTTACAAGCATGACATGAAAATGTGCAATTCTTTTGCCATAGCTTTTTTAGAATAGAATGATCTTTATTGTCATTGTTACAGTGTTACAACAGTGTTACAACGGAATTTGGGGGGAGGGAGGGGGTCCATCGCCTTTCATCATATCTCCTCCCCATCCTCTTTTATCTGAGATCTGGCCTTGTCAAATGGAGACAAGCCCACATTGTCCTTGTTTATTTCTGGCGCTGTTTTACATCAATAGTCACTCAGTGCTTGATATTAGGCTACATTACTGTGTGTAGGCCCTCTTCATAAAAAGGCTACTGAAACTAATACAAATTCCCAGCTGAATCATATAGATTCTCATTTAGATGCAGTTTGGAATGTGTGTGGCACGGTGGCTGCTTGTCATCTGAATGACAGGTGAAGGGTGTTGTTCACTGTTCAAAGTATATCATCGCACTAAATGCAATTTCCCCAAATGATGGGACCTGCGCCTGTAAATTGTTTGGCTTGTGAATTTAATTAAACGCCATGGTGGCAATGGACTGACCCAAAAAAAAAAAGAAAAAAAACATTGAATATAAAAGTTGCCCGGCCTATGTATATGACGTTGGCCCATCAATGCAGCGATGTACGCGGACAGATAATATGATTCCAATTATGCTAATGCCATTCCATGCGGTCAGTTCATTGGGATCAGTCTCCATCCTCGGACTGTAGATAAGAGCCAGTGACAGAACCCTGTGCGCGGGGGACAGATCAACGGTCCAGCCAGGACATCAGTCACTCACCCCCACCTCCTGTACCGCTCCGACAGCAGAACCACATGGTTTGATGAGCTCCACCTTTGCTCTCAGTCTCAGCCACTCTTCAGTCACGGTCTGTGAATGGGTTTCAGTATTCCCAATCCTAGCACCTGCTATATGGTTTTAAAACGGCTCTTATTTGAATGCGTATGTCACGCTATGTGGATTTGTCTCGTCTTGTTTGTTTTTTGGGGGCGAGCAAAAAGCCCATGGGATGAATTTCCATTGTATTTACTTTCATTTGAAAGGGGGGGCTCACAATACACTCTTTATTTAAGATATGATATTGATTTATTGATCCTCTTGGGGAAATTCGGCATCATAGCAGCATTGGGGGGGGGGGGGGGGGGAGTACAGGTATGGACAGGGTAATAGTTGAAAGACATACATATAGGCAATGATAAACAGTGTAAACAAAGGGTCTGTAGGCCTATGCCCTATTGGTTATATTATATGTTACAATAAATATAGGCAATAAAGAATTTGAATCTGAATGTATACTATGAATAAGAGTAAACGTAAACAGTATACACAAGGTGCAGTATACACAAGGTAGTGGTACCCTAACTGGCACGATATACGTCATTGACCAAACATGCAGGATATTGTGTTACTATCCGTTGTGTCATAGCCTAAGATGAGTAGATGATAACTAGTTTAGATGTTAGGTAGTTAGGTGGGTCGGGGGGGGGGGGGGGGGGGGGCATTGCAGAAGATGGGTCAGATGTCATTGGGGTTATCAAGTATATACAGGCACCACCCATCCCTTCAAGAATCACTGAACTATTGAAAATAGACAAATTCCTCTCAAAGACGTACATGTGACAGTCCAGAAAGCGGCATTGTTTATGTTCAACTTTTAGTATCATGGTAATAAATGGTTCATTAAGGCCACCCTTATCCCTTGCCACCCCCTGTGCATGATATACAACTATATGGACAAAATATCATATTAGTGATATTTTCAATTATTATAAATTTTTTTCTTTTACAGATATTGCAATTGCGATATGATTCACAATATTAGAGGCAACGGTAGGTACTTGCTTTAATTTTCACTTAGAAAAGGATTAAAATGATGATGTGATCTTTGCAGGGGAGGGTTGGTGTATGAATGAAGATGTTCTCTTACGTCTGTAGATCACCGTTTGTAGGCCAGGGCATCTCTGCGTCACCACAGAAGTGCTTTATTCAGAATGGTATTTATTTTCACACCTTTCACAGTCATCCTCCTAGGACTTGGATAGCTGGAACTCTATTCAAGTGTAGCTCAAGCTGGAAATAAGTGATGGCTGTTTCTTTTGATCTTCTTTGAACCTCAATGGTGACAACATTGCAACGTCAGACATGGATCAATTTAGCGTTCGCAAACAACACGTGTGAGCATTTGTTTTGACCTACTCAGAGTATGTGTGGATTGGGACAACATCATGACGATTGCCAGAAAATGTTGTCCGTCTCAAAGACGAGACTGTCAAAACTGCCCTTGAAAACTGCACTCACAATTCTGGAATCGTGTCGGTACATTAGTGAAGTATTGTGGCTATTCGGGACGCTAGTATCTCCAAAGATATTAAGAGGATTGTTGAGATTCCTATTTATTAGCCATCATCCACAGTCAGTCTGCATTAGTCATAAAGCTCCCTTTTCACTTGATAATAATTCCTCTGCTATAAGAGACTTAGCAGGATTACCACTGGGCTGAGGAACAGGGTTTAGCTTTTCACACAAGGAGACCTGCCCATGAAGGTTTACACTGGAGATTACACCCTGAGAGAGCTGGCTGGCTGGATTACACTGGTATTAATCATAATAAAAATGTACGCTTTCTTCATTTTAGTCTACATTAATCCTTGGAATTGGGCGTTTTTGTTTTGATCTCGTTCATTGAGGCAAATTTCTGATCCGAATGATTCAATCAAATTATTCAATGTTATTTAGAGGAAATGTAGCTTCTCCAGGCTTCTCCAGTATACCCTACTTCTGTATTCATATAACAAACACCCAATACACTTCAGCCCATGTTTTTACCTATCCGGTGTCATTTATGGTGGAGGCAACACAGTGTTATAGACTGTCACATGTGACATGTACAGTAATGGGATTCCATCCCTTGTAGCTCGGCTTTAATGGCACTCGCTATTCACAGCCCTGAAAGCATTTCGTTAATTGACAGCCTGCAATAGGTCACATTATCCCATAATAACACTTTGTATCCTGACTCATACATGAAAGGTCATCTATGAAAAGGTGACAGTAATGATCATGGGCATCGACAGTTTTGTCTTCAGTTGCACTGTGTCAGTGTAGTTGAATCCTGGTGCATGGCTGTTTAGGTTCATTTAGTTTACTGGTAGTTTATGACCAGTGTCATTTTGAGTTGTTTGTCCCTAATTGTCCCTGTCTTTAGGACTGTCAATATTAATACACGTTCATATTCTTTTTCAATACATTTTCAAACCTTAATCGCATTACCCTTTTTGACCCCACCCGCCTCCCGTACATTTGACAGGCAGCTGCGGTGGGAACATTTGTTTACGTTCCTGATCTGTTCTCTGACATGTAAACTGAGAAAATAATAGGTGACCAGACGTCCCCTGATTGTCTTACTTCACTATAGAAAGTTTCCAAACTGACCTTTGGATTAAACCAAGTTGTATAAACAATGCAGTGATGAGCGGTCTTTCCCAGCGGAGCGACAAGTACTAAGTAATGTTACACAGGTCGAGCTATGCTACGCTTGCTAATTATGTTAACGTTAGGTTATAGCGGTAATGTTAACAGAGATTGTCCAAAGTCTGCCAACAAAGATATTGCTACATCAGAGAACAAATCCTTTCACAAAATGGATCACCATCCAACGTTGAAGACTCCTGCGACCAATATGTACGTTATGATTACTTTCCATGAAACTATGGGGCGACAGTGGCTCAGGAAGTAGAGCAGTCGTCTGGTAATCCAGAGGTTCACGGTTTGATTCCCGCTCCTCCCAGGCAGCTTGTCCAGGTGAGCAGGTTGGCACCTTGTATGGTCTCTCCTCTGCCATCGGTGTCTGAAAGTGTGAGTGAATGGGTCAAATGTGAGGAACAAATTGTAAAGCGCTTTGGATAAAAGAGCTATATAAATGCAGCCATTTACCATTGAACTACCGTCCGTAAAAGTTGCTAGGCATATGTAATTCACACTTGAGGTAATTACTTGTGAATACCACAGTGTCTTGTACTTTCGCTAACACTCTACTACAAGCCCTGCACATCAAACCTCCGCATTCAGTTGGGTGCACTTGTTATTAACTCCCAGGTGCCCCCGGTTAATGCACACATTTTAATGATTTGTCATAGAGCAATACAGTAACATTAGCGAAAGTAAAACACGCCGTGGTTTTCACAAGGGTGAAGGGCTGGGCGATATGACCAAAAACGTTATCGCGATAAAATTATTAAATTATTTTCATATAACTCGATATCGATAATTATCGTCGATATAATGTCTGTCAAGTTTAATTAACTTTTTATGCCCGGCGCCGATGGACGCGCTATTAATAGACTTATTTTTCTGCTGTGAATGTCTCGAGTTGATGTCGTCATCAGTCCGCGCACGTTAGCCAGAGCGAGCAGTACTGTGTATCCCATGACAATGTACTAGTAAATATCCCTAAAATACTCTGTTCCGCCACAATACATTGCAACGACGTCCACCGTATATCACACACTACTATAACCGTGGCATCAGAATTCTCGCCACACACATACTCGGCACGTAAATATATAAAAACAGCGACGTGCAAGCTAGTTAACCTAGCCAGCTTCGTTTACAAGCGATGTATTCCATGACAATGTACTAGTAAATATCCCTAAAATACTCTGTTCCGCCACAATACATTGCAACGACGTCCACCGTATATCACACACTACTATAACCGTGGCATCAGAATTCTCGCCACACACATACTCGGCACGTAAATATATAAAAACAGCGACGTGCAAGCTAGTTAACCTAGCCAGCTTCGTTTACAAGCGATGTATTCCATGACAATGTACTAGTAAATATCCCTAAAATACTCTGTTCCGCCACAATACATTGCAACGACGTCCACCGTATATCACACACTACTATAACCGTGGCATCAGAATTCTCGCCACACACATACTCGGCACGTAAATATATAAAAACAGCGACGTGCAAGCTAAGTATCCTAGCAGCCTTGAGTCCTGAGCTGTGGTGCGTAAGGACGTCATCACGTAACGTTGGTTGTTAGTGAGTGAGCTGAGCCGAGGCTGAACGGAGCCAAACTTGGAAAATCGATATATCGAAACTTTGCGACCACGTTTCATGTTTATTTCGAGGAAATAATTTATCGCGATATTTATCGTTATCGTTTTATCGCCCAGCCCACCGTGAATTGCCTGCGCTTAGTGACTTTCACGTATCATGGAGTATGTCTCTACAACCATGGCCGCCTAGTTATAGTTGAAAGTGGGGGTGCAAGAATATTATTTTTATTAAATTTTTTTTTTTTTATTATAATTTATTTTATTTTTTTTAAATTTTTTTTTGACAGGCAAGGAGTGGTTTGGAGGGGGTCCGGCACGACCCCCTCCATGGCAGATTTTTTTTTAAATGTAATGAACCTGTACGTGCAATTTCCTGCAATATAGAGCCTTCAATCTTGACCAATAAAGCTGCTCTTTTCACTATAAAACTCAGTTTATATTGCAGTATGATAGCCAATTACTATAATAATAATATATTATACTGTATATACACTGTATATTGATTTTTCGCTCATTCATTTTTATTAAATCAATCTCCTTTCAAATAGGCCAAGTTTTTAATAAGAAAGAGAAAAAAGATATATTTCCATTACCTGTAAATCTTGTGTCTCTTTCTCTCCTTCTCTGCCTCCTCCCTGAGTCTGCAGTGCACAATCATGACATCGATCTCAAAAAAAAAAAAAAAAAAAAGTAAAGTAAAAAAAAAAAAAATGGAGGCCCCTCGTCACTATAGGCCCACGGGCCGCGGCCGTCGTTAATCCGGCCCTGCTCGTCTGCCATATAGATAGCGATAGCGTTAACGTTTGGAAATGAAGTCAACGTCATCCAGCTGAGCTCACACCACATATCTAGATAACGTTAGCTAGCGGCTAGCACTAAAGCTAACGCCAACCAGAGAGGGAAACGTTATTATTATTTATTCGAGGAAACCGTATGATTGACCAGATCGCAATTCGGGACCGTGAAACACTTTTATGTATTGCGTGGTAGAACCGTAGAAGTTCTACTACCACTCAATAGTAACTTATGTCTAACATAATCCTTTTATTTGAACAACTTACTGGAAAAGCCTGCCTGCCTCACTGCCTGCCACCAATATTATGACACAGTCTGTGGGCTTTGATATTTACACTGACTCCTGCCTGCAGCCAGACTGCAGCGCTGTGAGGCAGTGAGCCAAGCTCTACGCGCTGGAGATAGGAGGAACTGGATCAAACCATAATGGGGCAGGGGGGGGGGGGGGGGTTCGCAATCTTTGGAAACTTAAAAACGTGTTATTAAGTGTCATTGCGTATTATTAATTTGATTGAAATTACGTAGTTATGCTTAGATTTATATATTGGGGGGGGGTATATCATATTTTTCATATGATCAAAAAGTGGTGGAGCAAGATCATATCCTTGCTCCCCCAAGTTCAATAGTGGGAGAGCACGTGCATCGTCTGCTCTATTGCGCAGGCGTCTATGTCTACAACTTTACAACATACAGTACATAGCAGTGTGAAAGGAAGGCTGAGATCTACCAAAACATATACTTTATATACACCTGGCTATGCACACAAAGTTAGTTAAAGATGGGGACATTCTCTCGTAATAGCGAGAAGTCAAAATAACACAAATATGGTATGGTCCACCGTCCTTTTAATGTTTATTTGAATATGGACGGATACGTAAACCTTGACCATTCAACAAATAGTTTGCCCAAAGGAGGCTTTCTGATAGGGAACCTCCCCACAGCAGCAGCCCTAGTAACTGAGCCAAGAACTCAAAGAGGTTCACTGTCAATAAGATCCCATGGAGCAGATGTTGGGAAATGTTTAAAACTTAAAATATTGAGTTGGTCAAATCAAATTGGCCAATTGTCACAAATGTTTATTGCACGGTTGTATTATCATCTTAACTCATTGAGCGCCACGCCCTTTTCCCATCTTTACTCAATGGCGCCAGCGCTATTGACCATTTTAGCGATGTTTGCAGACCCATTGTGTGTTCTGTATTATAGCTATGGAGACAATAGTATGGCTAATTTGACAGGCATTGTTCATAGTCCATCACTGACTACTGAGTTAATTTCTACATACTGTAGTTTGTGCACTATTACACACTAAACATTGCCCCTTTCCAAAATAATCCAGTATTTTTTCATAGAACGTGAGATATGGCACGTTATATGCAATATGCCCAAATCGTTCTGGTTGCTCGCTCGAAACCCCAAATACTTCCAAATCAAAGGTATATACCATGTACATATGTGTCTTCACAAAATCATCAAGGGGGGGGGGTCGTTTTAACTCAAAACTGTGATCGTTACCAAAAGCAAGTTTTACGTCCGGTAAACCACAACATTGTGATCGGTACAGAAGCATGTTTTACGTTAAAAAAAAAATACCAGCAGGTTACAAGATAGACCTTACCTAGGGCGGCTACGTGGTGCAGTGGGCAAGGCGCTCACCACGAATACTGGAGACGCTGGGTTCGCCTGTTCGAGCCCAGCGCTCCACATTGCTTTCAGTTTAGCTGGTCGCCCGTACTAATACACATTGGCAGTATTAGGGGGTGGGAAACTGATGGGTGGGGATCGGGCGTTGTGGACAGCGACTCCTACAGGTCGGTTGGTGCGCCTGCGCAGTAGAATCAGGAAGCGATGGGGGCGGCGCCCCTCCAAAGCGCAGACCCCTGACGCTGAAAGATCGCGCCGCGCAGCTGAAAAGATGCGACTGCTGTTACCTCGAGTATCGGAGGGGACTCGTGCTATGTATGACTTAGTCCACATTGCAGCCGGCTTGTGGGAGGCAAGAAACAGCGTTCGAGACAGGGGAGGGTTGAATTGGATGATACGAAATTGGGATGGGAGAAAAATAGAAAATGGGAGAAAAAGTGGATAAAAAAAAAAGATAGACCTTACCTCAGTCAGAAAGTACTCCAAAATGAATAAATCCCAGTCGATCCCATGGCAATTGCAATTACTTGTGTATATTGGGCATGGCTACCATACGGGAAATAATAGCTCTGAGGCACCAAATCTTCCACCGATTGCTATGTTGTGATCCACTCCTAGGCGGAAACAGCCGGAGTGGATCACAAGACAAGTGATATACCCAGTTCCCAGTTCAAAAGGTAGGCGATACTGCTACCTGGTGAGATTCGATCGTCATTGCAATTCCAATGTAGGCAGATGAGCCAGGGAGACCTAGGGAGCTCCGGCTGAGTGTATAGAATGGGGATCAAAGGAAAAATATCTTAAGGATCCAAAAACTAGTATACTCGTTATTGGCGCTCAAGTGTTGGCGGCGAAACTCGAGTATTTTGGGAAATTTGCTTATTTGCCATCTACCCTGGAGTTAGACAAGAAGATACAGTATACATTTTTCTTCTCTGTGCATGCAGTAGGAGTAGGAAGACGTTGGGAACTAGGCTAATGGAGGAACCTACTTCCAGTGACTGACGCTAAGCTAGGCTAACGGTGCGCGTCTTCCTACTCCTACTGCATGCACAGAGAAGAAAAAGGTATGTCTCTTCTTGTCTAACTCCAGGGTAGATGGCAAATAAGCTAATTTCCCAAAATATTGGAGTGTTCCTTTAAACTTAATTGAACCTGTGAAGTTATCTGCAGCAAAAAATGGTAAACAGTTTCTAAGGGTGCTTTCACACGTTCATTTGGGTTGGCGTGAACACAGTAATCAATTTCAGGTACACACCGATCAACGCACCCTGGTCCACCTGTTTGAGGTCGTCTCGGTCCACTTCCAAATTACCTCTGGGCCGGTTCCTTTGAGATGGGAAAGCAATCAGACTAAAAGCAGGACAAGATCCACACGTACAGTATAATTCAAGATCTACACAAAAAAGTAACATGCATATAATTGAAGCTGATTTGGCAGCTTTTGTCGACATTTTCCCATGTATTCCCAAATGTGCAATTTTCAACATCAACTTCATCACAGGGTTATTAATTTTGCTGCTGTGTGAAGGGGATCTTTAAAGTTAAGTGTTAGTTTTTGAGTTATGCTGCTATAAGTGTTCTGACTGTTGTGTTGAAACTGAGGTGGTACTGTAGTCCTGTCAGACACATAACTGTGTCGTCTGCATACACCTGAACTACACATTGTTCACGCTTCCAGATATGCTTTGAATCATTGTAAAATGTTGTCAGAGAAAGAGTTTGGAGATAAGAGTATTATAACTACAGTGTCAAACGCCATTTCAGGCCCAGGAAGCCTGCCATTATCACATTACCTTTATCAATTGAAAGTTGAAGTTATATGAAAAAGCAACTAGCACTCTCCGTAGAGAAAACCAAATGATCAGAATGCAGTATCCAGGTTAACCAGATCTTTTGAATGGCTGGTTGTAAAGAGCTGTAGTCAGTAAAGATGAATAGAATTACAAATGAAATCTTAAAAAATTCTAAATTAATTTAGCGTTTCATGTGTCAGCAGTAATAAGGAGGGAGGGAGAGGGAGCGTCTCTCTACCAGTACTACGCTAAAATAAGTACTTTGAATTCTACTTGCTCTTTGAGATCAGAGCTGTCAGAATCGCACATGTATTACGAATACTCACTCCTCACTAAAGCCGCGGGAAAACATCCCTTCGAATGAAAGAGAATCAATAGAATGACTGTGTTCTTCCCAACAGGACAGTATCCACGAAACAGCATGCGCTCGATCACATCTGCAAAGACCGGGAGAATGCTAGCGTGCAGATAATACAAACAAAACAGTCCACCAGCCAAGGAAGAATTGTATCCTCAGCTTAAGTCAACCGGCTCTGTATTTATCAAGATAAATGACTGCAGTGTGGGCCGGAGCCTCTGAGCACTCCAATCCAGAGCGGCTGCAGGGGCACTGAGGCTGTGGAGCCAGAAACACAGCTCTCCCCTGGTCTCACAAACACATCTCAGCAAATTAGAGAGGAGAGAGAGAGGGGGGGGGGGGGGGGGGGAGAGTGAGAGATTTGAGAGACATGTCAAAATGGTGAGCAGATGGCGAGCGGCAAAAGCAAATATATACTGTAAACATTTAGACATATTAGAAACTGTTTACCATTTCATGCTGCCAATATCTTAATGCGTTCAATGACTCTTTCGGCATTTAAGTTACTGTGTAACCTCACGCTCTCGCAGTAGGAGCCAATTTAGATCTCACCGTTAACCGCGGTCCCAAACACACACACTCAGCGTTTTAAGTTTCGATCATTTCATTAACTCTTCCCAACATTAAACTCATCTTTTAATTTAAATGTTTACATAACCGGCCTCCTCAGGGCCTTGATGAGAAAAACCTCTTTGGGTTCTTGACTCAATCACCGCTGTGCAGCTGTGCAGGGAATTGCAAAAAAAGTTCCCTATCGCAAAACGTAACGTGGCCAGACAGCTTTTCCTGAAAGATAGAGAGAGAGAGAGAGAGAGAGAGAGAGAGAGAGAGAGAGAGAGAGAGAGAGAGAGAGAGAGAGAGAGAGAGAGAGAGAGAGAGATAGAGAGAGAGAGAGAGAGAGAATTAGAACGGAGCTTCTAGCTACTTCACTTAGAGAAGCGGAAAGGGATAGCGGGCGCATTTAGAAAGGATGGCTGGAGATGAAAGAGAAATAGCGAGTTGCTTAATCGCTGCTACTTGCTCCCCTTCAGCAGTTTGGGGGCCTTGTGTTTGGAACACACCCGCACTCAGGCACCGCCCACTCCCATCTGCCTGTGAATGCAGCAGCACAAGGGGGATTTGTAAAAACAGATAGGCACAACCAGATTTCTCTTCCTTTCTCTGTCCCTCTCTCTCTCTTTCTCTCACGCACACACTCTTATCTCCCTCTCTCTCTCTCTCTCTCTTCCCCTCTCTTACTTAATTAATTTCCGAGCCAGGAGATAATCGGGTTTCACTAATGGTTTCCCATGTGTTATGCTCTGCCATACGCATGTGCCAGCGGGCATTGCAATGTACCATTTTATTGTATCACTTTTTCTTGCCCCCCTCCTCGGTATCTCGCTTCCTCTCAGAGCGTTTGAAGTTAAAGACACAGGACCTGGATTAAATCCTGCACAGTCATTGTGAAAGGGGAGCTATGGTATACACTTGCTGAGAGAGAGAGAGAGAGAGAGAGAGAGAGAGAGAGAGAGAGAGAGAGAGAGAGAGAGAGAGAGAGAGAGAGAGGTACTGTGCAAGATGAAAGGGCTGCTGTAAATGTGCTTCAGCAATCAAGCCATTACCAGAGGTGACAGCTGAATGAAAGACATTTTGTGGGCCGTTTAACAAGCGCTGCGGGCCATTCCTACAATAGCCGACGTGGAACTATCGCCTGGTAGTGCAGTGCAGAGGTGAGGGGGTTCTCCGAGCTTTCATCAATCAGTCAGTTTAGAGGGGGAGAGAGAGATTGTGTGTTTAGCAGAGTTATACAAGAGTCAGTTCTGATCAAGCAATCTGCTAGCAACTGTGGGAAGAATTGTTGGGTGTGGTTCTGGTGTCAACCGCAGAAGAGAAAGATGGGGTGAACTCACCAGAGCAGCAGTGGGGGAGGGTTAATTAGCACAGGTGCAGTTTGTCTAGTTATATTATCGTACTTGGCCATCGCGTCCCGCTCTTTAAGCCTATCGAGATATACCTCATCTTATGTACCTATTGTACTCCATCAACGAAAAAAACAAGTACACCTACACCTGCCGGGTCCCGCCCCTATGGAGGCGTAGCCTATAAGACAGTAGGCATGGTCACCAAACACTCTTCCTCTAATTTCGTTTCCATCATAACGGTCGCAGTGCACCTTATGTAACTAGTGTTATGAAAAGATCAGAGAAATTGCGTAATGTTGAATGCTTACCGGAGGTTTGCTTACCCCTGGAATCTTCGGGGAATGTTTCAGCGACACGTCGGGCCTATGTTGATGTTTCCTCGTCTGACGGCAGCAGGCCAAGGAGCAGCGTACAAGGTTTGGCTATCGAGCCAGCTTGTACACAGGTAGGCCCTGTGTCATCAGGCATTAATGTCGGTATTGGTAATGCTGTGAAGTATGGTTCGGCGCCAGGGCCGGGGTGGCTTGGTGAACGTTCCACTGCAGTGGACGTTTTCCTGGCGATCCTGGAGCATGCTGCTAACGCTAATGCTACTAACGCTATTGCTAATGCTAATGTTGATGCTGAAATGGGTCGTTGTTCTAATACTCCCCGCCGTGGGACGTTGCCGTTTTTCCCTCCTCTTGCCCGATTCATTGATGAAGGTCAGTCGGTTGCTAATGTGGGGGGTTTCGGCGAGTCTTATTTACCTTTTTTACGTGTAAAAGGGCTAACAACAGGGTGCAGGCCGGGTGTACCGTGGCTACGTAGCCAGGTAGCTTTGATCCTGTGTCCCGGCGGGGATGAACGATGTCCCACCCGGCCGATGCTTGACAGCGAATCGGCTCGGAGGGTGGCAGTATGGACGGATGAGTGGTATACTGCTGCAGGATGGTTTTTAGCGGCGGCCAGTGTTATGGCTCAGCTGGCTAGTTTCATATCCACATTGGCGTCGGGTAGTGGGGCTTTGGGTCCAGCCGACATTGTAAACATGTTGCATGTTTGTGGTGTTATAGGGATCTTGACTCAGTCGCAAGCTATAACTGCGGGGAGGATTAGGATGCTATCAACGTTTGTTGTTAGGCATGTTTGGTTGGAGCACTCTCCTCTTGGGGAAGAGGATAGGTTTTCTCTCCTCACGACTCCTTTTTCCACGGAAAGACTTTTTGGTCATTCTGTGGAGGCGCAGGCGGTTGTTGATCTGGGTCCCACACCGCCTCACGCTGTGCAGCCAGAGGTGGGAGCACGGCCTCGTCAATGACTGTGGCGAGGCCCTCGACAGGCGGCCATGTTTTCCCCGCCAGTGGTGCCCTGGGCGGAGAGTCAACAGGGTTCCACAAGGCCGACAGCCTTGGCGGCCGAGGAATCGGCCATTTTGGGTGAATTCGGCTTGGATAATACAAGCCGTCGTCATTTTGCTGCGAGCAGCCCGCTCCCCGTTCAATCCTCTCTCTGTTACCCACGGAAACGGGGCTCTGATCGTTTTCCTTTGGCTGCGGGCTGCGAACCTTCTTTGAAGCGCATGCGGCCCCATTCTTCACTTCTCATGGGGACAGGGGCTGACACCCAGTTGATGGCTGAGCCTGGGTCTGTCCGTGAGAATGTTGTTCTGTCGCGTGGCTCCTGCACCACACGTTGTGTGATGGATGAGCCTGGTGTTACGGCTGCCACTAGCTACAGTGGTCAGCAGGGGGACTCGAGGCCTCTTCTGTTGAATGCACAGCAAGGGTTACCCCGGCCTCGCCTTCGCCAGGCGGCATCGCGCTGATGCCTCCCACTCCCGTGAGAGTGGCAGTGGTCTGCAAAGAAGAGGCGAGCGGGATTTTGGTGATAGCAATATCACTGCAGGGCTTCGGCGTGTAGGAGGCCATGGGGTCCTCATGCCTTGCGTGTCTAGCTGCAGAACAACTCCTCAGCATGCGCTAGAGGGGTGTTCAGGGGGGGGGGGTGTGTCAACCAGTTTGATGACAGCTTCTCCCGTATCAAACCGGCCCTTTCTGTCAGGGTCCCCCCTTGGGTGCGTCGCACAGCGGGAGGGACCGGGCCAGCTATCTACTGTTCCTTGCGGCCCAGCGTCAGTTGACGGCGGGTGCGCTGTTGGATTATTTTCACATATGGCGACAAGAATGCCGTTTGGGGGGGTGGATAGAGAGAGCGTTGAAAGAGGGGCTTGTGTTGCAGTTCGCGCAACCCCACCCTCCGTTCTCAGGTTTGGTGCTGACCCTATTGTCAGGGTCAGAAGCAGTGACAGCCCTGGCCGACGAGATCCAATCTCTGTTGGCGAAGCAGGCCGTCGTCGTGGTCCCGAGAGAGGACGCGATGTCAGGCGTCTACTCCCGTTATTTTCTGGTACCCAAGAAAACAGGGGGGGTCAGACCTATACTGGATCTGTCCGCGCTAAATCGGTTGATTGTAGCGAGACCATTCAGGATGTTGACCGTCAAACTCCTTCTGCGTGCTGTCAGAAGGGGAGACTGGTTCACCTCCATAGACCTGAAGGATGCGTATTTTCACATCCCGATTTTCCCTCCTCACAGGAAGTTCCTGCGGTTCCTGTTTCAGGGCGTAGCGTACGAGTACCAGAGGTTGTCGTTCGGCTATTCTCTGGCTCCCCGCACATTCACCAAGTGCGTAGCGACTGCGCTGGAGCCTCTACGTCGTCGGGGGATACGGGTTCTATTCTATCTCGACGACATTCTACTCCTCAGTCGTTCGGAGGAGGTTGCCAGGTCTCATACCAGGCTGGTGGTGGAATTCCTCACCAGGCTGGGTTTTGCTGTGAACTGGAAGAAGAGTACACCTCTTCCCAGTCAACAGGTGGAGTACTTGGGCTTGACGCTGAGGTCGAGACCCATGATTGCAACCCTCTCGGAGCAGCGGAGGGTGTCTATCCGTCACGCGCTGCAAGTGATGCGTCTGCTCGGTCCCAATAGTACACCGCCTGGCACACTGACCCTGCAGAACAGGCAGTCAGCATGGCCGTAAAGCACTCAAAAAGTTTAACCAACGGAAGCAGGCAGCGCACCGGGGAAACCAGGCAGCAGGCTGTAGACCTGAGCCTGGAGCACTGCAGATGAGACAGGCGCCAAAGGAGTCAACTGAAAACAGCCCCCCCGGCGGAAGGGGCGTATGCTGGCATTGTTGAGCACCATGACAAAGCCTCCATTAAAAGAAAAACACCCAGAGGGGTCGAGGCAGAGAAGGCTGACACGATTGGCAGACGTCATGAACGTGCAGGGGCACACTCAACCGGGCAACCCGGGAGATGTGAATAGTCTACCCGCCAAGCATATTTCTTACCTGCCAAACATTTTTTGATAAAAAATATATATATATATTTTATATAATTTTTTTTTAAATAAAATATATATTATATAATCATACTTGTAGTTGTATTATCTGCGAGACATCGCCACCACGCAATAAGTCAAAATGCTTGCTATCTGCAAACAGCTCCACTGTCTGTGTGTATACTTGAGTAGCCTCCAGCTCCAGCAAGGATTCTCCGGCCCTGCAGCTAGACCCTATATTCAGCTAGACCCTACATTCAGCATGCAAGGATTCTCCGGCGATGCAGCTGGACCCTATTTATAACGTTACCGTTCTTTTGTCAAATCACATTCAACATGCCCTCAGCTAGAATACGCATTCAATCAATGTTATAAGACATTGATATCAGGAGCTATCTGTAGCTACTGCTAGCCCGGTAGATAACGTTAAGACAATTTAGTTTACTGGGACAGATGGATCATCTAACGTGAGCTAGCTAAGCTAGCTAACGAGGGAACGGAGGTATTATGCACTCGAGTAGACTATTGCTGGAGCATTTGTTGATATCAGCAGCTATCAGTAGCTAGCCAGCTAGATACCGTTAGACAATGCCTCGTCATGTATTAAACTAAAAGTGAATAGTTGACTGGGTCATTGTTTAAACAGTAACGTTAGCTCGTGGAGGTCCGATATAGACTAGAGCAGACGGAAGTAAACAAGCCAAATGGGAGTTTCCGATTGGTCATTTGCTTTTTTTTCTCATGAAACCAGTCACGTCACTCTACTGTGATTGGACCGTTGACTTGAGTGCAATGTGGGACTTGTAGTTTTTTAACGATCTCGCAGCGGAGAAAAAAAAGACGAGCGGCTATAATCTGTACTCGCACAAGAGTATCGTTATGAACTACACGTCTACACGCCACACGGCGGGCAGCCCTCTAAGTGTCATGCGCCAAAGGTAAAAACAGACCGCCCCTGGCGGGCGGCAGGCTTTAGTTTCGGTCCCTGTGCCTAACCCTGTGACACCCGGGCCGACCCGGCATTTTTCCCCCTGAAAAAAGCCCAAGTCCCTCAGGGTACCAGAACAGCAGATCTGCATCCCCGGCGGACAACGGGTTAACTGACCTGGACCAGCGTGACCAGAACCAGTCCCGTGCCCTAACCACACCGACATGCCTACTCCAGGAGAAGGGGCAGATATGCGTGTTGATCTAAAACATGAAAAGAGGGCGCCACCCAGACGGTCCGGTTTAAACCGGGCTCGGTGG
Source organism: Notolepis coatsorum (assembly GCF_963971535.1). NCBI lineage: Eukaryota > Metazoa > Chordata > Actinopteri > Aulopiformes > Paralepididae > Notolepis > Notolepis coatsorum. The sequence continues at coordinate 78,619,136 of NC_140183.1, forward strand.
CCCACCCCAAGGGCGTGAGACCCCTCTACCTATGTTTTGATCTATTCCGTTAACATCCCCCAGATATGAACGAGAATCCGTCGAGACCCAGTAACAGGCTCTCGGAAGAGGAAAAAATCCCCCATCCCAGTTGCTTTATAAAAACGCTGTTTTAATAACAAGTAACCAAGGGGTACTAGCCACCCGCATGATTCTTATCAGAAACACCCCGAGCCAGCACTATGTATGCGTCGGGACCCAAAACATATCAATGGACAGTCTAACCAGACCCCACATCGATCCCTCAAGGCGCCTGGGAGAACGACAAGAAGGTTGTCGTGCTTCACATTCTCCACACTTTTTTATTAAAAAAGAAAGAAACACAGACTGACATGAATCCCACTTGACGCAGCCAAGGGTAAACATTTTTTACATTTTTATATCCCGTCATCCCTACCACAGAGGAGAGACGGAACTCCTCAGAGACTTCCCACGTGAGCCATAGATTGAAAAGCCACGGTAACATTGAGTCATGTGACCAACCGACTCAAGTTACGCGTATATTGAGCGTAGTGGAACCTTAAATTCCTACGCTCTATCCCGACACTTGACAACAACAGACCCTACATACATACGGGTCTAAACTCACGGAAGTCATCGTCCAATAGCAACGTGCCTAGTGACGTGTGCTATGACGGGGGGAAACCCAAGACTCAAACGCCTGTGATGGGTGCAGAGTCTGGGAAACCCCCCCCCCCTCCCTGCCAAACCGCCTAACAGCTTGGCCCTGACTGAACGAAAAAGAGAGGCCAATAAACCCCCTGACCAATCAGAAGAGGGAAGGAGGGGTTTATCCGGCATCCCCTCACAAGCCCAACCCTTGCATACAACAACAACAATAGCCATATGATACCTTTAGTAGCAATGCTAATACAATGCATGCTAACCACAGACACATCTGTGAACAGGGTTTATAGCAAGACCAAGTTGTGTGTGTGTGTGAATCCTACACCCGCATCCATGTTGTAACACAGAAAAACATTGATAGAAAGAGAGAACGGCTGAGCCGTGGTACGTTTTCATACGAGCATTACTGCAAACCCAACACAATAGTGTTGTAGCTCAATATCACTGTGTAAGCAACAGAGCACACAACTAACCTCTACCTTTATGTGGAGATTTAGGTCGAGGCAGAAAAAAAAACTTTTTCAACCGAGTGTAGGCTGCAGGCCTTGCTTAAGCTCTAACATGAATGTAGCCCTCCTATCAACCCATACTAGCGAAAGATTCACACGTTGCAACAAAAAATACAGTCCCCCTTTAGAGGGGACTCTTTATTTTCGAACAAAATCATAGCGGGCCGGGAAGGGAAACAGGGGGGGACCACAGAGGGAAAAAGTCACTGGGTCTTAGCGACGCCTGCCACGAGCCGCTCGGGATTTGCCACCCCGGGGAGCCCCGGAGGGACGATAAATGATCGGCGGCTGGTCTCGACGATCCCTACCATCACCTCCGGGCATAGATGGGCCGGCTGCAGTAGCGGAGGCGCCCTCTCTCCTCCTGGCCTTCTTCGCTGAAGGTCCAGCAGTGGCGGTGGTGGCAGCGGTGGCCACGGCGGAGGAACCTCGACGACGCGGCAGCCGTCTGACTCCACCGGCGACATCGGGCGGGGGGAAATGAGGCTGGAGCACGGAGCGCTCCTCCTGCATCTCCCTGCAGGTTGAGGTCATCAGCTGCAGTGCCGTCCCGAATAGTCCAGCATCGGAGAGGGGTGCCGTCAGAAGTGGAGTCCTCTTCTCCGGCACACGTGCCTGCTCCAGCCAAAGGTGGCGCTGGATCAGAGTGGCCAGGGCGCGCACTTTCCCAGCGGCTATAGCCTGTGGCTGAGTCAGATGCAGGATGGCTCCTGCCGACTGGGCGAGCTGATCATGCTGTAAATCAGTCAGCTCCGTGCCGCCCGTCAATATCCCGGACATGAATCTCGACAAGCTGCGTGATGTTAGAAGTGGCAGCTAGAGATTGTGTTCCGGTGATAAATGACTGGTCGCTCCAATATGCCAACCGCCTCGCCGATTTCCCTTGGGGAACCGGCTTCCGTAACGGCTCCCACACCACCTCTGGACAAAGGAGCGCCGCCATCGGCCTATCAAGCCGTGGCACGCCCTCCTTCATGCCGCTGACCAAACCCGCCACCCGTGTGACTTGCACGTAGGCAGGAGTAAGGCCTATGATGTGGGAGACCACCTGGCCGTGACGGACATAGGCCGCCATTGAGGGGAAAAATGGGTAGACAACGTCCACCCCTCTCACCGGGCGACGTTGCCATAGATGACCTATGAGATCATCAGGGACAGGAACAGGCAGTGGCTGCGGCAGCGGCACGCCGTTTGCGACTGCCGCCGCCGCCATGAGCTCGGGAAACAAAGCACGCAGTTCCCCCTGCATACTTTCCTCCTCCGAGCCCGCGTCCCTCACATACAGCAGACTACTGGTCAAGGAGCCACATTCTGATGTGGCTGATAGCAGGGCATCCCGCCGCCGAGTCGTAGGTTCTAACCCAACATCTGCGGGCGGGGAACCCCAAGGAGACATCTCCCCCCCCTCCAGTGTTACCTGGACAGGCAGGGGACACGTCTCCACCCAGCCTTCAAACAAGAACCCGTCCGCCTCTATCATGTAGTCCTCTGTCTCCATCGGGCATGCAGAGACCGACGCATCCTCATCTGGCTCCAGCAACTCACCAAAACCAGGCCGTTCGCGTCTGCAAGCCACCATCTTGCGACGGGAGCGAGCCGACGCAAAAGGTTTGCGTCTCAAATCCCCTGCAACCAAAGGAGTCGGCCGCCCAACAGCGGACGACTCCCCGGAAGCAGAGGAACCAGAGCCGGAACCAGGCCATCACACAGGAGACGGCACTGGTGCACCAGCTCCTTGGAGAGGCAAACTACCCATCGGACGCCTACCGGGCGTGGCTGCCGACCACGAGAGAGGCCTCAACCCCGCTCCAAGACGCACGACAGAGGCGGCAATGGAGAACCGCTGGTGAAGAGTGGCGTTGCGAGCGCGACCCTCCGAAGTAGACATTATGACTTCGCTTTTTTCTTTCGAATATATGAGAGAAGAAAAAAACAAGAACAAATTTAAACACGTCTCAACTTTCTTCAGCTAACAACCTCGTCAAGTGTGGGATCTACCGAAGGCACTTCCTTGTGGTGAAAGTGAAGAAGGAGGCGAGTAGGTGACCACACACCTGCTTATGAAGGTAAGCGGATAGGGGTGTGGCCAGACGAATGTTGGGATGTAAAGGTACATTGTGGAATTTTTTATTCAGTGCTCGTGCACGAAGTGAAGTGCGTGCAGAATGATGCTGAGCGGCAGCCATAATGAAATAGAACTACAAAGTCTCACAAATAACATGAGTTATTTGCTTATTTGGTTGATGTGGACTGGACTGCCTTCCTTTTAGCTGGTTGTAGGGCTGTAACTTTTTACCAAAATCAAGGTCTAATGAGTTCAGAGTACAAGAATATATTCACAGTAATTCCTACTTTTATATAATCAGAATCCTTTATTATAGCCCCATGCCTCATCATAATCCCAACCCCAACACATTGTCCTCAGATGCCCCAGCGACAGAGCAAGATAAAGAGAGGTAAAGAATGAATGTGTATGAGAGAGGGCGCAAAAGAGAGTGTAGAGAGACCATGTACAATGTTTAAAGGTTTTAACGTACAAAAGTAAAAATTCCAGTTGACATAAATACTAGCTGATGCATTATCTGGCTATATTAGGAAAGAATTAGTGGATAGGGGAAACTGAATACATCGCTCTTATTATTGAGGCATGCCGCCGGGCGGAGATTTGTGCTCTACTGAGCGCATCCTTATAGTTCATAATATGAAATCAGACATTGAAGCAAAACAATAGAAGACTCGAGGCTATGTGTTATAGTACATAACAAAACGGCTGAGGGGATCCACGGTGACCGCAGCTACGATGCCATTCACCAGAACACAATTCCTCTTGTGTAACTATTGCCTAAACAAGTGCACTAGCGCTTTAGAGGTGCTTACGAGAGTGTGCAGTTGTGGAGTGTGTAACATTATACTTAGGGCAGGCTGCTTAATACATTCAGTGCCATTCACTGATTTACACGTTTCTGATGCCCGACGTACATCCTAGTCGAGGGGATGCGTACCGTTCACATTTGAACCGATACAGTACCGGTACCTGTGAATCGATACCGGTACCCAACGGTACCTTTTTTCGGTACTTTAGTCTCTAAAAATTTTATCTACCAGTACCTACCTCAGTAGTGAAAAGAATATCCAAACTTCAAATAACCACACGTTCGACAGTTTTCGGCTTGCCATTGCCCCGACTGCTTTGTTGTTGAATCAAGTCAAAAATCCTAGGTAAGCGTATATTGTGCGTGTGAACATTGACATGAAAATAAAAAAGTGAAAAAAAATAAAAATAAAAAAAGTAAAAAAAACGTGAATCGATACTCGGTAGTACCGACGTGTTTCGGTAAGTACCTTTAAAAGTACCGAATTCGGTACCCATCCCTAGCTATATGGTATCAATCTTGCGTTGATCCAATAATGTTTTCATTGCGATCCGAGCGTATGTGTGTTACGCTACTCCATAGCGTATTCCGTTGGTGACGATCAAAGCATTGACAAATTACCACCCCCCACCCTTTCATGCATTCATGATGGAACATAATACCGATCATATGCATTTGATTTTTTTTAAAGTAGCGTGTGTAGGGACAAAACGTGAATGGATTTGGTATAATACACATTGCGGCTTATAACCAGCCTCTCAGGAATTGGCCCGGATTATTCCGAAATAACACTCATATTCACCACGGTATAAAACGGGAACGTATGGATGGAAATTTCTTTTCTTTTTTGCATCTTGACCGGAAGAAACCCAGTGTCAAATGACTATAGTATTGTATTCATAGCTATAATATAGAATATAGTTATAGCTCTACAAACAAGGTGACGGACTACATTGGTTTAATGGGTGACATGAGCATAGCCGCTTCCCGGAAGAGGTGTGGCACATTAAGGAGTGTGTATTGACTAGTGAATAAGCAAAGTTTGTAAGTCTGTAATTGATCCAGTCAGACAATGGTACTTTATAAACGCTTGCAGATGTATTAATAGTTTTTGCGTACATGCGGAGACGAGAGGAGACGGATGTACGGAACAATGCAGGTAATCTTCCCACTTCACGCTACCAGAAAGGGGGAATACTGTACATCCTGTTATTTATACTTGTTCAGACACACCGTTTCAGAATCCTGTGAACTTTCCAAAGAGACAGGCTCATGGCCACTTAAACCCATGACATACAGAGGGACATTGCTCTGTTTGTTTAATTGAGAACAGAAAACAGTCATTGTTGTTTCCGGCCGGTCCACCTCGCTTGAAATCGCAATGTATTTCCCCATTGCCAGTTTCTAAATCGTCTCGTTTGAAACAAATAAAGCATGAACATTTGCATGGTGTACCTTTATGTGCGTATTCATCCACAATCTATAGCTCAACATGAAAATATTCGCAATTAATCGTAAAATAATTACGTAAAACTTTATTTCAACCAAAAATGCTTAAACAATAATGTTAGTGATAGAAGGGAACTCGTTTTGTGCAAAAATGGAAAGCTTGCCAATGTTCATGAGGCAGAATTAGCCGATAATCCATTTTCCCAATGATAAATCACTATACGGGTGGACCTCCCGGGCATACCAAAGTCGGACTACACCTCCCTATTAAGGACTCTTGAGTTAAGGACATAACCACATCATGTTAATAAGCAATTCATCCCAATAACAGAAGTTTAATAAACCCTTAAGTAAATTCTGTCACTTTGAATTAAACTCCTTCACTAGGTAGGTAATTTCCCCAAGGATCAATAAAGGAATATCTTATCTTATCTTGTACATTATATACTACAGGAGTGTGTATTGACTAGGTACTGTAGGTATACATTATCCTCAAGAGTGTGTATTGACTAGGTAGGTATACATTATCCTCAGGAGTGTGTATTGACTAGGTAGGTATACATTATACTCAGGAGTGTTTATTGACTAGGTAGGTATACATTATACTCAGGAGTGTTTATTGACTATGTACATACATTATAATCAGGAGTGTGTATTGACTATGTAGGTATACATTATACTCAGGAAAGTGTATTGACTAGGTACTGTAGGTATACATTATCCTCAGGAGTGTGTATTGACTAGGTAGGTATACATTATACTCAGGAGTGTTTATTGACTATGTACATACATTATAATCAGGAGTGTGTATTGACTATGTAGGTATACATTATACTCAGGAAAGTGTATTGACTAGGTAGGTATACATTATACTCAGGAGTGTGTATTGACTATGTAGGTATACATTATACTCAGGACAGTGTATTGACTAGGTAGGTATACATTATACTCAGGAGTGTGTATTGACTATGTACATACATTATACTCAGGAGTGTGTATTGACTAGGTAGGTATACATTATACTCAGGAGTGTGTATTGACTATGTACTACATTATAATCAGGAGTGTGTATTGACTAGGTAGGTATACATTATACTCAGGAGTGTGTATTGACTATGTACATACATTATAATCAGGAGTGTTTATTGACTAGGTAGGTATACATTATACTCAGGAAAGTGTATTAACTAGGTAGGTACACCAATCAGGGTTTTTGGGTCCGATCTTGAAAGCAATATCACCGATCTGTAGGGTTGGGTACCGTTCACATTTGAACCGGTACCGGTACCAGTACCAGTTCCTGGAATTCAGTATATGTAATTTGGTCGGTACCCAACCCTACCGATCTGCTCACTGATCCACAGCAGTTCTAGGATGCCACTTCTTAGTCTTGCTGCAGTGCTGTATTGTGTTGCCTTGTGGCTTAAAAGTCTTTAAAATTAAACAAACACATTGAAGAACTGCAATTCTTTAGTAATTATGTAACACATAACCATGTGCTTTGTGCACTTTGTTAAATGCTGTACTATTGTAACAGCCGCCACATGCTACAGTAGCTTTCTAATGTCACTCTGTCTTGGGTACATAGCCTAGTATGTTTACTGGGTGTCCTGGGTGATCTTTAAGAGCTGAGGAGAGGGGTTCATTCAAATAGCCAATCAAAGAAAAACAAGTTAGAATTTAGATGTAACTAACTACTGTTATTGTTGTTCTTGTTGGTGACAGTGGTGTTGATTTTATGTTCCATTTAGCCAGCTTTTTTTGTTAGTCCTAAAGTGTGTACAGCAGGAGTTGACATCAAGTGTACACTTACACTGCATCCCCCTGATTGGCTGTAAGAAATCCACTACATTTGATGAGTTCATCTCTCTTCCTCACTGAGGTCAGAGAGCGGTTTCTAGGTCATGACTTAGATTTAGGTCACTTTTAATATCTTGAATTATTGCACCCTTTATCTTTGTCTAGTTCCTCTGTGTAAGATTTGACGCAGGGATGGAAGGCATTTATATCTTGCATATTGGTAGGAATGTTATCATTCTATACCTTGCACATTGGTAGGTCTCTTGTCATTCTATACCAGGGCTATTCAACTGGCGGCCCGCGGGCCAGATCCGGCCCGCGGGATGATTCTGACCGGCCCGCCAAAGATTACATAATAATAAAAAAATAATAATACATTTTTTTTTTTTTTTTTTTTTTTTACTTTTTTCTTTTCATGTCAACGTTAACACGCACAATTGAGCCAAAAGTCACTCAATTAATGACAGATTTAATTGATAAATTGAGGGAAAACTTTGCAAGTCGATTTGATGAATTTGACATGTCCAGAGAATTGATGCATTTTGTGAGCAACCCATTTGCCAATGTAGCTGCTATTTCCACAAAAGGACAAGAGTTCCTTGCATCACTTCACATTGATGAAGGTCTCCTGCAACTTGAAATAATTGACATGCAAGGATCTGCTCTGAAGCAGGCACTTGAGAATGAATCCACCACAACATTTTGGATAAAGTGTATTCATGTCAAGACATTCCCCAAAATAAAAACGCTGGCAATATCTGTGCTAACAATGTTTGGCTCAACATACACCTGTGAATCCAGTTTCTCTCACATGAATGCCATTAAAACAAGCAACGTGCCTCCTTGACAAATGAGCATTTGCATCACTGTTTGCGGGTAGCCCTCACTTCCTATGAACCCTCTTTCTCTGCCATTGCCCAGTCAAAGAAGTGCAATCTCTCTCATTAGATGTGTGTATGTAGGCTAGGCCTGTCTGCCCCCCACCCCCCCCCCCTGATGTTTGAGAGTTAAGAATGGACAATAAGTGCTAATAAGATGCTGTGATTTGCTGTTGTTGCACAGACATGAAGCACTTTTTCATAAGCTCAGCTGCACTATAAATGTGTTTTTTTGTTCAAGTGTTGATGTTAGAATGTTCAGATGCACATCATGCACTTGTTTGTTTTTTATTTTATTTTTATATTGAAATGTTGAAGAGGAGATGTTGCAGTTGTTGCACAGTCATAAATGAAGCACTTTCTGCAGGAGATGTTGCAGATGTGGCACATAAATGAAGCACTTTTTTTGAAAAGTATACTACTTTTGCAATGTAGTTAAATAAAAGTTGTGAAAATGTGGTTGCGTGTTGTGTCAAGTGTACATATATTCATAGCACGGGGAGGCGCCGTGGCAGTCCGGCCCCTGGCCCCTTGGGTTTCTGACAATGTGGCCCCCTGAACAATTTAGTTGAATAGCCCTGGTCTATACCTATTGGTAGGTCTCTTGTCATTTTTGGAATAATATCAGTGAGAGCTAAACCCTTGGTGTGTGTGTGTGTGTGTGTGTGTGTGTGTGTGTGTGTGTGTGTGTGTGTGTGTGTGTGTGTGTGTGTGTGTGTGTGTGTGTGTGTGTGTGTGTGTGTGTGTGTGTGTGTGTGTGTGTGTGTGTGTGTGTGTGTGTGTGTGTGTGTGTGTGTGTGTGTGTGTGTGTGTGTGTGTGTGTGTGACAAGGTTGAAACCCTGCAATGGTAGCCCCTTGGATGTAAACTCACTCCTCCTAAGTTAAATACCATCCACTTCACCACCTGAATTGGATCCTTCTCAGGTGGCAGAATGGATAATACCGCTGTGTTTAACATACGTGGTGGTCACATGGTGGTGAGGGTTCATGGTTCGAGGCTGTCGGGGGACTAGGTGCCGAGCGCCAAGTGCCTGCTAGTACCCAGTAGGGCTGGGAAATGTATCAAATTTAAATGACGATTTTGGCGATGAAAACAAGATAATTTTAATTTGATTCAATACCAATTTGGTTAGGGATATTTCAGTTACTATACCAACTTTGCTTGGATATGAAGGAGATTCTCAGAGAACTAGTGCTGTAAACTGTACAAGGAACCTTCCAACCTGGTGAATTATTGAAGATATTGATGTTTACATTAAGCATTGACCACAAAGCAGTTACATTAATGTACTTTTTATTTAACATGACCAACACACTACAACAGCCAACATGATATATATATTATTATATTATATATATATATATATTAAAAAAAAAATTATGACTATATCGATATAAAAATAAATCTATATTTTATTTAACCCAGCCTAGCATGCATATGGGTGTCGCCTTCGAGGGAGTGAGACGTAGCCCACGCTGATGATGTCCAGCTCTCCTGTCGGCAGCCTAGCAGGACGGAGATATCACTCCAACCCAAGGTCTCCACGTCCCACATGACCAGCTCAGTGAAGCTTCGTGGGCTGGTTCTCTGCAGAACGTTTTTTTATTAAAGCCGGGGCGAACAGGGCCGTGAAGCCCCGGCACGAAGCACGTCTAAAACCAATGAGAAAAATCTCCATTTGGAAAGCAACAGTTGTGATTGGAGGATCAAGAAAAGAGGGGCAGGTTTGAGGCAGATCAGACAAACAGAAGGTTTCGGAACAGCCCCCTACCTGCAGTGTGGCTGATAACATTTTGTCCTCTGCATTCAGGAGAGAGAGAGAGAGAGAGAGAGAGAGAGAGAGAGAGAGAGAGAGAGAGAGAGAGAGAGAGAGAGAGAGAGAGAGAGAGAGAGAGAGAGAGAGAGAGAGAGAGAGAGAGAGAGAGAGAGAGAGAGAGAGAGAGAGAGAGAGAGAGAGAGAGAGAGAGAGAGAGAGAGAGAGAGAGGGGGGGGGGATGATGGCGAGAGGGATGGCACTAGCACATTTACATGTTGAGAAGGAGAGGGAGAGCGAGTCTATGGAGAAATGATATGGGGATTGCGGTAAGGGAGAGCATGCGTGTGTGTGTTGTTAATGGAGAAACTAAACCCTCTGGCTCCCCAACTGGATAGCCTGGGGAAGGCCGAGAGATCCATCTCTGTCATGTAGATGTATTCACAGGTGGCCTTTTAGAGCGGGGAGGAGGAGGAACACAGACAGACAAAGAGCACCGAGCCCAGTCATTATCAACTAATTCATGCAGGCGAGACTGAGCCAGTGAGCCCTTTTTATTCCATACTGAAGCAAGACTGCAAACATTCCGTTTTCCATAATGGCCCCGGCTGCAAGGCTGACAACGGGTGTGGGGCTGTTGTTGGGTCCACTGAGGCTGATCAGACCAACATTAACATTCCACAGAAGAATGTTGAGAGGGCTGTATCCTGGTTATTTCCTAGTGTATCCTTATCCTAGTTATTTCCTAGTGTATCTTTATCCTAGTTATTTCCTAGTGTATCCTGGTTATTTCCTAGTGTATCTTTATCCTAGTTATTTCCTAGTGTATCCTGGTTATTTCCTAGTGTATCCTTATCCTAGTTATTTCCTAGTGTTTCCTGGTTATTTCCTAGTGTTTCCTGGTTATTTCCTAGTGTATCCTGGTTATTTCCTAGTGTTTCCTGGTTATTTCCTAGTGTATCCTGGTTATTTCCTAGTGTATCCTTATCCTAGTTATTTCCTAGTGTATCTTTATCCTAGTTATTTCCTAGTGTATCCTGGTTATTTCCTAGTGTATCTTTATCCTAGTTATTTCCTAGTGTATCCTGGTTATTTCCTAGTGTATCCTTATCCTAGTTATTTCCTAGTGTATCCTGGTTATTTCCTAGTGTTTCCTGGTTATTTCCTAGTGTTCCCTGGTTATTTCCTAGTGTTTCCTGGTTATTTCCTAGTGTATCCTGGTTATTTCCTAGTGTATCCTGGTTATTTCCTAGTGTATCCTGGTTATTTCCTAGTGTATTCTGGTTATTTCCTAGTGTATCCTGGTTATTTCCTAGTGTTTCCTGGTTATTTCCTACTAGTGTATCCTGGTTATTTCCTAGTGTATCCTGGTTATTTCCTAGTGTATCCTGGTTATTTCCTAGTGTTTCCTGGTTATTTCCTAGTGTATGCTGGTTATTTCCTAGTGTATCCTGGTTATTTCCTACTAGTGTATCCTGGTTATTTCCTAGTGTATCCTGGTTATTTCCTAGTGTTTCCTGGTTATTTCCTAGTGTTTCCTGGTTATTTCCTAGTGTATCCTGGTTATTTCCTAGTGTATCCTGGTTATTTCCTAGTGTATCCTGGTTATTTCCTAGTGTATCCTGGTTATTTCCTAGTGTTTCCTGGTTATTTCCTAGTGTATCCTGGTTATTTCCTAGTGTTTCCTGGTTATTTCCTAGTGTATCCTGGTTATTTCCTAGTGTATCCTTATCCTAGTTATTTCCTAGTGTATCTTTATCCTAGTTATTTCCTAGTGTATCCTGGTTATTTCCTAGTGTATCCTTATCCTAGTTATTTCCTAGTGTATCCTGGTTATTTCCTAGTGTTTCCTGGTTATTTCCTAGTGTTCCCTGGTTATTTCCTAGTGTTTCCTGGTTATTTCCTAGTGTATCCTGGTTATTTCCTAGTGTATCCTGGTTATTTCCTAGTGTATCCTGGTTATTTCCTAGTGTATTCTGGTTATTTCCTAGTGTATCCTGGTTATTTCCTAGTGTTTCCTGGTTATTTCCTACTAGTGTATCCTGGTTATTTCCTAGTGTATCCTGGTTATTTCCTAGTGTATCCTGGTTATTTCCTAGTGTTTCCTGGTTATTTCCTAGTGTTTCCTGGTTATTTCCTAGTGTATGCTGGTTATTTCCTAGTGTATCCTGGTTATTTCCTACTAGTGTATCCTGGTTATTTCCTAGTGTATGCTGGTTATTTCCTAGTGTTTCCTGGTTATTTCCTAGTGTATCCTGGTTATTTCCTAGTGTTTCCTGGTTATTTCCTAGTGTTTCCTGGTTATTTCCTAGTGTATCCTGGTTATTTCCTAGTGTATCCTGGTTATTTCCTACTAGTGTATCCTGGTTATTTCCTAGTGTATCCTGGTTATTTCCTAGTGTATCCTGGTTATTTCCTAGTGTATCCTGGTTATTTCCTAGTGTTTCCTGGTTATTTCCTAGTGTATCCTGGTTATTTCATAGTGTATGCTGGTTATTTCCTAGTGTATCCTGGTTATTTCCTACTAGTGTATGCTGGTTATTTCCTAGTGTTCCCTGGTTATTTCCTAGTGTTTCCTGGTTATTTCCTAATGTATCCTGGTTATTTCCTAGTGTATCCTGGTTATTTCCTAGTGTATCCTGGTTATTTCCTAGTGTATCCTGGTTATTTCCTAGTGTTTCCTGGTTATTTCATAGTGTTTCCTGGTTATTTCCTAGTGTATCCTGGTTATTTCCTAGTGTTTCCTGGTTATTTCCTAGTGTATCCTGGTTATTTCATAGTGTATCCTGGTTATTTCCTACTAGTGTATGCTGGTTATTTCCTAGTGTTTCCTGGTTATTTCCTAGTGTTTCCTGGTTATTTCCTAGTGTATCCTGGTTATTTCCTAGTGTATCCTGGTTATTTCATAGTGTATCCTGGTTATTTTCTAGTGTATCCTGGTTATTTCCTAGTGTATCCTGGTTATTTCATAGTGTTTCCTGGTTATTTCCTAGTGTATCCTGGTTATTTCCTAGTGTTTCCTGGTTATTTCCTAGTGTTTCCTGGTTATTTCATAGTGTTTCCTGGTTATTTCCTAGTGTTTCCTGGTTATTTCCTAGTGTATCCTGGTTATATCCTAGTGTATGCTGGTTATTTCCTAGTGTTTCCTGGTTATTTCCTAGTGTATTCTGGTTATTTCCTAGTGTTTCCTGGTTATTTCCTAGTGTATCCTGGTTATTTCCTAGTGTATTCTGGTTATTTCCTACTAGTGTTTCCTGGTTATTTCCTAGTGTATCCTGGTTATTTCCTAGTGTATCCTGGTTATTTCCTAGTGTATCCTGGTTATTTCCTAGTGTATGCTGGTTATTTCCTAGTGTATCCTGGTTATTTCCTAGTGTATCCTGGTTATTTCCTAGTGTATCCTGGTTATTTCCTAGTGTTTCCTGGTTATTTCCTAGTGTTCCCTGGTTATTTCCTAGTGTTTCCTGGTTATTTCCTAGTGTATCCTGGTTATTTCCTAGTGTATCCTGGTTATTTCCTAGTGTATCCTGGTTATTTCCTAGTGTATTCTGGTTATTTCCTAGTGTATCCTGGTTATTTCCTAGTGTTTCCTGGTTATTTCCTACTAGTGTATCCTGGTTATTTCCTAGTGTATCCTGGTTATTTCCTAGTGTATCCTGGTTATTTCCTAGTGTTTCCTGGTTATTTCCTAGTGTTTCCTGGTTATTTCCTAGTGTATGCTGGTTATTTCCTAGTGTATCCTGGTTATTTCCTACTAGTGTATCCTGGTTATTTCCTAGTGTATGCTGGTTATTTCCTAGTGTTTCCTGGTTATTTCCTAGTGTATCCTGGTTATTTCCTAGTGTTTCCTGGTTATTTCCTAGTGTTTCCTGGTTATTTCCTAGTGTATCCTGGTTATTTCCTAGTGTATCCTGGTTATTTCCTACTAGTGTATCCTGGTTATTTCCTAGTGTATCCTGGTTATTTCCTAGTGTATCCTGGTTATTTCCTAGTGTATCCTGGTTATTTCCTAGTGTTTCCTGGTTATTTCCTAGTGTATCCTGGTTATTTCATAGTGTATGCTGGTTATTTCCTAGTGTATCCTGGTTATTTCCTACTAGTGTATGCTGGTTATTTCCTAGTGTTCCCTGGTTATTTCCTAGTGTTTCCTGGTTATTTCCTAATGTATCCTGGTTATTTCCTAGTGTATCCTGGTTATTTCCTAGTGTATCCTGGTTATTTCCTAGTGTATCCTGGTTATTTCCTAGTGTTTCCTGGTTATTTCATAGTGTTTCCTGGTTATTTCCTAGTGTATCCTGGTTATTTCCTAGTGTTTCCTGGTTATTTCCTAGTGTATCCTGGTTATTTCATAGTGTATCCTGGTTATTTCCTACTAGTGTATGCTGGTTATTTCCTAGTGTTTCCTGGTTATTTCCTAGTGTTTCCTGGTTATTTCCTAGTGTATCCTGGTTATTTCCTAGTGTATCCTGGTTATTTCATAGTGTATCCTGGTTATTTTCTAGTGTATCCTGGTTATTTCCTAGTGTATCCTGGTTATTTCATAGTGTTTCCTGGTTATTTCCTAGTGTATCCTGGTTATTTCCTAGTGTTTCCTGGTTATTTCCTAGTGTTTCCTGGTTATTTCATAGTGTTTCCTGGTTATTTCCTAGTGTTTCCTGGTTATTTCCTAGTGTATCCTGGTTATATCCTAGTGTATGCTGGTTATTTCCTAGTGTTTCCTGGTTATTTCCTAGTGTATTCTGGTTATTTCCTAGTGTTTCCTGGTTATTTCCTAGTGTATCCTGGTTATTTCCTAGTGTATTCTGGTTATTTCCTACTAGTGTTTCCTGGTTATTTCCTAGTGTATCCTGGTTATTTCCTAGTGTATCCTGGTTATTTCCTAGTGTATCCTGGTTATTTCCTAGTGTATGCTGGTTATTTCCTAGTGTATCCTGGTTATTTCCTAGTGTATCCTGGTTATTTCCTAGTGTATTCTGGTTATTTCCTAGTGTATCCTGGTTATTTTCCAGTGTATGCTGGTTATTTCCTGGTGTATCCTGGTTATTTCCTAGTGTTTCCTGGTTATTTCCTAGTGTTTCCTGGTTATTTCCCAGTGTATCCTGGTTATTTCCTAGTGTATGCTGGTTATTTCCTAGTGTTTCCTGGTTATTTCCTAGTGTATGCTGGTTATTTCCTAGTGTTTCCTGGTTATTTCCTAGTGTATCCTGGTTATTTCCTAGTGTATCCTGGTTATTTCCTAGTGTTTCCTGGTTATTTCCCAGTGTATCCTGGTTATTTCATAGTGTTTCCTGGTTATTTCCTAGTGTTTCCTGGTTATTTCCCAGTGTATCCTGGTTATTTCCTAGTGTTTCCTGGTTATTTCCTAGTGTTTCCTGGTTATTTCATAGTGTTTCCTGGTTATTTCCTAGTGTTTCCTGGTTATTTCATAGTGTATCCTGGTTATTTCCTAGTGTATCCTGGTTATTTCCTAGTGTTTTCTGGTTATTTCATAGTGTATCCTGGTTATTTCCTAGTGTTTCCTGGTTATTTCCTAGTGTATCCTGGTTATTTCATAGTGTATCCTGGTTATTTCATAGTGTATGCTGGTTATTCCCTAGTGTATGCTGGTTATTTCATTGTGTATGCTGGTTATTTCCTAGTGTTTCCTGGTTATTTCCTAGTGTTTCCTGGTTATTTCCTAGTGTATGCTGGTTATTTCATAGTGTTTCCTGGTTATTTCCTAGTGTATCCTGGTTATTTCCTAGTGTATCCTGGTTATTTCCTAGTGTTTCCTGGTTATTTCCTAGTGTATCCTGGTTATTTCCTAGTGTTTCCTGGTTATTTCCTAGTGTATCCTGGTTATTTCATAGTGTATCCTGGTTATTTCCTAGTGTATGCTGGTTATTTCCTAGTGTTTCCTGGTTATTTCCTAGTGTTTCCTGGTTATTTCATAGTGTATCCTGGTTATTTTCATGTATCCTGGTTATTTCCTAGTGTTTCCTGGTTATTTCCTAGTGTTTTCTGGTTATTTCCTAGTGTTTCCTGGTTATTTCCTAGTGTTTCCTGGTTATTTCCTAGTGTTTCCTGGTTATTTCATAGTGTTTCCTGGTTATTTCCTAATGTATCCTGGTTATTTCCTAGTGTATCCTGGTTATTTCCTAGTGTATCCTGGTTATTTCCTAGTGTATCCTGGTTATTTCATAGTGTTTCCTGGTTATTTCCTAGTGTTTCCTGGTTATTTCATAGTGTTTCCTGGTTATTTCATAGTGTTTCCTGGTTATTTCATAGTGTTTCCTGGTTATTTCCTAGTGTTTCCTGGTTATTTCCTAGTGTTTCCTGGTTATTTCCTAGTGTTTCCTGGTTATTTCCTAATGTATCCTGGTTATTTCCTACTAGTGTATCCTGGTTATTTCCTAGTGTATCCTGGTTATTTCCTAGTGTATCCTGGTTATTTCCTAGTGTTTCCTGGTTATTTCCTAGTGTATCCTGGTTATATCCTAGTGTATGCTGGTTATTTCCTAGTGTTTCCTGGTTATTTCCTAGTGTTTCCTGGTTATTTCCTAGTGTATCCTGGTTATTTCCTAGTGTATTCTGGTTATTTCCTACTAGTGTTTCCTGGTTATTTCCTAGTGTATCCTGGTTATTTCCTAGTGTATCCTGGTTATTTCCTAGTGTATCCTGGTTATTTCCTAGTGTATGCTGGTTATTTCCTAGTGTATCCTGGTTATTTCCTAGTGTATCCTGGTTATTTCCTAGTGTATTCTGGTTATTTCCTAGTGTATCCTGGTTATTTTCCAGTGTATGTTGGTTATTTCCTAGTGTATCCTGGTTATTTCCTAGTGTTTCCTGGTTATTTCCTAGTGTTTCCTGGTTATTTCCCAGTGTATCCTGGTTATTTCCTAGTGTATGCTGGTTATTTCCTAGTGTTTCCTGGTTATTTCCTAGTGTATGCTGGTTATTTCCTAGTGTTTCCTGGTTATTTCCTAGTGTATCCTGGTTATTTCATAGTGTATCCTGGTTATTTCCTAGTGTATCCTGGTTATTTCCTAGTGTTTTCTGGTTATTTCATAGTGTATCCTGGTTATTTCCTAGTGTTTCCTGGTTATTTCCTAGTGTATCCTGGTTATTTCATAGTGTATCCTGGTTATTTCATAGTGTATGCTGGTTATTCCCTAGTGTATGCTGGTTATTTCATTGTGTATGCTGGTTATTTCCTAGTGTTTCCTGGTTATTTCCTAGTGTTTCCTGGTTATTTCCTAGTGTATCCTGGTTATTTCCTATTGTATCCTGGTTATTTCCTAGTGTATCCTGGTTATTTCCTAGTGTTTCCTGGTTATTTCCTAGTGTATCCTGGTTATTTCCTAGTGTTTCCTGGTTATTTCCTAGTGTATCCTGGTTATTTCATAGTGTATCCTGGTTATTTCCTGGTGTATGCTGGTTATTTCCTAGTGTTTCCTGGTTATTTCCTAGTGTTTCCTGGTTATTTCATAGTGTATCCTGGTTATTTTCATGTATCCTGGTTATTTCCTAGTGTTTCCTGGTTATTTCCTAGTGTTTTCTGGTTATTTCCTAGTGTTTCCTGGTTATTTCATAGTGTTTCCTGGTTATTTCCTAGTGTTTCCTGGTTATTTCCTAGTGTTTCCTGGTTATTTCCTAGTGTTTCCTGGTTATTTCATAGTGTTTCCTGGTTATTTCCTAATGTATCCTGGTTATTTCCTAGTGTATCCTGGTTATTTCCTAGTGTATCCTGGTTATTTCATAGTGTTTCCTGGTTATTTCCTAGTGTTTCCTGGTTATTTCCTAGTGTTTCCTGGTTATTTCATATTGTTTCCTGGTTATTTCATAGTGTTTCCTGGTTATTTCCTAGTGTTTCCTGGTTATTTCCTAGTGTTTCCTGGTTATTTCCTAGTGTTTCCTGGTTATTTCCTAATGTATCCTGGTTATTTCCTAGTGTATCCTGGTTATTTCCTAGTGTATCCTGGTTATTTCCTAGTGTTTCCTGGTTATTTCCTAGTGTTTCCTGGTTATTTCCTAATGTATCCTGGTTATTTCCTAGTGTATCCTGGTTATTTCCTAGTGTATCCTGGTTATTTCCTAGTGTATCCTGGTTATTTCCTAGTGTTTCCTGGTTATTTCCTAGTGTTTCCTGGTTATTTCCTATTGTTTCCTGGTTATTTCCTAGTGTATTCTGGTTATTTCCTAGTGTATCCTGGTTATTTCCTAGTGTTTCCTGGTTATTTCCTAGTGTATCCTGGTTATTTCCTAGTGTATCCTGGTTATTTTCCAGTGTATGCTGGTTATATCCTAGTGTATCCTGGTTATTTCCTAGTGTATCCTGGTTATTTTCCAGTGTATGCTGGTTATATCCTAGTGTTTCCTGGTTATTTCCTAGTGTTTCCTGGTTATTTCCTATTGTTTCCTGGTTATTTCCTAGTGTATTCTGGTTATTTCCTAGTGTTTCCTAGTTATTTCCTAGTGTATCCTGGTTATTTCCCAGTGTTTCCTAGTTTTTTCCTAGTGTTTCCTGGTTATTTCCTAGTGTTTCCTGGTTATTTCCCAGTGTTTCCTGGTTATTTCCTAGTGTTCCCTGGTTATTTCCTAGTGTATCCTGGTTATTTCCTAGTGTATCCTGGTTATTTCCTAGTGTATCCTGGTTATTTCCTAGTGTTTCCTGGTTATTTCCTAGTGTTTCCTGGTTATTTCCTAGTGTATCCTGGTTATTTCCTAGTGTATCCTGGTTATTTCCTAGTGTATGCTGGTTATTTTCTAGTGTATCCTGGTTATTTCCCAGTGTATCCTGGTTATTTCCTAGTGTATGCTGGTTATTTCATAGTGTTTCATGGTTATTTCCTTGTGTATTACAAAGCCACAAAGATCCTGACAGGTAACAAATGCACAACAAAGACATGTGCAGGTAATGTTGTGAACAAGATCCATGTGCAGAAACACACAGGAGGCCGGTGACCGAGAAAAACCAGTAGGCAGGCAAGAGTGGGAGGCAACACCAACACAGGCTAACAGGAGGGGGAATAGCTGACTATCTGAGCCAGCAGGTAGACAGGATGAGGAACCACTAATAGCAGCGGCGAGGAACACTTAACGCACAAGCACAGACTAACCGGGGGTGAGGACAGATAATACACAAGGGGTGATGAGGGCTGAGACACAGCCGAAAAAAAGAGGTAGAGGCACTAGGGAGAGACAGAGTTAGAGAGGCCACAACCATGACAGTGCATGTGCATATACACACACCTGTTCACTCCCACGCATGCGCACACACACACACACACACACACACACACACACACACACACACACACACGCACACACGCACGCACGCACACACGCACGCACACACGCACGCACACACGCACACACACACTCTACTCACATACTGACAAACCAGAGGCACCAGACACTACCAAAGCATCTTCTATAACGTACATATTCACAGAACACTCGCTGCTTTATAGAGATGGCACGCTGCAGCATGTACATCAATTATTGAAGGCCTGAGGTCTGGGCCCTCGCTTGTCGACTGGGCTCTGGTACTTGTCACGCACTCCTCCACAGCAACTAATCCCAGCCTGTCTTCACACTGCCTGGCCCGATGGTTCTTCGCTCCCATCCTCCTCCTGTCCTCCCTTCCCAGACCCAGACTGAACCTTCCTCTGGTGATACAAAAGGAACTCAAAAAGGGAACCGTTCTGCCACTAACCGCATGCACGTAGAGAGAGACAGATCAGAAGGATGGGAGATCTCAGCTATTCCGGGAGGACTACGTTGTTAAAAAACAAACAGTAATAAAACCAACATGTTATTGCAGTGGAAGCCTTTATCACGGTCCCTGTTGAACGCTTCCACAGACAAAATGCATCGGTTTAATTAAAAATGTTTGCTTTTCACCTACATTGTCCTGCTTCCCCCCTCAATCTCCTCCATGGCTACCATTTCATCCTCTCCTCCCTGCCCCACACTACCAAGCCCAAGCCTCCCTGCCCCTCCACTACCCAGCCTTCCTCCCTCTCCTCCCTGCCTCTCCACTACCCAGCCTTCCTCCCTCTCCTCCCTGCCTCTCCACTACCCAGCCTTCCTCCCTCTCCTCTACCCAGCCTCCCTCCCTCTCCTCCCTCCCTCTCCTCCCTGCCCCTCCTCTACCCAGCCTCCCTCTCCTCTCCTCCCTGCCCCTCCTCTACCCAGCCTCCCTCCCTCTCCTCCCTGCCCCTCCTCTAGCCAGCCTCCCTCCCTCTCCTCCCTGCCCCTCCTCTAGCCAGCCTCCCTCCCTCTCCTCCCTGCCCCTCCTCTACCCAGCCTCCCTCCCTCTCCTCCCTGCCCCTCCTCTACTCAGCCTCCCTCCCTCTCCTCCCTGCCCCTCCTCTACCCAGCCTCCCTCCCTCTCCTCCCTGCCCCTCCTCTAGCCAGCCTCCCTCCCTCTCCTCCCTGCCCCTCCTCTAGCCAGCCTCCCTCCCTCTCCTCCCTGCCCCTCCCTCTCCTCCCTGCCCCTCCTCTACCCAGCCTCCCTCCCTCTCCTCCCTGCCCCTCCTCTAGCCAGCCTCCCTCCCTCTCCTCCCTGCCCCTCCCTCTCCTCCCTGCCCCTCCTCTACCCAGCCTCCCTCCCTCTCCTCCCTGCCCCTCCTCTACCCAGCCTCCCTCCCTCTCCTCCCTGCCCCTCCCTCTCCTCCCTGCCCCTCCTCTACCCAGCCTCCCTCCCTCTCCTCCCTGCCCCTCCTCTACCCAGCCTCCCTCCCTCTCCTCCCTGCCCCTCCTCTACCCAGCCTCCCTCCCTCTCCTCCCTGCCCCTCCTCTACCCAGCCTCCCTCCCTCTCCTCCCTGCCCCTCCTCTACCCAGCCTCCCTCCCTCTCCTCCCTGCCCCTCCTCTACTCAGCCTCCCTCCCTCTCCCCCCTCCCCCTCCTCTACCCAGCCTCCCTCCCTCTCCTCCCTGCCCCTCCTCTACCCAGCCTCCCTCCCTCTCCTCCCTGCCCCTCCTCTACCCAGCCTCCCTCCCTCTCCTCCCTCCCCCTCCTCTACCCAGCCTCCCTCCCTCTCCTCCCTGCCCCTCCTCTACCCAGCCTCCCTCCCTCTCCTCCCTGCCCCTCCTCTACCCAGCCTCCCGCCATTTACCTACATTTACATTTAGTCATTTAGCTGAAACGCTTTTAGCCAAAGCGACTTACAAGTTCTGTACGACAAGTCATCAGGAAGGGCACAACTCTTACAGCTGAATAACAATGTTCATCAAACAGTGCTGAAACTTGGGTGATGCAGTGTTGAGTGCATAGTAGTAGAGACATATTAGTGTAGTAGGAAGAGTGCATGATAGTATAGGACAGAAAGAAGGTTATTGTTTTTTAGTGCTGTCAGGCGATTACAAAAATGTATCTAATTCATTACAGGATTTGTAATTAATTAATCTAATTAATCGCATTTTAATCGCATACCCATTTTAGGCCTGATATTCTATATTCTATAATCATATTTCAAATTGCATGTGTCCGGATGGCAGAATTCAGTACTGTATCTACAAAACCTTCTGTTTAATCATCTTCCCTTTATTCATTTGCTTAGATTTTTCAGGTCTGGTCAATTTTAGCATGGTGTTATTCACAGTCAAAGATAAAAAAAATGTTTTTATTGATATTCTCATTTGGTTCATTACAATTTACTCAAGCCTAGTAACAGACACAGTATTTCTGACACTGGGAATACATTCCCTGAGATCTAGGCTTGGGCGGTATCACTTTTTTCATACCGTTATACCTTGATTACCTAATACCCCGGTATACGGTATATGACGGTATGACTTTCATTATCATCAGCGGGGGGGGGGGGGGGGGGGGCAACCTGTGTTACCAAGTAAACAAATCACGGAGATGGCCAGTTCGCCCGCAGCATCCTAGTGCTAACGTTAAGCTCTCAGAATGGTAGCAGTTCGCCCGCAGCATCCTAGTGCTAATGTTAAGCTCTCAGAATGGTAGCAGTTCTCCCGCAGCATCCTAGTGCTAACGTTAAGCTCTCAGAATGGTAGCAGTTCGCCTGCAGCATCCTACACACAACAACAACACACACTCTCGTTACCACAACGCTTTACGGTATTTTCACAGCACTGTCGCAACATTACCGTAAAGCGTGAACACCGTTGTGATCATACACAACAACAGTTAGCTCTCAGAATAGCCAGTTAGCCCGCAGCACCAGCAACGGTAAGCGTGTCTCGTTTAATTTCACCCACTGAAGCGGGGTTCCCCTCCTCCTCCTCCTCCTCCTCCTCCTCCTCCTCCTCCTCCTCCTCCTGTGTGTAGACAACCAGCTCTACATGGCTCGCTCCACTAGTGAGGACTGGTCTCGCCCTCTGCTCGCGCGTGTGTGCACTACAACAAAACTCCGTTTTGACGTGACGTATTAATTTTCAATATCGTCAGAATTTCTAAATACCCTGGTATACCGTAATACCGTCATACCGCCCAAGCCTACTGAGATCCATAGATGTCCCTAGAATCAGATAGCAAATGGACCATTTAAACAAAAAAAATCTGTAAATGTTTATTCTACGTTCTTATGGAATGAATGAGATTTAATGAGAATATTTTTTTAAATAAATGTTGCGTTAATTTGAATAACGTGATAATTTGCTGTGTAATTAATTAATCTAATTAACGCGATAAACTGACAGCCCTAGTTTTTTTCTTCATTTCAGATATTGATTGAAGTAGTTGATGGCGAAAGATTGGTCCATCTCCTCCCTGCACCTCCCCTCCTCTACCCAGCCTCCCTCATCCCCCTGGACACTCCTTGCCCCTGCCCTCCTCCCCTCAGCCTCCCTCCATCTCCTCCCTTCACCTCCCCTCCTCCCCCCAGCCTCCCTCCATTTCCTCCCTTCACCTCTCCTCCTCTACCCTCCATCTCCTCCCTTCACCTCTCCTCCTCTACCCAGTATCCCTCCATCTCCTCCCTGCACCTCCCCTCCTCTACCCAGCATCCCTCCATCTCCCCCCCCCATCTCCCTGGACACTCCCTGCCCCTCCCCTCCTCCCTGTCTCCTCTTCTCCCCCAGCAGCCTTGGTGGATGTGGCATGTGGCCGGCGGTGTGGTCTCTTCCTCTGTCCTCGCTTTCACTCCGTTATTTGCTTTTGAAATATTCATCTTCCACGCCCCACCCTCCATCTTGTTCCTCACCCCGTCTCTCCCTCTCCATCTCTCCTCTCCATCTTTCCTCTTGCTCGTTTCCCTCCTCCGTTATATATTTACAGGGAACGTCTGTCCCTCTTTGTCTCCACCTGTGTCTGTCTGCCGGTTATCCGTCCACGCCGGGTCTCCCCGTCTCCCACTCGCACATGATTTTTTACAACAAGATGCTACAGGATGCTCTGTCATACCCTCCTCCCCCTTGAGAGAAAATGTTCTCACAGCCTCGCCGGCCTCCTCTCTCTGGCGTTCCCATTATTGTTTCGACAAACGACGGCAGTGCAGGCTCTCGCATCAAATGCTGAATGCCGGTAACCGCTGCTCGTATCATTGAAGATACGGGGCGGCATCCCCGCCGAATAGAGCGAGGTTGCGGTTGTAAACAGCTATAGATGATGAAACGAGACGGCCGCTTCTGTGGCTCTCGCTTTAATCATTGACAAAGAGATTCGCCCCGGAGAGGAGGAGAGACATCTCCGTACGTCATTCTTGTCTCCGCCCAGGGTCACACAACCAAGCTGTGTCTGGTAACAGCGAAGTCTCACCTGCGAGTTTGGATCAGTTCAAATGGGCCTTGTTCTGGCTGGGATGAGAAGAAAGCCCAATAATAAAGGAGAAAGCACAACTGGAGGTTCCAGGGACACCGGCGACGCCCGGTCTTTTCTACAGATTGTCTGACCGATTAAACCATTTTCCCCTTTAGTCGGACGGTCTATGGAGACATGATGGCCTGAGGAAATGAGATAATATTTAATCTACTGAGTGATTCAGCAGCACAGACCGGCAGACCTCATAGCCAGGACACATTATCTCTCACCAGAGTAACCGAGGCTAAAAGAACACCCAGTGGGCCAAGACAAGACAGGACATGTCAGACCCACATTATCTCAACCCTTTTTTTTCTCACTGGATTTCATCCATTGTACCGTCTACGGTTACCGGAAGATGCCAGCCTTCCACCTCACACTAATATCAATATCCGATAGCGGGAGACGTGTGCAACATGTTGGAAGTAGTGCTGTCAGGCGATTAAAAAAAGTAATCTAATTAATTACAGGATTTGTAATTAACTCATCTAATTAATCGCATTTTAATCGCATAACCATTTTATGCCTGATATTCTATATTCTATAATCATATTTCAAATTGCATGTGTCCGGATGGCAGAATTCAGTACTGTATCTACAAAACCTTCTGTTTAATCATCTTCCATCTATTAATTTGCTTAGATTTTTCAGGTCTGGTCAATTTGAGCATGGTGTTATTCACAGTCAAAGATACATTTTTTTTATTGATATTCTCATTTGGTTCATTACAATTTACTCAAAATAAAATTTTCATTCAATCAATCATTGATTGATTGAATGAAAATTGTATTAACAGATTGCAGAATGGGTACAATGCAGTACAGCTCAATACACACAATTGTTAAGGGGATGCAGACCAGAGAAAGACTTTCGTCTTGTTTACATCAGGGTCCCCCATTTTCAATTCATAGTGAAATTTTTTTGTGATCAAATCTTGTCATAATGAATTGTAACTAAGGGTGCAACTTGCACCGTGCAATCCATTCTTTGTGGATCTAGCCCACAGTATTTCTGACACTGGGAATACATTCCCTGAGATCCATAGATGTCCCTAGAATCAGATACCAAGAACATGCAAATGGACCATATTAAAAAGAAGTCTGTAAATGTGTATTCTACGTTCTTATGGAATGAATGAGATACAAAAAAAAATTGTAAAAAAATAAAAATAATAATAATTATTTTTTTGTAATTAATTTTGAGTTAATTTTCATAACGCGATAATTTGCTGTGTAATTAATTAATCAATCTAATTAACGCGATAAACTGACAGCCCTAGTTGGAAGTCAAAACAAAGCAATGGTTTTAATTTTTTTGGATCAAATTTCTTTTTATATTGCAGCAAGATTACATTAAAAAATAAAGTTCACTTTTATGAAAGAATTCATTATAATTAAAAATATATAATAAAGAGGTCCAAGCTATCTTATCTCAACTTACAGTGGAGTTCAACTGTACCGCCATATTGTAATGGTTGCCTCCTTTACTCCATGTACGTGAGCTGACGAAAGAATAGAATAGAATAGAAGTACTTTATTGACCCCGAGGGAAATTCAGCACCACAGTTCGCTCACAATAAACATTAGAGACAAAAATCTAAAATAAGAATAAGAGTACACGCTGTCAGAGATATACATTCTAAATATGTATATACATTCTAAAATATACAGTCCAAAATATATACAGTAATATACAGTCAAATGTACAGTCAAAAAGAGCTCTAAGTAAAACAAAGCAATGTTATTTCTGACACATGAGAAAAATGTATTCTGTGCCCTGCTGGTGACCTGAAAGGAATGGTCTCGGTGTATGCTGTTTTGTAGAAGCAATCGATGTGATTGGCACTCTATATTGGCTGCAAGGCTACAGAAGGCTCCCAGCTGACAGATGAATGTAGAAGCCCATGTTTGATAATTCAATAAGATTTACCACTCAGGGGCATATGCACAGTATTTTCTATATTTCATATCGGAACAATATATAACATTTATATCGATCAGATATGGAAGAACGCAGCATCTATATCACAAAGGCTATATGCTATGAGGTGTTTTCTTTTATTAATTGTAAGACACACAACAATCGGTGAGTTAAAAGAGTGAGTTACAAACCTCTAGTAGACATGCATCCCTCATGTCCAGACATAGGCGTAAATGTGTGTGGGGGGGGGGGGGGGGGGGGTTGCAGGGGACAATATTGAGAAGTAAATTAGTCCCCCTCAAAAATATAGCTAATATGAAAGACAAACCCCTCTCCACATTTATATACCCTTCTTGCCTGTAACTATATATAATAATAAAAAAAAACAATAACAATATTTGAAAGCAATCCAGAATGCCCGAGCGCCTTACTGCATTATATTTGTGTCAGTGGGTCAATGTTATCTTTTCCTTTTCATAAATAAATCCATTTCCACCATAAATTGATGCAGAAAAGGCACAAATCGGTTCATAAAGGTACACCAGAATGCAGGAAATTAAGTGTTTGATGCTAAAAATTTCTTGGGGGAGGACCCCCCCCCTTGAGTCCAGAAATACTATTATGAGGAGGTTGATTGGAAATATTTTACAACAGTGAAATAGATTCAAACACTACTTAAAAAGGTATACAGACATAAAACCAGACATAAACACAGACCTGTAATCTGTAATTATCCGTAGGGCAAGTAATCTTAACCCGAACAACTGCCTCTTTGAACTGCTGCGGTCAGGCAAGCGATACCGGAGTCTCAAGGCGAGCACAGAAAGACTCAGAAGAAGCTTCTATCCCCAGGCCATCAGGCTGCTCAATGAACAATAAACACTATACAACAACCATCAAATGCACACAGCACACACATCCACACACACACACTCACTTTAAACAAACAACACACTGCAGCACCCACTCTCCACACTTTAGATCACCTAAACACACTTTATATTTATTGATAAAGGATTTGCACTACAACTCGTACACCTTACTGTAAATTTGACCTAAATTGTACCTCATCTCATTTCTGCTTTGCACTATAAAGTATTGTATATTAGTACACTGCATAGTATATATTGTATAGTATATGGTAACTCAGTTACTTCTATTCTGCATCGAACATTGTACATATGTCTATACTGAACACTGTGACCTTTTTTACTTCTAATTTACATGCTATACTATTTTATTTCATACTTATCTTGTCTAGCACACAGTCTCTGGAGCGTAACAGTAAGAAGCATTTTGTATACAAGTATTCTGTACTTCTGTATGACAACTATTAAAGAAACTTGAACTTGAACTCTTAACAATAAGAAGTTCTCTGTCTCTCTTTGCCCACGGAGAGAGTGACGCATGCAGTTGATTGTAATAGTGTGTGTTGGTGGTGGACGTGGTGTTCGGAGCCGATTCAGACGCGAGAAAGGAAGGAAACAGGGTGACGTTGATTACAAAGAAAGGGGGAAGGCTCGCCCCATCCTGAGTGTGCCTGTCGTGGCCCAGGGGAACAGAGGGGATTTGTGACACATCATTAATCTAGTGACGCGTAGCTTGGTCCATGGCCACCAGGGGGGTGGGATCGCAGAAAGGAAGTAGAAGAATGCATCCTCTCAAAAATACGCCCTTAAAGATCCACTCCACACGTGTTTAAAACTTTTTTTTCCTTTAAAAAAAAAGAAAGAATTCTATTTCTTTTTGGGCTTTTCTGTATTTTTCACCCATCCCAATTTAGTCGTTATGCCAATTCCCTTCCACTGTCGGCCTGGGGAGGGTGTAGAACTCCCACATGCCTCCTCCGATACATGTGGAGTCGCCAGCCGCTTCTTTTTACCTGACAGCGAGGAGTTTCACGCTATTTCCCCCAGATCCCCTTCCTGCTGAACAGGCGCCCGACCGACCAGTAGGAGTCGCAGTTTACAACGACTAGGACACACACCCCACCGGCTTCCCACCCGCTAACACTGCCAATTGTGTTAGTAGGGACGACTGACCAAGCCGGAGGTACCGCTGACAGCTGGATTCGATCCCAGAGTCTCTGCGGTGGTAGGCAAATGCTGTGTTTTAACACTTTACATTTTTTTAGTTTGGTATGGTTTTTCCCACCAAACACGTTCGATAAACTACTGAAAATGGCTTAGCAGCATCCCTACCCCGCACCTTTGCCCTTGTTGAGAATGCAGGGATCTATGATCTATGTACAGAGTTGTAGTATTAATATGTACAGTGATACAGGTATAAAGACACTATGGTAGTAGTAAGTCATACTGGCCAGCAGCATAACTAATAAGAGTAGATAAGAGATATGTACATATATAGATATAGAATCTACAGATATGTAAAAGGGATTATTATCCAGACAGATGTGGATATATATATACAGTAAGAATGTTGTGATTGCACGGCTAAGGGGTCACTAGTGGAAAGGTCATGGGGTCACCAAAATCAACTAGTTTCCTCCTGTAGGGGCCATGACTGTTCACAGCAAATATTATGGCAATCTGGCCATTACTTTTTGGAGATATCTTCACTCACAGACAGACAGACAAACAAGACCGATTACATAACCTCTCACCTAGCTTTACCTTGGCTGAGGTCATAAAAATACACCATATCCGTCCATTAATTTCTAGTTTCTTTTTTCTCTTTAGTAGTTATTATTGAAAGTAGTTTTTCCTTTCAGAAAACCGCACCGGGCCTGGGGGTTTGTGACAGCGGGGGTACAAAGCAGGACTAAGCGATAGGTTCCTCAGCACTAACGTTACATAAGCAATTGAATTAGAGTGTAAACAACCAACAGCCGCTGATAAACAAACCTAACCAAGCGTCCACAAGCTATCAGTGGCCTGGTCTGGCTATATCACAACATATCTCAAACATATGGAGACTCAATTACCTGAGAGAGAGAGAGAGAGAGAGAGAGAGAGAGAGAGGGGGGGAGAGGGAGAGGAAGGGGGAGAGAGAGGGAGAGAGAGAGAAAGACTAAGTGACATGTTTGAAATTCTGCAGGGAACCGGTTGCTACAGCAACAGGGAAGGTAGCCGGCTCCTGTGGGTGGTGTTACCATGGTAACCACCCCTCAGTGGCCAAGTGATGCTGCGGAGAGGGAAAGGGAAGAGAGAGAGAGAGAGAAATGGATGAGAGAGAGAGATGGATGAGAGAGGGCTGAAACATGTATGCAAAAAGTGCATGATTGGAACAGGCGAGACGGACAAGAGGAGGTTGATGGGGAAAAGGAGCTAGCATGTCACTGGCCGCCGCACGTCATTAATTAGCTTCTCAGTCAGTGGTCGCCGCTACTCATGGAAATGTCCTCCTCGCCTCACAACGGTAGAGAGCTGGGCTCCCTGGCTGCCTCTCAGGAGCTCACAGAGCCCCAGCTGCCGCTCCCTGCGTACGTTCAAACAACACTTCATCACCATGAGCAGTGTGCCAAGGCTGCTGCTATGTAGGCAGGCAGGGCCAGAGAGAGAGACCAGAGAGAGACCAGAGAGACTAGAGAGAGACCAGAGAGAGACCAGAGAGACTAGAGACAGACCAGAGAGAGACCAGAGAGACTAGAGACAGACCAGAGAGACTAGAGAGAGACCAGAGAGACTAGAGAGACTAGAGAGAGAGACCAGAGAGACTAGAGACAGACCAGAGAGAGACCAGAGAGACTAGAGAGAGAGACCAGAGAGAGACCAGAGAGAGACCAGAGAGACTAGAGACAGACCAGAGAGAGACCAGAGAGACTAGAGAGAGAGACCAGAGAGACTAGAGACAGACCAGAGAGAGACCAGAGAGACTAGAGAGAGAGACCAGAGAGAGACCAGAGAGAGACCAGAGAGACTAGAGACAGACCAGAGAGAGACCAGAGAGACTAGAGAGAGAGACCAGAGAGAGACCAGAGAGACTAGAGACAGACCAGAGAGAGACCAGAGAGAGACCAGAGAGACTAGAGAGAGACCAGATAGACTAGAGAGACTAGAGACAGACCAGAGAGAGACCAGAGAGACTAGAGAGAGAGACCAGAGAGAAACCAGAGAGACTAGAGACAGACCAGAGAGACTAGAGAGAGACCAGAGAGAGACCAGAGAGACTAGAGAGAGACCAGAGAGACTAGAGACAGACCAGAGAGAGACCAGAGAGACTAGAGAGAGAGACCAGAGAGAGACCAGAGAGACTAGAGACAGACCAGAGAGAGACCAGAGAGAGACCAGAGAGACTAGAGAGAGAGACCAGAGAGAAACCAGAGAGACTAGAGACAGACCAGAGAGAGACCAGAGAGACTAGAGAGAGAGACCAGAGAGAAACCAGAGAGACTAGAGACAGACCAGAGAGAGACCAGAGAGACTAGAGAGAGACCAGAGAGACTAGAGACAGACCAGAGAGAGACCAGAGAGACTAGAGAGAGAGACCAGAGAGAGACCAGAGAGACTAGAGACAGACCAGAGAGAGACCAGAGAGACTAGAGAGAGAGACCAGAGAGAAACCAGAGAGACTAGAGACAGACCAGAGAGAGACCAGAGAGACTAGAGAGAGAGACCAGAGACAGACCAGAGAGACTAGAGACAGACCAGAGAGAGACCAGAGAGAGACCAGACAGACTAGAGAGAGACCAGAGAGAGACCAGAGAGACTAGAGAGAGACTAGAGAGAGACCAGAGAGAGACCAGAGAGACTAGAGACAGACCAGAGAGACTAGAGAGAGACCAGAGAGAGACCAGATAGACTAGAGAGAGACCAGAGAGACTAGAGAGAGACCAGAGAGAGACCAGAGAGACTAGAGAGAGACCAGAGAGAGACCAGATAGACTAGAGAGAGACCAGATAGACTAGAGAGAGACCAGAGAGAAACCAGAGAGACTAGAGAGAGACCAGAGAGAAACCAGAGAGAGACCAGAGAGACTAGAGAGAGACCAGAGAAAAACCAGAGACAGACCAGAGAGAGACCAGAGAGAAACCAGAGAGACTAGAGAGAGACCAGAGAGAAACCAGAGACAGACCAGAGAGAGACCAGAGAGAAACCAGAGAGACTAGAGAGAGACCAGAGAGAAACCAGAGACAGACCAGAGAGAAACCAGAGAGACTAGAGAGAGACCAGAGAGAGACCAGAGACAGACCAGAGAGAGACCAGATAGACTAGAGAGAGACCAGAGAGACTAGAGAGAGACCAGAGAGAGACCAGATAGACTAGAGACAGACCAGAGAGACTAGAGAGAGACCAGAGAGAGCCCAGATAGACTAGAGAGAGACCAGAGAGACTAGAGAGAGACCAGAGAGAGACCAGATAGACTAGAGAGAGACCAGATAGACTAGAGAGAGACCAGAGAGAAACCAGAGAGACTAGAGAGAGACCAGAGAGAAACCAGAGAGAAACCAGAGACAGACCAGAGAGAGACCAGAGAGACTAGAGAGAGACCAGAGAGAAACCAGAGAGACTAGAGAGAGACCAGAGAGAAACCAGAGACAGACCAGAGAGAGACCAGAGAGAAACCAGAGAGACTAGAGAGAGACCAGAGAGAAACCAGAGACAGACCAGAGAGAGACCAGAGAGAAACCAGAGAGACTAGAGAGAGACCAGAGAGAGACCAGAGACAGACCAGAGAGAGACCAGATAAACTAGAGAGAGACCAGAGAGACTAGAGAGAGACCAGAGAGAGACCAGAGAGACTAGAGAGAGACCAGAGAGAGACCAGAGAGACTAGAGACAGACCAGAGAGACTAGAGAGAGACCGGAGAGAGACCAGATAGACTAGAGAGAGACCAGAGAGACTAGAGAGAGACCAGAGAGAGACCAGAGAGACTAGAGAGAGACCAGAGAGAGACCAGATAGACTAGAGAGAGACCAGAGAGACTAGAGAGAGACCAGAGAGACTAGAGAGAGACCAGAGAGAAACCAGAGAGAAACCAGAGACAGACCAGAGAGAGACCAGAGAGACTAGAGAGAGACCAGAGAAAAACCAGAGAGAAACCAGAGACAGACCAGAGAGAGACCAGAGAGACTAGAGAGAGACCAGAGAGAAACCAGAGAGACTAGAGAGAGACCAGAGAGAAACCAGAGACAGACCAGAGAGAGACCAGAGAGAAACCAGAGAGACTAGAGACAGACCAGAGAGAGACCAGAGAGAAACCAGAGACAGACCAGAGAGAGACCAGAGAGAAACCAGAGAGACTAGAGAGAGACCAGAGAGAGACCAGAGACAGACCAGAGAGAAACCAGAGACAGACCAGAGAGAGACCAGAGAGAAACCAGAGAGAAACCAGAGAGAAACCAGAGACAGACCAGAGAGAGACCAGAGAGAGACCAGAGAGAGACCAGAGAGAAACCAGAGACAGACCAGAGAGAGACCAGAGAGAGACCAGAGAGAAACCAGAGACAGACCAGAGAGAGACCAGAGAGAGACCAGAGAGAGACCAGAGAGAAACCAGAGACAGACCAGAGAGAGACCAGAGAGAGACCAGAGAGAGACCAGAGAGAAACCAGAGACAGACCAGAGAGAAACCAGAGAGACCAGAGACAGACCAGAGAGAGACCAGAGAGAGACCAGGGAGATACCAGAGAGAGACCAGAGAGAAACCAGAGAGACCAGAGACAGACCAGAGAGAGACCAGAGAGAGACCAGGGAGAGACCAGAGAGAGACCAGAGAGAGACCAGAGACATACCAGAGAGAGACCAGAGAGAAACCAGAGAGACCAGAGACAGACCAGAGAGAGACCAGGGAGAGACCAGAGAGAGACCAGAGAGAGACCAGAGAGAGACCAGAGAGAGACCAGAGACAGACCAGAGAGAGACCAGAGACAGACCAGAGACAGACCAGAGACAGACCAGAGACAGACCAGAGAGAGAGACCAGAGAGAGACCAGAGAGAGACCAGAGACAGACCAGAGAGAGACCAGAGAGAGACCAGAGAGAGACCAGGGCCCATGTATTTTCACACTGATGTAGGAGCCGGTTCAGGTCACTGTATAGACCGCTTACAGTGAAACTCACCTGGTGGCCATTTTGCTCTTATGTCGTGCTCAGGATGGGATTCCTTTCTGCCCTGTTACCCACACGGGTGGGATCAGGGTGGAAAGGAATTTTGATTATTGACTATTGAAAACCTTTATTTATCCCCGTAGGGAGATTAAGGTGTCCATCACAGCATCGACATCTTAGATTAGATAAAAATGTAGTGTCATTATGCAGCACAAGTACAGTACAACAAATAGAAGTTTGGCATCCAACCACAGTGCAAATGTAGCAGTGAAGTCATAGACGCCTGCGCAATAGAGCACGCGGAGCGGGTGCTCTACGACTATTGAACATGGGGGGGCAAACGCTGGTTTTGCTCCCCCACTTTTTGATCATATGAAAAATATGATATACCCCCCCCCCCCATATATAAATCTAACCATAACTAAGTAATTTCAATCAAATTAATAATACGCAATGACACTTAATAGCAAGTTTTTAAGTTTCCAAAGATTGTGTGACCCCCCACTTTAATGGTTTGATCCAGTGCCCACGGGCCACGGTTCGTCGGCATGACGTATACGACATGTTGGGGGAGGCGGCTTTTTCGAAAGCCCTTGAAAAATTCAGGCTGGATATTGGATAACATTGTGACTGGATTATTCTTCGGCGTTTACATCAAAATGGAGCAAATCATCATGTAAGTCGAACACTGTGACTGTATACTAAATGCGCAAACAGATTGAAACTGAATATTTCTCGTATGGTGAGCCTCGGCGCTGCTGCGCTGCACCGAGTGAATCCAGAGATACGGGATGGTGCGCAGGCGCTGTGATCACCCAACGGCGGAAATAATGCCGCTTTGAGCAGTTTATAAAAAAATATTAAAAATATTTATTAGCAACGCCGAGCTTTCAAACCATCCCGTATCTCTGTGCGAACCCCTCGTGCAACTGTGAGCACCTTTGTAATGTCTCTGTGATACTTGTATAACGAACGGTTCGGCCAGAACCAGTCCTTCATGGTAAATCTAGGTTGGTTTCCCATTGAGGAGCAAGTGACTGTGGATTCACTCGGTGCAGCACAGTCACGAAAGGGGACCCTGATGTAAACAAGACAAACGTCTTTCTCTGGTCTGCATCGCCTTAACAATTGTGTGTATTGAGCCGTACTGTATTGTACCCATTCTGCAATCTGTTAAATAAAGTTTTCATTCATTCATTCAGCCGCCGCGCTCACTGGGGCTATTGATAGCGTCAATTAGTTGTTGTTGTTGTTGGTACTGCGCTGCGGATGTGAACGGGGCCGGAGGGGCTTTGGGAGGATGGGAAAGTTATTATTATTATTATTATAATAGTAATTGGCTATCATACGTGCCTAGCTAGCGTTAGCTAAAAGAGCCCTCGCAGTGAAGTTATTATTATTATAGCTATCATACTGCAATATAAACTGAGTTTTATAGTGAAAAGAGCAGCTTTATTTTGGTCAAGATTGAAGGCTCTATATTGCAGGAAATTGCACATACAGGTGTTCATTAAATGTTAAAAAATCTGCCGTGGAGGGGGTCGTGCCGGACCCCCTCCAAACCACCCCTTGCAAAAAAAAAAAAGAAAAAGGTAAAAAAAAAAGAATACAAAAAAATCTTGCACCCCCACTTTCAACTATAACTAGGCGGCCATGAGTGAAGTGCAATAGTAATATACAATGTACAGGTGGTTAAACTGGGTATAAAATATATGAATTGGTACTACTGTACTGAGTATAGTGCTAATCAGATGTATGTAGACTACAGAGTTTTAGTATTAATACTACAACTCTGAGCACGACATAAGAGCAAAATGGCCACTGTGAATACAGTCAACAGGGTTGCTAGGGAACCGTTTGGACCCCAGTTTATCTCCTATTGCAGGGTTTGCTCTTTTCAATGGCTGACAGGAAATCAAACGTAGTCCATTTAGAATGTTTATGTCGTCAAGTCGAAACAGTCTATACTCCCCTCGTTATAACTTATGACCCACTCCAGGCTCAGCTCGGATAAGTAGTCCTACTCTAAAATGCTTGATAAATACGGGCCCAGCAAAAAAAACGTCAGCCCTCCACGATGTCTTCTCAGTCTGCCCTCCCAGGCCTCTCATTGGGAGCTTGTGTCTAGTATGTTTGCCCAGTGCGATGAATGATACCACATGCCAATGGATTAGAGCAATGAAATGACATGTTGGGCGTGAATGTGATCCAGATTCATTCAATATAACTGGCGTGAAATCGTCTTGGCTCTGATGTCGGCTCCACCAAATAAGGGGTGTCATTATGTCTTGTTCTCACATCTCTGTCACGAGTGGAATTCCTTGTCTCTGTTTGTCTGTCCCTTTTGCTCTCTCTTTTTCTCTCTCTCACTCACACACACACACACACACACACACACACACACACACACACACACACACACACACACACACACGCACACATGCACAACCTCGAAGCAGTATTTGCAGCATAATGATGCATCTGCTGTATGGGTTCCCGGGGGGACCGGAGGACATGCTGAGCATTATTCTACTTGGAGTAAATGAGACACAGAAGACAGAAGGAAAGAGATACACTGGTGGTGTTGTTACATCAGAGACAATGTATATAATGGGGCCGGAGCACTGCAGGAGTTCCTCTCTCTCTCTCTCTACACAAGGCATCACTCTGTCCCAAGCGCTTCTGATTCTGATCCCACTGGAAGCGGGCCTGCTGCTACTGGGCTTCTGTTTTGCACGGGCTGAGAGATGGAGTGATGACATATCATCGCCCTGCCACGGTCAGATATTGTCTGTGCACAGCGTACAAAAGGCCCACAGGACTCCCAAACACAGAGGAGCGAGGAGGCCACACAGATATACCGACTGGGGATAATACTCCTCGACTGATTTACAGAGGAAGCGAAAGGATCATAGCGGCGTACTGGGGGATGAACGTGGCGGCGCACAGATCCATTTTTAAGAGGCACGAGAGAGACTTCAACGATATTACCAGGGAGAGAGACTTGATATATATATACACACAGCTAGAGGGACAGACACGCATAGACAAACATACATATTACTACATGAGACTACAGCTCTCTCTTAGCTGTCCATCGTGTTCGATGATGACGCTTGCTCCAGGGATGAATGAATGAAAACTTTATTTAACAGATTGCAGAATGGGTACAATACAGTACGGCTCACTACACACAATTGTTAAGGGGATGCAGACCTGAAAAAGACATTTGTCTTGTTTCCATCAGCGTCCCCCATTTTCAATTCATATAGATATGGATGGGGTGAGGGGGGGGGGGGGGGGGGGTTAGCGCCGCTGCCGCTGGTGCCACTTCTCGTGGGCGTTGAGTCCGATCCTTGAGCCGCACACCCGCGCACCCGGACACACACGCCTATAAACATAAGCACAATACACATACTATATTGCCATGAATCAGGGTACACACACAAGCACATACGCATGGTCACTGCAAAATGACTGTAATGTGATGTAATTATTGTATGATCATGTAAAGAATGTCACTATCTACTATGTGCTCAATTTAAGTCATTTACTTTTGGTAATGATGTTATGTAATGACCATTTCTAAGTAGAAAAGCCTAACCAGGGACAGGGGTTGCAAATTAGCTGTGGCTAGAAATCCTACATGCAAGATACATCTATATCTTGTTATTGTAACTTGCTACAATGTATTTTTTTTTGCATTGTCCCTGACATATAAACAAATAAATAAAATAGGGAGACACACTTGATTGATATATCCAGGGAGAGAGACTTCAATACATTTAGGCTCAGCAGAGTCGAAGGCAAAGAGTGAGGGGCTTGAGGGGCGGCTCAGACCTTGAGGAACACAAGAGAACTGTCAGATCATATTGATGCCGCCCGCCTGCCTGCTGTTTGTTAAGGAGACTGAAGAAGGTCTGTCTGTTCTTAATCTTAACTGGATCAATATTTCTTGTCATTTAACCTTAAGCATGCCCTCATTTACGGTTTTATGTACCCAGGCCAGTAAATAAAAACAACGCGTAAACAGTGTACACTGTATGTCCACGGGGAAGCAGTCAAAACAGTGCAACTAGGGCTGAAACTCGAATGCTTCGAAGCTTCAAATACAGTATTCAAATACCTTTTCTTTTTTTTTGAGCCCGGGAAATAAGAAAAATAAGAATAAGAATTAGCTTATTTCAATAATAACCCAACACTATTCATTATGAATCAACGTTCATCAGTTCTGCTCAAACAAGGATATTTAGCACTAGATCTACCTCTTTAGCTCTAGTCTACCCGTTAAACTGTGCGCTTCTTGATGAGGCTACATTTCTTGTCCCGTATGCCACTGTGCCTCCCTCTCCAGTCTCCACGCTCTTAGGCAGAGTGTAGGCTACCCTGCTCCAGTGTTTTCCTTAACCTGTGTGGTAGTGAAAGCATTAACCCTTTGTAGTGTGGTAGTGAAAGGGTTAATGTGAAAATGTTTTATTAAGCCTCAGATTACTTACACTTTGCAAGTACTTACACATGTTAATCCTAAAACAACAGAAGCAATTCCGTAAATTATTTCAGATTCCACGTAAAGGTCTACACTGACATTATTGACCTTATTTCTTTATTATTTTCACGAGCAAAACCGATTTCACTTTGATATTCGACTATATAACCCGATACATTTTGTGTATTATCCTACTGCTGTCAACAAATATAAACGGTACGTGCACCAATACAAATATGTACAACATCTTCGATAGCAAGCTTGCATTTATCTTATTTATTTATAGAATACTATCAAGAAGTGCCGACGACAAAGACTATACTTCCCCCCAGACATGTAACTCCTTCTTGGGGGAGAGCAGGAACATCTTCACAACATTCCACAGAGAGCACAGTGACCGTCTGGTTCCTCCACTGGTTCAACTCAAAACCTGTCAATCAATCAAATCAAAAACAGCAGGCGCCCTTCAGAGCCCAATTAACACCTGCTCCAAAATAGTAGACCACCCGTTACGAAGCCTCCCTCATTCCCTGACCTACAAACGGTGCAGGGGAAAAAGGCCAGTGATCTATACTGTATCCCACATCCTGCACGCAGCCTCCCCTCGTCTCAGCTGCCTGGGTTGCAGAACTGTTTGTAGGAGGGCCAGCTTTGTTCCTGAGGCTGTCCGCCCTCTGAACCCTCCTCCTGCTGCCCCTTCCTGGAATTGACTCGAAAACAATGTCAATGCTATTGCAATTTCAATAAGCACTGCACCACTTTGAACTGGCTACTGCTGTGTTTCTTGTTACGTTTTATACACTTTTACTCCTGCCATTTCAATTACCCTTTGGGGATAATGAAAGTTTTATTGAATTGAATATAGAACTGAATTAATTTGCTTAAAACATGTTGAAAGCTATTGCAATGGTGCCTAAACGGGTACTTGTTCCTGAACCAGGGATCCCAGTCTCCCACACACACCTGTTTGGTTTGAAACACAAGCACTTTGAGTGCCAGCAGGGGGCGCACCATTTAGCGATTGAGTGCCAGCGCTGTAGTCAATGGGAGGGCGAGAACATTTGCGAACGCAATAAACTATATCTTAAAGGGGACCTGCATTGCTATTCCTAGCACTATTTGGGCAACTTTACACAATTCCTGTGAGTCTATTGAACACATCTGTACGTTTTTTTTTCAAAAAAATGCATTGTTTTATATTTCTTATCAAGTACTCAAAAGCATCATTTTCCAGCCTCAGGATTTCAGGCTATTTTTGGATGGGCTCCGCCCCTTCTAGCAGAATGCTTTGAGTGACAGCCACCCACCAAATAGTTCTGGCCATACTACTCTACTAACGCCAAAGTGAACCTAATACACACACACAGGGGTGTAGCTCCAGATTCTGGGCCCCATGAAATAATGTATTTGTAGGCCCCCAGTGAATGCGAGCGCGCGTAAGCGCACGAGCGGAATCTTTTTGGGCCATTTTTTTATTGATGAAAACGCATAATATGGTTTTTACCTATACATTCGGATCAGCAGTTCAGCACCTGCACTGTTGGTGGGTGAGCCTAGTAAAGGATGTCGCATTGCGTTCATCTTCAACGAATGGACCAATGCAATAGTCTACCAAAGCCCCCCCTCTCTCTATATATATCTCACACACACACACACACACACACACACACACACACACACACACACACACACACACACACACACACACACACACTTCAGAAACAAACATAGTATCAATGAGAGCATCAATAATACACCTGAGTGATGTCTAGTAAAAAAAAAAAAAAAAAAAAAAAAGTGCTGGGCCCTTGGAATCATCCTAAGCTACCCCCCCCCAGCTACGCCCCACACACAAATATGGCTCAAGCATACGTTTTCGATACAATACAATCCACAAAGGGATGACACCGAAGCAGGTACCCATGCCATACGATTTTGGGAAAACAAATGCCCGGAAGAATAAGATTGCTCTCCCAATCCGTCTAACACACAGTCACACACACACACACACACACACACACACACACACACACACACACACACACACAGCACTTGTACTAACAACGTTAGTTAGGAACATAATCATTAATTCGCAATACACACAAGTAGGTTTAGGTTTAGGTTTAGGTTTACTTTATTTGTTCAAGGGGGACAGTGTACACTAATAAAACATTTTACAAATGTAAATGCACCCAATTTTTGCCAAAAGGCTAATTTCCATTGGCAGTCCCCCTGCCAGAAGGTACAGGCTAAAATCCTGTGTAAAAAAAGGGTTAGCAATAAAAACAGAATAAAATCAAATCAGAATAAAATCAAGATAAATAACATTAGAATAAAAACACAACAAAAGCACATAGACATAGTAGGGATACAGGTCACAATACAGTCATGGACACAAGGACAGAGCACATCATGACATATTAAGAGACCCAGACATAGACAGACGCACCATATCCACTAGGGCTGCACGATTTTGGGAAATAATCTAATTGCGATTTTTCGGACAGATATTGCGATTGCGATTACATTTGCGATTATAATTTTTTTTAAGCAGCCCCACAGAGGTTTATTGTAAAATGCGGCTTGCATCTGGCCTACGCGGTGGGTCTGTTCGGGACACCGAGTCTGAAAATGTTTCTTTTTACCTGGGAATCGATACTGGTACGGTACCCAACGGTACCTTTTTTTCTGTACTTTACTCTCCCTCTCTGAAGTAAACTTCACAACACACAATCTAAAACCCCTTACCTCCCTCTCCCAAACTGCAAAAAAAAATGATGTTGCATGATCATGTATATTTATTTTGTATTATAATTTTTTTTGTGTTTAAATATCAACATTATCTGGCAATCCTCAGTAAATACTATCAAACTCCTCTGATGTCAGACCAGATATGAGACGCGTGCACACACACACACACACACACACACACACACACACACACACACACACACACACACACACACACACACACACACACACACACACACACACACACACACACACACACACACACACACACACACACACACACAGAAAAGGAGAATGGCTTAAATGATTTTAGAATACTTCAGCTAATGAAGTTAAATGTTTATTATCATCAACTATCCAGTTCGTTTTTATAGTGCAACGTTTTTCTACTTTTCTACATTAATTGAACCAGTAGAGAGAGAGATGCCCCCCCCCCCCCCCCGCCCCGCTCCCCCCCACCCTTTCCTTACTCAGCTCAGATGTTTTCTCTGTCTTGAGCAGGGTTAGCTAGGAACAGCTTTCTCAAGCTTCGCACCTTGGGCATGGAATGGGCTACATGACCATTATCCACTTAGACACCCCGGTCTCTCTTGGTGAATTTTAATCTGTATTACATAACTTCCTACAAGAAGAATGTTGCTGCTTTCTGTAGTCGGGTCCCAACTGCAAAATTACTGTATTACCCTGTATTATACACTTTTACTATCATGTAGACTATTCTGCTTTGTGTTTTTGTGTTTACATGTGATGTATTGTATATTGTATACATGCACATTTATTATGTTCTTGTGTGATGTATTGCACATTTTATTGCTGTGTGATGTATTGCAAATGTTATTGCTGTCATCTTGGCCAGGTCTCCCTTGCAAATGAGATCTTGTATCTCAATGGGACTTCCTGGTTAAATAAAAAAATATAAATGTTTATTTTTTTTTATTGCAGGCTTGGCGATTTGATAATTGCATCATTCCAAATCGCGATTTCGATTAAAAAACGATTAATCTTGCAGCCCTAATATCCACACACACACACATACACACACAGACACCTCAGTGTTGACAGTTCTGGTCTACATATATACATAGGTCTACATATATACAACGAAGCACAGAGCTAAGAACGTTAGCTAAGCTAGCTTGCTCTCTCAGTCCGTCTAACAAACACACACACACACACAGTGCTTGCACTAACGTTAGACTGTCTTGGCGCACACACATGGAAGAGTACCGTAATACACAAACGGATGAATGAACGAGGTCCTACTGCTAATTAACTAATTACGACGTACTGTATGTACTTACTGATTCGATGCTTTCTTTCGGTCTCAAAGACTTACAGGCTAGGTCCCTTCTTCTTTAGCAACAGCCAGGAAATCACGGAAGCATAAAGCTTTTTTCCACATCTGATCGCCGGCGGCTCTTGGGTAGGCTAGGGTAGGCTCGCGTGATGCAATATGATTTCAGATCGCGAAAAAAAAAAAAAAATCAGAGAAATCTCGTGAGTGGCTTTCAACGTAACTATTATAAATCCAAGAAAACTCGTGAGTGGCAATCAAAGTGTTAAGAAGAGAATGGTGTGGTCTTTTTTGTCCATCCTGCTCAAATCCAATCTCATGCAATTTCCTAATCTCCAATAACCTGACAAGAAGGGCGTTTCGCTTCCAGAGATGGATTAGCTATTTCAAAACTGATAACGGACACTTTTCAACGCCTGCCTGTGTGTCAACCGGTTAAACGGAGGGCCACTGATTTGTACCGCTCCGATGGAGAATAATGGGACCACTGCTGCTTTACACTGTCCCGTTGTGTCAGTAGGGCTCAGGGTCACAATGGTCTGATTTATATCTTTTTATTTTTTTGATACCATTGTTATCATGTTGTCCCCAGAGCCAAGATGTATGGGACTGAACAAACTGAGCATAAAGCTGAAACGCTTGTGTTAGCAGCAGTCCATCCATTCAGGGCTGCAGCCTCTTAGTGATTCATCTGTGGATTTGATCTCAGTCAACTTCAGTAATACACAATGTACAAGTGATTAAACTGGGTATAAAATATATACATTAGTACTACTGAGTATGTACAGAGTTGTTGTATTAAGATTAAGACATTATTTGTCGATTCGTTTTTTTTTCCCCCACACTGAACGAGTTGTTTCCTGAAATGATGAGCACTTAATTTAAAGAGGTCCTTCTTCATGATTGCATGTGGGATTAAAACACAATTTTATTGATTTGTCGATAAAACCAGCTAATCGATTAGTCTGTGAAGTCTACTATTACCCTGCCCATACCTGTACCTCCCCTCCCCCATCCCCCATGCTGCTATGACACCCGCATTTCCCCAAGGATCAATAAAGGATCAATAATGGAATATCTTATCTTATCTATGACTGATAGTTGGACAAAGAATTTCTTCAGCCGAGGGCGGCCCTACTGTTGACTGACTATGCACAAGATACTGATCTCCTGCCTGATCTCATTTCTCACTCACCTATTCGTTTCCATTCCATTCCGTTCTAGCCCGTTCCGAGATCTGATGCGAACTCCCCCCCCCCCCCCTCTCCCCCCTCTAGTTTGTGTACACACTTCAGTCTTGGTTCGCTCCGGGTTCTGTTTACGGTTTGCCTTTTGAGCGTTTACGCTTGCCGTAGGCGATGATGTCACGTTCGAAAATGTAAACAGGAAGT
This sequence comes from Notolepis coatsorum, assembly GCF_963971535.1. Taxonomy (NCBI): domain Eukaryota; kingdom Metazoa; phylum Chordata; class Actinopteri; order Aulopiformes; family Paralepididae; genus Notolepis; species Notolepis coatsorum. Next base: position 78,661,669 of record NC_140183.1, read on the forward strand.
GTCTTAACACGACGGCGGAGACTGGATGCTGATATAAAATGAACAAATAACCAATAAATATGAAGTTATATTTGAACCTCTGTTGTCAAGCCTTGTCAATATAACCCACCCCATTTTATCACGAATGGATGGTGTTGTAGAGTTCGCTTTTGAGCGTTTCCCAGGGCTAACGCTAAGCTAACGGCTAACGCTAGTTAGCTTAGCCTAGTCTAATATAGCCTGTAGCACTTATTTTTCAGCAAAGAACGTGCAATAAACAAAACGGATACATTCACTGTGTGTTCTGCCTCTTTTCTGCCTCTTTTCTCACGAATGGTACTCTGTTGTAGAGTCCGCTTTTGAGCGTTTTGCAGGGTTAACGGCTAACGCTAGTTAGCTTAGCCTTTTACTAGTAACATTGCTCGCATCGATTATATTGAATGTCATTGATCTACTGGTCGACCACGGCCGACTGGTTGGGCACCACTGGTCTAATAGAAATAAATGCATTCAAACAAGAAACCAATGTATAGACATAGCATGGCAAACAAAAATTGCCAGGCCTAATGCGAGCCAGAAGTGCTGTGCTTTGTAACGTGGCTTCATGTTTTCATCCCACTGAGCTGTGAGGCTCCACATGCTTGTTTGTTTGAGGTCTGAACTCTCAAATTGCCCATAAATATCGTTTTTGTGGGTATTGTCCAGTTGTTGCTGTGTGGTTTTATCTGCCCAAAATTCAAGCAAGCATGAAAAGCATTACAGTAACGACGTTGTGTGTGTCACGCCCCCCGCTCCCACTGGCCCGCATCCGAAACCACCTATTCCAAGCATCCCAGGTTCAGCGGGGGGTAAAACGAATCAGCGCCGATTCGCTCCCAAAAGGGGTGTGTCCATCTGAGTGAGAACACTCTCCCCCGTCCCCGGGGGCGCTGATTCAATCCCAATTGGTGAGTGAGAAAGGCCCCTGAGTGTAAATAATGAAAACCTTTAGAATCCCACATCCCGATTCAACCTCTTGAATACGTTTATATGTTGTATAACAGATTGGTTTGAAGGGTTTGTTTGAATTATGTCAATCCCTGTATCTGCCAGATGGAAATCTCAGATTCATTGGCAATTGTGTTGACATTGTAGTGTTCCAGGGGGATCTGCAGAGCTCAGATCTGACCTAAGCCTTTGATTCCTTAAATCCCCTGAGGTAGCACTTCAGCTTGGAATCACATCTGTAAGCATTACACAACTCATGGTATTAACATCAAGACTGGTTGGCATCTCCATGTTGTGAGATGCTCTGTCAAGGAGGTTCAACTTGCTGTTACTGGGAGATTTGTTGTATTTCAGTATAGCAATAGTTGGTCTACTCTACTGGGGGTCGACAGTGGCTCAGAAGGTTAGTCAGAAGGTTCCCGGTTTCGATTCCCGCTCCTCCCAGGCAGTGTGTCGAAGTGTCCTTGAGCAAGACACTTAATCCCTAATTGCTCCCGATGTGCAGATTTGGCGCCTTACACGGTTGCCTCTGCCATCGGTGTGAGTGAATGGGTGAATGTAACCTTACAAACATTTTAAAGCGCTTTGGATAAAAGCACTATATAAAATGCACCATTCACCATTTACTCGGATGGTACTTTTGAGTGGGGAAATCGTAACAATAAACAACAATGAAAGTACTTGCTATTATATATTAAGAATATATTAAGAGAAAATAATTAAATGTTATGTGATTTCATGTTGAATTGAATTATGATTTACTTAAACTTAAAATAAATGTGTTTAAAATGATTAACTGGGAGTCACGCAGTGAATGGTTGCCATGGTAACTAAGGACCCTGTGGCAGAAACGAATGGATAACGCATGCATAGAAGCTGGTCTAAGTGGGGGGAAAAAGGCATTTTTCTATTGCAAAGTTGACCAAATTAACCATTTTGTGACTCAAAATATGAAATAAAAATTACGACATGTTTGACAGATTCTTAGATACAGATCACGCCCCATTCAAAGATACCGGGGTCAAGTCTTGTTAGTCCCCGTTTGCAGAGTGAGCTGTCTCCTCTGAACAGGTTTGTACTGCCCACGACGTTTGCCAAGTGGAGCTTCTGAGACAACATGAGTCAGTCAAGACGTCTTACATTTACATTTACATTTAGGACAGAACACACGAACAGCGGTGTGTGACGCCAGTCTGCATGACTCACACTATGCATCTGCGGATGTGTACAGGGGTGCAGTCGTAATATCAGAACTGCCTGTACGCTGTTTAAATGACGCCACGTGCACGCGCGCGCATGCGCATACATGTTCCCTCGCGTGCGCACAGAACAGATCATTATTATGCATAAGTAGTAGGAAACATGTTTGTATAGGAAATTACTAGTTTTAGTTTAGTTTTTGTAAATATTGCCTTGAAATAGAGAAGCTGAAAAAGGTAGCAGGATGTAGCCTTCAATATATAACGAAATTATATTGTCAACAGATATGGTTGAAAAACAAACGTTTTAAATGTAATTGTAGATACAATATTGTAGTTAGAATTTCTTTAATTGAATTAACTTAAACTAGAAAAGTAAATACAAACTAAATTAACAATGTAACTTACAGTTTACAGTTTCCTTCTGAAGCACAACAAAATGTCTCATACAGTACTTCCAGTCGGGACCATTTGGTTCCACAGCTCAAGCAAACCCCCAGCAATTGGTACAGGGCTTGTATTTTGGTTTTGCACTTATCTTTCTTTGTTATGCTATTGGTGTCCTATTATTATGCAAAGACTAGGTGATAGATTGAATTGAAAACCTTTATTTATCCCCGAGGGGAGATTCAGATGTCCTTTACAGCATAAACAGCATAACAGCAATTTAAAAACAGCAATTAAAAAACAGTTTATACATAACATACATAACATAGACTTATTAGTATGTGTTAAAAACAAGATGGACAAGTACACAGGGATAAAAATAACTAAAATAGGACTAAAAATAGCTTAAAAAGTGGTGAAAAAGAAACAAGTCCAATCATGAATGTGTTGTTAACTAATTAAATTAATTTGTCCGACTGTCCAGGTCCGCTCCCACCACAGAGCTTGTTTTTTTTTACCAGTTTGTTTATTTTGTCTGTGTTGGTGTTGCCCCCCCAGCATACCACAGTGAAAAAGAGGGCACCCACAACCACAGACTGGTAGAACATCTGCAGAAGTTGGCTGCAGACATTAACACTATGATCGCCGGGGACGAGTTAAGACGTCATTCCTAGCCATGCTCATTCTGCCGAAGACGCCGTAACTCGTCTTTGATGTCAATATTTCAAAAATCTGTGACCGAAATCATATTTCCCCTCCGGAGCCCTGAGACACACTGCAAAGCTCCACTCAACTCTCTAGCGGTTCAAGAGCGCTATCTGGTGGCCGATCGGCAGATCGCCAACCGGAAATGGGCCTTTGAACCGGTAGTGCTCATCCATATGTGGTCCGGGCACTCGCTATTGTTAGAGAGACTCCGTCTTGACATAGTGAACATCGATCGGTGCAAATAACTCTGATGTATATACTATTATACAACCTGGAAATGGATCGGGCATTTCTCCATCCCATAATAGAAAAAATTCTGTTCCACGCTCATCTGCCAGCGGCGCGAGGAAGCCACGGTAAGATTCAGCGTTATATTTAACGTGTTCCATATAAACTGCTATGATGAACATATGACCCACTCTGGATGAATCATCTAACGCTGCCCACGGAATTATAAACGATCCCCCGCCCATCCGGTCATCATCAGATGACACGTAGTAACTTCTAGAACCACGTCCAGTTGAAATTTTTTATCTCGCGCCGATTGCTATCAAACTGTATTTCATCATCAATATAATGCATTTGGAGCTATAAATCAAGTTCTGGAGAAAGCTGCAGAAAACGATAAAAACATACTTATACTTTAGACCATATTTTAGTATGAATATGTGAATGAAAAGGTTTAACGTTGCTACACCCTGAACAATACATATAGGTAGAGCTGCCGCGATTACCGCATTACCGCGGTATCGCTGTTACATCACGGCCACCGCAGAGTAGGCTGAATACCGCGTCACCGCTGTTTTTTATAATAATAATAATAAATTACCCTCCTCTCGTTGGGCTTGCGGCTCTGCAGATATACCCTACTTCTCTATCGAGGTTCCAAGCGACCCTATTGGGTACCAGAAAAGTCACGTGAAACATTGCAGACCACTGATTGGTCAGAAGAGAGACGCGTCACACGTTTTTTACGTCCTGAATGTCAGCTCATCACAACACGGCTAATAACGTTAGCTTTAACTCTCCGCCGGAGTGGACTACCATCGCTCTTCAGGAGTACTAAACGAGACATAATGATTTTACTGTCTGCAACGAATGTTATAATAAAAGCCCTTCGTTCTATACACTTGTCTGATTGAAAACTTTATTAACAGACCGCAGAATGGGACAACTCAGCACGCTCTGAGCAAAGAAAGGAACTGAGATATGAATAGAGTATTGCTTGTCTTGCTATGGTCCGGTAAATACGCTGATGTTATTGAACGTATAACTATATAATGTTAATGCCACAAAACGAATGCCTTTATTATAAAGTAGTAACTTTATAGTAATAATAATAAGAAAGGGTCGGGGGGGTTAGGGGTAACCACCCCTGCCCGCGACACCGAGTGAACTGCGCACGACCAGAGGGGAAACTTCGAATCCGTGTTTCACTTTCAATAACTAATGTGTGCTTGCCGAATCCCAAACAATATTCATGCTGCAAAGTCATCCTCTAAAGATAGACATTTAGACTAGAGGCAGGCTATATGCTATAAAGAGTAGACTACTACTAAAAAAAAAATGCATTCAAACTTTTTTTTTTTATATTTTTGTGTGCGTGCGGTAATAACCGCGGCGGTAGGAAATATTTTGCAAATTAGTGCGGTAAGGAAAACATCAATACCGCGGCAGCTCTACATATAGGACATTGAATGGGCCATAATAATGGCAATTTAGCAATAGAATTTAAAAAGTTATAGCTCCTGCAAAGAAGGGGAACTTCTCCATAGACAAATAGAGCTGGCGAGGGATGGTAAATTATGAATTTAACCCATGGCGATCAAAGTGTTAAAAGACCTGAGCCCTCTCAGGAAGAACAGTCTGCTCTGTCCCTGTGTGCCGGGTACTTTGCGCACGGCGCGACGAGTCGAGTGAAAGTTGTGAAAGCATTTCTGTGTGCACGCGCATGCACATCCGTGCGCGTACTTCTGCTCAGAAAACTGCTGGGTCGGCGTGGTACCGCGTGGGACCACCACTGCACCACTGGATGTGTAGGTGGAACAGAGAGAAAGCCATGAGAATTCTAGGGTATAATAATTCTCTTAATGAGTATTATAAGCTTAAGATATAGTCTTAAAATGTTATTTTCTGAAAATAAGTGAAAGGATCTGCTGATAGGGTGAGATAAATATCTTGAAATTAAGCAGGTCACTCCTTCTGCTTCAGTCAGTCTGTTTCAAGAATTTAGTTTTGAGAAAATCTTGAAGTAGGGCTGGGAGATACCAAATATGAAGGTGTACCTCCATCATAGATTCATGCAAAGGTAGGATAGTGTAGAGGTCTCTACCACCGCAGAGACCCGGGTTCAATTCCCGGCAACACCAGTCCCAATTGTGTTTGGGGTTGGGAAGCCGGTGGGGTATGAGTCCTGGTCGTTGCAATAGTGCCTCCTCGTGGTTGGTGAATCAGGGAGGAGATCTGGGGGAGATGGTATGAAACACGGCGTGTGTTAAGTTCTCCCAGTGAAACTAGCTTTACATGTACAGTATCAGAGGAGGAATTTGGTATTCTACACTCTCCCCAGCACAAGGACAAGGAGGGAATTAAGGAAAATAAGGTCAACAACAAAATTGGGGGATGGAAGAAAAGGTGAAAATGCAAAAAAAAAGATATATACATTACATACCATTGTCCACATTTGCAATAGTTGTAACCTTTTTGTGATAGGCCACGCCTCCTTTGAGCCTATTGGCATGAACACACACAGGGTGAAACCTGTGGCGACTTGAGAGAAATTATTGTGGACTGACCAACCGACAAACTCTGTTAAGTTAAAGGGGAACTATCTTATAACTGGCCTTTTCCAGTGTTTAGCATTGTTTTCTAGCTATGTGGACTTATATTAAGGGGGTCTATGTCTCTAATTCTCATTTTGGCGCATTCTTCGAATTCTCATCTCCCAATATTGTCCCTCACTGAAGTGAGTCATCTGAAACTTTGCGTACCTTTGACGTCAAAAGTTTCTCATCTGCATAATAATAACACCTGCCCCCTCTATGTTTGTTGTCAAACAAAACGGGCAAGATGCTGTTCCTGACTGCCAAGCAGCGAATATGTCCTTGCATTCATTCCCTGATGATGTCGTGATCCGTCATCAATGGGCCAAGTTTGTGAGCTATGGCGATTGCGACTTGTGGAGACTATTAGAAGAGGACAAAACAATCACACTTATGGATGATAACGTGCGTTTTCACCAGACTACATTGGATTCAGCACTTCTGGTAAATCATAAAAATACTATAGTCAAACCGGCCGAGGAGGTAACATTATTTGTCGCCGTCGTCGCCGAGTTGAGAGCTCCCCAGACTACAGCTGGGCGTTCGCCTACAATGGCAAACTATTAATTATGAAGAGGAAGAGGACAAACGGTGATGATCCATCCATAACATAAGGTGATAATGATATCGTGCTCCACAAGCAATGGGCCAAGTTCGTTTTTGGATTTTTGCAAAGACGAAGGATAATGCTGCCGTGATTTCCTGGCTGTTGCTAAAGAAGGGAGCTAGCCTATACCTATAATATATTGCGAATGAATGATTATGTTCCTTGTGTGTGTTTGGGGGGGGTTATCTTAGCTCTGTTTATTGCGCCAAGAAAATCTAACGTTGTACAAGCACCATGTGTGTGTGTGTGTGTGTGTGTGTGTGTGTGTGTGTGTGTGTGTGTGTGTGTGTGTGTGTGTGTGTGTGTGTGTGTGTGTGTGTGTGTGTGAGTTAGACGGAGTGAGAGAGCAATCTTATTCTTTCTTCCTGTCATTTTTCTCTATACCCAAAATCATATGGTGTCATCCCTTTCTGGATTGTATTGTATTCGAAAACGTATGCTTGAGCCATATTTGTTTGTGTATTTGTGTATTATTATTCACTTTTGACGTTAGTAGAGTAGTATGGGCGGAGCTACAGGTGGGGGTCTGTCACTCAAATCGCATTCCGAGTATGGGCGGAGTCCAGCCTCAAAACAGCTTTAAAATCTTGAAGTGGAAAAATGCTGTTTTAGAGTACTTACTAGAAATACAAAACAATGAATTTTTTGGAGAAAAAAAACATACAGATGTGTTCCATAGACTCACAGGAATTGTGTAAAATTGCCCAAATAGTGAAAGAAATAGTAAGATAGTTCCCCTTTAATCAGAAATGCTCCCTTGCAGCAGTAAATGTGAAAGAAATTAGATTTTTTTTAATTAAATAGTATCATGACAATTGAGTATGCTACGTCTGATGAAGAACCATATACGTAAGTCTGTTTTAAGATTTCAGAGGAACAGTGTTTTCAAACTTGATTATCTAAAGATTAGTTAGTTAGAGTGTTGTGTTCACTCATAGTTAAAGACAGTAGAGACTGAGTAGTTTATTATCTAAAGATGGTTAGTTAGAGTGTTGTGTTCACTCATAGTTAAAGACAGTAGAGGTTGAGTACTTTATTATCTAAAGATGGTTAGTTAGAGTGTTGGCAATGCTGGCTTCATTGACACCTAAAATTCTTGCTGTAGATAAATAAATCACATCGAGATAGGTAAGAACCCATACCTTCCGGCACATTTTATCCGGTTGAATCCATCGTGATGCTATCAACTTTTTAGCAGCCGTAAGACCGGACAAAATTTGTCTCTTTAGCTGTATAGAGGCTGCTAACTGCGAAACATCATTCAACAACAATACAGAAGGCATTACAGGTATGTTCAGAAATAAAAATTCTGATAATTGCGTAGTGACTTCTTCCCAGAATATCTTAACAGGGGGGCATTCCCAATACATATGCATATATGTACCTATATCACCTCTTAGACACAAGGAGCATAGAGAGTCTTGTTTAAGCCCCATTCGGTTCAATCTTATAGGTGTCAGGTAAATCCTATGAATATAATTAAGATTAATCTGTTGATGGTCCGGGTTGCGTGACGCTAGTCGAACTTTTGCCCAGACTTCTTGCCAATCAAAATCTACTTTCAAGTCTGGTATATCCCTCCTCCAAACTGAGTCTAGGGGAAGGATTCCATACGAAGACGTTAGTAAGTGATGATAAAAGTCAGATACGAAGCCTCTCGATGTCTCCCTTTCATAGAAGAATTTGTGATATCTGTGGTGCTCAAGTGGTATCTTTAATGGGACTCCGTGAGGTTGAGTACTTTCAAATCTAAAGATGGTAAGTTAGAGTGTTGTGTTCACTCATAGTTAAAGACAGTAGAGACTGAGTACTTTAAAATCTAAAGATGGTAAGTTAGAGTGTTGTGTTCACTCATAGTTAAAGACAGTAGAGACTGAGTAGTTTATTATCTAAAGATGGTAAGTTAGAGTGTTGTGTTCATTCATAGTTAAAGACAGTAGAGGTTGAGTACTTAAAAATCTAAAGAGGGTAAGTTAGAGTGTTGTGTTCACTCATAGTTAAAGACAGTAGAGGCTGAGTAGTTTATTATCTAAAAATGGTTAGTTATAGTGATGTGTGTAGTTGCAGTGTGTTCACTCATAGTTAAAGACAGTCGAGGTTGAGTAGTTTCTTGTGATATATCACATTCACTTTCCAAGTGATTCAGATTAACTGCAAACATAGGCTGTCCAAAAACAAACTCAAAACAGACTTATATGGTTCTTTGCTGCAAGTTGTATTACATGGTAAATAAATATGTAATTTCATCTCCTTCCGTATTGACTAGTGTGACTCACTCCTCTACAGCATAGTTAATGAGTTATTAATGACTTGTTAAATGTTTGTTAATAGTTGGTTAATGATTTAAAACTATGCCTTGTAAATAGTCAATAGATCATGAACAAGCTATTAGTAATCGATAACTTTTTTGTTATTAGTTGATTAAATCCTGGCACCACATCACGTTGGCTTCCTGTCTCCCATCAGATCAACTACAAAACTCTGGTCCTCATATGTTCTTGTATTTTTATATTCAGAGTTAATTATATTGTTAACACTGTTTCTTTTGTTGTCCTATTTTTATATTCAGATCTCATTTTAATAGTCTTTCTACTATTAAAATTAATTATACTATTACCCTTGCTATACCTGTACCTCCTCTCCCCCATGCTGCTATGACGCCCAAATGTCCCCAAGGGGATCAATAAAGGAATATCTTATCTTATCTTATCTTATATCTCAGACCTTCTCTGTCCCTATACCTCTCGGTCCTTCAGATCCACCAAGCCTGTCTTCTCTCCATCCCCAAGTCCAACCCTCGTCTTGGGTACAGAGCTCTTCAGTCTTCACCAGGGCAGCTCCCAGGCTCTGGAAGTCCTCTCCACTGCCTCTCACTGTCTTCTCCACTCTTAGCACATCAGATTGTGATATGATATTTTGGCCACATCACCCAGCCCTACCTTGAAACAAGCATATTGGTATCTGAACACATTTTTATGTTTATTTTTTATGTGCACCATCACTGCCCAGAGCCTTTTGCTCAGTAGATTTAAGCAACTTTGGGTACTTAGAAAAGCGTTATATAAATTCAAAGTATTGTTAATGTTATTATTATAGAGGCTTTCCATGGCTGGGAGAGAACAGGGTATTGTGATTTGTTGTTGTTGTGTGTGTGCGTGTGTGTGTGTGTGTTTGTGTGTGTGTGTGTGTGTATGTGTGTGTGTACATTTGCTTGTTTGTGTGTGTGTGTGTGTGCGTGCGTGCGTGCGTGCGTGCGTGCGTGCGTGCGTGCGTGCGTGTGTGTGTGTGTATGTGTGTGTGTACATTTGCTTGTTTGTGTGTGTGTGTGTGTGTGCATGTGTGTATACTGTATATGTGAGAGAGAGAGAAGAGAGAGAGAAAGAGAGAGAGAGCCAGTTGTTGTGAGTCACTTCCATGGGCCCAGTGTGTGAGTGTTGGGAGGGTGCGGAGCCACCAGTCTTGTGGGCATGTTGCCTCTTCTCTCCCCAGTCCCATGGTGTCGCGCTCGGGGGGGGGGGGGAGTTTTGGCAGCCATCCAAAGCCTTGTGACTCCAGGAGGAGACGGCAACCTTTACAGAGGAGAGATAACTCGGTCACGACGTTCCTCTCCGTCGGCCCCGGCAGCCCGTGGAGTGATACTCGGGAAGATAAGCCTGCGCCCGGAGAACAGACCTGCCACTTCGTGTCTGTATGCTGCGGAGACTATTCAGACAAACACAGCTCTGAATAAACATGCTCCCGCATAAACCGCGGCCCATAACTGGCCGGCACTGCCAGCTTTAATCATCTCTGGACTCTCTCTCCCCCCCCCCCCCACTGTGACGCCAGCTGATGTTCCGTATTTTAAGCCACATTTTAAATTAAATTGAATATATTTGGAGAGCGGAGTCTTGGCCGCTGCTCCAGCCCCCCCCCCCCCCCCAGATGACCCCCGGGGATGAGGTCATGGTGATTAAGGGGGGGGGGGGGGGGGGGGGCATCTGCTCTCAGCGTGCCCAGCTGCAGGAGCTTGGAGTGCAGTAAGCTGGGCTGATGAAGCAGGAGCTGGTATAGGCCATAGTGATGTCACCGCATCTGAACAACCACCCACCTGCATCATGGTGGCGGTGGAAATGTGGAAGTGAAATCAGATTTAAGGGAATTTATCTTTATTTTTTTTAAGTGAAATCAAATGAATTAAGCAATGTGTGTAGTCAGCCTATGAAGTCAGTTGGGTAACAGTAAAGTAACTAAAGTAACACTTTAGAATAACTAACCCTTAGAAATGGTTAATAGATCATGTTAGTTATTAATGTTAGTTCATACGTTATTATTAATGACTTGTTAAATGTTTGTTAATAGTTGGTCAATGATTTAAAACTATGCCTTGTAAATAGCCAATAGATCATGAACAAGCTATTAGTAAACTACTTACTTTTTTGTTGAATAGTTATATTAACGACGTTCAGTACAAGTAAACCCTCTCTGCTGCTAAGTCCTCCTACTATTCTATCATCATCAGTACTGGAAAAGGTAGCACCATAGCTATCTTCTCTAGTCAGTAGGGGTGGGAATCGCCCGAAACCTCATGATACGATACTATCGCGATACTTGCGTCACAATAGTATCGAGGTACTAAATATATCGCGATACGCTGAAAATATATATATATATATATATATATATTTTTTGGCTCACATTTTATTTATTACCTTTTTTCAACTGCAAAGTCAAACTTTGTCAACATGTTTTATCTAATAAAATAAAGTTCAGTCTGTTCATCTCACTTCAATAATTTGTATTGCAGAACATGGTATTTTCTCAAGCAGACAGATGTAAACACTGTAATCTGTGTTGCATGTACCTGACAAACTGAACTGTTTGTATTACAGTCATATTCCATGTGTGTGTGTGTGTGTGGACTACTGTACTATTACAGGTATTGAAATGAACAATGCAACTTCCTTATACAATTTTTATTTTAATATTTTTTATGAATAATTAAATATCGATACTTGGCGTCCCTGTATCGATACAGTATTGCCACGCAAAGTATCGCGATACTACTACGTATCGATTTTTTCCCCCACCCCTACTAGTCAGACACCTACACAGCCACCCAGCACCAGAGCCCTCTTTATAGTCAGACACCTACACAGCCACCCAGCACCAGAGCCCTCTTCTCTAGTCAGACACCTACACAGCCACCCAGCACCAGAGCCCTCTTTATAGTCAGACACCTACACAGCCACCCAGCACCAGAGCCCTCTTTATAGTCAAACACCTACACAGCCACCCAGCACCAGAGCCCTCTTTATAGTCAGACACCTACACAGCCACCCAGCACCAGAGCCCTCTTTATAGTCAGACACCTACACAGCCACCCAGCACCAGAGCCCTCTTTATAGTCAGACACCTACACAGCCACCCAGCACCAGAGCCCTCTTTATAGTCAGACACCTACACAGCCACCCAGCACCAGAGCCCTCTTTATAGTCAGACACCTACACAGCCACCCAGCACCAGAGCCCTCTTCTCTAGTCAGACACCTACTACACTACAGCCACCCAGCACCAGAGCCCTCTTTATAGTCAGACACCTACACAGCCACCCAGCACCAGAGCCCTCTTTATAGTCAAACACCTACACAGCCACCCAGCACCAGAGCCCTCTTTATAGTCAGACACCTACACAGCCACCCAGCACCAGAGCCCTCTTTATAGTCAGACACCTACACAGCCACCCAGCACCAGAGCCCTCTTTATAGTCAGACACCTACACAGCCACCCAGCACCAGAGCCCTCTTTATAGTCAGACACCTACACAGCCACCCAGCACCAGAGCCCTCTTCTCTAGTCAGCCATCTACTACAGCCACCCAGCACCCTCCCTGCACTTTTCCCCCACCAAAATCAACACCACCCACCTACAGTACAGCTGACCTCATGTGGCCTTCCAATGGGGACCTATCTAAACACAAATTAATAAATGTTTAAAAAGTGAGTAACAAATCATTGAGATCTCGAAGATCTCCATTTCACTGTAAATGTAAATAGAAAACTCATCAGAAAACGTAAATAAATGTATTCAATCGACCATAGGAAAAAGGGTACATAATGTACGTTATGTTATAGCCATAAGTAATGTATTTTTGCATTGTATAAGTAATGTAATGACGTTTAGCATACGTACACATTCATAAATGGCTTCAATTAGCGCTTAGTCTACAGTCGGCCAAGTGTATTGACGGGGGTCAAAGTGACCTGGCTTCCTGATGAATACCAGCCACACCAGGAAGAGCGCGGTGGAGCCTATGAATAATTAATAACCAATGATCACAATGACGAATGCTTCCAAATCTATCTGACCATTTAGCACCAGCCTATAGGGAGAGGGGGAAAAACGGGGGAGTGTCAGGCTTTGTGTGAAAGCTGTTAGGGAGGGAGAGAGAGAGAGAGAGAGAGAGAGAGAGAGAGAGAGAGAGAGAGAGAGAGAGGGAGAGAGAGAGAGGGAGAGAGGACACGGAGGGCTGAATGGAAGGGTTGAGCTCAGCAGTGAGAGGCAGGTAGAGAGAGAGTGATGAGAAAGAGGGGGGAGGAGAGATGAGAGGGGAAGGGGAGAGAGTTAGAGAGCGATGAGAGAGAGAGGCAGAGGGGAAAGGAGGGAGAGAGAGATAAGAGGGGAGGAATGAGAGGAGGGAGATATAGTGATGAGAGAGAGAAAGGAAGGAGGGAGAGGGAGGGGAGGAGGGAGGTAGAGTGATGAGAGAGAAAGGAAGGAGGGAGAGAAAGATGAGAGGGGAAAAGAGGGAGAGAGATGAGAGGAGAGGGAGGGAGGTAGAGTGATGAGAGAGAGAAAGGAAGGAGGGAGCGAGAGATGAGAGGGTAAAAGAGGGAGAGAGAGATGAGAGGGGAAGGGAGGGAGGTAGAGAGGGGGAGTGAGGGAGGTAGAGAGCGATGATGAGAGGGAGGAAGGAAGGAGGGAGAGAGAGATGAGGGGAGGGAGGGGGGTAGAGAGTGACGATGAGAGAGAGGATGGAGGAAGAGAGAGATGAGAGGGAAAGGAGAGAGGGGGAGGGGACACAGGAGTAGGCAGCCACCCGCTACTCAGCCATCTGTGCTGCAGAGAACCACAAAGACAGGCAAGAAGACACAGCCCTGTGTGTGTGCGCGTGTGTGTGTGTGTGTGTGTGTGTGTGTGTGTGTGTGTGTGTGTGTGTGTGTGTGCGTGCGTGCGTGTGTGTGTGTGTGTGTGTGTGTGTGTGTGTGCGTGCGTGCGTGTGCGTGCGTGTTAATTCCTGTGTGCGCATGCCTACTTGTGCATGGGTGTGTGTGTTCCCCGCTCTTGTGGTGGCAAGTGGCCAGTGCAATGTGTTATAAATACTCAGGTGAAATAGTCCACAGATCCCTGCAGCCAGGCTGGAGATTAACCCCAGAGGTGCCTGATGTCTCTGGTTCAACTGAACATTAATACCTGACCAGAGAGCCTGTGTTTATCTGAAGAGTTCATCTGCAAAGACCTATATCTCCGTTTTTATACTGGTAAATTACAAAATAAAATGTTATTGAAAACTTGGCTATGCCCTAAAGCACTGGTTCTCAAACTGTTTCATGTCAAGGACCCCCAAAATGACATAACATAATATGTCGGAGACCACTGTTTGATTAGATTCTGTCTCAGAAGACGATTGTTGTGATTTGGTCTAGAATTCCACAATTGACTGTAATGGAGGGAGGTTGGAAAATCACAGGCTACGTTCACACTGAAAGCCTTAGTGCTCAGTTCTGATTTATTGCTCAGATCAGATTTCTTTTGTTTGTCTGTTCACATTTCTTTTTAAATTTTTCTTTTTTTTAAATGTGGCCAGGATCAGATTCCAGTGTTGCATGGAAGTCGCATGACTGTTCAGACTGAGGTCACATTGCAACAGACCTTTATCCACATATTAAAGTGGCCCAAATCAGAATTGAAAAGATCAGATTCTATGTGATTTGTGCTGTTCGCACTGTTGTGAACAAATCTGATCTGAGTCACATATGAGCAAAGAAATCTGATTTGGGCCACTTTTGCCTGCAGTGTGAAGTGAACATGAAAGTGGAGAAAGTGAAACCTATAGGACCAGAATAATCATTCCTATATTATTTTTTCATTATACGGATTTCTAGTGAATAAAAATTAAAAGTGAAGTGTAACTACTGTATATATAATTTTGCTGGGGACCCATGGAATCCTTTTTAAGGACCCCACTTTGAGAACCACCACCCTAAAGGACATCAACTCACATCATGGAAACATTTTGTCCAAAAACAAAAGCCATCATTAAACATGACTTTGAGCCACGGTTACACATTAACTGGATTTAATGTACCACATACAGTGTTACCTATAGATGAGATTAGATTCAAATGTATTGTCCTCATACAGCACAAGTACAGTACAACGAAAATAAGTTTGGCATCCAACAAATAAAGTAAAGTGCAATAGTAATATACAATGTACAGGTGATTAAACTGGGTATACAATATCTAAATTAGTACTATTGAGTAATGCTAATGAGATGTATGTACAGAGCTGTAATATTAATAAGTGATACAGGTATAAAGACAATATGGTAGTAGTTATACTGGCCAGCAGCTTAACTAGTAAGAGAATGCAGGTGTATACGTACTGTATATAGTACTTTTCCCCGGTGGGGAAAAAACTGCATTGTGTCTTGCTGCGTTGTATCACATGGTGGCCTGTATAGAGAGGCTGTATACACTAGTATAAATGCGACCTTCAGCACCATGGACAGCGACGCTGTCACAAAACACAGACCATACAAGTTTTATACACCACACCAAACTGTAGAATAACTACTTTCCAAATAATGGATTGTCCAAACGTCGGGTTATAATACGAATGTGTCCTTTATATAGAAGTTTACCGGTGCACGTTACGTTACATTTCTCTACTTCACTGGCGCTCTCTGTGATCTAGTCGATTCATTACTAGTATGTATCACTCACCATCTGCGCTGCTCCCGTCAGTTCAACATAATGACGCGTTCCTTATACATCTCCGCGGCTTCAATCTCAGCATCCAAATCATCCGTCAGAGTTAGCTGTTCGATTTCATGGTACGGTTCCAACAAAGTGTCTCCGTTAACTCCCATTACATCCAATAAAGTGCTCAAGTGATCAACATTCTGAATTTCCTTGTCAATTTCAATGTCCATCTGATTCAAAACTCGTGTAGCAACACCTCTGATTGCGCCCCCGCTTTCATCATTCTTTATATGTCAGTCCGACGTTCGTCTTCGCCCATTCTAGAGCTATCCAAAAAAGCTCATATCTCCCGGGTTTCGGCACCAAAATACTAGTATAATAATGTGACATTTATTTTGCATCAATATCCATCCGTGCCGCTAGGGGGTGCTGCAACTCTAAGTGGGGGTGCTGACGCGCCCTCAGCACCTCTACTTCCGGCGGCTATGGAGGTACGTAGGTAGTTAAGATTATATAGACTAGTATAGACAGTTTAAGTGGAATGTCTGAGGTGTTGCGAGGGAGTAGCTGAGGCTACCGTTGGCGTCCTGTGGCAGACAGTGCTCCGCTAACATCAACAGAGGAAGACACACCGTGTGAGCTACTGTAGCTGAAATGGACCTGTCTCAAACCCTGCCCCTTTTCTTGATCCTCCAATCACAACTGTCGCTTACCTCGGACAAACTTGGTTTGTCCGAGGTAAGCGACAGTTGTGATTGGAGGATCAAGAAAAGGGGCAGGGTTTGAGACAGGTCTATTGAGAATGAGGTTCGCTCTTTGTTTTACTGTCCTGTTTTTACGAGGATGTAAGGGAAACAACGTTTTAGTAAAAAAAAATCTCCTCCATTTATGTAGATTTTCTTGAGCCAGATGAATATGAAACGACTTGAGTCGTGCTTCAGGAAGGGAACCTTTTTTGTTTCAGATTTCATTTGTCAAGCTTGGGAGAGAAGGCAGGATACTTTGTTTAAAGGTCCCGTGTCTTATAAGTTGCCTTTTCCAGTGTTTAGCATTGTTTTCTAGCAATGTGGGGTTGTATCTAATGGGGTCTGTGTCTCTTAATTCTCATTTTGGCTAATCAGTCCAGTCTCGAGTTCACGAGATCCTCCCTCACTGAACTAAGCCGTTCTGATTTGACTCGCTCGCTGACGTGAATAAGGCACTGGTTGTAGTCACCGCTCACAATAAACAATTTGCTCAACAACAGAGCGAGTGGAAATACTGACACTTCCTCAAATGGGTTGACGTGGCACGGGTGCCGACAGAGAGAGAGCAGAGAACGAGCGAGCGAGAGAGGGATATCTCTCTCTCTATCTCTATCTCTCTCTCTCTCTCTCTCTCTCTCGCTCGCTCGTTCTCTGCTCTCTCTGTCGGCACTCGCGTCACGTCAACCTGTTGCAAAATATCATAGCGCACACGCACAGTCCCACACGTATTCCGATCCGTGCAATAATATTCACAGGGGTATATATTCTCATTTGAAACAAGTTACAAATGCATTGTCCCGTGGGATTATGCCCCCCCCGCGTCAAAATGTATGAGTCTCCCTGTCTATCTCTCTATGTCTCTGTGGGTGACTGTCACTCAAAGCGCTTTGCGAGTATGGGCGGAGCCCAGCCCAAAACAGCTTGAAATCTTGAAGTGGAAAAATGCTGCTTTAGAGTACTTGATTAGAAATACAAAACAATGAATAAAACATTTCAAAAGAACGTACAGATGTGTTCCATAGACTCACAAGAATTGTGTAACATTACCCACATAGTGAAAGGAATAGCAAAACATGGGACCTTTAAGAACGAGCTGCAATTTGTATTCATGTCATCCGTATTTAGATAATGAAATGTAATGTATGGTGTAATAATGGAACACTGCAACAGTATTTAAGGTGTCTTATAAACCCATAAGGGTTGGGCACTTCGTGTGCATGACACAAAAATCTATCAATCAATCAATCAATCAATCAATCAATCAATTGATCAATCAACAACTGACCGGAAATCACACGTAATCCATTCTAGAACGATGGCTTATGTTTGCTGTTGTTAAGTGTAGCTAGCTTTGTAATCCGGCACGGCGCGTGACCACCAGATGTCATCTACTGTAACGGTCCACATTAACATCTACAGCACGGCTGTCTGATGTATGGACATGAGGAGGTGGGGGGGGGGGGGGGGGGGGGGCGACTTCAAAAAGGTGACAAATGATGGAAAGCACTCCTCCCCTTCACCGCTCTGCCTTCAAGTGCCTTGCCTTGCGGGGCCAAGCGATTGCATCATTACAGCCGATGAAGTCATCCTGCAACATAAGGGCCGAAACAGGTGCTGAAATTTTAATTAGGATGGGGAGGTTGGGGATGCTGCTCGTGGAGAGAGGGATATGTAAAACGTTCGACCCCCGGTCCAAGTTCACCCCCGACTGTCTGTCAGTCAGGGATGGTTCTGGTGTTAGATTCTAGTGCTGTAGTCTCTTGTTCTCCCCAAAGCTGCCACGGGCAGTAGGTGTGTGTGTGTGTGTGTGTGTGTGTGTGTGTGTGTGTGTGTGTGTGTGTGTGTGTGTGTGTGTGTGTGTGTGTGTGTGTGTGTGTGTGTGTGTGTGTGTGTGTGTGTGTGTGTGTGTGTGTGTGTGTGTGTGTGTGTGTGTGTGTGTGTGTGTGTGTGTGTGTGTGTGTGTGTGTGTGTGTGTGTGTGTGTGTGTGTGTGTGTGTGTGTGTGTGTGTGTGTGTGTGTGTGTGTGTGTGTGTGTGTGTGTGTGTGTGTGTGTGTGTGTGTGTGTGTGTGTGTGTGTGTGTGTGTGTGTGTGTGTGTGTGTGTGTGTGTGTGTGTGTGTGTGTGTGTGTGTGTGTGTGTGTGTGTGTGTGTGTGTGTGTGTGTGTGTGTGTGTGTGTGTGTGTGTGTGTGTGTGTGTGTGTGTGTGTGTGTGTGTGTGTGTGTGTGTGTGTGTGTGTGTGTGTGTGTGTGTGTGTGTGTGTGTGTGTGTGTGTGTGTGTGTGTGTGTGTGTGTGTGTGTGTGTGTGTGTGTGTGCGTGCGTGCGTGCGTGCGCGTGTCTGTGTGTACTGTAGGTGTGTACTGTAGGTGTGTGTGTGTAGGTGTGTGTGTGCAGTATTCTCCGCACTGCAGTCTGATGTCCTCTGTCGGAGGTAGAACTCCGAAAAGAATATGATGACTAACTATTATCACTGTGCACTAGCTGCCCTGTGTCTTCTGCTCCGGAGTGTGCGCCCTCTGTGCCCTGTGTTGTTCTCTGAGACCTGGAAGCAAGCGACACAGAAGAGCACACACACACACACACACACACACACACACACACACACACACACACACACACACACACACACACACACACACAGCGCACTACTGGGTATAAGCTGCAGCGAGGTGCACGTTGAGACGTATCGAAGATAGAATATCACGGAAGAGCCGGGAGGAGAGGGGAAAAGAGCCAGGCGAAGAGGCAGAAAGCCAATCGATGTCTCTGGGTTTATGTCAACAAGAGGCCGTTATTAATGATGCGCCGTTCTCTGCAGTGGGGGGATGTCACCGCTTCATCTCCCGGACGCCCCGACGCCTCCCCAGGCCGCGCGGATGTTTCAAACGTATTACGTTTATTTCAAAAACAACAGCTCGCATGGAAACGTCGATGATATTATTTGATGAATAATCGGTCATTCTTAAGCGTCTGCGGTGTGTGCAGCAGGCGTGGGTATATTTCGAGGAGCTGATTCCAACCGCAGGGGGGACGCGGGGGAAAGATGTGTGGGCCCGGGCATTGCTCATGGAATCCTCCAGAACGGGCTGATGGGGCAGGCAGAGGCAGAGAGATGGGGGCAGTGACAGGGTTCTCTGAGCTGTCGGCCCGTTCAGCCTCCTCAGCAGTAGGCCATGATATGTGGGAGTCTGGATCAGCATGGGGGAGGGGCAGCACTTACTCTCCACCACGCACGCACACACACACACACACACACACACACACACACACACACACACACACACACACACACACACACACACACATTCACACATCTCAGCACATTATAGTTCCTTTCACTGCAGCATCCAGTTTTTTAACTGTCCAATTAAGGCGTCCCGCAGGGGGTGGAAGTAGAACTGTCCCGGAGAATCGGGGTAATTGTTGACAGATTCTGAAGGGTTGTTCTCAAGGCCGGGGCGTCTCAGCCAGCTCTCTGAGAGGGGGTGTGTTATGAGTGGCTTGCACTGTTGTGCTCGTGACGCAGAGGAGTCGTAACACTTCCTAAGCCCAATTGCCTTAGAAATAGAATAAAAGCAGCCTGCCGCGTAATTGAAAGTGTTCCTCGTCCGACCGCAGGAGGTATCATTCCGAGGTATAAAAGATTGGCCATGACAGCTCAATTTAGGGCAGAGGGATCTGCTTCTCAACGTGGTACCGTGGCAAAGTGGAACATTCAAGTTTGAACAAAAGACTAGCCTAGTTAATAGTTTGCAGTTTGTAGTAATTTCCAATTACAATATCTACAGTATACATTCAACAAACAGTGGTGTGGCTGAGGGTATATATCCACCTCCTGAGCTGGGGTATGTAAGAGCATCCTCATCTACTGTAAATGCCTAATTAGCTTTGAATTATTGTTGGTATATTATAATCAAGGAATGCAAGGAAACATTTTTAGATCAACTTGAAAAAAGACATGATAATAATTTTATGATTTCTATATGTTATGGACATATACATATCCCTTAGCTACTCTTACTAGTTACGCTGCTAGCCAGTATGACTACTACCATATTGTCTTTATACCTATATCACTGTACATATTAATATTACAACTCTGTACATGCATCTGATTACACTCAGTAGTACAAATATATATATATTTTATACCCAGTTTAATCATTGGTTGGATGCCAAACTTATTTTTGTTGTACTTTACTTGTGCTGTATAATGGCAATACAATACAAGGACATACCGCTGGTCTAATCTCTGAATCACCTACAGTAGCTTTACAAGAACATAACGCTGGTCTAACCTTGTGAGTCATCTAAAGCAGTGGTTCTCAACTGGTCTAGCCTCGGGACCCAACATTTTCCTTAGTCATTAAGTCGCGACCCAAATTTTTGAACCACTATGATTTATTTCAAATTTTCTTTTTTGCAGTAATAAACAATCTTTCATGCACTGATAAAAACATGAAATAAACACAAAAAAGTGCAACAAAAGTGCAACTAGGGCTAAAAACCCAATGAAATAAAATAATAATAATAATAATAATAATAATAATAATAATAATAATAATAATAATAATAATAATAATAATAATAATAATAATAATAATAATAATAATAATAATAATAATAATAAATAATATATGCTTCTTAGCAGACTTCTTAGCTTAACATAACATACCTACAGTAAGTTTGGGGGAACTAATGGGATAACTGGGGTTGCAACCAGTGGCGTTGTTTCAGTAAAATAAATAGTATATAAATGTGTCAACAGACTAAAGCAGGGAACCACATTATTTTGCATACAAATTATGCTGAGCAGAATGTAATATCATAACTGTCTTTTCACAATTTTCCTTAGGTTTTGAGGTGTGTGTTCAACAGAATGTACAGTAGTATCAAAAGTTACTGAATGCTGAACTGCACTGTTATAATCACTAAGGGGGGTTCTCAAACTTTTTTATACCACGACCCCATTTGATTTAGATTTTTTTTGGCGACCCCACACTTAATGCATCGCGTAATTTCAACATGGAAATAAGGAATATCAAAATAAAAGCACACGATAAACTCGTCACACGAAAGACAAATTACCCCAAAATCTCAGCTGATTAACCTGGAGTGTCACTAACAGAGTTTCGTAATCCAGCTCATTATCAGCACATTTCTCTGCCAATGGGTTGTTTTTGTCTGCAAGGAAAATCTGTTAAAAAAGGCGATTTAATACTCTGCCTCGAGATAGCCACCGGCACCGCTTCTGACAACAAACCTATCCATTGCAAGTCCACGTTACACACAAAAGACCAGACCCCCGGCCCCCTCCCGCGATTATACATGCACAGGATGTAGTGGGATGTGTATTGGAATACTGTGTGTCGGCCTCCGTTGATGAAGGGGCGAGACATGGCAAATACACACATCCTGTGCATGTATAATCGCAAATACACATACATATTTATTTGCCAAGGTATGGCGAGTGCCATGCCTTGCCATACCAAAACGACGCCCCTGGTTGCAACAAAAGTGCAACTATGGATAAAAACACAATGAAATAAAATAATAATAATAATAATAAATAATATATGCTTCTTAGCAGACTTAGCTTAGCTTAACATCACAGGGAACTATTGGGATAACTGGGGATGTTGTTTGCTCCTGACAAGAGTCTCAAAGTCTGGGGTGATGGTAGACAAAGCAATTCTGAGGTCATGCTCAATGTCCAATCTGTTTCTCTGCTTTGTCTTCAGCTGGACCAGAGCTGAGAAGCCACTTTCACAAAGATAGGTAGTGCAATTTTTTTTTTTTTAAGTTAATTATTTTTACACACACATCCGCGACCCACTCAAAATGGCCCCACCAGTTGAGAAACACTGATATAAAGTAGCTTTACAAGAACATAAAGCTCAAATTAAGTAATTTCTTGAGAAAAAAGTGTTTTGGTACAGCCAGAATGTCTCGATTGTAGCATAAGCTAGTCACAACTTAAGCATGTGTGACGGATCATATTGGTCTGCGTTGTGTTGATGTTAAATGTTAATGTCCCGAGGGGGAGTCGAACAGGGGAGCTCCCGCGCCGCAGGCGACGACCCAGGCCGCTGCACTAAGAAGTGAATTCACTCCTAACTACCGTACCTATGCGTCTGTTAACCCTGTTATGAGGAAGTGAGTTTAACTTACCAGCCCGTAATGCCAGTCACTTGTCAACACCCCTGTTTCTGTGACTGTGGATAGACTCACAGGCTTCCCCGTTACACATGTGTTATCAATAGTCTATGACTCACAGAAATCACACACACACACACACACACACACACACACACACACACACACACACACACACACACACATACTGCATATAACCCTTGTTACATATCTGTAGATACTATATCTATACTATATGAATCCAGCTGCATTGCAAGGTAAACACACACACGCCTCACAGGATTTCAAGATTTCACAAAACAAGCACTTTTAGTGGGTATACTTGTTAACCAAATAAAAATAAGAAGGAATTATTTTCACAGGACATTATGACAGAAGAGATTTAAATTCAACAGATTTTCCTCGTAGAAATAAACTGTAATTAACGGATAACGGAAACCCCCACTGTAGAGACTGGGACATGACATAATTAACTAACTTTTCATAATTAATTATGCTTTCAATGCATATTATTATATTATTTAAGATCACAGTCTTATTTACAATGATATATTGAGGGGGACAACGCTCTGGAAGGGTGGGGGTCCAGACCCCCTGCCCCTCCCCCATAATTTAAACCCCTGTGTTACAAAGGGTCAGATTAAACCGAATATATATATTTATTGCCTGAGATCCCATGTATAGTATTTGTATATCGTTTGATATCCCTTGTATATTCTTTGTACATATACACGGAATATCCCTTTACCTGGTACAGGACAGACCATAATATTCGTTCTCCTATTGGAAGCGATCCCCTAGGCGCCAGTGACTTACCCCCTAGAGCCGACTTGAAAGCTGCCGACGAACATGTCCCAACTAGCCCCGGTTCCGCGTAGGAATACGGCTACCGAAATACGAGTGGTACTATTTGTCCACCGGGCATATAGATAGGGCGCAAGAAATGTAGAATTCCTCTTAGTCCTTTGTCCCGTTCAGTCTCGTGCAGTTCCAGTTATCCAAGCAACGTCTCCCCATTATGCAACGTGGGGTAGAGTAGGGCTCGTATTGCCTCAAATAGAGTCGTGTTATTCTACTACGTTTGTTTAACGTATCGTTCGCTACTTACTAGTAAAAGCCTTCATTACGAGTCAAAGACCACGTGAAGTGAGTAATTGTGCGTCTACATAGAGCACTTATTGCCGCGTGCTAATAAGGATAGTAACGTCAAGTTCAACTGTGAACCACGGACCAACCGGAGGATTTACCCCGGTGATTGCAGAGCCACTTTCCGGCAAGGATTATTATTCTTCATTGCTTTGACCAAGCTGCCGGAGCAGAGAACCGTCTACCCCGCTGCTGTGGGATCTACACCTGCCCGTAAGGACATCACTCGAGCCCGTCTCTGTCGGAGCAGAGACTCCACGGCTTCATCTGCGGCGCGCACCCTAGGATTACAGCTGCTGCTTTCCCCGCTGACACAGGGGTGATATCGCCTCCGTGGACCCTTGACTTTGTATAGAGCATTGCCTCCCCCTGCTGGCTTACAACCGGTAGTACCCCCCTTTCAGTATCTCCAGTATCTCTCCTGAGTACCATAGATAATTACTAATATTCATTATTGATTTGCCTATGCACATTCTATTTGCCTTATAAGCGCAATTAAAGTAATGTAATAATACCCTTTTGATGTAATAAATATTCTAAACGAGTATTTGTGTGGAAACTGTGTTATTGTGGAGAAGTTCTCATCTGATATACCTGTGTACGGTATTGGCCAGTAATGTACATAAGACGGTAGTAGTTTAATGATACTAATACTTGATTAATACAGTCAGGGAATTGTACCCCTCAGTTACACCCTGGATATACCTTGATATTCGGTATACCTCCAAGCATACTTAAAAGAACACGCCAACATTTGGGGGAATGAGCTTATCGTCGTCTCCAGAGAGAGACCATAAGATAGATACCCGTTTCCTCTCTGTGCGTTCAGTAGAAAGCTATCTGGCCGCATGTTAGCTTAGCACAATGAATGGAAGCGGACATGACCGGTTAGCCTAGGCATTGTCCAACTAACACCTTTCCCGTAGGCTAACCGGTCATGTCCGCTTCCATTCATTGTGCTAAGCTAGGCTACCATGCAGCCAGATAGCTTTCTACTGAATGCCCAGACGGTAAGCTAATTTCCCAAAATGTTGCCGTGTTCCTTTAAGCCACTGTCCCTGTCCTCATCATCAGGTGAAATAGCCCTTATCCACAACCCTTACCCAGAGGTTCTTTTCCACTTTACTGCCTTCGTTTGGTAGACGCTGCACTTGGCCCCGGCTGATTGATTTATCATTTAAACAAGATTAGTGTCTTTCCCTAGACTGTCCTGTGACATGTCGGCCGATACCACAGCAAAAAAAAAGACAGACCTTGACCAATGAGTCGTGTGTAGCTCTGGCCTGCTGCCCTTAAAACATGATTGTTATCGATAAGGAGACGTTATCTCGTTTTAACTGAACAAGAACTAAATATACTGAGTGGGATGGGGATTTGTTTAATATTGATTTAATAAGATGGTGTATTGACTGCTGTGTGTAGTGGTGTTTTGTTCAAGTTATTAGTGTATGCGATTAATACATAATACGTAATAATAACAGTCAATGAGTAACTTAATGTAATGCAAACAATTTAATGTAATGTATAATTTTAAGTAGATAGTATATGTGCATTGCATTATAATGTACTAGTAGTAGCTGTTTCAAAAGTACATGTGTGTACAGTATGTATGTATAGTTGAATGAAACTCATTCTCCCCAAGAAATAGGCTCCAAATAATTAAATGAAAAGAACAAATGAAAAATTAAAACAGCACTTTCCTACAATAGTACTGCATTTTACAAATGACTAAGTAGTAGAACAACTTTCACTGACAAGATGTCACTCTATTAGCACTAAATGAGGCTTTGTTACCCATACTGTATGAACATTGAACTCATTGAATTGCCTATACTGAATATATACCTGCCTGCTGCCTTCTACAACTGCCTTACACTATAATCGTAATCATATAATCTTAACTACCTACCTCAAACTATAGTCTACCCATATAACTGTATGGTAGCATGTACAATAGTGCTGTATATACCGTATATATACTGTACATATATTTATATTTACTGCATATATATATCCATATATGTTTGAATATACCTACATATAACTCTTTATGATAGTATGTACAATAATGCTGTATACAGTATACCACATAGATATATTTATTCTTACTGTATATATATTTACCCACATCTGTCTGTACATATCTGCATATAACATATCTGTAGATACTATATCTATATCTGTACATATCCCTTACCTACTTGTACTAGTTACACTGCTGGCCAGTATGACTTACTACCATAGTGTCTCTATACCCATATCACTGTACATAATAACACTACAGCTCTGTACATACATCTGATTAGCACTATTAGTAATTTATATATTGTATACCCAGTTTAATCACCTGTACATTGTATATTACTATCGCACTTTACTGTTACATTTGCCAAACTTCTTTTTTACTGTACTTGTGTTGTATAATGACAATACATTTTAATCTAATCTAAAATGTTCATGTTGTAAGGGTTTGGTGCAGAGGAACCAAGTGCAGGACAAAGGCAGGAGGCAGATGACGAAGTAAAAGCCAACACTGGGTATTTATCGCAGGCAGGCAGAGTACAGGATACATGAAGACAACACAGGGGAAGACGAACGGACAAAACTAAACAGAAAAGACACTAACGCTGGTGTCGTGAACAACACAACCAGACAATGACTGACAAAGGGAATGGAACTTTAATACACAGGGGAGAAATTAAACTGGCAAACAGGCAACAGCTGGGGGTGATGACCGATGAGACACATATGAGAGACATACTTCACGTAGATCTGCGGGACATACAGGTGGAAACACAAGCAAAGGGAGAGAAAAACTGACAGGGGGAGGGGGGGAGACGGAGACAGTAAAACAGGGGCTGAAAGTGACGATGGATGGCTCCCAGTAAGCACTAGACCCGATTTCAACGTGGAGGGTATGTAGTAGCCCTCATATAGTCCAGAATATGTCTGGCTAAATATAGACCACTTTTAGCCCAAGCAGCTTAATTCATTATTGCATATTTATAATATCACACAAATGACTGTAAAATGTGTAAGATGCACAACTGAAGTCCATTATTGTGCTAAAATCATTTAAATTGTAATTTCTCGATATCCGGCTATGTCAAGGCTAGATATAGTCCACTTCTAGCCCAAGCATTATTACATATTTAGTATATTTAGAAACAACGACTAGGTATCATCTAGACATCTGCTAAACTTTCCCCTTTAAACCAAATGTAGCCCGATTTGAGCCTAGATGGCTACACTGCACACACATCCACATGTACACACTCACTTTAAACAAACACTCGCCTTACCGCTCACTTTACTCACTTTAGACACTATATTTATCTATTATTAAAGAGATTTTGCACTACATCCATACCTCATTTGCACCCTACCCTAAGCTTTGTACCTCATCTCATTTCTGCATTGTACCTCACTGTTACTCATTTTACTCTGTATTGTATATTGTATAAATGTATATTGACTTTACTTGCTTTCACTTACTTCTTAATAACTTTTTTTTACTTACTTTCTTTTTACTCTATGTAGCACACTCAGGGGCTCTTTCAGAAATAAGCATTTCATATAAAGTATTCTGTATTTTGTTGTGACATATAATAAACAAACTTGAAACTTGAAAACAATATGTACCATATAGACATCTTTTGACGTCCCACACGGTTGACTGGGAAGGGGGGACGCCCTGACACAGTGGTGAAGGAGATGGGGGTCAGTCCAGCCGACAGGCAGGGAAGGAGATGGGGGTCAGTCCAGCCGACAGGCAGGGAAGGAGATGGGGGTCAGTCCAGCCGACAAGCAGGGAAGGAGATGGGGGTCAGTCCAGCCGACAGGCAGGGAAGGAGATGGGGGTCAGTCCAGCCGACAGGCAGGGAAGGAGATGGGGGTCAGTCCAGCCGACAGGCAGGGAAGGAGATGGGGGTCAGTCCAGCCGACAGGCAGGGAAGGAGATGGGGGTCAGTCAAGCAGACAGGCAGGGAAGGAGATGGGGGTCAGTCAAGCAGACAGGCAGGGAAGGAGATGGGGGTCAGTCCAGCCGACAGGCAGGGAAGAGGCCCATGAATCTCCTGGGGCGAATCCTGCACTGCCGTTCAGAAGCAGGCGGCCTCGTTCCACCCAGCTGCCTTGGCAACGCCGCAAGAGCCCGGTAACTCTCTGCTCCGGTCGGGAGGTGTCGGCCTGGCCCGCGACAGCAGCCCAATGCGGCATGACGGGTGGAAGAGTAAAGGCCAAGGGGGGGCGCTGGGCAGCCGGCACGTGGAGCAGAGAGACGGAGACAGTGAGACACATGTAGGGGAATGTTGGACGTCTCCCAACCACCTCCAAATTAGATTAACTGACCGAATTTAGGGACTAAATATAAAAAGGGACGTTTTTCTCTCAGCATTTTTGCGTCTAGCCAGTGGCGAAGAAACAACACACAATGGGGGGACGGTTTCTAAATTTGACATTTCTCTGACTTTCATGGGCGAAGCTGTCTTGTATGTAAGATGATCTATGATGATCCCAGCATTAACCGCCTACGGAGACGCGGCGTGGCGTTCGCCCAAGCAGAGAGAGAGAGCGGGACCGCAGTGATGACACTCTCCCTGTGTGATGACGGTTGTCGTGGTTTGTCTGTGGTGGTGGTGCTGGTGGCAGCATGAAGGAGGAGCAATTATTCCCAAACTGGGTCAAAGACGGGCATGGAGTAATGCTGCCTCCAGGACAGGCTCACTTGGAGGGGAGCGGAGCATGAGGAGGAGCAGGAGGAGGAGGAGGAGGAGGAGGAGGAGCAGATAAATAGATAGAAGATCTGATCAACAGATCCAGGGCACATGTGAAAACTGGGTTTCTTATTAGTGGTTATCGCGGGAGGTTGATCCAATCTGGTCCCAGATCAGAGTGGAGATTGGGTGTGCAGGTCCTGCCACGCCGGAGGTCAGGGCCCGAGGCTCCTGATGGGCTCCTATTGATTGTTGGGGGCGGGGGGGGGGGGGGGGGGGGGGGGACGTGGCGATATAGTTGCAGGCGCACGCCATTGATTTTCTGCACAAGTGCAGGAGTAGAGAGAGCTGCCAGGTTATCTTCTCAAATATCCGGAAGTATTTTTTTGTGGAGTTGACCTTCCCCCGAGTCAAACAGATATATCTACTTATAGCCATTAGCTCGGCAGCAGCCCCATTGGGTTGACTGTGTTTTACAGCATAAGCTTTCCCAAGATTCTATCCACCAACTGCACACACACACACACACACACACACACACACACACACACACACACACACACACTCACACACACACACACACACACACGCACGCACGCACGCACGCACGCACGCACACACGCACGCACGCACACACACACACACTCACACACACGCACGCACGCACGCACGCACACACACACGCACGCACGCACACACACACACTCACACACACGCACGCACACGCACGCACGCACACACACGCACGCACGCACACACACACACACACGCATACACACACACACACACACACACATCAATAACTAACAGAAGGATCCAATTCAGCATGGTCAACAGCAATTATCAACCAATAAATTTTCTCATAAAACTTTGTGGGAGAATCAAAAGTTAGTTGCTGGCTGTGAGACTAGATTTATAATTAAAACAAAATATATATATATAAACATTTAAATAATAATGAATTAAAAAAAGAGAATTCAAAGATGATGTGTGACTTATTTTCTGTATCAAGGTAAGAATGTCTTGGAACCCAATAAACACTGGTATTGTACTAAAAGGTCATTTTGGCATAATATTGCAGACATGTTGTCAAATGGTGAACTTTGACATGTTGTCAAATGGTGAACTTTGTAATAAATTAAACTTTGATTTATGTGAAGTTTTGTCATTACAAAGTCAACACCTTCACACCGGCTAATATGGCAGTATCACTCTTAATGGGTTGGATGCATAGACATGAATTAGGCTAAGCCTAGTTCTAGACAACACAATACATCCGTGATCTCGCACTTAACTTATGATATGCCTATATTGGATGACATTTAAAGACAAGTAGAGGCTTAAATTACATCTGTGGAACTATCCCAGATCTCCCTTTGCTCCAGAATGTCCAGAATGAACTCTAAGCAAACCTGTTGATTGATTGAACATCTTATTAACAGATTGCAGAATGGGTACAATACAGTACACCTCAATACACACAATTGTTAAGGGGATGCAGACCAGAGAAAGACTTTCGTCTTGTTTACACCAGGGTCCCCCATTTTCAATTCATCATAACATGTATATGACATACATGACATACAGATAGACAGTACTGCTACATCTATACATTTATGACATACCATATTTACAAATACAGTACTGTTTGTGATACAAAAAGGCAGGTTGGGGGAAACTGTGCAACTGTACAAGCAAAACTGTACATTGGAATATTGACGAAACCTTACTTGGTCCCAAGAAGAGGGTCTCTCTTGTTTGAGCCGAATCTGGGTTTAACATGATTTGTGGAGCTCCCTCTGGTGTTGTGGTCGTCGTATTCACTGACCTTTGGGAAGTATTTTGACATGTACCTTAGTCGTATAGTGTATCTTGTAGACCAGGCCCATTGTAAGTTGCTGTATTCTGTTCTCTACTCTAAGCCATCCTAGGTAGTCAAAGTGGGCAGGGGTGAGGTGGGTTCTAGGAGTAAGGTCAAGTAGTAGTCTGACCAGTTTGTTTTGTGATGTTTGTAATCTTGTTTTTAGCGCCTTTGAGGTGCTTTGGTACCATGAGGTGCAAGCATAGTCATAGTACCCTTGAATGAGTGCTCCTACCAGAGTCTTCAGGGTATTCTTGTTTACCAGAGAGGAGATCCGGTACAAGAATCTAGTTTGTTGGTTGACTTTTTTTATTACATTGGATGCCATTTTGGAAAGATTTGCCTCTAGGATGGAACCTAGGTATGTAATTTCATCTTTCCTTGTGACAATATTGTCACCCACTGTAACTGAGAAGCCGTCGGTCTTGCTGTGTTTGTTATTTGATCCGAAGAGAATGGACTCTGTTTTACCCATGTGTAATGATAGTTTGTTATCAGCGAGCCAGGTGCAGATTCTGCCGAGTTCTGAGCTGAGGGTTTTTTCAACCTGTAACTTGTTCTTGTCAGAGACCAGCAGGGCTGAGTCGTCTGCGAACAAGAACAAGTTGCAGTCACAAGCTGATGACATGTCATTTGCATAAATTAGGAACAGTAGCGGTCCTAGTATGCTTCCTTGTGGAACACCACAGCTCACTGGGAGGGGGGGGATAGGGTACCGTTTACCTCCACCATCTGTTCTCTCCCCTCCAGGTAGGATTGCATCCATCTCACTGATAGACTATCAAAACCAATTGCTTTTAGCTTGTCAATCAGAATGGGGTGATTGACAGTGTCGAAGGCCTTTTGTAGGTCCAGCATGACCATGCCGCAGTATTTGCCCACGTCCACCTCTTGTTTGATGTGGTCGTTCAAATAGAGAAGGCATGTGTCAGTGGAGTGGGATGTTCTGAAGCCAGATTGGAATTCGTAGATTAGATTTTTTTCCGCTAGGTACTTTCCGACCTGTTCGTAGAAAAAATGTTCCATGACTTTCGAGATGGAGGTAAGAATAGAAACAGGGCGGTAGTTGCCTGGGTCTAATTTGCTGCCCTGTGAACGTCACATCATTCTGGAGGTGCAAACCTATTTGTCAAGGCCACTGCTTTATTTCTAATCCCATGCGCTCACTATCCTTTATTTCCCCCCTTATCTTAAGCCCAATTCTAATGCACGGACTCCTCCGGGCCTATTATATTTATTGTATATTTACTCAGGGCCATCTTATATATTTATTTTTCTGTACACATTTTAATTAGAACTTCAAACACTTTAGCTGCGGTCGGCTGAGGCAGGGCTTCCCTTTGATCAGGCGTCGCCCCCCCCCCCCCCCTCTCCTCCTTCCCTCTGGGCATCTTCCTTCTAATTGGCTCAATGCTGCTCGTCTCGTCTGTCAGTCAGCGCGTCTGTCTATCTGTCCGTCAGCGGAGATGAAAGCAGATGCGGCGTTCCATAGGGCTCGGGGGCTGCGGGTTGCCATTTTGAAGGGTTTTCGGGGGTCGGAGAGCAACCATGAACTCCGTCTCACTGTGTTATGAATCTCACTGTTAAAAGGATGGCCTGAGGAGCAGACGTCACCTTTCATTGCTCCGGCCCCTTGCCAGGGGTTGAGGCACGGTGAAGGGCTACACGCGCCCCCCCCCCCTTTTTTTTAAGATTTTTTCTTTTTTTAGATATAGATTTTACTCGGGCACGAGAGATGAGTCATCCGTGTGTCAGAGATACTATGCATGCGTATCTCTCCTCCACGATCCTTGCCAGGAGGGGGAACAAGGCTAGAGGAGCTCACTTGACGTCACTCACAACTCCTGGTTTCTTGCCAGAAAATGCTAAGTTTAGTCTGCCCGTGTTAGGGGTAGATTATGTGCTTGTTTGAGCTTTGTGTATGGAGCTTTGTCCTGTCTCACCTCTCCCCCTCCTCCCCTCCCCCCTTCCTGGGCTCTCCCCCTGCACCGTGTGTTAATGTAGTGAAGTGGTCCAACGGTCAATGAGCTTGTATTAACACCTGACTCCTATCCCTGCTGCTGTTTGTTCCTCCATGTTGGCTCCCCTGGGCTCAGGCAGAGGGAACGGATCTCACGATCAATACCAACAACATCCTGGAAGGGGGGGGGGGGGGGAGCATGTATGGAGTGCAGTCTTCTACATACTGTCGTATGTTGCCATACATCTCCCTCTTCATCCACCCTTTCCTGTCCTCCACTCGGCTCTTAGCAGTGTTAACAAACGGGGCGTTGGCAGTCAGTCGATAAGTCAGACTTTTTATTGGCTCCCACTGTCACTCAGTCCCAGGGTTCCTGCAACGACGGAGCCGGTATGGATCTCCCTTGGACTTTAGGTTTGCCAATATTCTCTCACAGTGTGCAGTGTGAGCTCGATCGGCCCACGGCACGCATTAGCCTGAAAGTCCTCATCCTTTCTCCACACTCGTCCTCCTCGTCCTTTCTCCCTGTCGATCTTTAGCGCACTCGCTCTGTCTCTCTGTCTCTCTGGCCTCTTCACACACACACACACACACACACACACACAAACACCCCTCCCTACGCTCCTCCTAATGTGGATAGTAGTGGAGTGCATTTGGGAATGATCTATGGCCTCTCCTCCATGGTTCAGTCTCAAACTCAATAATATCCACCACTGTGTTGGTATCGACTCCTCTTCACCTCTCTCAGGACAACAATAACTAAATCTTCTCTCTCTCTCTCTCTCTCTCTCTCTCTCTCTCTCTCTTCTCTCTCTCTCTCTCTCTCTCTCTCTCTCTCTCTCTCTCTCTCTCTCTCTCTCTCTCTCTCTCTCTCTCTCTCTCTCTCTCTCTCTCTCTCTCTCTCTCTCTCTCTAGGCCCTGACCATGGCTGAGGTGAACGGTCCTGGCCCCCTGGTGGCCGAGCCACAGATCGCCATGTTCTGCGGCCGTCAGCTGCTTCACATGAACCCGGAGGCCGGGCAGTGGGAGCCGGATCCTCAGGGCCGGCAGGGCTGCTTCACAGAGCCCAGCCAGATCCTGTCCTACTGCCAGGAGGTAGGGATCCCAAACGTCACAGCGCCGCCCGCCCCTCCCCTCCCTGCAGGGGGGGGATAACATAAACCCAGGGGGGGGGACTGTAAATGAACACCGGCCTAGTGCAGATCAATACCACTATAATCAGCATTATCAGAATTAGAATCACCTTTAGCCCTTTGAAGTACTACAACCTAAACACCGATGATGATTTTAAGACGAGTTCTGGAATTCCAAGATATTATTCTGATTGAAACACAAAAAAACTATTCTGATAGAATTAAACTAACTCACTTGTGCTGTGAAACTTCACAACCTTTAACCTTTGACGTGTACAACCTGAGTACTGGACATTCTGTCACAGCTACTGGTCATTGAAAGCTGTGGAGCTCTAGAATTCTAAGGGAACATTCCTCCCAAAAATGTAGACCTTACTGGGGTCAACGGCTGAGTACTCACTTGTATTTGGAACTGGTCCAAGGGGGAATGCAGCCTAATTGACAATGAATTGTATATCAGATATAGCCGTAGTACACAGCAGATAATTAAATGTTGTGCTTTTTCCTCTAACATGGTTTGTCTTATATCTCTCCTATCTAATCTATATATTGGACTATATATAGTGGAGCGATGGTGGTGTATAGGAAATATATTTCAATATTTCCTCAACATGTGTGCCGGCCGCCATCTGTCTCTCTCCCTCCTGTTACCTGACATGTGTACTCCTGAAAGCCTACTGTGATCTGTAAAGTAATCAATATACACATTAGATCAAAAAGGGACCCACTTTCCCCTGAAAAACACACACACGCGCACACACAAACCCAGTAGGACACTGTAAAAGGCAACCATACGCCACCTGGTGGCAGAATCGGGCACAGGCGGGAGAGCAAGCAGCAGTTATGTTCTTGACTCGACTGTAATGCGATTAGCCGGCACATTATGCATCTATGATTGCTTTGCCATGAAAGCCCTCCCTGTTTTTTCTTCTGCCTGACATTTGTGATGAAAGCATCTGCGCGATGCTTTCAGACCCCCTGCCAACTGTTTCTCGCGGGCCATTAAACCCCATTATAGGTTTGTGCTTCGTACTATTGCCCCGGATTTTAATTGAAAGTATTCAAATGTGAAATTGGGGAATATTGAAAGACGTTCGGCGTTCAATGGGATCACGGCTCGTGGTGGAGTTCGCTCTGCAGACAGGGTCACTGTGGCTTTAGACAGAGACCAAGCCCTGTGTATAATTAGAGAGAGAGAGAGAGAGAGAGAGAGAGAGAGAGAGAGAGAGAGAGAGAGAGAGAGAGAGAGAGAGAGAGAGAGCGTTGTGCGGCTCAGTCCCTCGTTAGCCTCCTCCCCACTGACTGGACTCTCCTCCTCCTCTTCCTCCTCCTCCCATCCCTGACACCACCGCCTTCATCCCACCTCCTCTCTCTCCAATGTGTCCATCTGTCTGTCTCCATTCCATTGTTACATGTGTGCGTGTGTGTGTGTGTCTGTGTGTGTATTTATGTCCAGATGTACCCAGGCCTGCAGATCTCCCATGTGGAGGAGTCGTCCAGCCCTGTCACCATCCCTGCCTGGTGTAAGAAGGGGTGGGGCCACTGCCAGACACGCCCCTTCATCGTCCTGCCCTACCGCTGTCTGGGTAAGAGCACAAGCCTCCGTCCACCAGCGATACCTCTTTTTCCTCCTAATTGACCTATCTCAAACCCTGTCCCCTTTTCCCGATCCTCCAATCACAACGGTCGCTTCCCTTGGGGGCGACAGTGGCTCAGGTAGGTAGAGCGGTCATCTGGTAATCTGAAGGTTCGCCTTTCAATTCCCGCTCCTCCCGGCTGCGTGTCGAAGTGTCCTTGAGCAAGACACTTAAAGGTCAACCTTCACGTTGTATTTTTGTTCAATAAACAATGTGGACTAGGCCAACAGTGACTTTCATGAAGAATGGGGGAAAAAAGTATTGAAATTGACCCAGTTTTAGCGTTTTTATCAAACATTTTGTCTGCCCAACACAATCACCACGCACGTGCATATTTTAATCAATGGTTCATAACGTGCGTGTGTAATCGAAATGATCGTCACAACAGGTGCAGGGCACCAGGGGGCTCACCAGGGGGCGCTGAGAGTCACACACAGCTAGTGGCAGGCACTGATTATGCTTGCTACTACTAGCCGAATGAAAATGTATCTGTTTCACCTAACACTATTGCTCCGTGATTATAGCCACCCATCTCTAAAGCCACAACCACGTTACCATATTTGTAATAATGTAAATCATTGTGTCGTTGTCCACATATTGTGTTTATAACGTTAGTAGCTAACATAGCTTAGCTTGATAGCTATTGTGCTAACAAAATATCCCGACATCCGGCTCGCTGGCCGGCATGAACGGCCGACCCAAAATGGTTCTCTCCTCTCTGTACAGAGGAGGGCCCATGGACGCGACAACGGCGACAATGGTGGCAGCCTGTAGGGTGTTCGAGCCCGTAAAGGCTAGTGGTACACGATAGCTATGAGCTAACAACGGCCGCCGCTGTTGTCGCGTCCACAAGCTCCTCCGCAGGACACCCGCGAGGACGGGGGCACACAAAGAGGAGAGAACCATAGGCTAACGTCAGTGTAGTGGTCCCGACTGTAGGCAGCAGGGACCATAGGCAGGGACGGCGGAGCTATATAGGCTAACTGTGATGCACCGAGTGGGCCACCATTGAACTAGTACTATGACCCGGACGGGCAAGGCATTTCCTGAAGTGACGTCACGGCCGTGCTAGCTTTTAGATTCGGCTCATTAATATGCACCTGTAGTGACGTCGGCGTTTGATAAGCTTTTTTGATTCGCGCGCGCATGTTATTCGTGCGTGGACCTTTTTAACTCTTTCAGAGTGGCATTTCCGGTGTCAAATGGAAAAAAATAAATAATGAAATTATATACCAATGATGTAAACTACCCATAATTGATCAGTAGGGTTTAACCTGGAGGTTGGGCTTTAAAGGTGCTCTAAGTGGTATTTCGCTTTTCTCCATCCTCCAATCACATGTCTGTCACACAAACCTTGTCCAAGGTAAATGGTAAATGGACCTCATTCATATAGTGCTTTTATCCAAAGCGCTTTACAATTTACAGTATGCCTCACATTCACCCATTCACTCACACATTCACCGACATATTGTCATTTAGTTGACGCTTTTATCCAAAGCGACTTACAGGTTCTGTACAACAAGTCAGCAGCAACAAGTTAGAGGTTAAAGCTACTGTAAGTGGTGTTTTCTTTGTTAAAATAATAGCTCTATATTCCGACAGCCATCACTGATATAGTGTTTGGTCAGTAATATGGGTCTCCCAGTCCTTCCGCTCTGCAGTAAACAGAAAATACATTTCCTGGTATCCCGTTCCCACTTCATCCAATCAGAAGAGTAAAAAAAATGTGTATGTTTACTGCAGAGCGAAGGGACTGGGAGACCCATATTACTGACCAAACACTCTATATCAGTGATGAATTGAAAATGGGGGACCCTGATGTAAACAAGACGAAAGTCTTTCTCTGGTCTGCATCCCCTTAACAATTGTGTGTATTGAGCTGTACTGTATTGTACCCATTCTGCAATCTGTTAATAAAGTTTTCAATCAATCAATTCAATCAATCAATCAAGTGATGGCTGTCGGAATGTAGAGCTATTATTTTAACAAAGAAAATACCACTTACAGCAGCTTTAACCTCTAACTTGTTGCAGCTTTAACCTCTAACCCATAGGTGTCAAACTCATGGCCCGCGGGCCAAATGCGGCCCGCCACGTCATTTGATGTGGCCCCCCAAGAGCTCTGGTAAAAATAAAAAAAAACGTTTTTTCTTTTTTTTCTTTTTTTTTTAACATTAATCTTGGGTTAAAAAATAGCGGCGTTAAAATAATTGTGGGTTAATGCGTTAATAAAGCTTTGACAGCCTTAGTTATTACACATTCTTACTAGTGCTGTCAAACGATTAAAATATTTAACTCGATTAATCGCATGATTGTCCATAGTTAACTCGCGATTAATCGCAAATTAATCGCATTTTTATTTTTTTATTTTTTTTTACCTTAAACAGATCTTTTTCAAGTTCCAAGTTTTAATACTCTTATCAACATGCGAGTCAACAAATGCTTGCTTTATGCAGCCATTTAACACAAAAGGATGACCCTCATGCATTGCAAATTTGCATCAAATTCAAAACAGAGTGATGCACAAAATAACTTAAAAGAAAATAATAATTTAAAACAATGAATAAAGTGTGCATGAAATAATAGGGGAAAGAAAACGTTAGGAACTTGTTACATTCACACACACAAGGGCTGATTAATCACACACCCCCCTCTCTCCCTCACACACACACTCTCCCAGCTCTCTTTCTCTTTTGCCCCTTCCTCATCTCTCTCACCCCCCTCTCTCTATATCTCACTCACACACACACACACACACACACACACACACACACACACACACACACACACACACACACACACACACTTCAGAAACAAACATATTATCAATGAGAGCATCAATAATACACCTGAGTGAAGTCTAGTAAAAAAAAAAAAAAACATTTTATTTTTTTTAGTTAATCTTGAGTTAAAAAAATTAGTGGCATTAATAGAATCGGGAGTTAACGTGATATTAACGCGATATATTTGACAGCCTTAATTCTTACACATACATGTGTGTTGAACATCTGAGGTATTGATCAAGTAACAAAGGAAAAAAGCCAAAAGCACTTACTCCTCAGACATTCTTTGACAATTTTACAGCCCAAAATACAAAAAAGATCCAGGCGGAATAGGTAACAAAGGGTTGAAGAAATATTGTCTGAACTGTCAGATGCAAGCTGGCTGTGTGACATAACCGAGCATCTCGCTCAATTGAATAAGAAGCTGTAGGGACGCAAACAAGTCCCACCCAAAACTTGACCAATATAGTTGTGAACTGAGACAACCCTTATTTTGTTATTTTTGAGTACAGTTACAGTTGTGTGTTCATGCAGACACATAATAGCAATTTCATTACGAATTGAAAATGGGGGACCCTGATGTAAACAAGTCGAAAGTCTTTCTCTGGTCTGCATCCCCTTAACAATTGTGTGTATTGAACTGTACTGTACCCATTCTGCAATCTGTTAATTAAAGTTAATTAAACTATCTTCCATTAGTTGGATGTATGGCCTCTGCAAGGTTGTGTGCAGCCATTTGTTTTTGTAACATCTGCTACATCTGTCCCACGTGTTCTTTGCAGCTCACAGTTGTTAGTTCTGCCCCTCTTGACTGTGACAAAAAGGTTTTGAACAAACTTAATGTCATAGCTTGTATTTGATGATATTCTTCTTTGTTATTTACTTGAATGGTTTGATCATTGATTGATGGAGTAATATGGGGTTCTGATAAACTAAAATAATTTGTTAAAATAACATAAGCTAACATATATTTTTACATATATGCAAATGCATATGCAATATGTATAACTTGAATAAGTAATAAATACAGAAACAACATGTTTAACAATATGTAAATGAGTAGCTACATTTATTTTACATTACATTAACATTTATACGGTCTTTGGCCCTTTGAGGGCAACCATAATGCTGATGTGGCCCTCTGTGAAAATGAGTTTGACACCCCTGTCTAACCTGTAAGTCGCTTTGGATAAAAGCGTCAACTAAATGACAAAATGTCTGTGAATGTGTGAGTGAATGGGTGAATGTGAGGCATACTGTAAGTTGTAAAGTGCTTTGGATAAAAGCGCTATATGAATGAGGTCCATATACCATTTACCTTGGACAAGGTTTGCGCGACAGACATTTTGTGATTGGAGGATGGAGAAAAGCGGGCAGGGTTTGAGATATGTCAGTTAGATTCATCGTCCACCCATGCTGTATACTTTACAATCACAGCAACTTTGATTGATTGATTGATTATCATTGATAATTGAACTTTGGCTTTAAAGGAAAAAATCTACTAAATAGACTTCGGTTTTATACGGTTTTAGATAAATCCAGAAGTGGACGGTGGATAAAACCGGAAGAGCTATCTTTCTCTCTCTCTCTCTCTATCTCTCTCACACACACGTACATGCACTCTCTCTCTTTCTCTCTCCCACTCTCATTCCTTATTAATGGACGTGTGTTCAATTTTTCAAATATGCCAATGAAGACTCCCAGTTTTCGTTCTCCTCGGCTTCTGCTTACATCTCTGGCTGCTCTCTACCCTCCCTCTCCTCCCTCTCTGCCCTCTCCTCCCACTCTGCCCTCTCCTCCCTCTCTACCCTCCCCTCCCACTCCTCCCTCTCCTCCCACTCCTCCCTCCCCTCCCTCTCTACCCTCTCCTCCCACTCCTCCCTCCCCTCCCTCTCTGCCCTCTCCTCCCTCTCTGCCCTCTCCTCCCACTCCTCCCTCCCCTCCCTCTCTGCCCTCTCCTCCCTCTCTGCCCTCCCCTCCCTCTCTACCCTCCCCTCCCTCTCTACCCTCCCCTCCCTCTCTACCCTCTCCTCCCTCTCTGCCCTCTCCTCCCACTCCTCCCTCTCTACCCTCCCCTCCCTCTCTACCCTCCCCTCCCTCTCTACCCTCTCCTCCCTCTCTGCCCTCTCCTCCCACTCCTCCCTCTCTACCCTCTCCTCCCTCTCTGCCCTCCCCTCCCTCTCTACCCTCCCCTCCCTCTCTACCCTCTCCTCCCACTCCTCCCTCTCTACCCTCTCCTCCCTCTCTGCCCTCCCCTCCCTCTCTACCCTCCCCTCCCTCTCTACCCTCTCCTCCCACTCCTCCCTCTCTACCCTCTCCTCCCTCTCTACCCACTCCTCCCTCTCTGCCCTCCCCTCCCTCTCTGCCCTCTCTACCCTCCCCTCCCTCTCTACCCTCTCCTCCCTCTCTACCCTCTCCTCCCTCTCTGCCCTCTCCTCCCTCTCTGCCCTCTCCTCCCTCTCTACCCTCTCCTCCCTCTCTGCCCTCTCCTCCCTCTCTGCCCTCTCCTCCCTCTCTGCCCTCTCCTCCCTCTCTACCCTCTCCTCCCTCTCTGCCCTCTCCTCCCTCTCTGCCCTCTCCTCCCTCTCTGCCCTCTCCTCCCTCTCTGCCCTCTCCTCCCTCTCTACCCTCTCCTCCCTCTCTGCCCTCTCCTCCCACTCCTCCCTCTCTACCCTCTCCTCCCTCTCTACCCTCTCCTCCCACTCCTCCCTCTCTACCCTCTCCTCCCTCTCTACCCTCTCCTCCCTCTCTACCCTCTCCTCCCTCTCCTCCCTCTCTACCCTCCCCTCCCTCTCTACCCTCCCCTCCCTCTCTGCCCTCTCCTCCCACTCCTCCCTCCCCTCCCTCCCCTCCCTCTCCTCCCTCTTCTCCCTCTCTACCCTCTCCTCCCTCTCCTCCCTCTCCTTCCCCT
The DNA here is from genome assembly GCF_963971535.1 of Notolepis coatsorum. Classification (NCBI taxonomy): domain Eukaryota; kingdom Metazoa; phylum Chordata; class Actinopteri; order Aulopiformes; family Paralepididae; genus Notolepis; species Notolepis coatsorum. The sequence goes on from NC_140183.1 coordinate 78,702,369, forward strand.
CTTCCCTCTCCTCCCTCTCCTCCCTACCTGTTTCTCCCATGCTACAGTGGGGGAGTATGTGAGTGAGGCTCTGCTGGTTCCTGACCGATGCCGCTTCCTCCACCAGGAGCAGATGGATGCGTGCGAGAGCTACGTCTACTGGCACAACGTTGCCAAAGAGGTACTTTCGGTCACACAGTGGCCATTTTGCTCTTATGTCATGCTACGGTCAGGCTTCCTTCCACCGCGTTCCCACCATATGCAGTTCCCACATTGAAGTTTATAGATACCGATTCATAACTGGAAGCATCTTAAGTCCATTTGAAGCTAGAAAGCAGATTAGCAGGGTGCTTATTGCCTCGTCTTGTTGTGTTGCGCTGTGTGATTTTTATACGTTTTCTTTAGCTTATTTCTGTATACAACACCTGGCGTGACTGTAAATGAAGGGAATCCTCAGTTGCCTTTCGAGTTTAAATAAAGGTTTGAAATCAAATTGAATAACGGGAAGCATTTGAAGCTAGAAAGTGGATTATTATTTTATTTCGTCTATCACAATTCAAGCTTCTTTGATACATTTTAACACATAACCAGTAGCCACTCACACAGCAGTGCACAAAGCCTACGATAAGTGATGTGCAAAAAAAAGAAAAAGAAAAAAAACAGACATTGATGATTTGTAAATGGGTATAATGTAAGTGTAGATTTCTGGTAGAAATCCAAGCTTCACTAATAGATTTTACAGAAGTTAACAACTCATGCAGCCTACATGATTAGTAACATGACACAACGACTTGTACAGTGAGCATTTCCATATGAAAAATGAAATACAGTAAAACGATAGTATTCTTGTTTGTGTTTTTTCCTTACATCCCGCCTGCATTGCGCTGTATAGAACCTCCCCCCGCCATGCCAGCCTCTACCTGCATCAGTCTATGCCATCATCTAGATCAGGGAGGGGCAACTGGCGGCCCGCGGGCCGCATGCGGCCCTCACCGACGTTCCATGCGGCCCCAGGCCAATATATATAAAAAAAAAAGTATATATTTTTTTTATTTTTTTTATTTTTTTTATTGTATTCGACTAAGAAGAGTTGGCAGTCAACTATGGCTCCTTTCGATCGATTAGTCGACTATTTGACTAATAGGGGTCAGCCCTAGTGTGCACATATTCAACGCTGTTGAAAGTGCCGTGCAGCAATATGGGGGTTTTGATAAACTGTCGGCTGTTGTTACCGATGGATTCGCCGGGCTTCTAAGGCAGAGTGGCGTTGAGTGTCCAATACTGCACTGCATTATACATCAGGTAAGTTCGCTAACATAATTTCCATCTATTGTGCATCACTATAATGACCAATGCGAGTCGAGTGTAGTCAAATTAAATGCGAGAGTCGTTAAATCGTTTTTCTTTTTTTTTTATCTGATATAGGAGGCTCTCTGTGCCAAGAAGCTTGAATACAGCCATGTTATGGATTTGGTTACCAAGGTTACCAATCTAATTCGTGGAGGCAACAGGTCACTAAACCATAGAAAGTTTGTCTCCTTTTTGGAAGAGATGGACACTGATTATGGCGACTTGCAGCTACACACAGAAATCCGATGGCTGAGCCGTCGGAAAGTACAGGAGCGACATTGAAACACTGCAAATGCAATTCAATGATCGGTTTGAAGATTTCAACGGCATGCAGTCACGGATAGCGCTGTTTGCCGGCCCCCTCACCGCTACGGTGTCAGAGCAGCCCCCACCGTTGCAGCTTGAACTGTGCGAGCTACAGTCAGATCCTTTTTTTCAAGCAAAGAGAAATGAGAGGGGAATTTCGTTTTGGAAACTGCTACCTGAGCCCCGCTTCCCACTCCTCAGGGACTTTGCCCTCTCTATGGCCAGTATGTTTGGGAGCACATACATACGTGAGAGCAATTTCTCAAACATGAAGCACATCAAGTCAAAGGAGAGAAACAGGCTGTCGGATGAAACATTATTTCATCTGATACAGATTGCATGCACAAACATTGAAGTTGACATTCCTGCTATTGTGCGCCAAATGGAGAGACCACAAGTGTCTCATTAAAGACAGGGGGGGAGGAGATGATGAAGAGGTGTAGAGGGGGGGAAGGAGATGATGAAGAGGTGTAGAGAGGGGGGGAGAGATGATGAAGAGGTGTAGAGAGGGGGGGAGATGATGGAGAGGTGTAGAGAGGGGACCATTATTATTATTATTATAACCATTATTGACCCACTGTGGGGCGAGGGTGAATGTCATGCCAGTTTGATAAAGGGTCAATGGGAGGCATGTAGTATTGCACTTTACTTTACTTGCACTTTACACTACTTTTGTAGTGTTCAGATAACACTAATAACACAAACACAAAGCAGCATTCCTGCTGCATTTCACTACAACAGTAAATCAAAAGTGCAATAATAAATGATTTTGTTAAATGTATAAACTTGTATCCTGCTACTAAACAAAACATTCCTGAGTGCTTCATATCCATAACATGCATTTCAGTGTTATAATGTTTTGTTTAGTAGCAGGATAAAAGTTTATACATTTAACAAAATCATTTATTATTGCACTTTTGATTTACTGTTGTAGTGAAATGCAGCAGGAATGCTGCTTTGTGTTTGTTGAGCAGTGGGCTTTAAGTTCATACATTTATTTTATTAGAAGCCTTAATTATAATTGATCATTTTTGTATATATTTGGGGTTACAGCAATACTTTTAAATTCAGCTGTTTATAAATTCATAAAGTTGAAATTGCATTACTAAATGCATTTGAAATGGAATAAAAACAAAGTTACAACACATTATAATTGTTTATATACCTTATTTATCACATCTGTGACTATTATGGGCTATTTGAGTGATGGGGTACTACTGGCGGGACTGCCGATAAACAATGCGGCCCCCCAGATTGATTGTGGACATTTTGTGGCCCTCACCATATACAAAGTTGCCCACCCCTGATCTAGATATACTCTCCGCTCTATATGATATGCTGGCTCATTATGTCTGGCAGTATTGACAGTATCGCATCATCATCAGGATGTGTGTCTGCACCCAGGGGGGGTTATTATTTGCTCTCCCAGCCAAATCCTTTGCATGCCTGCGTGCCTTTGTGCTGAGAGCACCTTGAGAGCTGAGCCCCTACCGCCAAATACCCGTAGAACCACTTGTTGCTATAATGAGTGTTCCTGCGGTATTTCTATAGGAGTATCTTTATGTGTACAAAAACACAGGAATACTATTCCCTGGGCGGCTGATTGGCGCAGTGGGCAAGGCGCTCGCCACTAATGCAGGAGACGCTGGGTTCGAGCCCAGCTCTCGGCGTTGCTACTGGCTGGCCGGTCGTTCATACTAACACAATTGGCAAGTGTTAGAGGGTGGGAAAGCCGGTGGGTGGGGATTTGACGTTGTGGACAGCGACTCCTACAGGTCGGTTTGGTGACGCCGGTGCGACGGAAGCAGGAAGTGTCGGGGGCAGCGTGAGCCTCCCACGCGTTACTCCTCGCCATTGAGAGTTCGAGCTGCTGCGGTGAAAAGATGCGACAGGCTGCCTCCTCGTGTACCGGAGGGGACACGTGATGCAAGGCTTCTGTCCTCACTACAACCGACCTGTGGGAGGCATAGTCTAGCAACGTTCAAGACAGGGGAGGGAAGAATTGGATATACGAAATTGGGATGGGAGAAAAATAGAAAATGGGGAGAAAAAGTGGATAAAAAAAAAGGAATACTATTCCCTAGAGATTCACTATAAATCTCTATAACGTTCCATCATAGTAATACTATGATGAATCGCTACAGTATTTATGTGGTAGCTTTCTGTATAAAAAGAAATGAAGAAATAAAACTGTGGTTTTGTTTATCAGAATAGACCAGACGAGACAACACGTCTCCACAGCTGGCTGTGTATCATTCTCACACAGGGCGGGGGGGTGAAAGCCTCCATGCTGGTCTCCAGTCAGCTGGTCCTGCTGGCAGAGCAGTCACCCCCATGGTGTTCTTTATGACTGTCTTCCATTTACCTCCCTTGATTGTACTTGCGCTTCACCCTGTACCCTTTGGCTTAGACCTGGCTCCACGCAACAGGGCTAGCCTTACAGGAGACAGTATGTAAATTCTGCAGAACTCAAACAACTATTAGGAATGTCTGACCACTAAGTGTTTTCTGACTCTGAACCAAGATAAGAGATTCCTTTATTTATCCCCTTGGGAGAAATTGGGAAATTCGTTATGACGTACAGTATATGATGCCAGTTAGGGTACCTTGTGTAAGCAGAAGCTGAGGAGAATGAAAACTGGAAGTCTTCATTGGCATATTTGAAAAATTTAACACATGTCCAAGGAAGGAATGAGAGTGGGAGAGAGAAAGAGATTAGATTAGATTGTACTTTATTGTCATCACGCAATTGTCATTTTAGTCAGGGGAGTGTCATGGTTTCTCCATAAAGCCCCATTATACTTTTAGTCAGGGGAGTGCCATGATTTCTCCATAGAGCTCCATTATACTTTTAGTCAGGGGAGTGCCATTATACATTAAAGGGAGTGCCATGGTTTCTCCATAGAGCTCCATTATACGTTTAGTCAGGGGAGTGTCATGGTTTCTCCATAGAGCTCCATTATACTTTTAGTCAGGGGAGTGTCATGGTTTCTCCATAGAGCGCCATTATACTTTTTGACTATACCTTGTAACCGGTAGAGCAGCTCTAAAATAGCAATGACGTCATGTAACCACAGCGCGACTATTTCACTCGCATTTGCCCCTAAAAATAGATAGAATTAGTCATAGATAATAGATATGTGCGAACTGGAAAAAGTTATTTAGGAGCACAGAGGCTTTGCGCAGTGGGCGTGTCAACACGCAATTGTCATTTCATAATAAACACAAGCAAACTAGCTCTTCCGCGCTGCGTTTGAAGGCTGTGTGACAACTTCTCTCGCAAGTCGCACAGTTTCTATGTGTAATGTAAACTCTGCGACGAGTCCAATGGTCTAACATGCTTTGCATCCTCGCCATTCTGGAATGCCCACGTCGCGCTAAAACCTTATGTAATGTTAACTGTCGATGTAGTAGTAGCCTCAGCAAGCCAACGTTAGCTGGCCCCAGTCCACCAGCAGCATGTCGATCTACTAGCATCAGCAAGCCAACGTTAGCTGGCTCCAGTCCACCAGCAGCATGTCGATCTACCAGTAGCATCAGCAAGCTAATGTTAGCTGGCCCCAATCCACCAGCAGCATGTCGATCTACTAGTAGCATCAGCAAGCTAACGTTAGCTGGCCCCAGTCCATCAGCAGCATGTCGATCTACTAGTAGCATCAGCAAGCTAACGTTAGCTGGCTCCAGTCCACCAGCAGCATGTCGAAGTAGTAGTAGCATCAGCAAGCTAACGTTAGCCGGCCCCAGTCCACCAGCAGCATGTCGATCTACTAGTAGCATCAGCAAGCTAACGTTAGCTGGCCCCAGTCCACCAGCAGCATGTCGATCTACTAGTAGCATCAGCAAGCTAACGTTAGCTGGCTCCAGTAGCAGCCTCCTCCCTCCCTCTCTCTCCCTCTCTCTCTCTGCTAACAATCCTGATTCGATTCTTGAACCTATTTAATTAAAAGGGAAGATATTGATGGACATTAGCTATAGTATAGCTCAGCAGCTGTAACAGAATAACAGCTGCCATACCAGTGTTTTACCCCTTCAGAAGAATTTAAAAAAAAATTATATAAATGAATATACCGTGATATATACCGTTACCGTCTATGATTAAAATTATCTTCAGGGTATTCTTGTTTACCAGAGAGGAGATCCGGTACAAGAATCGAGTTCGTTGGTTGACTTTTTTTATTACATTGGATGCCATTTTGTCACAGGAAAGATTAGCCTCTAGGATGGAACCCAGGTAGGTAATTTCATCTTTCCTTGTGACAATATTGTCACCCACTGTAACTGAGAAGCCGTCGGTCTTGCTGAGTTTGTTATTTGAACCGAAGAGAATGGACTCTGTTTTGCCCATGTGTAATGATAGTTTGTTATCGGCGAGCCATATGCAGATTTTGCCTAGTTCCGATCAGCTGAGTTTTTTTTTTCTACTGGCGGTAGTGGGTGGGTATTGCACTGTGGATATTGCACTTGAGGGGTAGGATGTTGCACAGTGTGGGAGGAGGGGGAAAGGTGAGTTATTAGTGCATGTTAGAGTTCAGGGTGGTGATGGCTCTGGGGAAGAGAGAGTGTATGTGTGTGAGGTCAGAACAACAGAACAGACTACAATATACTATTTGCATTTGTTAGCCATGCTAGCGATTTAAACAATCAATCCATACCAAAGCTAGATATGTAAAAGGTGAAAGACTCACACTCACAGCTATGATGGTTTGGCAAAATTATATCCAGCTGTTTTCATTTGAAACAACCTTTAGTCAGGGGAGTGCCATGGTTTCTCCATAGAGCTCCATTATACTTTTAGTCAGGGAGTGTCATGGTTTCTCCATAGAGCTCCATTATACTTTTAGTCAGGGGAGTGTCATGGTTTCTCCATAGAGCTCCATTATACTTTTAGTCAGGGGAGTGTCATGGTTTCTCCATAGAGCGCCATTATACTTTTAGTCAGGGGAGTGTCATGGTTTCTCCATAGAGCTCCATTATACTTTTAGTCAGGGGAGTGTGTCATGGTTTCTCCATAGAGCTCCATTATACTTTTAGTCAGGGGAGTGTCATGGTTTCTCCATAGAGCTCCATTATACTTTTAGTCAGGGGAGTGTGTCATGGTTTCTCCATAGAGCTCCATTATACTTTTAGTCAGGGGAGTGTGTCATGGTTTCTCCATAGAGCTCCATTATACTTTTAGTCAGGGGAGTGTAATGGTTTCTCCATAGAGCTCCATTATACTTTTAGTCAGGGGAGTGCCATTATACATTAAAGGGAGTGCCATGGTTTCTCCATAGAGCTCCATTATACTTTTAGTCAGGGGAGTGTCATGGTTTCTCCATAGAGCTCCATTATACTTTTAGTCAGGGGAGTGTCATGGTTTCTCCATAGAGCTCCATTATACTTTTAGTCAGGGGAGTGTCATGGTTTCTCCATAGAGCTCCATTATACTTTTAGTCAGGGGAGTGTCATGGTTTCTCCATAGAGCTCCATTATACTTTTAGTCAGGGGAGTGTGTCATGGCTTCTCCATAGAGCTCCATTATACTTTTAGTCAGGGGAGTGTCATGGTTTCTCCATAGAGCTCCATTATACTTTTAGTCAGGGGAGTGTGTCATGGTTTCTCCATAGAGCTCCATTATACTTTTAGTCAGGGGAGTGTGTCATGGTTTCTCCATAGAGCTCCATTATACTTTTAGTCAGGGGAGTGTCATGGTTTCTCCATAGAGCTCCATTATACTTTTAGTCAGGGGAGTGCCATGATTTCTCCATAGAGCTCCATTATACTTTTAGTCAGGGGAGTGTCATGGTTTCTCCATAGAGCTCCATTATAGTTTTAGTCAGGGGAGTGTGTCATTGTTTCTCCATAGAGCTCCATTATACTTTTAGTCAGGGGAGTGTCATGGTTTCTCCATAGAGCTCCATTATACTTTTGGTCAGGGGAGTGTCATGGTTTCTCCATAGAGCGCCATTATACTTTTAGTCAGGGGAGTGTCATGGTTTCTCCATAGAGCTCCATTATACTTTTAGTCAGGGGAGTGTGTCATGGTTTCTCCATAGAGCTCCATTATACTTTTAGTCAGGGGAGTGTCATGGTTTCTCCATAGAGCTCCATTATACTTTTAGTCAGGGGAGTGTGTCATGGTTTCTCCATAGAGCTCCATTATACTTTTAGTCAGGGGAGTATGTCATGGTTTCTCCATAGAGCTCCATTATACTTTTAGTCAGGGGAGTGCCATGATTTCTCCATTGAGCTCCATTATACTTTTAGTCAGGGGAGTGTCATGGTTTCTCCATAGAGCTCCATTATACTTTTAGTCAGGGGAGTGTCATGGTTTCTCCATAGAGCGCCATTATACTTTTAGTCAGGGGAGTGTCATGGTTTCTCCATAGAGCTCCATTATACTTTTAGTCAGGGGAGTGTGTCATGGTTTCTCCATAGAGCTCCATTATACTTTTAGTCAGGGGAGTGTCATGGTTTCTCCATAGAGCTCCATTATACTTTTAGTCAGGGGAGTGTGTCATGGTTTCTCCATAGAGCTCCATTATACTTTTAGTCAGGGGAGTGTGTCATGGTTTCTCCATAGAGCTCCATTATACTTTTAGTCAGGGGAGTGTCATGGTTTCTCCATAGAGCTCCATTATACTTTTAGTCAGGGGAGTGCCATTATACATTAAAGGGAGTGCCATGGTTTCTCCATAGAGCTCCATTATACTTTTAGTCAGGGGAGTGTTGTGGTTTCTCCATAGAGCTCCATTATACCTTTAGTCAGGGGAGTGTCATGGTTTCTCCATAGAGCTCCATTATACTTTTAGTCAGGGGAGTGTCATGGTTTCTCCATAGAGCGCCATTATACTTTTAGTCAGGGGAGTGTCATGGTTTCTCCATAGAGCTCCATTATACTTTTAGTCAGGGGAGTGTGTCATGGCTTCTCCATAGAGCTCCATTATACTTTTAGTCAGGGGAGTGTCATAATTTCTCCATAGAGCTCCATTATACTTTTAGTCAGGGGAGTGTGTTATGGTTTCTCCATAGAGCTCCATTATACTTTTAGTCAGGGGAGTGTGTCATGGTTTCTCCATAGAGCTCCATTATACTTTTAGTCAGGGGAGTGTCATGGTTTCTCCATAGAGCTCCATTATACTTTTAGTCAGGGGAGTGTCATGGTTTCTCCATAGAGCTCCATTATACTTTTGGTCAGGGGAGTGTCATGGTTTCTCCATAGAGCGCCATTATACTTTTAGTCAGGGGAGTGTCATGGTTTCTCCATAGAGCTCCATTATACTTTTAGTCAGGGGAGTGTGTCATGGTTTCTCCATAGAGCTCCATTATACTTTTAGTCAGGGGAGTGTCATGGTTTCTCCATAGAGCTCCATTATACTTTTAGTCAGGGGAGTGTGTCATGGTTTCTCCATAGAGCTCCATTATACTTTTAGTCAGGGGAGTGTGTCATGGTTTCTCCATAGAGCTCCATTATACTTTTAGTCAGGGGAGTGTCATGGTTTCTCCATAGAGCTCAAATGTCAAGATAGACCGCGCTCACAAAATCCGACACTGGGTGCTGAAATCCCATTAAGTGATATATAAAAAAGAAGCAGGGAAGCTGGACCAGCACTCTCAGGTTCAAGTATTTAATGGCAGCCTGAAACAAACATGTTTCGGAATTCTTATTCCTTCGTCAGTGTTATAGCTAGCAATGCAATTGCAGTCAAGATGGTGGTTATGTGGTTAGGTGGTTAATGACTTGGCAGGAAATGGCATCACGGCGCAGGTGTGCCTGAGTCTATTGGTCCTCTCCATAGAGCTCCATTATACTTTTAGTCAGGGGAGTGTCATGGTTTCTCCATAGAGCTCCATTATACTTTTAGTCAGGGGAGTGTCATGGTTTCTCCATAGAGATCCATTATACGTTTAGTCAGGGGAGTGTCATGGAGCCCTGTTGTACTTTTTTAGCACAGCATCTTAACGCAGGTAGGGGGCAACTCAAATCCTGTCAAGTCACATGATTCAGTAGGTATTGCTGATTGGCTCGAACACGGTATGTTTATAAACAAGAAACCATCTATGTAACATGGAAGGAGGTGGATGTCTGCACACTGGATTACAGCTCCCAATACTTTATTGACTAAAAAGCAACGTTTCAACTCAACTGGGTCATCATCAAGCAAATGACTCACATGTTCGATAGAAGGGTATATATATAGGCACTAAGCCAATTACATCATGCTGACATCACTGTCAGCCAATTACGTAGGCTATAGCACACTGGCCAATCAATAATATAGTAAAAAGACAAAGTAAAAAGAAATATATATATACTGTAGTAGATATACATAATAGAAACAATAGCAAAGCGGCATACCAACAAGCAACAAGATTAATTATACAGTATATATAAAACAAAATATTCTATTATGTATCTCTTTTTCTATTATGGGTTATTGAATGTTTGTATTTTTACTATATTATTGATAGCTTTTTAAAATAGATTCCCAGAACATTTATCCTCCTTTAGTCGACCGCGAAAGATTGGACGGGTTTCGGCTGTCCTAACTTGGGTGGGTAGGGTAATAGAAGAAAGACATAAATATAGGCAATAAAATAAAATCAGAATGTAAAAATATGAGAAAAGCGTAAACAATATAATTAACTGAATATATAAATATGAGAAAACTAAACATTCTTTCGTCATTTGGATCATTTCGTCATTCGGATTACGGATTGGGCCTTTAACGTGGAGAAACGCTTGTCTTATTTTTTCATTATGTCTCCAACTCTGCCCTCTCCTCCCTCTCCTTCCTCTCCTCCCTCTCCACCGTCTCTGCCCTCCTCCCTCTCTGCCCTCTCCTTCCTCTCCTTCCTCTCCTCCCTCTCTTTCCTCTCCTCCCTATCTGCCCTCCCCTCCATCTCCTCCCTCTCCTTCCTCTCCTCCCTCTCCTCCCTCTCCTCACTCTCTGCCCTCTCCTCCCTCTTCTTCCTCTCCTCCTTCTCCACCCTCCTCCCCCCCCCTGTCTGTTTCAGGCCTGCACGGCTGACATCCTGGAGCTCCACAGCTACGGGATGCTGCTGCCGTGTGGGGATCGTTTCCGGGGGGTGGAGTACGTGTGCTGCCCGGGCAGGGGAGGCTCCAGTGGGAAGGGAGAGGCGGAGGTGGTGGCGGAGGTGGCGGCGGTAGCGGAGTCCGTCCCTGCCGGCTCCCAGACGCTCGCAGAGGCTCTTCCACAGACACCGCAGGCCAGTGGGAAAGTCAATTCTGCGTAAGTTCTCCCCCTGCCACTAACGCAGACGTTATTAGTGCTACACATAATGGCTGAAGAGGAGGTACAAAGGCAATGAAACATGGCAAACAACAAAAGCAACTAAAACGTATATATGTCTATTATAGGGATGTCCGATATTATCGGCCTACCGATATTATCGGCGGATATCGGCATTAAAATGTGATATCGAAAAATATCGGTATCGGTTTTCAAATTTTATTTTTTATTTTTATTTTTTTTTACATTTCTATAACCTTTATTTACCCAGGCAAGCAAGTAAGAACAAATTCTGATTTTATTTATTGTCAAAAGTATGCATAATGTTGTGTTAATTCCACAACAAGAGATATGTAATGTTAATTACCTGAAATTATTCCATTTTTTGGGGGGGAAACCCTGCATATATCGGTATCGGTTGATATCGGTTGATATCGGTATCGGAAATTAAGAGTTGGACAATATCGGTATATCGGTATCAGTAAAAAAGCCAATATCGAGCATCCCTAGTCTATTATGATGATGGTGGTGATGATAGTGATGATGATGATGATGATGATGATGATGATGATAGTGATGATGGTGATGATGATGATGATGATGATGATTATAGTGATGATGATAGTGGTGATGGTGATGATAGTGATGATGATGATAGTGATGATGATGATGCTAGTGATGATGATGATGATGATGCTAGTGGTGATGATAGTGGTGATGGTGATGATGATAGTGGTGATGATAGTGATGATGATGATGATGATGATGATAGTGATGATGATAGTGATGATGATGATGATGATGATGATGATAGTGATGATGATAGTGGTGATGGTGATGATGATAGTGATGATGATGATAGTGATGATGATGATGATGATGATGATGATGATGATGATGATGATGATAGTGGTGATGGTGATGATGATGATAGTGGTGGTGGTGATGATGATAGTGGTGGTGGTGATGATGATGATGATGATAGTGATGATGATGATGATAGTGGTGATAGTGATGATGATAGTGATAGTGGTGATAGTGATGATGATGATAGTGGTGATAGTGATGATGATGATGATGATGATAGTGATGATGATGATGATGATGATGATAGTGATAGTGGTGATAGTGATGATGATGATAGTGGTGATAGTGATGATGATGATAGTGATGATGATGATGATAGTGGTGATAGTGATGATGATGATGATGATGATAGTGGTGATAGTGATGATGATGATGATGATGATGATGATGATAGTGGTGATGATGATAGTGATGATGATGATGATAGTGGTGATGATGATAGTGATGATGATAGTGATGATGATAGTGATGATGATGATAGTGATGATGATGATGATGGTGGTGATAGTGATGATGATGATGATGATAGTGGTGGTGGTGATGATGATGATGATAGTGATGATGATGATGATAGTGGTGATGATGATGATAGTGATGATGATAGTGATGATGATGATGATGATAGTGGTGATAGTGATGATGATGATGATGATGATGATGATAGTGGTGATAGTGATGATGATGATGATGATGATGATGATGATGATAGTGGTGATGATGATAGTGATGATGATAGTGATGGTGATGGTGATAGTGATGATGATGATGATGATAGTGGTGATAGTGATGATGATGATAGTGATGATGATGATGATGATGATAGTGGTGATGATGATGATAGTGATGATAGTGATGATGATGATGATGATGATAGTGATGATAATGATGATGATGATGATGATGATGATAGTGGTGATGATGATGATAGTGATGATAGTGATGATGATGATGATAGTGGTGATGATGATGATGATGATGATGATGATGATGATGATGATGATGATGATGATAGTGGTGACGGTGATGATGATGATAGTGGTGGTGATGATGATGATGATGATGATAGTGGTGATGATGATGATGATGATGATGATGATGATGATGATAGTGATAGTGATGATGATGATAGTGGTGGTGATGATGATATTGGTGGTGGTGATGATGATGATGATGGTGATAGTGATGATGATGATGATGGTGATGATGATAGTGATGATGATAGTGATGATGATGATGATAGTGGTGATGATGATGATGATAGTGATGATGATGATGATAGTGATGATGATGATGATGATGATGATGATGATGATGATGATGATGATGATAGTGGTGGTGATGATGATGATGATGATGATAGTGGTGGTGATGATGATGATGATGATGATAGTGATGATGATGATGATGATGATGATGATGATGATGATGATGATGATGATGATGATAGTGGTGGTGATGATGATGATGATAGTGGTGGTGGTGATGATGATGATAGTGGTGGTGGTGATGATGATGATAGTGGTGGTGATGATGATGATGATGATAGTGGTGGTGATGATGATGATAGTGGTGGTGGTGATGATGATAGTGGTGGTGGTGATGATGATAGTGGTGGTGATGATGATGATGATAGTGGTGGTGGTGATGATGATAGTGGTGGTGATGATGATGATGATAGTGGTGGTGATGATGATGATAGTGGTGGTGGTGATGATGATAGTGGTGGTGGTGATGATGATAGTGGTGGTGATGATGATGATGATAGTGGTGGTGGTGATGATGATGATAGTGGTGGTGATGATGATGATGATAGTGGTGGTGGTGATGATGATAGTGGTGGTGGTGATGATGATAGTGGTGGTGGTGATGATGATGATGATGATGATGGTGGTGATGATGATGATAGTGGTGGTGGTGATGATGATGATAGTGGTGGTGATGATGATGATGATAGTGATGACAGTGATGATGATGATGATGATGATAGTGGTGATGATGATGATGATAGTGGTGGTGATGTTGATAATGATAGTGATGATGACAGTGATGATGACAGTGATGATGATGAAGCTGAGCCCCCACCACCCTCTGGTTCACAGGGTTAAAGTAACGGCGCCCACTCCAAGCCCCTCTCCCGATACAGATGCGGAAGAGGCTGACATGGAAGAGGACGACGACGACGAGGTGGTGGAGGAGGAAGAAGAGGAAGAGGAGGAGGAAGAGGAAGTCGACGATGATGAGGAAGAAGAAGAGGAGGAGGAAGAGGAGGTGGCAGTGGTGAAAGAACCCGAGGAGTACGAGTACTCCATTGACTCCGGTCCCTACCAGGCCTCGGACTATCTGGACTCCCTCTACTACGAGAAGGGCCAGGGCCGCAAGCCCACCGCCTCCTCCCCACCTGCTCTGACCAGGGGAGACAGCTGTGAGTGTCCCTTCCTCCTTCCTTTCCTTTCTGCTCTTCTCCTTCATCCCTCTTATATTTTCTCTCATCTGTTCAGAAGAGCTTTAGCTACAACCAGGGGTAGAAAATTACCAAGATAAAATAGTAATCTGGTCAAAGTAAAAGTCCTCCATTCAAAAGTCCTAAACAAATTTATTTATTTTTCTACTTAAGTAAAAGTGGAGAAGTATTTGATATTAAATGTACTTAAGTATCAAAAGTCAAAGTATGCATTCTACATGACGTTTGTGTATTCCAGTGATTGGGGGCATTCAAGTGCAACCCTCCAACCATTGACCTCTAAAGGTTATGTTAAAGTGGTATGTGGTCCAGTTATGCTGCTCTGATTAAAGGTCATGTTAAAGTGGTATGTGGTCCAGTTATGCTGCTCTGACTAAAGGTCATGTTAAAGTGGTATGTGGTCCAGTTATGCTGCTCTGACTAAAGGTCATGTTAAAGTGGTATGTGGTCCAGTCATGCTGCTCTGATTAAAGGTTATGTTAAAGTGGTATGTGGTCCAGTCATGCTGCTCTGATTAAAGGTTATGTTAAAGTGGTATGTGGTCCAGTTATGCTGCTCTGATTAAAGGTCATGTTAAAGTGGTATGTGGTCCAGTTATGCTGCTCTGACTAAAGGTCATGTTAAAGTGGTATGTGGTCCAGTTATGCTGCTCTGACTAAAGGTCATGTTAAAGTGGTATGTGGTCCAGTTATGCTGCTCTGACTAAAGGTCATGTTAAAGTGGTATGTGGTCCAGTTATGCTGCTCTGATTAAAGGTCATGTTAAAGTGGTATGTGGTCCAGTTATGCTGCTCTGATTAAAGGTTATGTTAAAGTAGTATGTGGTCCAGTTATGCTGCTCTGATTAAAGGTTATGTTAAAGTGGTATGTGGTCCAGTTATGCTGCTCTGATTAAAGGTCATGTTAAAGTAGTATGTGGTCCAGTCATGCTGCTCTGATTAAAGGTTATGTTAAAGTGGTATGTGGTCCAGTCATGCTGCTCTGATTAAAGGTTATGTTAAAGTGGTATGTGGTCCAGTTATGCTGCTCTGATTAAAGGTTATGTTAAAGTGGTATGTGGTCCAGTTATGCTGCTCTGACTAAAGGTCATGTTAAAGTGGTATGTGGTCCAGTTATGCTGCTCTGACTAAAGGTCATGTTAAAGTGGTATGTGGTCCAGTTATGCTGCTCTGACTAAAGGTCATGTTAAAGTGGTATGTGGTCCAGTTATGCTGCTCTGACTAAAGGTCATGTTAAAGTGGTATGTGGTCCAGTTATGCTGCTCTGATTAAAGGTCATGTTAAAGTGGTATGTGGTCCAGTTATGCTGCTCTGATTAAAGGTTATGTTAAAGTGGTATGTGGTCCAGTTATGCTGCTCTGATTAAAGGTTATGTTAAAGTGGTATGTGGTCCAGTTATGCTGCTCTGATTAAAGGTCATGTTAAAGTAGTATGTGGTCCAGTCATGCTGCTCTGATTAAAGGTTATGTTAAAGTGGTATGTGGTCCAGTCATGCTGCTCTGATTAAAGGTTATGTTAAAGTGGTATGTGGTCCAGTCATGCTGCTCTGATTAAAGGTTATGTTAAAGTGGTATGTGGTCCAGTCATGCTGCTCTGATTACGTCCTAGGCTCAGTCTAGAAGTTGGCAGGCTTACAATTTTAAAGTACATAATCTTCATAGTTTTGCCATGTTTTCTATACAAAATCTTTTTCTTCAAAGTAACAAGTAACGGATGGGTTCAGATCAATGTAGTGGAGTAAAAAGTACAATATTTCTTTTGAAATGTAGTGGAGTAAAAGTACAATTCCCTAAAATTAAAATAGTAATTTCAAACCTTCATTTAAACTTGAAAGACAACTGAGGCTTCCCTAATTTAAAGTCACGTCGAGTGTACATACAGAAATGGGCAAAAAAAAAAAGCAATAACAATAACACTACAAGACGAGGCAATAAGTAAGGATAACAAAACCATTAAAATACGTACAACTTGATTGACAAAGGTCACCCACAGAGGGGAGAACCTCAAGCTTTAAGGACTGTTAGAGTTCATTCCATGAGCTAGTAAATGCAGATTTACCCTGTTCCAAGCAGTCACTAGAACGGGTTCCATACATTCAAAATTACATTCTAATAATGATGTAGTATAAGGCGGTAGCTTACCAATAAGGGCCTTAAAAATTAACAAATACCAGTGCACCTCTCCGTCAGCGAGGACCAACCAACCTTCTCATAAAGGACACAGTGATGAGTGTCGTATCTATCATTAGTGATGAATCTGAGGGCAGAGTGATCGACACTTAGGTACTTACTCAGTCACTTTCCACCACAGGCTACAACCAATAGTCTGTTGTCTCTTCCTCTGCTGTAGTTAACGGTACGGTAGAGAGACCGGCTGAATGCTGACAGCTGCACTCCCTCTCTCTCCCCGCCTCAGTCTGCCTTCCTGGGGAAATGAACAGTAGTGCTCAGCTGGCATCTCCTGTATCCCCCCCCCCCCCCCCCCCCCGCCTGTCGTTCCATCTCTGTGTAATGGGCAGGGGAAGATAGCAGACACACTCAAACACACACACACACACACACACAAACACATACACATTCAAACACACACTCACACACAAACACAAGCATGCAGACACATAATACGCTCAAACACACCCACACACAAACACAATCACACAAACACACACACGTACCATCTCGGTGTGTTGATATAGTGGTTTGAAACGGGTGCCAGGCTGATACATTCTCCCCACTACGGGTCCTCAGCCTGGGTCTGAGCTCCGATTCAATAACGCCGGCCATTGGCCACGATCTGGATCAATAGCCTCTCATCCACAGGCAGCCACCAGACAGGCCAGAGCGTGCTGGTGCTTATCACATATCCACAGTAACCCCACCGCCTCAGACGCTTAACTAGCGGCTTACACCCCCCCAATCAACCCCTCCCAACCCCCCCCAGTTGACAAATCATCCACCATGAATAGTGAATTTAGTGTTGTTGATAAACTACGAGCTGAAGATGTCCTCCAGCGCTAATACATCTCGATTCCTACCCTGAGGGGTATGGGTAGGGAGGAGCAGTATAATTATGCTTTCATCACTTTGCTTTTGTTGCAGAGTGTTAAGTCCGGCAGGCTTGTTACCTCCTGGCGCACACGCTTTCTGTGATTCTCGGGACTCATTGGCCAGCGTTGTCAATAAGCAGCTAAGGGCTATGTGGCTCTATCAGTCCCTGTAATGGAACCTATTACATATCACAATTATGTAGCTGTATTGCGTTCATCAAGTCATGATTGTATTTCTGTGTAGATATATTAAGATATATTTGCAACTATTCAGGGTGAAACGAAACCCCACATTACCTGGTGGTCAACAATCCTGACCTAGAAAGAAAAAAGCCAGGGTTAGAGCGGAGGGTGAACCCACCGAAACTCAGTTTGCCTACTATGTGAAATAGTTAACAGTATAGTTTATAGTCTATTTTTGAGGAAATACAAATGTAATAATAATATGATTATCAGTGTGACTGTGATCGCCAGCGGGGGTTTGTTGTTAATCCGTCTTTCGCGTCACCACCGAGACACGACATCAAGACGTCATGGGCTCTGTTTTTCATGCCAGCACAACTGGCAACTGGCAGTTCCATAGAGGACACGAGGCAAATTCCTTCTGCCTGCGCGCCAGTTGGCTAATTTCACGGCTCAATAGGAACCTGCTTGCACCGAGACGGGTGAGGTGGCACAGCTGGGGTACAGACCCGCTGACACAGTGCAATTTCGGTACCCATTTCGGCATGAAACCACACCTAAGCTAACAGATGCTTGGTTGTTTTCGTCACAGTAGTGAAGGAGCGCGGGTCCACTAACAGCCACGGGGAACAGTGGAGTAAAAGATAGATGCAAAAGCGAGGAGAGTGACAGGAGACTAAATTAGATTAAAATGTATTGTCATTATGCAGCACAAGTACAGTAAAGTACAATGAAAAGATGCACTCCAAGTGCAAATGTCACAGTAAAGTGCAATAGTAATATGCAATGTACAGTGCTAATCAGATGTATGTACGGAGTTATAGTATTAATAATTTATGTACAGTGATACAGGTATAAAGTATGGTAGTAGTCATACTAGCCAGCAGCGTAACTAGTAAGAGTATAGGTAAGGGAATCTATGTACAGATATAGAAGAGGATAACCTTAAAAATTAACAAATAACAGTGTTTGTTAAGCCACTCCGTCCAGCCAACGAAGATTCTCATAAAGGACATAGTGATGAGTGTCGTATCTATCATTAGTGCTGAATCTGAGGGCAGAGTGATATACAGAGTCCAAGGATTTAAGGGTTGAGGCCGCAGCATGCCTATAAATTACACCACCATAGTCCAGGACTGATAAGAAAACATACAGCGTTATATGGGTAGACTATAGTATGAGTATAGTATGAGTATAAATAGTAGCAGGGTAAAAGGCGAAAGCTTTCTGGGGGCCCCTGGAGATTAATATTGGAGAGAATATTAAATATATGAAATGTTTTTGTATTCAAGTTGTAACTGAGGGGTACAATTCCCTGACTGTATTGATAAGTATGGTATCATTAAACCACTACCGCTTTATGTACTTTAACTACTGGCCATACAGTACACGATATCTAAATATGATGAACACTTTCCACAATGAAATCGGTTCCAGTCAAAGGTAATAATCAAATATTTAATGGAGCAAAAGGTACATAGAATATTTATCTTACATTTATCATTTGAATGCACTTGTAAGGCAAATGAGTACTCGTAGGCAAATCAACACTGAATGTCCAATCTCTGGTTACGCAGGAAGCAAGTATACAACCTGGCTCTTAGGGAATTATATCTATGGTACACTTAATGATATAGCGGGATATTCTGGAGGGGGTCCTCCCGGTTGTAAGCCGGTAGGGGGGGTAGGAGAGCCGTCGGTAGTAGACCGTCTGGTCAACGATATCTATGGAGACTTCAAGTACAGAAGACAGTGCAATAGACTCTTGATCCGCAGATGAATACCCCTTGGTTCTCTTGTAGGCTGTAGCTCCACAATGAAGAAGAAGCTAGGCGACCTCAGTCTCTCTGAGCGCCGACTCAACTTGACTCCTCTCGGGGGTAAATCCAACACTCACAGGCGTCTGCGATTATCCGCTCCACAAATCACAGTACCAAAGCAAATATATATTCCAGCCGCATAGGGCTCAGCAGTCGTCGGGTAGGTAATCCAGTGTACATGTCCCTCGGTCCTCGCCTAGATCTCCTCGGATGAAAGCGCCATGTGGTCGGCCCAACCTGGATAAGACTCTAGATAACACGAGGAAGCGTTGGAGATGCTGGTCACTTTAGAACTCTAACCGCACGATGCACCATACACGATAGACTATTATTACTTGATAGAAATACGTCGCACTCAACGGTACAGTGCCAAACTCTGACAATTCAGTTATTAACTCGCACGAGGTCTCAATGCTATTCTAAGGCCAAACAGGCCATACTTCACCGCACGTCGTATCGTGGGTGAGGCTTCACGTTCTGTTACTAAGTTGGGAAGAAGGGTAAGGGACTTCTACATTTACTTGCGCCATATTTATATGCACGGTGAACAAATAGTGCCACTCTCATTTCGGTAGCCGTATCCCTGAGCGGAGCCGGGGCTAGTACGGACATGTCTCGTCGGTACCTTTGAACTTGACGCCAGGGGCTGGTCCCCTGGCGCCTGGTCCTTTGTCCAATAAGAGAATTAACTATTATGGGCTATAGTAGGCTAAAGGGATATTCCGTGCATATGTACAAGGAATATACAAGGGATATCAAACGACATACAAATACTATTCAATATATATCCATAAATAAATATATATATTCGGTTTAATCTGATCCTTCGTAACAGCCGCGCCCTAATTAGTCCCACCTAATTAGCTAAGCAGAGACAGATTAACCGCACTGTCCACTACTCAATGTCCGTTGTGAGGATCAGTCAGTTCACAAAGTCATGGGGTCATGGTCGTCATCGATAGTATCGGGGAGCCTTGGCAGTTCTATTAGCCTCGCCACGGGTCGGGTGTAGGTCCGCCCTTGGACGAGCACTTCAGCTGCTCGGACCTTTCCATCGGCACCGGTGATCACTTTGCTTACGCGGCCAGCCGGCCACATAGCTCGGGGTAGTGACTGGTCGATAATCATGACGACTGTTCCTTCTGTCAAATTATCTCTCTCTTTTACCCATTTCTGGCGGGTCTGTAGAGACGGTAGGTAGTGGAGTAGGAAGCTGTTCCAAAACTTGTCAGCCAATACTTGACTGTACCTCCACATTCTTCGGCCGTTCGCTTCTTCAGGCCTGTACATTGTCTGGGGTAGCGCGGGGTCCAGCCGCCCCATCAAGAGTGTGTTGGGGGTGACTGGGTCGACATCTGCTACATCACTTGAGACGTAACCGAGGGGCTTTGAGTTCAATACTCCCTCGATCTCCGTGAGGACTGTCATTAAGACTTCTTCCGCCACGGTCTGGGCCCCAAGCACGGCGTACAGGGCTGTCTTTATAGAACGTACTTCTCATTCCCAAGTTCCACCGAAGTGAGGTGCGTTCGGGGGATTAAACTGGAAGTCAATCTGGGATGGAGCGAGGTGGGTCTTAAGTTCTGGGCCCATAGCTTGGAAGCTCTCTCTCAGCTCTCTTTCTCCGCCTTTGAAGTTTGTCCCATGATCAGACAATAATGTAGACGGTTTTCCTTTCCGTGATGTGAATCTTCGGAAGGCCATAAGGAATGAGTCTGTGCTCATGGTTGGAAGGAGTTCGATATGTATCGCTCTGGTGGTCATGCATTTGAATACAATACCCCACCGCTTCTCGGTTCCTCTTCCTTTCTTTATATACAGCGGGCCGAAACAGTCCATACCGGTGGAGTGAAAAGGCTTGTCGCCGAGTCGGAGGCGACAGGGAGGTAGGTCAGCCATCCGGGGTATACTGGGCTGGGCTCGCCACTTACGACAGTCTAGACAGGTTCGCTGGAAGCGCCGCACTGCTTCTCTCCCTTGCAGTATCCAATAACGACTGATCTCCGCGAAGACTCTCTCTGCCCCGGCGTGATGCACATCCTCGTCGTATTTCTTTATGATCAGCTCTGTGACCTTGTGTCGGCTGTTCAAGACTATCGGGTACTTGACGTCATCCGGTAAGTCTGGGGCTCTCCGCAGACGACCACCCACTCTGATGAGACTATGGGCGTCGCTCTCGGGGGCTAGGTGGAGCAGTCTGCTGTCTGATGGGACGGGCTTTGCTCCCTGTAGACAGTCTAGCTCATCGGGGAACGAGTCTCTCTGGGCTCGTTGTAGTAGAAGAAGTTCTGCTTCTTCGTAGTCAGCTGCTGAAATGTCAGTCGTGGGCTGAACCTCTGGGTGATGCCACAGAAATGTCTTTAGCTGCGCACTCTGTAGGGTGAGGCAATCGTCTATGTCGGGGTCTGTGGAGACGAGTGTGTTCAATCCACAGAACATAGGTTTCTTGTTTTCGGCCTCCTCTTTACTCGCCTCCCGTGGGGTGGGTGTAGGCCACTCTTCTTCGGGGAGCTTGAGAAACTCTGGTCCGTCACTGTAGAGGTTGTGACGGGTGAGGTCATCCAGGGACATTCCCCGGGTGATGACGTCAGCTGGGTTGTGTTTGGTCTCCACATACCTCCAGCTCGCTACTTCTGTTAACTCTTGAATCTCGGTGACTCTGACTCCCACGAAGACCTTGTATCTGCACGAATCAGACCGGATCCATGTGAGTACTGTCGTGGAGTCTGACCACAAGATTGTTCTTTGCACCGGGATGGTGAGTTCACGTTGGATTAATGTGGCGAGCTGCGCTCCTGCTAGGGCTGCGCAGAGCTCTAGACGCGGGATAGATTGTTGCTTTCGTGGGGCTATTCTTGAGCGAGCCAGGATGAAAGCAGTATGTATTTCTCCTCCCTCCTCTCGGGCACGCAAGTAGGCCACCGAACCGTAGGCTACTTCGGAGGCGTCGCTGAATACGTGCAGGTCCATCTTGCATGTCTCTGGCCTCACTGTGGGTGGGAAGTAGCTGCGGCGTATGTTAACACCTGGGAGTGAGCGGAGTTCCGTCTCCCACTCTCTCCATGTGGATGCAAGGTGTTCGGGTATGGGATCGTCCCAGCCCTGGTCCTTGTCCCATAGCGCTCTTACAATCATCTTTGCCCTGGTGGTGTAAGGTAGAATACATCCCAACAGGTCATATTGTCTGGCGAGTGTTCTGTATACAATCCGTCTGGTGGTCGGTATTGTCGTCGACCTTCCCTGCTCCTTGGTCAGGGGTTTGTGTCTATAATGGAGCGAGTCTGTTTTGAAGCGCCAGACTAGTCCTAGTGTCATTTCTTGGGCTTCTCCTGGGATGGTCGCCATCCAGGTCTCGCTGCTCGCTGCCTTGACCTCGGGGGAGAGGCTGCGCAATACTTGCGGGTCGCTGCTGGCCCACTGCCTGAGATCAAAGCCGCCTTTGATCAGGGAGGCGCGGAGCTTGAGTAGAAGAGCCTCGGCTTCTTCTGGCGTCGAGACGCTTTGTAAACAGTTGTCCACGTAGAAACTATTTGTCACACTTTGTCGGACCTCTTCATCTGCTGCTGGGTCCTCTGCGACGTGTTTTTGTAGTGCAAACGTAGCACAGCATGGGCTGCATGTGGTTCCGAAAGGGAGGAGTTCCCATTGATAGATGGCTGGGTGCTCATCTCCGATCCTCTCTCTCCATAGGAACCGCAGCAGGGGCTTGTCCTCCTCCACTAGTCTCACCTGCAGGAACATCCCTTTGATGTCGCCGCTGATAGCCACCTTGTCCTGGCGGAAGCGTAGTAGCACGCCTAGTAGAGAGGGGCCGAGTGTTGGGCCGGGCAAGAGCTCTTTATTCAGATTTTGTGATCCGATCTGGTAGCTGCAGTTAAACACAATACGATCCTTGCCGTTGTGGTGGACCTTGTGGTGCGGCACGTACCATGATTCGGTCGTCTGATCGGCCTCTTTAATGTCAATTTTCTTTATGTGTCCCGCTGTGATTAGCTTGTTAATCTCAGCGCGGTACACAGTCTCTTGAGCGGGGTCTTTGGCTAGGCGCCGCTCTGTGTTCAATAGATACCGCTCCGTCGCTTCTTTTGTGGCGTGAAAGGTGGGCATTCCCTCTCGCCTCAGGAGTGGAGTTGCGTATCTCATCACTCCGTTGACTGTGACTCTCTTTGTCCCTTGCTCGAGGAGGGCTATAGCGTAAATATCTTCCTTAGAACGAATGTCTTTCTTTTCGTTCTTAAAGGGCATTGTCTCTAGTGTCCATAGCCTCTCGACATGCTGCAGGAGAGTGGTGTCTTCTTCTGTCACTCTGGAGTGGAGGCAGCTAGTGGCTGCTGTTCGGTTAAGAGACTTGGCGAGGGGGCCTTGTAATGTCCATCCTAGGCGGGTCTCGACTGCTGCAGGACAACCTCTGGGTCCTGTATGGACCCGGTCTATCGGGACTATGAGGTCTGCATGGTCGGAGCCTATCAGCAGGGTCGGGGTGGCACCGTCTATGAGCGGGATAGGTAGTTGACGCAGGTGCACATATTTATCCATCAGCTTGGCGATGGGGTAGGTGTACTGCGATAGTCCTATTTCTTGGCTGGTGAAAGCATTAGTAATCCTATACCGTCTCTCTGGCTGCCCGCTTGCTGCGATAGTGAAGGAGACATTCTCGCCCTTTATCGTCTTTAGATCTCTTCTTATTGTCCGAATCGTCATCTGGTTTTCGCTCCCCCGCAGCCCCAGCTGGGCCGCAGCGGACGCGAGGAGAAGGGTCTTCTCTGACCCGTCATCAAGGACGGCGTAAGTGTCCATGACCTTATCTTGGTAACTCAGTGTTACGCGGACCACCTTTAAGAGCACCTGGGCGCCCCCGCTGCTAGCGGGGTCAATGTACATAACACTTGCCTTTGTGCTGCTGGATGGTGCAGGCTTTCTTCTGTTACTGTCGTGTAGGACATCTAGGTGGGCTCCGTCACACCGACTACACCTCTTCTTTAGGCGGCACTCGGCTGCCATGTGACTGCGCGCACATCGGTAACAGCGCCTGTTGGACTTTATCCAGTGACTCACTTCTTCAGCGGTCATCTTCTTGAACAGGTCACATTGTGACAACCAGTGTTCCTTTTCGCAGTACGGGCACACCATCTTCCACTTCTCTTTCATCGAGGGGGTACTGTGGTTCTTGCTGCTCGGTACTGATTCTGATTGGTGCATGACAGTCACCAATCTTCGGCCATCGTTTGCTCTCCTAGGTCCCTCTCTGGAGCTTGGTGTGCTCCGCACGAACGTATCCAACCGTAGGCTGCTGACTTCTCTCGCCAGGAAGTCGGCTAGGTCTAGGAGGGATGGCTCGGGACCGTTGGGATCACGGTGGTCTCTTTGCCGCCTGAAGCGCTCCTGTCGGGCGGGCGGCAGCTTCTCTAAAATCCTCTCGACATTCGAGTTTGCGTATAGTTCGTGCATACCCTTTTCTCGTTGCGCCCCCAGCATCCCTACCAGGGATTGTACTTTGATGGACAGGTCGTCTAGTGAGCGATTGTCTGTTGCTGGGGGTAGGCGGTCAATATGCCTTATCTCTTGTATTACGTAATCCCATATACGTCCATATCTTTGGTCTAGTGCTGCTAGAGCCGCGGTGTATGGGGTCGTAGAGGTGGCATAAGCTAGCGCTATGTTGTGCGCTCTGGGCACTTTCAGGTGCTTCAATAGGATAGCATACTTGTGGCGTTCATCAGCTACATCCACCATCATTGTCTCTAAGCACATCCGTAGCTCCGTGTACTGTGCTCGGTTCTCATGGGTGAAGTCTGGAAACGTCGGTGTGCCAATGTAGGACGCCGTGGATGGCTGGCACATCGGTGAGCGTTGGAAGAGAGGCCTCCTAGGCGAGTCTCCTCTTACGCCTCTCGGTGGGCTGGTACCGGCAGGGTACCATGGCCCGCTGGTCCAGGTGCTATTCCTCGGGACTGGTCGTGCGTCATGCTCACCCGTGAATAGAGTCGGGGGTCTGTAGCGCAGAGCCGCGGGGGTATAGCCTGGGCTGTACTGGACCTCCTGGTCCTGTGGAGTACTGTGCTGCTGTCGGGCTTGACTCTCCTCCTCTCCCTCTTCTTCCTCTGTCAGGTCATCTAGATCCTGTAGTCGTCTATTTAGCCTCTCCGCGGTGTACGCCGTTCCTTCCTTGTAGCTGGGTCTCACTGGGACCAGTCGGGGAAGGAGTTCGGAGGGGGGTATAGGCTCTCTCTGGTGGTCGGGCTCAGGGTCGCTTAATCGGTTAGGGGAGGGTGCCCTTGACCCGTGTCTTGACGAGGCCCTGGAACCCCGTGTCGAGGGAGGGGGTGTTGCCCTGGCGATCAGCTGCTCCATTAGCTGCGCTTGTAATCGGTCGCGCTCGGCTTCGCGCTTGGTGAGAGCGATGTCGCGCTCTGCTTCTCTTTGGGCACCGGCAGCGGCGCGCTGGGCTTCGGCGGCGGCGCGCTGGGCTTCGGCGTGGTCTCTTACCATATTCTCTTCCGTCTGAAGGCGTCTAATCTCTAGACGTATACGATCTTCGTCGCTCCGTTGCTGCGCTTGAATGCGTTCTCTTTCCATGGTAGAATGTTCGCGCTCACTAAGCGTCTGTGCTTGGAGCCGATCGCGCTCTGTGGAGGCAGCTAGGCTGGCGAGGAACGCCTGTGCCAGCATCTTGTCCGCCTCGCTGGGGGAAGACGCTGGTTGAGGTGATCCGCTCCTGGCAGTACTCGTTGGGGATGCGTTCTCCTGCGGGGAGTCCTGGAGCTCTATCTCCTCGGCGCTCTCCTCATCTTGTTCCGTGCAGAGTTCCATCTCTGGAGGGTTGTCTTCCTCCCGGAGCTCTCCGGGGACTACTTCTTCGGTCTTGGCGGGGGGTAAAGTCGTGTCAGTTCCCTCCTGGTCCCCACCGTGAGCTTGGTCAGTTACATTAGAACCCACTAGGGCCTCTGTGGTCGGGGTATCCTGGTTGATAGGGTCGGACATAATTTTACTTTCTACTTTTACCGCGTTTACCGTTTGTAGAAGGCTAGGTAGTATACTGGCAGCGTAATCCTCTAAGTACTGAGGTGGCTGCCGTCTACGCTGCGGGCGTTCTACTTTAGGAGGACCGTTTCGTGGAGTGTTCATCATAGGCCATTTCAATATTAATACCACTATATTAATATTACACTAATTACCCTCCGGCTCGAAGGACCAATTGTAACTGAGGGGTACAATTCCCTGACTGTATTGATAAGTATGGTATCATTAAACCACTACCGCTTTATGTACTTTAACTACTGGCCATACAGTACACGATATCTAAATATGATGAACACTTTCCACAATGAAATCGGTTCCAGTCAAAGGTAATAATCAAATATTTAATGGAGCAAAAGGTACATAGAATATTTATCTTACATTTATCATTTGAATGCACTTGTAAGGCAAATGAGTACTCGTAGGCAAATCAACACTGAATGTCCAATCTCTGGTTACGCAGGAAGCAAGTATACAACCTGGCTCTTAGGGAATTATATCTATGGTACACTTAATGATATAGCGGGATATTCTGGAGGGGGTCCTCCCGGTTGTAAGCCGGTAAGGGGGGTAGGAGAGCCGTCGGTAGTAGACCGTCTGGTCAACGATATCTATGGAGACTTCAAGTACAGAAGACAGTGCAATAGACTCTTGATCCGCAGATGAATACCCCTTGGTTCTCTTATAGGCTGTAGCTCCACAATGAAGAAGAAGCTAGGCGACCTCAGTCTCTCTGAGCGCCGACTCAACTTGACTCCTCTCGGGGGTAAATCCAACACTCACAGGCGTCGGCGATTATCCGCTCCACAAATCACAGTACCAAAGCAAATATATATTCCAGCCGCATAGGGCTCAGCAGTCGTCGGGTATGTAATCCAGTGTACATGTCCCTCGGTCCTCGCCTAGATCTCCTCGGATGAAAGCGCCATGTGGTCGGCCCAACCTGGATAAGACTCTAGATAACACGAGGAAGCGTTGGAGATGCTGGTCACTTTAGAACTCTAACCGCACGATGCACCATACACGATAGACTATTATTACTTGATAGAAATACGTCGCACTCGACGGTACAGTGCCAAACTCTGACAATTCAGTTATTAACTCGCACGAGGTCTCAATGCTATTCTAAGGCCAAACAGGCCATACTTCACCGCACGTCGTATCGTGGGTGAGGCTTCACGTTCTGTTACTAAGTTGGGAAGAAGGGTAAGGGACTTCTACATTTACTTGCGCCATATTTATATGCACGGTGAACAAATAGTGCCACTCTCATTTCGGTAGCCGTATCCCTGAGCGGAGCCGGGGCTAGTACGGACATGTCTCGTCGGTACCTTTGAACTTGACGCCAGGGGCTGGTCCCCTGGCGCCTGGTCCTTTGTCCAATAAGAGAATGAACTATTATGGGCTATAGTAGGCTAAAGGGATATTCCGTGCATATGTACAAGGAATATACAAGGGATATCAAACGACATACAAATACTATTCAATATATATCCATAAATAAATATATATATTCGGTTTAATCTGATCCTTCGTAACACAAGTCGTTGTTTTTTGCAGGGCTACCGGGAGCTTGGTGCGTCTGGCAAGAGCTTGTATGGAACGAGAATTTTAATTGCTGCATGCAGCCGCCAGTTCAGTGTCGCTATGTTTTAATTTTTTGCTAGTGTGGGCGTGAAATTGGTATTCAATTTCGCTCTAAGTGGTATTAAAAAGGTCTTAAAAAGTCTTAAATTGTATTTGTTGAATCCTGCAGATACCCTGAAGTACAGGGTCGCAGTGTCTTCTCAATCTATGATATGCAGACTCCTCACAGAGTAGCCCCTTTTCGTGACTGTGATGCACGCCAACAAGGTTTGGCCGAGTGAATCCACAGTCCCTTGCTCCCCCATAGGAAACCACCCTATTTTAATTCTGAAGAACTGGTCCGACGCGAAACCCTATTTTAATTCTGAAGAACAGGTCCGACGCGAAACGTTCGTTATACAAGTATCGCAGAGAAATTTCAAAGGTACTCACAGTTGCACAAGGGTCTTGGACA
The DNA here is from genome assembly GCF_963971535.1 of Notolepis coatsorum. Classification (NCBI taxonomy): domain Eukaryota; kingdom Metazoa; phylum Chordata; class Actinopteri; order Aulopiformes; family Paralepididae; genus Notolepis; species Notolepis coatsorum. Next base: position 78,730,670 of record NC_140183.1, read on the forward strand.
GAGAAACGCAATGGTTTGAAAGCTCGGCGTTGCTAATAAACTTTTTTTTATAAACGTGTAAACATCACCGAGACGGCAGTGCGGATCTGCAGATAATACCCTACTCCTCATTGCGGCGTTCGGGGGAGAGCAGCCATATTCGCTGTTTACACGTTTATACAAATTATTTAAAATGTTTATTAGCAACGCCGAGCTTTCAAACCATTTCGTTTCTCTGTCCAAGACCCTCGTGCAACTGTGAGTACCTTTGAAATTTCTCTGCGATACTTGTATAACTAACGTTTCGCGTCGGACCAGTTCTTCAGAGTTAAAATAGGGTGGTTTCCTATTGAGGAGCAAGGGACTGTGGATTCACTCGGCCAAACCGTGTTGGCGTGCATCACAGTCGTGAAAGGGGCTACTCACAGAGAGGCACGTGCAGGAAGTTATTGCTCATATTCAAAAAATCTTTTCAAGCCAGCCCAATTAGTAGTCTGCACACCCGTACCCCGATGTGGAGTGCTTTGAAGGTGACCGAAGGCAAATGTTGTGTGATAGGCCAGTCTGTCAAATACTTATCTGTCTATCCTATCATAATCTGTTTTAGGAGGTCAATTTATAGAGATCATGGATTTGTCTTAAATATGATCAACTGAATGAATAAAAATAACAGATTTAGGCTATATAGATGGAACACATCAAGTGTATGACACGAAATTTAAATATAAACGCGTGGGGTATAGCCTGATATATAATTATAATATATTATATATAGCCTTGTAACAACACATTATGTAATATGACCGCATTATGTAATAACTCGACAAAATGTAATACATTTCCACTTGTAATAACATTATACATTAATAGCCACCATAATATGTAATAATGTATAACAGATTATTACAAAATGCGGGTGTTATTACATAATTATGTGAAAATGTATTACATTTTATGGAGTTATTACATAATGCTGTCTCTCATCCTCCCCGTCTCTCACTCCCTCATTCTGTCGTTTCCTCTTTTGCCTCTCTCATCCTCCCTCTCTCATCCTCCCCGTCTCTCCCTCCCTCATTCTGTCTTTTCCTCTTTTGCCTCTGTCTCATCCTCCCTCTCTCATCCTCCCTCTCTCATCCTCCCCGTCTCTCCCTCCCTCATTCTGTCTTTTCCTCTTTTGCCTCTGTCTCATCCTCCCTCTCTCATCCTCCCTCTCTCATCCTCCCCGTCTCTCCCTCCCTCATTCTGTCTTTTCCTCTTTTGCCTCTGTCTCATCCTCCCTCTCTCATCCTCCCCGTCTCTCCCTCCCTCATTCTGTCTTTTCCTCTTTTGCCTCTGTCTCATCCTTCCTCTCCCGGTAACCATCTCTCACCACCGCTCTCCCTCCTAGTGCCCACGCCTCGGCCCACAGATGGTGTTGACGTGTATTTCGAGATGCCGGGGGACGACAGCGAGCATGCCAACTTCCTGCGTGCCAAAATGGACCTGGAGGAGCGACGAATGAAGCGCATCAATGAGGTGAATTTGGCAGATTGGCGGGGAGGTTTGGATGTTCCGTCCAATAATACGGGGCGTGACCCTGTGTTACCGGTCCTCCAGCTCCCCGGGCTCGTTCTCGTTCTGGCAGAGGGACACTAGGCTGCGGTGGCCTGTGTTGGCCTGCATTCAGCACAACTGCAGAGGCGCACAGATAAAGAATATGACGGAATATTACTGATATTTTGAGCTTCGAGCCTAGACACTTAGCCTTTATCCTATTATCACCCTAGTGCTCGTCTCCCTGTGCTTTCTCTCTTGTTGTTGCTGTTCTTAGCTCTATTCTATTTAAATCTTTCAAAAACTTCTTATGTACCCCAGTTGCTATTGCATGTACATATTTGTGTTTTATTACACACGTAATACATACATACCAACTATTTCGCCTGTTTTATTCTCCACCCACCGATCATCCTTAGCAACACTACTATCACCGACATCCAAGTAGGGGGATCCCCCCTTTCTCTCCTCCTGTGGTGCTTTTTTCCTATTGCTAGGTTTTTAGTGAGTTTTTCCTTACCTTCGTAACTACATGCATCATTGTTTACAATGAACGGTGGGGAAGGGCGGTTAGGTGGCGTAGCGGAGATTGCGTTCGTCACCAACCCCGGAGTTGTCACCAGCTTGGCTGGCCGTTCACACTAATACAATTGGCTGTATTAGAGGGTGGGAGAAGCTGGTGGGGTGGGTCCGGGTCGTTGTAAACAGCGACTCCTACAGTTTGGTCGGGACGCCTGCTAAGCGCGGATAGGACCTGAGAGGGATAGTGTGATCCTCCCACACGCTACGCCCTCTCAATGAGAATCCGCGCTGCCAGGTGAAAAGAAGTGGTGATTGGCTGGACGTGTGTCGGAGGAAGCACGTGATAGCCTCCACTCTCCCAGATGATCTGACTGTGGGGGGTAAGTGCGCAGCGACCAGGAAGGGATTGGGAATTGGCATACGACTAACATTGGGATGGGAGAAAATCGGAGGAAAAATGGAGGGGGAAAAAGACAAAAAAAAAAAAAAAAAAAAATGAACGGTGGGGCTGCTCGAAAGGACTGGACACGGACGCGTTAAACAGAAATCAATTAATTTAATATAACAGTCCGGTTCTGTGTTTGTTTGTGTCTGTAGATTGTTGGTGAACAACTAACTTTAGGTTAGTCCTTTCGAGCAGCCCCACCGTTCATTGTAAACAATGATGCATGTAGTTACTTTACTGTGTGTTGTTGTAGCCACCGGTTAATTCGCGATTTTTTATTGGTTTGTCATGACAAACCAATTACATAATCCAACATATGTGTAAAGAAACAACATATTCCAGTTAACGGTATATTTTTTTAATGATTCGTTACGGCGTAATCAATACTTCCATTTGTATAAATTGCTTAAGCAGAGTTTAGTATTGCTGCCTGGCTGAGGAGCGCGTCGCGGCTCATGCGCATGCGCACGCTCGGCCAATCAGAGCAACGCGGAAGGGCATGTTGGCTGCCGAAAGTACTCACGCCATGGGGACATTAACATGTGATTGCGGGCTTTACAAATTTGATTTGATTTGATTTGATTTGATTTGATTTGATTAAGAGAAATCCAATCTAAAAGTGTCAAACTGCCCACATGCATGTAGTACTTTTGGAGTGTTTCATAAATTATAACATTTACCTTTTTTTTATCCACTTTTTCTCCTCATTTAAAATGTTTCTCCCATCCCAATTTCACCTTGCCAATCTCCCTTCAATTATCCCTTCCCCTGTCTCGAACGTTGCTAGACCATGCCTCCCACTGGTCGGCTGCAATGTGGACGAAGCCTTGCATCATGTGTCCCCTCCGGTACACGAGGAGGCAGCCGTCGCATCTTTTCACCTGTACAGAGCGATCTCTCAGTGACGAGGAGTAACGCGTGGGAGGCTCACGCTGCCCCTGTTGCTTCCTGATTCTGCTGTACAGGCGCACCAACCGACCTGTAGGAGTCGCTGTCCACAACGTCCGATCCCCACCCACCAGCTTTCCCACCCCTAACACTGCCAATTGTGTTAGTATGAACGACCAGCCAAGCTGGTAGCAACGCCAAGAGCTGGGCTCGAACCCAGCATCTCCTGCGTTAGTGACGAGCGCCTTGCCCACTGCGCCACGTAGCCGCCCAAATTATAACATTTACGTATCTTATATTTATATTTATTTATTTCCTTAGAAACAACTATTCTTCCTGAGGTCCACACACAAGACACAATAAAATATAACCATCACGTGATGTACATTCACACAGTTACAATTACCAATAGAAACTATTTAAATAACTATTTTCTTTTTTTGTTTTCTATTATTCAAATAGAATAATGAATATAGGAACTTCTCTCACCAGAATAACATTTTAACGTATGCTCCACAATTATTGTCAGCCATCACCTCAGAGAATATTACCACCATTATTATTATTATTATTATTATTATTATTATTATTATTATTATTATTATTATTATTATTATTATTATTATTATTATTATTATTATTATTATTATTATTATTATTATTATTATTATTATTATTATTATTATTATTATTATCATATATATAGTCCAAACTGATTTCTTATAATTGCTGTTATTTTTAAAACCGATTTTACTGGTAATCTTAGATCATGAAGGAGTGGGCAGAGGCTGACTACCAGTCCAAGACTTTGCCCAAGTCTGACCGGCAGGCCCTCAACGAGGTAAGCTGACTGTTACCATGGTGATATGTACAGTAGATTACTGTCGTGTTGCACGCCAAACTGGCACGAATAGACACAACATTCTCGTCACATTCTCCTCTTCCCTCCAGCACTTCCAGTCCGTGCTGCAGACCCTGGAGGAGCAGGTGGCTGGAGAGAGGCAGAGGCTGGTGGAGACTCACCTGGCCAGGGTGGTGGCCACCCTTAACAACAACCGCCGCCTGGCCCTGGAGAGCTATCTGACCGCCGTGCAGACCGAGCCCCCGCAGGTGAGGATGAGACGGCGGTCGGGGGACCAAGGAAGGAGATGGAATAATCCTTAATTCATATTTTATGAGGTTAAACCCGACGTCCATTGGAGGCCTTGCTGTAGAAGAGGTCTTTATTTGTCATGCAGATTAACACACATACATGCGAGATGGGCGACACATAGGAACACACACACACACATGCACTGAGTCGCCGTTGAAATGTCTCTCTGCACTTTTCCCACCCCGTGACCTCGTCCTTCCCCCCAAGGGCCTCGTCCTAGACATGGGCTGCTCCCGGGGACCAATCCAAGTGCTCCTCAAGTTTCAAGTTTCTTTAATAGTTGTCATACAGAAGTACAGAATACTTTTATACAAAATGCTTCTTGTATAAAAGTATTCTGTACTTCTGTATGACAACTATTAAAGAAACTTGAAACTTGAGGAGCACTTGGATTGGTCCCCGGGAGCAGCCCATGTCTAGGACGAGGCCCTTGGGGGGAAGGACGAGGTCACGGGATGGGAAAAGTGCAGAGAGACATTTCCTGTCCGTCTTCGTCAGGGACGCGACAGCGTTAGCGATCTGTTCTGCATGTTTTTCCATTGGGTTTATCTTATTGGGAGGGGAAACCCTTGCGAGCGCGGGGAGAACATGCAAACTCCACACAGAAAGGCCTGGGAGATACCCCACCTGGGTACCTGGCAACCAGTGGCATAATTTCAGTAAAAGCCAAGGTATGGCAAGGAGGGAGGGTAGGGGTGGGTGAAGGGGGGGTTTCCCCCCATTTGTGGATTTTTTTTGTCAAATCAGTTCTGCAATAGTCACTTTTGGTGAGTTGTTTCTATACAATTCACTTATATGACATTTAGGTATGACACAGGACTACACAAGCATTTAGTATAGAAATGTGTCAACAGGGGCCGTCAGGTGGCGTAGCGGAGATTGCGCTCGTCACCAATGCAAGAGACTGCGGTCTCGACTCCCGGAGTCAGCATTGCTTGAGGCTTGGGCTGATCGTCATACTAACTCGTTTGGCTGGGTTCGGGGGAGGGAAATGTCATGGGTGGGAAACTGGCGTTGTGGACAGCGACGCCTACAGGTCAGGTCTGGGCGGCTGCTCAGCAGAGGCAGGACTTGATGAAGGCAGCGTGACCTCCCACGCGTTACACTTCACCAATGAGAGTCCTCGCTGCCAGGTGAAAAAATAGTCATTGGCTGTCGCCGCATGTGTCGGAGGAAGCGTGCGGATGACTTCAGGATTCCCTTGCACCGACCGGTAGGAGAACATGCGCACAACAAACCAGGTAGGGGAGGGGGGGAATTTGGCACAACAACTCAAATTGGGACGGGGAGAAAAACAGAGAAAAAAAATCTGAGAAAGAGAGGATTAAAAAAATAAAAAATTAATTCACCAGACTAAAGCAGGGAACCACAATATTTTGCATACAAATTATGCTGAGCAGAATGTAATATCATAACTGTCTATTATTTTTCTTGCAATTGAGCCAATTTTACTTACTGTAGGTACGGTTCTGAGGTGTGTGTTCAACAGAATGTAGTATCAAAAACACGTTCACAAAAAGTATGGGTTACTGAATGCTGAACTGCACTATTGTTATAATCACTAAGCCATTGTAAGACCTTACCTGTGTCCCTGTATCACTTGTCTCTGCTGCCCTTTGACAAAAAAACGTCTGTATGTCCATTTTCCTTATTTTTTCTGGCGGCATATTTTAGTTAGTCACCTAGTAAAAGTCACCTAGTAAAAGTGAGATAATTGACTATATCAAAACATGCTAGGGCTGTACCGAATAGTTGGAAGCTTCTTTCCTAATGTTGACATTAGAATTCTAAATCAACATTCAAATTAATTTTTTTTTATTAACAAATAAAAAAAAAAAAATATATATATATTAATTTGCCAAGGTATGGCGAGTGACATACCAAAACTACGCCCCTGCTGGCAATGCAGCAACCTGGTCCCCAAGTGGGAATCGAACCCAGGACCTTCTAGCTGTGAGGCGACAGTGTTAACCACTACATCACCGTGCCGCCTACATGTGCTGTGTGAGGGAGATGTGTTCGATAAGCAGAACGGGGTCTTAATTTTACTCCCTGCCTCTCTCCTCTCTCCCTCTCCCTCCCTCCTCCTTCTCTCCCCTCCAGCCAGAGCGGGTGCTGCAGGCTCTGAAGCGGTACATGGGTGCCGAGCAGAAGGATCGGAGACACACTCTCAGGCACTACCAGCACATTGAGGCCGTGGACCCTCAGAAGGCAGAGCAGATGAAATTCCAGGTGTGTGTGTGTGCGTGTGCGCGTGCGTGCCTCGTTTTATGTGGGAAAGATTAGGACAATTTCAAGACTCCACACTGGTGAAATCGGGACACGCTACCAAATAAGGATATTTTTGAAGTTCTGATTTAGTTTGACAAGCTCTTGTATTGTGACGGTTAAGGTTAGGGTTAGGTCCGGTTTGCTGAAAGACACAACTTCAAGATGCTCAAAGCGCTCTTGAAGAAAGCTAAAATCAGACGCTGGACATGCATATTGCCGAATGGAGAGACAAAAAAATATATATAATTGATTACATCCTCGCCAGCCGGACATCTTCACAGATGTCTCGGTGCTGAAGTAGACTGAACACTGGAAGTTACCATTGCATGGTTTCGAGGAAAGGCTACAATAAACACAAAGCTTAGAGAGGGCAGAAATGGTAGCACGACCAAAGAAAGCGGATCCAATAAACCTTGAAAACAATAAAAGGATGAATTTGAAGACAAATTCCGCTTCCTTGATGCTACATCCACCCAGACGACCTCGACGCCTACTGCAATGGAGCGGAACAAAGTGATCAATGGGGTCGCTGTCACAGTAGCCGCAGGAGGAGAGCAGGGAGGCAACAAAGCCCTGACAAGCTTCGCCAGGACGACGGAGTGAGAAGAGAAGGCAGATGAAAGGAGCAGGAAGCGCAAAGAGAAAACATTCAATATGCAGAGAGACCTGCAAGGCCACCAGGAAGCACATGAAAGAGGACATCAGGAAGTATAATGAGAAACAGATCGTTGAGGGAACTGAGAACTGGAAAAGCCTGAAGGCAGAAGGAAACGGGATTCAAGAAAAGTCTATTTGTAGTTTTGAAGGAAGAAGACGGTACTCCCATACATGGTAAATGGACTGCATTGACACTATGACACGCTGCCAGGAGGAGCCAGAATCTAACCGCAGAACCTTCCGATTACCCTCTCTGCCTGAGCCACTGTACCCTCTCTGCCTGAGCCACTGTACCCTCTCTGCCTGAGCCACTGTACCCTATCTCCTGAGCCACTGTACCCTATCTCCTGAGCCACTGTACCCTATCTCCTGAGCCACTGTACCCTATCTCCTGAGCCACTGTACCCTATCTCCTGAGCCACTGTACCCTATCTCCTGAGCCACTGTACCCTATCTCCTGAGCCACTGTACCCTATCTCCTGAGCCACTGTACCCTATCTCCTGAGCCACTGTACCCTCTCTGCCTGAGCCACTGTACCCTATCTCCTGAGCCACTGTACCCTCTCTGCCTGAGCCACTGTACCCTATCTCCTGAGCCACTGTACCCTATCTCCTGAGCCACTGTACCCTATCTCCTGAGCCACTGTACCCTATCTCCTGAGCCACTGTACCCTATCTCCTGAGCCACTGTCGCCCCCCAACCACAATAGGCAAAGAATGATCACCCGAGTTTCATGAGGAACTCTACAGCAGCAGTCCAGTCAGGATCTCTGCCAAGACCTTCCTGGGATTGATTGATTGATTGATTGATTGATTGATTGATTGATTGATTGATTGATTGATTGATTAGACAATCTAAAATCACATATAATACTGGTAAACTAAATGCACAGCCATCACATATAGTTTAAAACCGTCAACGTTTGAAACACAATAAAACCTTTTTGGTTTATTTCCATTGTGGTCCTCAAAGGGGGGGGGGGGGACGACGACACAGAGAAGAACTGAAAAAGGTTCTGCCATCAGAAGTGGGAGACTAACAACTGTGGACCAGCAGTAAAGAGGGCTTCCTCCAAAGAGAGCGACCACAACTCTGATGATGATGAGGATGAAGAAGAGTAGGGTTAGGTTAAGGACTGAGTAGAGCCGGGCGATTAATCGCTTTCAATTTCAATTACGATTTTGGCTTCCCACGATCATGAAAACAAGATAATCGAGGTAAAAACTATTATTGTGCCGCACGCCGCGTTGCTCTCAGTTTGTCTTGTGTTGTAAATGCAGCGCACCCTTCCTTCACACTATGTGTGTGTGTGTGTGTGTGTGTGTGTGTGCGCATGTGCGTGTGTGTGTGTGTGTGTGTGAAATACAGACAAAAACAAATGAAGATGCATCAGTACAGATACAGTGAATGCATCATGCCGTTGCTACAACATGCTAAACAGATGTTTATGAAATTAGGCAGATTATAAATCCATCAAACAAAATAATCCGGGCAAAAATGTCATCCATTTCTTTTTTCTAGGGAGGAAAACTAATTTCCCCTCCTTAGTGCGAGACCGGTTCCATGAGCAGACTCATTACTCTCGCTCGCTCGCTCGCTCCTCCGCTCCTCCGCTGGTAATGGTCCTAAGCAGGATGGATGTGTGTGTGTTGCAGGTTTACACCCACCTCCATGTGATTGAGGAGAGGATGAACCAGAGTCTGGCTCTGCTGTACAAGGTTCCTGCCCTGTTCGAGGAGCTGCACGACGACATCCGTACGTGACGCTAGTTTTACCCTTCAGTTTCACTGCCAACGCAACATTTCACTGTACTGTTTATTTATTTATTAACTGTGTCCGAGGGTCCCGCGGGCCAAACTGGTGACAAAGGGTTTCCGGGCCTTTACAGCGATGGCGCCGACACTGTGGAATAAGCTCCCTTTTAACATTAAATCTGCCAACACTTTACAGACCTTCAAGGCCTTGCTTAAAACCTACCTTTTCGCTCTAGAGGATCATTGAGTTATACTTTGCTGTTGTGTTGTGTGTCTGAGGTGTTCTTATGTTCTCTCTCTGTCCGTCTTGCCTGCCTGGTTTCCTGTCTCCATTGTCCTGTCTATTTATTTTATTTTTCCCTGGGCAGCGCCCCGGACCGATGTAAAAAGATCATATCATTGATTCATTATGTACTATACCTCCTTGTGAGTTCCATGAACAGGGAGCCACGGACAGTACTGCTAACCACAGTAACTACGCAAACAGTGAAACTGAGAAAAATGGCTTTAACCCTTTCACTACCACACTACAGCAGGTTTGTCGTGTGGCAGTGAAAGGGTTAACTTTCTGTATTGTCGCAGTGAAAGGGTTAACCCTTTGGTAGTGTGGTAGTGAAAGACTATCCATTGCTTTTGTAGTTACTGCAATTCTTTATACCCTTTTTCTCTCTTTGTTACAAGATAAAACAGATATTGAGTGTAATTTCACTTATAACAAAACATTTTAAATAATTGTAGTTCTATGACGTTAATGGATTGCTCAGCACCTGTTCTGCACTGTACTTCACTTCGTGCACGTGCACTGAATAAAAAATTCCACCATGTACCTTTACATCCCAACATCCGTCTGACCACAACTACTCAACTACTCGCCTCCTTCTTCACTTTCACCACAAGGAAGTGCCTTCGGTAGATCCCCACTTGACGAGCTTGTTAGTAGAAGAAAGTTGGAAAACAAGAGATACGTTGACATCATATCTTTATTTTCTCTCTCACTATTTTCGAGAAAATACGGCGATATTGTCTTCGTTACTGGAGTGTCTGGAAGATGATGATCATTCTAAACCTCCACCGTTTTTTTCGTATTAGGGGCTCGCGTCGCTAATATACTCCCCAAACTGCAGTCCTCCTTTGCTGCGGCTGGATGGGTTTGACCCTCCTGCTATGCAGCTGGACTGTGGAAGTCTGTTGTGAGGGACTGGTTGGTTTTCAAGCCTGGGTGAGTAATGTTTGCTTGCGAGCACCACTTGTCTGTTAGTGCTATGGGGGCTAGCTGACCATTTTTACGAAAGCCGGCCCCAGATTAGGGTCCTCTGTTCAGCCTCTTAGGCGACGGCGGAGGATCTTGGTCTGAAGCCCATTATAGTCAACTAGTGGGCCGCGCCCAGGAACTGGTGATCCCAGGATTCTCTGGACGAGCGGATGCTTCTCTGTCACCGTGTAGGCCCCATCTTTCATATACAAATGAGAGTATACCCTAACGAGGAAATGTGGGCATGGATGTTCGTTATCGGAAGATCCATGTTCAAGTCGGCTGCAGCCCAGATGGGACTTGTGCTGGCTCCGCCGGATGTCTGGTAAAATCACTGTTGTAAACTGTGTTGACATCTCTTTTTCTCTTCTCTCTTAAAGGATGAGGAGGGTTTCAGACGGCGGCCTGTCTGAAGTGTGGCTTGTTATGTCATTGTATACAGTTCAGGTGATAGCTGCTTAAGCTTGTGTGCTAGTTGTGGACTACTGTTTTAGCCAGTCAGCTGTTAGCTGCGCAGCTGTTAGCTGCGGCGTTAGCTCGCTGTGTTTACCAGGCTGGTATACGTTAGCTTGTTGCTATCAGCCGAATGGCTGTTAGCTTAATGCTACACTGTTGAACGTTTCTGTGACTATAACATGCCTTAAACACTCTGACTACGACGTCATCTTTGACAGAGGATGTTAGTCGAACCTACCGGGAGCCCGGCCGGCGAGGACTGCGTCAACATGGAGGACCGTAGCGGCTGGGTGGCGCAGCGACGCTGCCCTTGTCGTCAACACAGGAATGCTGTGTTTAAAGTTGGTGCCCCGTTAGCCAGACTGCAGTTCGCTTGGCCTGCGCTCACGGTAGGAAGGTCCCGACCAGACCTTAAAACGCATCTTCTTCCTTCCCTTCTAAATGTTTTGTAATAACGATGTTTTCCAAAACGGGTGTTGCTGCAATACATTGAGGATATACGACGCGTGTTGTGTGTGAACTGTCTTGTCACTGGTATAGCTTCTTCTCCATACAAGTCGGGTTGTTGTTTACATGTGTAAAAATTATCTGGTTAGTTGTGTTGAGAACATCATGTGTGTTCATGTACCGTGAACTCACAACTAAGGGGGTTAATTAACCTATAAAGCTATGCTTAGTGACATATGAGTGAAGAATGAATTATTTTCTCAGCCTGTAATGACAATGAACAGTGTGTTCACATATTAACAGGGTTACCTGTTCAACTGGGCCGTATCAAGGGTAAGGTAGGAGGGGTGATCCCCCCGGTTCCCTGGGGCTTCCCCACCCTCCTCTCAGACATGTTGTTTACAATATCTTGTGTCACTGTGTTTGTGGGGATACGATGTAACCCTTAGCTTAGTTGCTGGGGTTGTGCTAACCGCTTGAGGAACTATATTTTCCTAAAGAAAAGATTGTTTGGTCACTTTTCGTGTGTGCTTAGCAAGGCCTGTGGCCGGTACTAATCGAGAATTATGTATTCTCTCGTTATGAAAAACGGCGTTCCTCTGTAGCAGGAGTGTACTTGCCATTTTTTGTGGTGATAAAGGGTTGTGTGTGTCTTGTGATCTACAACTGGGTTAGGTTGGCCACAGAAGCACATGTGTAAGTCTGGTACCGGGGCTCTTAAGGGGGCCCTCTCTATTCTGTGTTTTTTCCTTAGTAAAAATCAGATAGCAGGTTAGCACATGAGCTGTGTGAAGCTGTTAGACACTTCATGTAGCTGACTATGACTGTGTCATGCTCTTTTTTGTCATTACATCGTATCATGGGTGTGGGGTCGTAAAGGGGTGAACTGGTAATCCTTTCCTCCCCTTTTGATGGGCAGGGGTTAAAACCTGTCCTTCAAGGTTCCTGTCACGTTGCTGTTCGGCATGTTACAGGGTAAGAGGGGGGGGGGGGGGGGGAGTTTCCTGGTCCCACGCCCTGGAAGATTGGGCGTGTGCACCGCAGAAATTCCCCCGCCATAGAGTACGTCACTGTGCGCGTCTCTGTTGGTAAGACTTCCGTGAGTTGTTCAGGTCCATATGATGGATCTGTTTCAGGGAGTGGTCAGGGCTCCTCCTCACGAAGCTCCTACTCGGGCCTTCTGTGAGTTAGGACTCTCCTTCCCTGTGAGGGAGCCTCCTCAGAGTTCAGAGCCTCCTCCTCAGATTGTCAAGGTGAGTAGAACTTCAAAAAGGAGTCCTGCTCTATTGTGTGTGTATTCGATTCAATTCGATTATTGAGTGTGTATTGGTTCAGTGCCTCCTCCTCGGAGAGCCCTAACCCAAATTTTACATGGCTCAATGTTGCAATATATTCTTTTCAATCTATACAGCTCGCGTGGGAAGTCTCTCTGGGGATTTCCGTCTCCTCCCTATGGGAGGGTGGTGGGATGTAAAAATGTAAACAATTTTTACCCTCAGCGGCGTCACGAGGGATTCATGTCAGTCTGTGTTCTTTCTTTTTTGAATAAAAAGAGGAAGGTACATGAAGCACGACGGCTCCGTGTCGTTCTCCCAGGCGACTTGGAGGAACAATGTTTGGTGTCTTGCTAGACTGTCCATTGATGTGTTTGGGTCTCGACGCATACATAGTGCTGGCTCAGGTGTGTTTCTGTGACAGAATCACACAGGGGCTAAGTGCGCCTTGGTTGCTTGTTAAAACAGCGTTTTTATAGGGCAACTGGGATGGAGTTTTGTCTCTTCCGAGCGCCAGTTTACTAGGTTGTCTCGATGAATTCTCGTTCATATCTGGGGGATGTTAACGGAATAGATCAAAACATAGGTAGAGGGGTCTCACACCCTTGGGGTGGGCCACTGAGCACGGTCTAAATGGGGACCGTCTGGGTGGCACCCTCTTTTCATGTTTTAGATCGACACGCATACCTACCCCCTCTTCTGGAGTGGGCATGTCGGCGTGGTTAGGACACGGGACTGGTCTGGTCGCGCTGGTCCAGGTCAGTTAACCCGTTGTCCGCCGGGGATGCAGATCTGCTGTTCTGGTACCCTGAGGGACTTGTGCTTTTTTCGGGGGGAAAAATGCCGGGTCGGTCCGGGTGTCACAGGGTTAGGCGCTATGGAGACCCTTTGTTGGGCACATGTTGTACTCTGCACTATCGTAATGGCTTACGGCCATACCAACCTGTACACGCCCGATCTCTTCCGATCTCGGACGCTACGCAGGTTCGGTCCTGGTTAGTACTTGGTTGGGAGACCGCCTGGGAATACCAAGTGCGGTGTGCTTAGGGCTGGTTCTCCATTATTTTCGCTCCTCTCTCACGCGTGGCGAAGAGGGGGCTGTTGGGGTGGTCTTGGACCTCCTCTGGTAACCCTGTGCTTCCCGTGCCGCCGGGCCCAGTCCGAAGAAAAGTTTCGTTGATACCGTAGGCCTGGGATAACCCTTTTTTGAAAACTGAAACACTTGTACTGCGGTATAGCCGGTGTATACCCGCAGGTGTGTTTTGGAGTTTTTTTCTTGAGGGGTTATAGGAACAACCACCGTCTGTACAGAGAGGGTGGTTGATTCCCTGGTGTGTTGGAGCAGAGTCAACTCCCGGGTTACCCGGTTGAGTGTGCCCCTGCACGTTCATGATGTCTGCCAATCATGTCAGCCTTCTCTGCCTCGACCCCTCTGGGTGGTTTTTTTTTAATGGAGGCTTTGTCATGCAACAACGCCAGCATACGCCCCTTCCGCCGGGGGGGGGCTGTTTTCAGCTGACTCCTTTGGCGCCTGTCTCGTCCGCAGTGCTCCAGGCTCAAGTTACAGCCTGTTGCCTGGTTTCCCCGGTGCGCTACCTGCTTCCGTTGGTTAACCTTTTTGTGTGCTTACGGCCATGCTGACTGCCTGTTCTGCAGGGTCAGTGTGCCAGGCGGTGTGCTATTGGGGGGAAAGGGCCCGCTCTTGGAGGGGCCTTATCCGAATACGCTGGCGATGTGGGGGGCAGTGTCACTAAGTGACCACCAGGTGGGGTCTTGATGCCTGGCGTCATTGACCTCTCCGGGACCCCGTTTTCCAGGGTATCCAGTCCCTTCAGTGGGTCTGGGTCTTCCTTCGCGCTCCGCTGCTACGGCCTTGCCACAGGGTTGGGTTTGCTCTTAACCCCGTGATTTCTGGGGGCAGTAACAAGGTTGTTCCTTCCGTTCGTTCCCGGGTGGCATGCGGGTTGTGCGTGTGTGTAGTCGTGGGGTCAAGCCACGGTCTGCTCACCCTGTGCGTTGAGTTGCTTGAGTGCCTCTTCGCACGGTCGGATCCGTCGCCCGCCCGTGAACCTCCAATAGGGGGGGTATCCTCCATTAGGGAGGGTCGGGGGGGCTCGGTCCTCCCCAGTCTGATGGTTGTGGGGGGCCTCAGTGGGGTACATTGGTCGGGCTATGGCTCCCGCTCAGCCCCTGTTGCAGAACAGGTGCTGAGCAATCCATTAACGTCATAGAATGGAGGGTTATGTATATAACCTAGTTCTATGAGTTAAATGGTGCGCTCAGCACCTGGACGCCGCTGTGGCCCTTGATCTCGCCTTGTGGTGAAAGTTTGGGAAGGAGGCGAGTAGGTGACCACACACCTGCTTATGAAGGTACGCGGAAGGGGGTGTGGTCAGACGGATGTTGGGAGGTACATGGTGGAATTTTTTATTCAGTGCACGTGCACGAAGTGAAGTACAGTACAGAACAGGTGCTGAGCGCACCATTTAACTCATAGAACTAGGTTATATACATAACCCTCCGTTACTGTGGTTAGCTTCTGCAGGGCAGTATACTCAATCAATACTTATCTACTGTCTTCAATGCCTTCAACTACCTACCTCAACTCACAGTCTATCCATATAACACTGTATGATAGCCATTTACAATAACACTGTATACCGTATATACATTTATCTATACTTGTATGAATAATCTGCTTATATACCTGTTTATATACCACTCTGTACACACACTATACCTTATCTATATCTGTATATATCCTATACATACTCTTATTAGTTATACCACTGGCTAGTATAGATTGAACTCTGAACCTTGTCACAAGATTCACATTCATTCACAGTCATTTAGCTGAACGCTTTTATCCAAAGCGACTTACAAGTTCTGTACGACAAGTCATCAGGAAGGGCACAACTCTATCAGCTGAGTAACAATGTTCATCAAATTGTTGAGTGCTACAGTGTAGGTTAGTATATTAGGACAAGTGCATGACAGTAAGGTTAGTTAGGGTTAGATCTTTTTTTTTATATTATAATTTTTTATTCAAAAGATAAAACAAATATTGAGAAGTTCAATTTCACATAATTGTAGTTACTACGGTTAGCTTCTGCAGAGCAGAATAGCTGCCCCAGGGAACCATATGTCTCGCCTACTGCATACACTTTGTCACAAGTATAAAAAAAATTATAAAAAAAAGTTTAAAGTATAGTTAACCCTTTCTCTGCCACGCTTATATCCATTCTTATACCGTCCTCTGCCAGCTCTATTTGTCTATTTGCAGGGCTATAACTTTTTAAATTGTATTGCTAAATTGACATTACTATGGCCCATTCAACGTCAAGTATCCATCGTTTAGGATGTAGCAACGTTCTACTTTTTCATTCACATATTCATACTAAAATACGGTCTAAATATGTTTTTATCGTTTTCTGCAGCATTCTGCAGAACGTGAGTTATAGCCCTAAATACATAATAGTTCAAATGTAAATCAAATGTAGTTTGATACCAATTGACGTCAGATAAAAAATTTCAATTGTACAAGGTCCTACACGTCATGCCTCATCATCTGCTGGTGACCGGAGGGGGGGGGGGGTTATAAGTCCGTGGCCGACGTTAAATAATTTATTTAGTATGGGTGATATGTTGATCGGAGCAGTGTGTATGTTTAATAATAATCAAACACGCTGAAACTCACCGCAGCTTCCTCGTAGCGTTGGGCGATCAGCGTGGAGCAGAAAGTTTGCTATTATGGGATGTTGATATATGCGATCCATTTCCAGGTTGTATAATACTATATACGTCCAAATCATGTTGTTTATCGAGTTATTGGCAACGGATCGCTATCCAGTGTATCAAGCTGGAGTCCCGCTAGCGATAGCGAGTGGCCGGACGAAATATGGGTGAGCACCACGTCCGGCGCATCACTTCCGGTTTTGGCGATTCGCCGATCGGCCACCAGATGGCGGTCTTGAACTGTTGGAGAGTTGAGAGGAGATCAACAGCAAGTCTCAAGTCTCCGTGGGTGAAATATGATTGCCATGACAGATTTTTGAAATATTGATCTCAAAGACACTGTACGACGTCATTGGCAGATTACGCATGGCGAGGAATGACGTCTAAAGTCGTCCTTGGCGATTAAAGGGTTAATGGTTAATAGGTTAAGGTCAACTTTATTTATAAAGCACATTTAAATCAACCGAAGTTGTACCAAAGTGCTGTACAATATAAAAACAGAAATACTAAAAGAAAATACAAAATACAGTATACACACACAGTCATAAAAACTACAATAATACATTTTAAAAAACTAAATAAACAATCACCACATGACCAGGGATGTTTGGCTAACCAAGCCTCAGAACAGGTGAGTCTTCAGTTGTGTTTTAAAATTTTGTAGGGTCTTGGCAGACCTAATTTCCAGTGGAAGACTGTTCCATATTTTTAAGGGCAGCCACCACAAAAGCTTGATCACCTTTTGTCTTTAGCCTAGACCTCGGGACATCTAAGAGTAATTTATTTTCTGACCTCAGTGCTCTAGCAGGGGTACAAAGATGGAGGAGTTCAGCTAGGTACTGAGGGGCCAGACCATTTAAGGCCTTGAACACAAACATAGCTACCGGTATTTTAAAATCAATTCTGAAATGAACAGGGAGCCAGTGCAGGGAAGCCAGTCAAGAGGCTCACGCCTCTTTGTGCCAGTCAAGAGGCATGCAGCAGCGGTCTGCACTAGCTGCAGGCATCGCAAGGAGAGCTGGTCGAGACCCACATACAGGGCATTACAATAGTCCAGCCTGGACAATATACTGTAAAAGCATGGATGACCCTCTCCAGGTCTTTGGGAGAGAGGTAGGGGTTTACCTTTGTCAGGAGCCTCAGTTGAAAAAAGGAGCCTTTTACCACAGACCCAATCTGTTTGTCAAATTTCAGATCACTGTGAAAGGTGACACCAAGGCTTTTTATAAAATTTTGTTTTTTGGCATCGAGGGGCCCTAAAACACCAGCAGAGTTTCCCAACACAATTACCTCCGTCTTGCCGTCATTAAGATTTAGGATGTTTAGATCCATCCAAATCTTAATGTCGGCAAGAGCGGCCAGCAGAGGTTCAAGACAGTCCTTGCACTCTACTTTCAGAGGAAGGTAAATTTGGACATCATCCGCATAGCAATGAAAAGAGACATTATGTTTGCGTAGAATAGAACCTAAAGGCAGCATATATAAAGAAAATACCAAGGGACCCAGGATGGAACCTTGGGGAACACCACAGGTAAGAGGGACCACATTTGAGGAGAATTCACCCAGATGAACAGAGAAACTCCTATCAGTCAGGTACGACTGAATTAACATAAGGGCAGCACCTCTGATACCAACACACTGTTCTAGGCGGGATAAAAGGGTCTTATGATCCACCGTATCAAAGGCAGCGGTCAAATACAGTGTTACCATAATAGCAGCACACCCAGAGTCCACAGTTAAAATAAGGTCATTGAACATTATTTTTTTTTTTTTTGTCTTTTTCCCCCTCCATTTTCCTCCGATTTTTCTCCCATCCCAATGTTAGTCGTATGCCAATTCCCAGTCCCTTCCTGATCGCTGCGCACTTACCCCCCACAGTCAGATCATCTGGGAGAGTGGAGGCTACCACGTGCTTCCTCCGACACACGTCCAGCCAATCACCGCTTCTTTTCACCTGGCAGCGCGGATTCTCATTGAGAGGGCGTAGCGTGTGGGAGGACCACACTATCCCCCTCACGTCCAATCCGCGCTTAGCAGGCGCCCCGACCGAACTGTAGGAGTCGCTGTTTACAACGACCCGGACCCACCCCGCCAGCTTCTCCCACCCTCTAATACAGCCAATTGTATCAGTGCAGACGGTGACAACCCCGGAGCTGTGAGCTGGATTCGAACAGGCGAATCGAGCTCACAGCTCCGGGGCTGGTGACGAACGCAATCTCCGCTCGGCCACCTAACCGCCGTCATTGAACATTCTTAAAGGAGCAGTCTCAGTACTATGACGAGGTCTAAAACCCGACTGAAACTTCTCATAGATGTCATTTGTCTCTAGAAAAGATTGCAGCTGGATGGAGATTACTTTCTCCAGCACTTTGGACAGAAAGGGCAGTTTCAGGGCGGCTGGGTGGCGCAGCGGACTAAGCGCTCGTCACCAACGCAAGAGACACTGGTATCGAATCCGGCTGTCAGTGTTGCCTCCGGCTTGGCCGGCCGTCATACTGGCTCGATTGGCAGAGTCAGCGGGAGGGAAGCCAGTGGGTGGGCCCAGGTCGTTGTAAACAGCGACTCCTACAGTTCGGTCGGGGCGCCTGCACAGCGAGGGAAGGATCTGGAGGGAGGTAGTGTGACCTTCCACATGTTACACTCTCCCAGTGTATGGGAGAGATGGGCCTAAAATTTAAGAGAACAGAAGGGTCCAAATTGGGTTTTTTTTTATTAGTGGCTGCACTATAGCATGTTTAAAAGAAGTTGGAAAAATTCCTGAACTAAAACAAGCATGTACCAAAACAAGAATAAAAGAGCCAACTGAGTCAAAAGCCTCTTTTAAAAGGCGAGAGGGTACACTGTCAGAGAGGCAGTTTGTGGGCCGCAACTCATGAACAACATCGGACAGCGAGGACAAGGATATGGGTTTAAACTCCTCAAAAGCTGGGCACACAGATGGAACCGAGGGGTCGGGGGCAGCAAGAGGGGGTGCAGACCGAAGAGACGAGATTTTATCAACAAAGACATTTAAAAAATCATTGCAGAGAGCAGGCGATGGTACAACAGGGGTAGTATCACGAGGGTTTACAAGAGAGTCAAGAGTATCAAATAGAACCCTGGGTTTTTTAATATTCTTAGAAATAAGATTGGAGATATACTCAGTTTTAGCAGCCTTCATGGCTCTCTGATACTCCATTAGACAGTCCTTTAGAATCCCAAACGAGACATGCAACTTATCCTTCTTCCACTTTCTCTCAGCGCGCCTGCATGAGTGTCTGAGCACACGGATAGCGTTATTTATCCATGGTTCCGAAAGAGCCCTGGGGTGTTTGCTCCTCAATGGGGCGATAGAGTCCAGGATGCTGGTGCAAGTGGAGTTAAAAAGTGCAACAGAGTCATTAGAAGCTGTATGGAATTTCAGCGCAGTGTCTGTGTTTATAGCACGAAAACGGTGTGCAGGAGGACGAATAGCAACTACTGACAACAGCAGAAAATAAAACAGACATATGCTCAGAAATACAAGCACCATCACATATTTCTTTAACACAGACACTCAAACCATGAGACAGCACTAGGTCTAATGTGTGTCCTTTTTCGTGTGTTGGACCAGAGACCCACTGAGTGAGATTGAAGGACTCAATTAGAGACAAGAATCTTTTAACCAAAGGACTGGATTCACAACAAACATGAATGTTCATATCACCAGTGATTAGAAAATGATCGAAAGCCACCATGATTTCAGACAGAAAGTTCTCAAAATCCTGGATACAATTCTTATTGTATTTCGGTGGACGATAGACAACCGCACAGGCGCACACAGCAGGGGAGGGGAGGAATTCAATTCAAAGAGCTGCAGCTCAAAGCTAGAGTAAGTGGCAGCTGGAAACTGCCGACAATGAAAAGTGGATTTAAAAACATTAAACTATTAACATAATAGGTTAATAGTGTTCCAGGACTATATTACATTAAAAAGTACATTCAAACTCATTGTAGAATTTCAGCAATGTTCATCAATGTGACAACCGGGTTGGAATTCATGAAAGGTTTGTCTGTTTGGGGAAACGTGGTTCAGTTTGAAATTCACATTGTGCCACAGTCCATTCAGGTTTTCAAGTTCAAGTTTTGTTTTATTTGTCACATATAAGGTACATTACAGTGAAATGCTTGGTTCTGTATGACCCTCCTGAGATTATGCTTCATACAGTAAAAAAGTAAAAGAGAAAAGACCAAACACTATACAAAATATACAATATACAAAACTAAATGCAAAAATTAGGTAGAAGAGGTCGTGCAGATTTGTAGGAATAAATAGATAAAATGTATCTTTAAAAAATATGGTGTAATGTTTAAAATGGGTTTAAAGTGTGAATAAATGTTTAAGGTGAATGTTTAAAGTGAGTGTGTGCATGAGGATGTTGTGTGCAGTGAATGTAGAATGGATGAGTTAGCATTACAGTGAGTCCACATTGAGCACACACATAAAGAGAAATGCCACTCATTTTAAAGGGGAACTATGCCCAATTTAAGGATTAATGTCGTTGCAATGGTCTGAGACAGTCAAAAAAATATGAGTGAAAGTAAAAAAAAGAAATAAAAAAAAAGAAAATCAACCTTTCTTTACCCAGGCAAGCAAGTAAGAACAAATGATTATATACAGAAGCAGCCTGACCAAAAAGCAAAGGCCTTTTGAGGGAGAGGGGGGGGGGGGGGGGGGGGGCTGCAACAAAAACAAGGTTATGAACATGCATACAAGTAAAGAAATTTAATTACAGTAGCAATAGTATACAAGGAGAATTACAATAAATAAGGGAGAGAGAATGAAAGAGAGAGAGGGAAAGGGAGAAAGGGAGAGTGAGAACCAGAGGGAGAGAGCGAGAAGAAAGGAGAAGGAGTGAAGTACAGTAGGTGAGGGGGCTTAGGGGAGGAGAGAAGAGTCTGAGGGCTATGCGTGCGATTGGGAGGCAGTCAGCAGGTGCAACAGTCAGTTGTGATCTGTTGCAGATTTTGTTTAAAAGCAGTGAGCGATGTGAGGGCAGTGAGTTTAAGGGTGTTTTGTAAGGTGTTCCAATCAGATGCAACATGAACAACTTTCTCCTAAATCCAAAAATTAAAAGTGCTAAAAGTAAAAGCTGTGATGTGATGAGGTATAAAGTCTGATGCTGCTCCATACAGTGAATTGGTAAAGATGTTCTAGGTGACACAGAGAGCACCCAGGGAAATGTTCTGAGTATTATGGGTCCATTCTTCAAGCTGAGAACACTACTAATAAATAAAGCTCGTTTTGGGTATACATTTCAAAATCAGTCCCCCATTCATTGTCAATAGAGGGGCTCCAGACTCTATACCTGATGACATCACAAGTTTTAATCTTACTTCTCTGGTTTCTGGTTTAGTAGCTCATGTTCACAAATATTGATTGTTATTTTTGTGCGCTAGGGCAGCGGAGACTATTCTGAAGTAAATCAGAGAGATAACCTACAAATTTGTGACGTCCCCTATATATGAAATCTCGGGTTGCTCTGTTGACCAGGAATGGGGCAGTGACTTGGGGCGGCATCCGGAAAATGTGTTTGTGAGCTCTCCAAATGAAATGTGGGTTTTAAAAGAACACGCCAACATTTTGGGAAATTAGCTTACCGTCTTCTCCAGAAAGAGACAAGAAGATAGATCAGGGGTTCTCAAACATTTTTTATACCACAACCCCATTTTATTTTTGGCGACCCCACACTTAATGTATCGCATAATTTCAACGTGGAAATAAGGAATATCAAAATGAAAGCACACGTTGTTTAGAAAATGAAATTACAGCACTATGTTATCAATTAAATTAATGAATATTATCAACAAAGGCAATGCAATTGTTTCTGTATACACATTTATAAAACGAGGCATATTTAGCCTAAATATGTTGCCAGAAGAAAAGGAAATCCGCTTCTACTCTGAAAATCCGCCCTCACAGAGGTATGTTGATACGAAGGGGACACGCTTTATCAGCGCAGCATTACACAACACTTGGTACTCGTTCCGGACTGATATCCAGAACTTTGCGAGGGCCTGTCCAGTGTCCAGTGAACTTGACTTTCAGTAGCTCGTCACACGAAAGATCATTGAGCGCCTCCTGGCTGCATTCTGTTCCTACAAAAAGCCATCAAGCTGAGTAAATACCCCCAAATCTCTGCTGATTATCCTGGAGTGCCACTAACGGAGTTTCCAGCGCATTATCAGCACATTTCTCTACCAATGTGTTGTTTTTGTCTGCAAGGAAAATCTGCGCTTCTTCTCCGAGTTAACAAGGCGAGATCAGAGGCAGAGCCCATTTCATCGCGGCCAACCAGCACCGCTTCTGACAACAAACCTAGCAATTGAGAGTCTGGGTTACACACAAAAGACCAGACCCCCCCCTCCCGCGATTATAAATGCGCAGGGGGGTGTAGTGAGATGTGTATTGGAATACGTGTGTCGGCCTCCATTGATGAAGGGGCGAGCGTCGCGAGACATGGCAAATACACACAGCTGCCGGGTGGAAAACTCGATCTGAGTTATTTTTTTTTTGCCAATACTGTCACCTACCCGCGGCCCCATTTTGGGTTGCGACCCGTAGTTTGAGAACCGCTGAGATAGATACAAGTTTCCTCTCTGTGTGTTCAGTAGAAAGCTATCTGGCTGAATGTTAGCCTATAGCACAATGAATGGAAGCGGACATGACCTTCGGGAGAGGTGTTAGTTGGACAATGCCTAGGCTAACCGGTCATGTCCGCTTCCATTCATTGTGCTAAGCTAAGCTAACATGCAGCCAGATAGCTTTCTACTGAACACACAGAGAGGAAACTGGTATCTATCTTCGTGTCTCTCTCTGGAGAAGACGGTAAGCTAATTTCCCAAAATGTTGGTGTGTTCCTTTAAATGACAAGTTTATCAGTGAGCCCATGACCACCTCCTTCGAGGTGACAGCACCAAGGCTCTGGAACGCTCTCCCCCTGGACCTGCGAACTGCCCCCTCTGAGAACTCTTTTAAAAAACAACTAAAAACACATTTGTTCAGGCAGGCTTTTGATCACACATAGGCGCCTTTTTCTTGTCCTCACTGTTCTATAGTGTTGTTTTAATTAGTGATTCACTCATGATTTTATCCAAATTCTTTTATTCTACTTTTTCTATCTGGTTTCACTGTTTTTAACTGCTGTTTGTCTATTGTCATTTATTTCTGATTTTGTTTTTATTGTGTTTTTATATTAACACTTTAACTGCCAGAAGACGAGTTTAGGCGTCCTTCCCCGCCATGCTCAAGTTGCCGAAGACGCCGTAACTCGTCTTTGATATCAATATTTCAAAAATCTGTGATCGGAATCATATTTTCCATCCGCAGCCTTCACACACAGTTCAGAGCTCCTCTCAATCCTCTAGCGGTTCAAGAGCGCCATCTGGTGGCCGATCGGCAGAAGCGCCCAACAGGAAGTGATGTGGCTGAAGTGCTGTTCACCCATATTACTTCCGGCCACTCTCTATAGCTCCCGCGACTCCATCTTGACACAATACATAGCGATCCGTTGCCAATAACTCGATAAACAACATGATTTGGACGTATATACCATTATACAACATGGAAATGGACCGGGTATTTTTACATCCCATAATGGAAAACTGTCTACCCCACGCTGATCGCCCAACGGCCCACGGAGACTGGGGTGAGTTTTAGTGTGTAATATTTCCGTGTTCGACACTAACTGCTATGATGAACATTTGACCCACATTAGATGAATGGTATAACGCTGCCCACGGAATTATAAACGCCCCCTCGCCCATCCGGTCAACATCAGATGACGTGTAGTAACTTCCAGAAGTCCGTCCAGTTGGATTTTTTTATATCGCGCCGATTGCTATCAAACTGTATTTGATCATCAATATAATGCATTTGGGGCTATAAATCACGTTCTGGAGAAAGCTGCAGAAAGAGATGAAAACATACTTATACTTTAGATCATATTTTAGTATGAATATGTGAATGAAAAAGTTTAACGTTCATACACCCTGAACAATACATATAGGACATTGAATGGGCCCTAATAATGGCAATTTAGCAATAGAATTTAAAAAGTTATAGCCCTGCAAAGAAGGGGAACTTCTCCATAGACAAATAGAGCTGGCAACCTATGGTATATCATGAATTTAGCCTTAGGCAATCAAAGTGTTAACCTGTAGTGTAAAGCACCCTGTGCATTCGTGCTGTGAAGGGTGCTATATAAATAAAGGTCATTCATTCATTCCTTCTCTTTGTGTTGACGTTGTGTGTTCCTCTTCCTCTCTGTGCTCCTGCAGAGGAGCTGGTGAAGGCAGAGCGAGGAGACATCAGTGAGCTCATGACCACCTCCTTCTCTTTGTGTTGACGTTGTGTGTTCCTCTTCCTCTCTGTGCTCCTGCAGAGGAGCTGGTGAAGGCAGAGCGAGGAGACATCAGTGAGCTCATGACCACCTCCTTCTCTTTGTGTTGGCGTTGTGTGTTCCTCTTCCTCTCTGTGCTCCTGCAGAGGAGCTGGTGAAGGCAGAGCGAGGAGACATCAGTGAGCTCATGACCACCTCCTTCTCTTTGTGTTGACGTTGTGTGTTCCTCTTCCTCTCTGTGCTCCTGCAGAGGAGCTGGTGAAGGCAGAGCGAGGAGACATCAGTGAGCCCATGACCACCTCCTTCTCTTTGTGTTGACGTTGTGTGTTCCTCTTCCTCTCTGTGCTCCTGCAGAGGAGCTGGTGAAGGCAGAGCGAGGAGACATCAGTGAGCCCATGACCACCTCCTTCTCTTTGTGTTGACGTTGTGTGTTCCTCTTCCTCTCTGTGCTCCTGCAGAGGAGCTGGTGAAGGCAGAGCGAGGGGACATCAGTGAGCTCATGACCACCTCCTTCTCGGAGACGCGCACCACCGAGGAGCTCCTGCCGGCCGAGAGTGAGGAAGAGAAAGATGACGAGGAGGAGGAGGAGAGAGCTTTCCAGAATCGGCCATACCCTCCGCGCATTGGTACACACACACACACACACACACACACACACACACACACACACACACACACACTAGGGCTGACCCCTATTAGTCGATTAGTCGACTAATCGGTCGAAACGAGCCGTAGTCGACTGCCAACATCTTAGTCGAATACAAAAAGAAAAACAATTGTAACATTTTTTAAATATATATATATATTTTTTTTATCATTCTTTCCAAAAGAAAAGAGGCCTAGAAGCGTGGCTAACGCTAATGGCACGCATACCAGAGGCTAACTGCCTAAGAAAACAGGCACAGAGGCACTGAAAGAGGATTTCACCCATCTAATGAACACACTAGACTAGACAAATATCAAGATGTATCCATCAGTGGACCAATTGCATGCTTTTGCAGAGGACAAGAAGCCTTCAGTCGACTCCTTCAGACATTAAGCACCCCCCACAGCCCAAATGGAATGAACAAAATATATATATATTATACTTATTTATTATTTATTATTTTTTTAGTCGACTAATGGAAAATGTTGGCCTATCATAGTCGACTATCCAAATCCTTAGTCGGGGACAGCCCTAGTACATACATACATACACACACATTTTGAATTATTTTATTCAATCCATCAAAATATTCAGGATGTTGTCTCCGTCACACAAGAACTCAACAGAATCTTACAAATGATTTGGCCTCTTTCTTTGGAAGTTATCAGCAAGTTTATGAAAATGTCCAAGATTGTCAAGGCCATTAACTTGCAAACATAGCCAAGACATGCACACACACACACACACACGCTTGAGTAAATTTATTTATATCCACTTAAATAAACAACTGCCCGTGACATAAACCAGGACACCCACACACACACACACACACACACACACACACACACACACACACACACACACACACACGCACATACACACAACAAAACCTGACATGTGACAGCATATTTCACACATCATACTGTACATAATCCCACCAATGCATTTGTAAGCTGCTGCATGTTACTACTTCATGCAGCCTGTTAACATGTCTTTCTTCACTCTTCTCTCCAAAGACCCACAGCCTAATAAGAAAGGTAAGCTTGACCGTCTGCTGTTTATGCCATGATATGAGCTTCTGTGATCTAGTACCTAAACGACCACAACAAGTCCTTGCTCCCTTGCTTACTGCTTGAGAGTGCTGGCTGTACCTGAACATCTGTCTCTTTTCTGCCTCTGCCCTCAGTCTCAGCAGTAGATGAATATGATTACACCACATCTGAGAGAGGTCCTACGTATGAATATGAGGAAAAGGTAAGATGATGAATCATCAAAAAGGTTATTCAGAGACGATTGTATACAATTATAAACAGTCTATCTGTGTTATCTTTAATATTCACAAACATAGGGCGGCTAAGTGGCGCAGTGGGCAAGGCGCTCGCCACTAATGCAGGAGATGCTGGGTTCGAGCCCAGCTCTCGGCATTGCTACCAGCTTGGCTGGTCGTTCATACTAACACAATTGGCAGTGTTAGGGGTGGAAAGCTGGTGGATGGGGATCGGACGTTGTGGACAGCGACTCCTACAGGTCGGTTGGTGCGCCTGCGCAGCAGAATCAGGAAGCAACGGGGGCGGCGTGTCCCTCCCACACAGAGAGATCGCGCTGTGCAGGTGAAAAGATGCGACGGCTGCCTCCTCGTGTACCGGAGGGGACACGTGATGCAAGGCTTCGTCCACATTGCAACCGGCCTGGGAGAAAAAGTAGATAAAAAGATATATATTCACAAACATTCCCTGTCCATTGTCCGTCCGTCCCCCCCCCCCCCCCCCCCGTCATAGATCAACACCTCTGTGGAGCTCAAGCAGGTGGTCTATAAGTCTCCTGGGATCCAGAGAGATGAACTGGTAAGTGTGGTTTATATATAATTCATCATCCGTCTGGACGGCAAGTCTGTTTCACGATTCGGGGAGGACCGCACATGCATTGAATTGAGCGTGATGATTATTTCCTGCTCTCTTCCTCCTCTTCAATGGTGGTTCCCCTTCTGACTGCCCCTTTAGCAGGGGTGCAAAGTACTTGAGTAATTGTACTTTGTTACAATACTTAAAGCCCAACTTGCAGGTTAAACCCTACTCTTCAATTATGGGTAGTTTACATCATTGGTATCTAATTTAATTAAAAAAAAAATCCATTTGACGCCGGAAATGCCACTCCGAAAGGGGTAAAAAGGTCCACGCACGAATAACATGCACGCGCGAATCAAAAAAGCTTATCAGGGCCATGACGTCACATCGGGTATCTTTCCCCTACTTCTGATCCACTACAAGGAGTTTTGACAAGTGCAGAAAGCTATTTCCTTGATCCAAATGGACGCCTTACAAGACGCAAATGGGTTTAATCGTCGGGAGACTTTGATGGACCAGCTACAACTGGTTGAAACAAGGTAGTTATAATGTTTTTAATGTCGTAAAAAAAGAACTACATTTACCACTAGGCAGCCTGTTGTTCAGTACAGCAGCGCTACTGGTCTGTGGGCTGTCGCCTTATCCCCGGGTCATAGTACCAAGCTGGCTATAATGGCTCTGGCTAACGTTACCCCGCTAACGTTAGCATTATGTCTACTGTCGTGCATGTAAAAGAATTTTGGGAACGAGTAAAATGTGTAGGTCCTCTTCTCAGACCTGTGAGGCAAAGCACTGCTGCACACACATCCTGCCGGCTAGCAAGCTATGCGCCCCGGCATGTTGATACGATAGTAGCCCCTTTAGCTGCACTCGGTGCATCAGTGACGATAGCTATGAGCTAACTAACGCTACAAGCTCAAACACCTTATAACTACTACTATTGTCGTGTCCATAAGTTCCTTGGCAGAATACTTGTGATGATAAAGGTATACAAAGAGGAGAGAACCATTTTAAATCGGGTGATGTTATGAGTTTCGGCTACCAAGCTAAGCTAAGCTACGTTAGCTAACTTAGCTAGCTTCTAACGGTGTATACACAATATGTACAACGACACAATGATTTTCATTTTCATAGTACAAATATGGTAACATGGTTGTGGCTTTTACAAATGGTGGTTAGCTTTAGAGATGGATGGCTATGATCACGGAGCAATAGTGTTGTTAGGTGAAACAGATACATTTTCATTCATTACTCCTCGGCTAGTAGTAGCAAGGCTCTCTGCCTGCCACTAGCTGTGTGTGACTCTCAGACTCTCTGTGTGTGTGACTCTCAGGTGCCCTGCGCCTGCCATGACATCATTTAGATTACACGTGCACGTTATGAACCATTGATTAAAATATCCACGTGCGCGGTGATTGTGTTGGGCAGACAAAATGTTTGATAAAAACGCTAAAACTGGGTCAATTTCAATATTTTTTTTTCTTCTTCATGAAAGTCACCGTTGGCCTAGTCCACATTGTTTATTGAACAAAAATACAACCTGCAAGTTGGCCTTTAAGTACTGTTTTGGGGGATTTGTACTTTTTACAAGTTTGTATACTTGTACTTTTACTCAATTACATTTCAGAGGAAAAAATACATACTTTTTAACTCCTTACATTTAAAATGCAGCCCTACAAAGTATAAATCTCGCAGGTCCAACCATTTTTATTCGTATATTTGTTTCTCTGGCCGAACTAACGTTAACGTCATTAATCCTGCGGCCGCACAAAACAGCCAATAAAATCCCCATCAATGGAAAATGAACCCGCCCATACCCATGCTGATTGGGGCTTGTGTAAGACTAGAAAGCTGGGATCTTTGAATAAACACCTTGTCAGAGTGACAAGCTACAGAAGATGGCCACAAACGATAGTACGAGTGATGACGTTTTTACTTTTACTTTTTAGTACTTAAAAAAAAGTTTTTACTTTTACTTTTTAGTACTTAAGTACATTTAAAAGTAGAAACTTTTTTACTTTTACTTGTGTGTTTTTAGCCAGATACTCTGACTTTTACTTGAGTAAGATTTGGAGACGGTACCCATACTTTCACTTAAGTATAATTTCTGGGTACTTTTTACACCCCTGCAATTTAGCAACCTGACGCCTTGGAGACGTTCAACCGCGGCGCCATGGTAGGGTTGCTGGTGGTGGCCGTGGCGATCGCCATGGTGATGGTGATCAGCCTGCTGCTGGTGCGCAGGAAGCCATACGGCACCATCAGCCACGGCATCGTCGAGGTAAGAACCCAAGCAGCGGACCACCTCTGTTGCATTTGGCCTGTTTATCCCTATGTACTTGCTTATTCTGTTTTCTATGCCAGATACTTCTTACTGACATCACTGTGGGGGAAAAGTATTTTCATTTGTTTCATTCGTTTCCCTAAAACGATTTGCACTACCTCTCTACCTCATTTTTGCAAATGTTGTTGCATTTTGTACTTTAGTTTTATATATTGTACATTTTGTATAGTGTTTGGTCTTTATTCTTTTTACTTTTTTTTACTCTATGAAGCACAATCTCAGGAGGCTCATACAGAACCAAGCATTTCAATGTAATGTACATGTACCTTATATGTGACAAATAAAACTAAACTTGAAACTTGATTAGTTAGCATAGTTCATGTTCCACTTTGATGCTGTCCCAACGAGCCATTTTAGTGGCAACTGGAGGTCAAATGTAGCAACTTTCCCCCACAATGTAACGACTAAAATTAGAAATGTTATCCCTTGAGAATGTTGTGTAACAGTCCTTGACCCTCTGTATCTCACAGCAGGTTGACTCCATGTTGACACAAGACCCCTTGAGAATGTTGTGTAACAGTCCTTGACCCTCTGTATCTCACAGCAGGTTGATTCCATGTTGACTCCAGAGGAGAGGCAGCTCAACAAAATGCAGAACCACGGCTACGAAAACCCCACGTACAAATTCTTTGAACAAATGAACTGAGGCGCTGGGCGTGACTTCCAAGTGAGCCTACTGGTCATGACTCATGCCCAATCACTTTCTTTGATCCTCCACCAGGGGGCAGTCCCAGCCACACTACCCTATGATGTATTTAAAATGTACGGTAATGCAACCATAGAATAACTTGACAAACAAATAAGAGGGGGGGGGGGGGGGGTTGTACATCCCAATCCCACTGTAAATGACCAACAACGACCCGTCATCATTTCTAGAATGTCAACCTGTTACAAAAGATATATAATACCCACTCACCTCACCCACTGCACCCTCCGTCTCTCCTGGTTTAGAATCAGGGAGCTCGTCCTGTCCATTATCAGTGCCCCAGCTCTTAGATAATATCGGGAGATGTCTGCTCTCCTGTATTCATAGACTGGAACTCCATTTCAGTGGCCTGACTTACTCTTCAATAGAAACTGACTCGGTGTTGAACGGTGCATACTACTTTGTTGTGTTTATTTTTCCATTCGTACGCTCTCTGTTGAAATCGTACTACGGCTGAAACTATGTCTCTGTTTTAGACGAGTGTGGATGAAGGCTTAGACAAATTACAGTGCATTTCTCTAAATCAAAAGCCCCTTTTGGTCGCAACGTGGGAATTACTATAGAATGCTGCCAAATTAAGCCCACCTCCTTTAGCTAATAATGGACAAAAGGCCTCTTAAGAATTACTATTAATTGCGGGTAATGAGGACGTTAGTTTCAGCATGTGAGGCATTTTAGTGTGTTTGGCTTAAATTAAACCCAAGGCAGGCCTAAAACACAAAACCAGTTGATACTGGAAAAACAAGTCAGTGATACAACTAACACTGGGGCTTTCCCAATGCGTGACTTCTGGAAATCTCCCCTTAGATTATTTTATAACATGTACCAAATCAAACGGACCGTTAAGTTAGATAGACTTTACTTTGCTCGTACCGCTACCTAGAGAACTGTAAACAAAGTAATCGAATGTCTGTTATTTTAACAAAAGCATGACAGTTTGGTGTATGACGCTACCGTATTTGTGTTGCTCCTGTTAATTGCTTTTGAGAAGACAGGAATGTCATAGGTCAAAATGGACAGTGTAAATAACTTAAGAAAAACGTACCGCTAGATCGAAATTTCTACGATTAATTTGCATCGATGTAACGGAATAATACATTAAAAAAAAAAAAAAAAAAAAAAAAAGGATTAGTACTTTGTGCTGTTCAGAGAGGGAGAACATTTTTTCCTAACATGGCTGATTGAAAACGGACTGTTGTAAAAAAAAAATAATAATGAAAAGAAAAAAAAACCAGCACAAGACAATGACACAGTAACTTCTGACTGAATGTATTTTAGGTAGACGTCGAGACTCCATCTCCTTTTCAGTAGCGCATCGTTCCCCCCTTGTACACCTCATAGGAGTAGTCAAGTACTGCCTACACAGTAGACAAGCTACACGCCGCACGCCCTGCTCATTACTTATTGTAGTTGCCGGTTTGTTATCACATTTTTCTTTATGCGCGTATGAGAGCTGGTGGTCAGGTCGCGTTGGGCTCGCCGGGGGGCGCAAACGGAGAGGCTACGGCCGTCGTGACGACAGCGCGTGACGCAGACCGCGCTCTTACACGACGAGAGCAAACCGCTCCTGTTTACTGTCAACTTCACATCTTTTAGACTCAACCATGTCGAATGTTAGTACTCTTCACCGATGCTACCTTTTAGCTACGTCACTCATTGATAGCTTTCCACTGAATGATCACTCTAGCCTGTCGCGAATATGAACGATATCGTACACTGAATATAACAGTAAAAAATATATAAATAAAAAGGGATTGCCCCCTTTTTTACCGGCTGATTGTTAACCGCATATTTCACGTGGGTTTCCTCTCACCAGACGCTAATAATATGGAACGGTTTTGGTCGAGGAGGTTCACACGGAGGGGAGTTGTTTTTATTCATCCATATTTTCCACAGTGTACAGAAGACAGATGTCCACCTCTCTCTCAGAATGCTGGGAGTGTCACTTTACAAACACAAACACCAATCTGCATTCGTCACGTTTCATTTACCGTCGACTGGAGGACGTTTTTTTATTCAACATTAAGTTATCATCGATCCCTCCGGGGGGAGTTTCGCTTCACTCATCACTGTGCTTCTTTCGGTATAAACGTTTGCTTCCAAAAACGAGCAAAAGGGGAGTTTGACTATCTTTGAGTTAATATTTTGAAAGTGTATGTGTTTTTATTTTTATTTTTTTTTTTTCAGCTGGAATAATCGCCGGTCGTGGTTGCATTACGATAGGTAAAGAGCAGAGATCGCCCTTGTATAATTTGTACAGCTTCGTTAGTGAATGAAAAATGTCGTATGTTCACAGTTTAAGTCAGTTGATCTTGTATTGATACTACTGAAACCATAGATGAGAATAAGCTTGCCTATGTCCCCCCTTAACCCTTTCACTACCAAAGGGTTAACCCTTTCACTGCGACAATACAGAAGGTTAACCCTTTCACTGCCGCACGACAAAGGGTTAACCCTTTCACAACCACACTACAGAAGGTTAACCGTTCACTACCACACTACAGACGGTTAACCTTCTGTAGTGTGGTAGTGAAAGGTTGACCTTCTGTAGTGTGGTAGTGAAAGGGTTAACCACTGAAGGTTTCCTACCAGCAGTTAGCAGACTTAGAATGGTGTATAATGTAGTTCCTCAACTCACGTTTGTACGTATGTCCTCTTATCCTCTTTCTGTTGGCCTCCATCCCCTCCCTTAATGGAATATAAACAGATGGTCATGGAGATTTTAATTGCTGCATTATTGCCTTTTACAATGCTGTGTTTTGGATGTAATTATGTATTTTTTATTTATATGTAAGAATCAATTGGATCGAGGGTCATGCATTTTAGCTGTACTGTAATTATAGGAGCTTGTATAAGAACACGTCGACACCTGTAATAAGTTCAGAAATGTGAAAATCTAGGCATAATACCGATGGCTTACAACATATTGACCGTGGTGTGGCGCTAAGCACAACTTCAACCAAATTGACTCCATTCTTGTATGGGTTGCCCAATAGAAGACAACTAAACTGTCCACGTTGGTACTGTCTGTCCGGTTTAGATCACACTTATTTTAAAAGGGATCTTCATGGCTTCATAGGGAGAGCTGTTCCACTTTCAGTTTCATTCAGGACTTGACCAAAGACACGCTCTAGAAACGATCAGACAGATTATCAGTCTTAATTTGACAAATTGTCCTATGTTGTGTAATTGTATTTGCAAGCAATCTGAGAAATGGAAATCTGATCAAGCTAATTGATAGTGTAATAAAATTACAAATGACCCATGAAACACTGGACCTCTGCTTCTTGAATTCCTTCATCACTCCACTCTGGACGGAGGGTATGCCTCTATCTAAGCATACAAAATAAGAGTTCACACCCTTATCAAGTATCATAGTAGTTTGATGGTAATTCCAGTTTTACCATGGTACCTGCCATTGTATGAATAATTGACTATGGTAATGCTGTGGTAAAAGGTATGGATTGCCATGGTACTACTTTTGTACAACTTTTTGTACTTTGTACTATAGTAGTGACCAAGAAATTATGTTAACCCTTTCACTACCACTACCAAATGGTTAACCCTTTCACTGCGACAATACAGGTCAACCCTTGCACTGCCACATGACAAAGGGTTAACCCTTTCACTACCACACTACAGAAGGTTAACCCTTTCACTACCACACTAGACGGTTAACCGTCTGTAGTGTGGTAGTGAAAGGTTAACCTTCTGTAGTGTGGTAGTGAAAGGGTTAATAGCATTATACTTTTTTGGAAATACCATTACACTTTTCACAATGATATACAAATTTTAATAAAAACATTCAAATCAATCGGGAGATTGAGATTGATTCATGCTAATTATCTGAACATTACCTCACCATGTTATCTGGTAAGTAAGGCCTGTAACATAAAGGACATGATTGACTTCAGGGGGAAACCTACACACTGGGAAGATTTCTCTTTCTTTGCATCGACTGAGTGAACCGACTTTGGAAATAGAAACTTAATAGACACTTTATAATACAGTCAATGGATACGTATGTGTTTGAATACACTCCTCGATATGGTACACATTTGAAATGATTGCTTTATGAAATGCTCAACCTACACCTGTAGTTGGAAGTCAATATGACCACAATGGCAAAAAGCATGGGAGAAATAATTAGGGCTGAGTTAGATGTAATGGAAAAACGGTACTTATATATACTTGCATGAGGGTACACATTAGAGAAAAAGTAATTTGAGGAACCCTGATGTTAATAGAAGAGTAATGAGTCTGAGATTAGGGTGTGAATATTATAGCTACATGGGTGTAATGTAGTGGAAACTCCTGCTACATAAAAAAGGTTATGTTTTCTCTCAATTACTGTTGTCATCTGGTCTCAGCCTGGAAACGACAGTGAACATGAAGAAGACAATGTAAGCATTCATTATTTCCAGAAACGTGAAATGCTGGTACATTTGTTTGATCTCAAACAAATAGAAATGTGAAATCTGAAATATTTTATTTAACAATAACATTATGAAGATTGCGTTATTTATTAATGGGGCACTTCATCGAGGGAAAGATTTTTTTTTTATTATGCACTGTACACATATCCAAAAGCCAGTTATAAACAGCATATACATTTAGTTTGACAGTTATTGAGAGTTAATGAGTTTTGAATCTGTCATCATGGGACACTGAATATTTGTGTTGTATTATTTACTGCTCAATGAAATGATGTAGATGAGAGATGAAAGAAGAGTGATAGGGATTGCAATTTTTGAATCTACATCATTTCATTGAGCTGTTAACACAATGGATTCAATGTCCTACAATGGGATCCAAACATTCAAACTCATTAATTCACAATAACAGTCAACCTAAATGAATGTGTGCAAAACTGTCTGCAGGTCTGGATATTATTATATAATATGATCAGCATTTTGCAGTTGATTTGGTGAAGTGCCCTTTCAGGTCTACATCAGCTGAAATATTTAAAGTTTCAAGACTAGTGCTACAGAGATAGTACAGACATGGCATATTGGGAACGTATGTGGCATAGTTAGAGCCAGGTCACCATTTTCACAACTTCTAGCCAACACCAACAAATCATCAACCAAACTACTTAAACTCAACAGCAAAAAGACAGAGCTCATGGTTGTGGCCCCCAAGGCACTGCTCCGGAAGGTTGGAATTCTCCTGCACGTGGACCGTGGACGGCTGTTCCATCTCCCCGTCTCCCAGAGTCCGTAACCTGGGTGTCACTCTCGACTCCACACTTTCATTTCACTCCCACATCAAATCCGTTACCAAGTCTGCCGTCTACCACCTCAAAAACATCTCCCGTCTCCGACCCTCACTCAGATTCTGTGGCTGAGACCCTGATCCACTCATTTATCACCTCCCGGTTGGACTAGTGCAACCAGTGGCGTAAAACTCTGTCTCTAGGTGTGCGGGGGACAGATTTGGGGGCGTGGTGAGTGACGTTGCTGGGGGGGGGTTAGGGGGGCCCCCCCATAGATATATATAGAACACTAGATAGCTTGCCGGCGCTGCCGGCCAATGGAGAGCAACGTCACTGAACCGCCGCCATCTTGGGAGGGTCAGCCTTGAGTGAGAGTGAGTGAGCTGCACAGACAAAAATACTCATAACTCGCTGAAATATTGACGGATTTACAAAGCATTACAAGCATTCTTAACGTGGCTATGATTCAAGCGGTTTGTAAAAAAAAAAACATCTTTACATTTTTTTTTTAATACGTATGCAGTATCATAACTACATATTTGATGTTTATAGCAAACCAACCCGTTTGTAAATCCGTCAATATTTCAGCGAGTTATGAGTATTTTTGTCTGTGCAGCTCACTCACTCTCACTCAAGGCTGACCCTCCCAAGATGGCGGCGGTTCAGTGACGCTGGTGACTCCGCCTTAAGCTATCTAGTGTTCTATAGATATCTATGGGCCCCCCCCCTCTACCTAGATATTTTTTTTTAAATACCAGGGGTGCAATACCGCATTTTCCAAGGCTGTGGCGCCATTTCTCCATGTAAACGACACACTGAGCTCATACAGAAACAAGCATTTCAAAGTATTCTGTTGTGACAAATAATAAACAAATTTGAAAGGTTTATGGTGAAAGAACATTTATTATATGGTGCTTCAATTAGCAATTATGAACACAGTAATACCTAGAGTGGTCATGCCCGCATTGATTGTGCAAAATACAATAATAAAATAGGCAGACATTTTTTTAAATGGGTAAGACACAAGATATGCATGATAAAAAAAAAGACATGCTAAGTTCCTGAGAAACACTACTATACAATATACAATTTTAGCTCTTAATGTATCTATCACCTTTATCTATCACCAATCACTTTTAATCAAATTTAATTACAGGTACAAAACGTTAACATAAATCACTCTTATGCACTGGTACATAAGTTATATAACAAACCTGTTTAATAAAACTCTAACCCTTATGGTCATGCCTGCATCGATTGTGCAATAATACAATACTAAAATACCTGAGAGGGCACTGGTTCCTATGTAGACTACTATACAATTTTAACTCTGTCATTATTATACTTAATGTATCTAAACTATATTATACAAGAGCCACATCTGTTCTTTCCTTAAAGTGACTTTTTATATACCTCATTCCTTTAAAGTGACTTCTCCATTATTTAAATTGACATTTTCACATTTAAACTCATCCAATGCTTCCAAAGACATGTTGTCTCCGATCATGGGCAGAGATGAATTCCTCACAGAGTTCTCTCATGTCAAAGGCATCAACTCTTTCTTGATGTATATGACAAACTGCCACACTGTTCAACCTTTTCTGCTTGCCAGGTCTTCAACCTCCGGAGTCCGCTGAAACTCCTCTCAGCTTCAGCAGAGGATGTGGGAACAACCAGCAACAGCCTCACAAGGACCTCCACCTGATCAAAAAGACCTCTGACTTCAGGCAACATGCCTCTCAGGATGTCTGCAGCTTCTGTGCTTGATGCATAGGTGTTAGTTGCTTTGAACATGGCTAGCTGAACATCCAGCATCCTCCTGTTCATCTCTGGATACTTGTCCACAATGTCATCACTTTCTCCCCTAATAAGCACACCCTCCAACTTCTGAAGCACTTCAAAGCTTCTTTGATTAAACCGCTCTCGGAATTGCAGATCTGCTGTGTCCAGTATTTTGAAGAACTCCCCTCTGAAGAAGTCCACAGAAGTTGCTGGGACATGTGCTGCAGCGTTAGACGTTTTGGAGGGTTGCGGATACGAGGCATTTCCATCGGATCGATGTTTAGTGAGGTGACCAGCTTTGCGGTGTTGTCAAATATCTGTGAATGAATGAAAACTTTATTTAACAGATTGCAGAATGGGTACAATACAGTACAGCTCAATACACACAATTGTTAAGGGGATGCAGACCAGAGAAAGACTTTAGTCTTGTTTACATCAGGGTCCCCCATTTTCAATTCATCATTATTAGTCAGGATGATTGCAATGAGTTTGTATCTTGTTTGCAAATCTTGCAAATGATTATGTCTTGCTGATGGACTCTGTAAACAGGCAATTGGGAATGGAATGCAACCCATCACATTCACAGGTTTGGTGTGAGTGCTCGGCCTGAGTAATCAGACCATCGTTCACACATCAAACCTGAGGGGAGGGGGCAGGGAGCTCTGTGTCTATTCCATCCTATCCAACCATCCACTACACAGTCAAATATGTATTTTGTTAAGACATTATTGTTACTTACATAATTTCTGTCATTCAGTGGTGGGGATAGTGCGCGCTGCTGTGCATCTACGTTTACAGGCACTGTCTGTGTGCTTTTAGCAGGCGTATTTGCATCCACCTGCAGAATAAACAAACACAAAAAGAGAGAAACCATTAGAACACGTATAGGTTTACTAACTTTATTTATTTGATCAAGGGGGACAGCGTACATTAATAAAACATTAATGCACCAGTGTTCCATTCCCATTATTGATTGATTGATTGGAAATTGTATTAACAGATTGCAGAATGGGTACAATACAGTACAGCTCAATACACACAATTGTTAAGGGGATGCAGACCAGAGAAAGACTTTAGTCTTGTTTACATCAGGGTCCCCCATTTTCAATTCATCATTATTAGTCAGGATGATTGCAATGAGTTTGTATCTTGTTTGCAAATCTTGCAAATGATTATGTCTTGCTGATGGACTCTGTAAACACGCATTTGTCATGTCTTATGAACCACGATTATTTTCAAGAGAAACAAACAGGCAAATAGCTATAGCTTAGTCAATCTGGACAAATACATTAGGCCTATATTAAAAAAAGAAAATCTGCTAAAATGCTGTTACTTGCCGTTGCCCTCCTGTTTTCGTGGTGTCGTGGTGTCGTCACTGCTGCTGGTTTAGCTCTAGGCGACAGCGTAGCAAAACTTAGTTTGCTTTGAAGAAGTAGCTTTCTCCTCTTGGGCGACGGTGCCATCTCGTTGTTGCATGCACGCAGGTAGGAGTCGGACATAGCACTGTCGAATGTCTTATCTTATCTCTCTTTATACCGTATGTGATGACGTATTTTAACACACACCTCGGCTGACAACCCAAGCTATTATTATGCAAAGACGAGTACTTTAGCGAGTGGGTACTTGGCCCGTGCAGGGCAAGAATGCGACCCCCATCTACTGCTCTTTGCATAATAATAGGACAGGTAGTCAGACTCAGCTCTTTGGACGGTAAAACGTGGGGGGTACAATAACTGCATTCTGAAAACATGCGGGGGACACTTTCCGATGTCCCCGGCGTAAGTTACGCCCCTGAGTGCAACAGAGTCCTGTTCGGGGTACCCAGCAAAGCCCTGGACAGTCTCCAGTATGTACAGAACTCAGCTGCCAGGGCTCTCACTCACACCAAGCCCTGGCAGCACATCACCCCCAACATCATCCACCTCCACTGGAGGTAACTTCTATTTTACCGAACCTCATCATAAAACATGCCTTTGTAATGATCCCAGCATCAGAAAAACGATTCCGCGAATGGACCCCCCCCCTATGGTTTGTGAAGCATTCTACTATTCGTGAGCAACCCGCACGAAATGCGCATATGCGCACAAAACACGTCATATCTCGCATTCCAGGAAATGGAACTGGATTATTTTAAAACAGGACGATTCTTAGCATGGGATAGCACAGGAACTAAGGTATGTAGAACTAAAAGTTTTTTTTGTTGGAGTATACACATTTCCTTTCAAATGAACCATACTATTGTCTCCATAGCTATAATATAGAATATACGATGAGTCTGCAAACATCGTGAAAATGTTCAAAAAACGCTGGTGCCAGGTAGTACAGATGGAAAAACAGTCAAAGAGTTAATGAAAATATCCACTGAAACCTTGTTAGCATTTTGTAGCAATGCTAATGGACACAAATTGTGAGGTTTTGTCCGCTGCTCACCAACTTTCTCTGTTTTCTTTAAGCCTACTGTTAGAAATTCCCTTCTCACTCACTCTCTCTAGCCCCCACCCTCTCGTTCTTTACTCTCGTTTACTCTCAGTGGCCACACCTGGACTATTATCAATTACCTCTCGCACCTGTGGTGGCAGGCTAATTAGTTCCCCTGTGGGCTTTAAATACCAGGGCTCTTCCCCTCGTTTCGGCGTGGGGTCGTGTTGTATTCATGCTGAGTCATATTCTCTAACATCTAGACTCTTTCGGGAGATCCTCTGGTCTACCAATGCTGTATATGGATTTCTCCAGCCTTGAGATGTTTTGCTCCAGCCTTCGTCTGCTGTCGCCGTAGCCTGTGGAGGAGACTGTTCTGCGCTCCCTGTACTTCCACGGGAGGCACCCCAGCGCTCCACTGCAGACCCCAGCGCAGCTGTTCGTCCTGACGCACATCTAGACCAACGCGCATCTCCCGGACCCTCGGGCTTGGCACGTTCTCCAGTCACCAGCGCGCAACGCGCATCTGCAAGGGCTTGGCACGCTCTCCAGTCACCAGCGCGCAACGCGCATCTTCAAGGGCTTGGCACGCTCTCCAGTCTCCAGCGCGCAACGCGCATCTTCCAAGGATCCTCGTGCTTGGCACGCTCTCCAGTCACCAGCGCGCAACGCGCATCTGCAAGGGCTTGGCACGCTCTCCAGTCACCAGCGCGCAACGCGCATCTTCAAGGGCTTGGCACGCTCTCCAGTCTCCAGCACGCAACGCGCATCTTCCAAGGATCCTCGTGCTTGGCACACTCCTCCTCGCAGACGCACCCCGAGGCGTCTCTCGGTTCCGACGTGCACACCAAGGTGTGGCGCGCCACTCTGTTCCTCGGCTCCGACAGCGGCTACCCGGTGGACGACACCCTCGCCACGGCCGCTGTTCCAGCACCCTGTTCCTCGGCTCCGACAGCGGCTACCCGGTGGACGACACCCTCGCCACCGCCGCTGTTCCAGCACTCTGTTCCTCGGCTCCGACAGCGGCTACCCGGTGGACGACACCCTCGCCACCGCCGCTGTTCCAGCACCCTGTTCCTCGGCTCCGACAGCGGCTACCCGGTGGACGACACCCTCGCCACCGCCGCTGTTCCAGCACTCTGTTCCTCGGCTCCGACAGCGGCTACCCGGTGGACGACACCCTCGCCATCGCCGCTGTTCCAGCACCCTGTTCCTCGGCTCCGACAGCGGCTACCCGGTGGACGACACCCTCGCCACCGCCGCTGTTCCAGCACTCTGTTCCTCGGCTCGGACAGCCAGCTACCCGGTGGCGACACCCTCGCCGCCGCTGCTGTTCCTGCACCATTACGCATACGCCCGGGTGAGTTTTGATTGTGATGTCACTCACCCAGCGTAATGCCTCTTGCCCCCGTCCCGCTGCGTTTCCTGTACCATTACGCATACGCCTGGGTGAGTTTTGATTGTGATGTCACTCACCCAGCGTAATGCCTCTTGCCCTCGTCCCGCTGCTGTCCCTGTACCATTACGCATACGCCTGGGTGAGTTTTGATTGTGATGTCACTCACCCAGCGTAATGCCTCTTGCCCCCGTCCCACTGCGTTCCTGTACCATTCCGCATACGCTTGGGTGAGTTTTGATTGTGATGTCACTCACCCAGCGTAATGCCTCTTGCCCCCGTCCCGCTGCGTTCCTGTACCATTCCGCATACGCTTGGGTGAGTTTTGATTGTGATGTCACTCACCCAGCGTAATGCCTCCTTTTCTTGTTCTCACTTAGTTAGTAGTTTGGACATTTCATCTCCCACTCTGTTTTTGTTCTCACTTAGTTAGTAGTTTGGACATTTCATCTCCCACTCTGTTTTTGTTCTCACTTAGATAGTATTTTTGGACATTACATCTCCCCCTGTGTGTTTGTCACACGAAGATATTATTACTTTGTTACTTTGTTTATTTGGACTGTTCTGCATCTGCTCTGTTTGTTCCCTTTTGAATATTAACCCTCTCCTCTGTTCTGCAGAGCGGCCCAGATGTTTTCCCACCAGTCCCCAGTTCCTCCCTGTCCCCAGCCCGCCTCCGCGGGCCTCAGTCCCCTCTGTCCCTAGTTCTCCCCTTCTAGTTCCACCTAGTTCCTGGTCCCAAGTTCTCCCCTTCTAGTTCCACCTAGTTCCTTGTCCCTAGTTCTCCTAGTCCCCAGTTCTCCTGTTCCCTAGCTCTCCTTGTCCCGACATCTCCTAGTCTCTAGTTCCTCTGTTTCCTTAACCTTCCCCTAGCGTTCCTTTAATGTTTCCCCTAGCGTTCATTAACCTTCCCTTAGTGTACCCTTTTCCTGCCCGCCTCTTAAAGGCACCTAGTTTTTCCCCTCTTGTTATCTTCCTGTATTTGTGTTCTCCCTTAAAGGGACAGTGCCCTTTTTTCCCTGTCTCTCAATAAATATCTGTTTCTTGGCAAACCATCATACCTGTCTTGTGTTGTGCGATTGGGGTCGGTTACAAACCATAACAGTACGACCCCACCAAATCGACGACCCCAGCCAGCACAGACGGTGTATGTTGAGTTTGCCTTTTTTTTTCTTGTTCCCTCTAGCTCCCCTCTAGCTTCCTTGTTAGCCTGTTAGCTCCCCTGTTAGCTTGTTGGTCTCCCCGGTTAGCTCCCCTGTTAGCCTGTTGACTCCCCCATTTGCTTCCCTGTTAGCCCTGTTTAGCTCCCCTCTTAGCCCTGTTTGACCCCCCTGCAGCTTGTTAGGCCTCTACTACCAGCATGGCCCTGTCTGCTAGCTTTGCCTCGGCGGCTAGCACAGCCTCTATGTTAATGCAGCCCTTACTGCTGGCATAGGCCCTGTAGCTAGCCATGCCCTGGCAGCTAACCCAGTCCCTCAGCAGAGCCCCAGTCTGCTAGCTTAGCCCCGGCTGCTAGCACAGCCTCTATGTTTATGCAGCCCTTGCTGCTGGCATGGGCCCTGTAGCTAGCCATGCCCTGGCAGCTAACCCTGTCCCTCAGCAGAGCCCCAGTCTGCTAGCTTGGCCCCGGCTGCTAGCACAGCCTCTATGTTAATGCAGCCTTGCAGCTGGCATAGGCCCTGTAGCTAGCCAGGCCCAAGCAGCTAACCCGGTCCCTCTGCATGGCCTCCACTTTTTTGTGTAGTTTATCCCACTGCTAGGACTGCCTTTTCAGCTAGCAAGGTCAGTTTATCTCTCACTGCTAGGACTGCCTTTTCAGCTAGCAAGGTCAGTTTTTCTCCCACTGCTAGGACTGCCTTTTCAGCTAGCAAGGTCAGTTTATCTCACACTGCTAGGACTGCCCTTCAGCTAGCAAGGTCAGTTTATCTCACACAGCT
Organism: Notolepis coatsorum; assembly: GCF_963971535.1. NCBI lineage: Eukaryota > Metazoa > Chordata > Actinopteri > Aulopiformes > Paralepididae > Notolepis > Notolepis coatsorum. The sequence goes on from NC_140183.1 coordinate 78,773,685, forward strand.
AGGACTGTCCTTCCAGCTAGCTTGTTCTCTCATGCTGGTCCAGCCCTGTCTGCCAGCCTAGCTCCGGCAGCTAGCGCAGCCTCTATGTTAATGTAGCAGTACAGCTGGCATAGGCCCTGTAGCTATCAGTGCCTTGGCAGCTACCCTTTCCCCCTGCTAGCCTAGCTCGGCAGCTAGCGCAGCCTCTATGTTGATGTAGCAGTACAGCTAGCATAGGCCCTGTAGCTATCAGTGCCTTGGCAGCTACCCTTTCCCTCTGCTAGCCCTTTCCCGGTGCTACCATGGTTACCCCTTAGCTACCCTGCTTGCCCCTCAGTTCCTCTAGACCAGTTCCTCTAGACCAGTTCTCTAGACCAGTTCTCTAGGCCAGTTCTCTAAACCAGTTCTCTAGACCGGTTCTCTAGGCCAGTTCTCTTGGCCAGTTCTCTAGGCTAGTTCTCTGGACCCAGTTCCTCCTGACCCGGTTCCTCTAGGCCCGGTTTCCTCTAGGCCAGTTCCTCCTGTTGCCCCTCTGCTACCCTAGTTACCCCTCGGCGACCCTGTTTCTTTTGCTAGCCCCACTCTTGTGGTGGCTTCCCCTGCTGGCTTGGCCAGTACCTTTTGTTTTTGTCTTGTTTTGCCCCCTGCCACTCTGTCTGTATTTGTTTTGGGTCGCCAGGTGGCTCCCGTTGAGGGGGGGGTACTGTGAGGTTTTGTCCGCTGCTCACCAACTTTCTCTGTTTTCTTTAAGCCTACTGTTAGAAATTCTCTTCTCACTCACTCTCTCTAGCCCCCACCCTCTCGTTCTTTACTCTCGTTTACTCTCAGTGGCCACACCTGGACTATTATCAATTACCTCTCGCACCTGTGGTGGCAGGCTAATTAGTTCCCCTGTGGGCTTTAAATACCAGGGCTCTTCCCCTCGTTTCGGCGTGGGGTCGTGTTGTATTCATGCTGAGTCATATTCTCTAACATCTAGACTCTTTCGGGAGATCCTCTGGTCTACCAATGCTGTATATGGATTTCTCCAGCCTTGAGATGTTTTGCTCCAGCCTTCGTCTGCTGTCGCCGTAGCCTGTGGAGGAGACTGTTCTGCGCTCCCTGTACTTCCACGGGAGGCACCCCAGCGCTCCACTGCAGACCCCAGCGCAGCTGTTCGTCCTGACGCACATCTAGACCAACGCGCATCTCCCGGACCCTCGGGCTTGGCACGCTCTCCAGTCACCAGCGCGCAACGCGCATCTGCAAGGGCTTGGCACGCTCTCCAGTCACCAGCGCGCAACGCGCATCTTCAAGGGCTTGGCACGCTCTCCAGTCTCCAGCGCGCAACGCGCATCTTCCAAGGATCCTCGTGCTTGGCACGCTCTCCAGTCACCAGCGCGCAACGCGCATCTGCAAGGGCTTGGCACGCTCTCCAGTCACCAGCGCGCAACGCGCATCTTCAAGGGCTTGGCACGCTCTCCAGTCTCCAGCACGCAACGCGCATCTTCCAAGGATCCTCGTGCTTGGCACACTCCTCCTCGCAGACGCACCCCGAGGCGTCTCTCGGTTCCGACGTGCACACCAAGGTGTGGCGCGCCACTCTGTTCCTCGGCTCCGACAGCGGCTACCCGGTGGACGACACCCTCGCCACGGCCGCTGTTCCAGCACCCTGTTCCTCGGCTCCGACAGCGGCTACCCGGTGGACGACACCCTCGCCACCGCCGCTGTTCCAGCACTCTGTTCCTCGGCTCCGACAGCGGCTACCCGGTGGACGACACCCTCGCCACCGCCGCTGTTCCAGCACCCTGTTCCTCGGCTCCGACAGCGGCTACCCGGTGGACGACACCCTCGCCACCGCCGCTGTTCCAGCACTCTGTTCCTCGGCTCCGACAGCGGCTACCCGGTGGACGACACCCTCGCCATCGCCGCTGTTCCAGCACCCTGTTCCTCGGCTCCGACAGCGGCTACCCGGTGGACGACACCCTCGCCACCGCCGCTGTTCCAGCACTCTGTTCCTCGGCTCGGACAGCCAGCTACCCGGTGGCGACACCCTCGCCGCCGCTGCTGTTCCTGCACCATTACGCATACGCCCGGGTGAGTTTTGATTGTGATGTCACTCACCCAGCGTAATGCCTCTTGCCCCCGTCCCGCTGCGTTTCCTGTACCATTACGCATACGCCTGGGTGAGTTTTGATTGTGATGTCACTCACCCAGCGTAATGCCTCTTGCCCTCGTCCCGCTGCTGTCCCTGTACCATTACGCATACGCCTGGGTGAGTTTTGATTGTGATGTCACTCACCCAGCGTAATGCCTCTTGCCCCCGTCCCACTGCGTTCCTGTACCATTCCGCATACGCTTGGGTGAGTTTTGATTGTGATGTCACTCACCCAGCGTAATGCCTCTTGCCCCCGTCCCGCTGCGTTCCTGTACCATTCCGCATACGCTTGGGTGAGTTTTGATTGTGATGTCACTCACCCAGCGTAATGCCTCCTTTTCTTGTTCTCACTTAGTTAGTAGTTTGGACATTTCATCTCCCACTCTGTTTTTGTTCTCACTTAGTTAGTAGTTTGGACATTTCATCTCCCACTCTGTTTTTGTTCTCACTTAGATAGTATTTTTGGACATTACATCTCCCCCTGTGTGTTTGTCACACGAAGATATTATTACTTTGTTACTTTGTTTATTTGGACTGTTCTGCATCTGCTCTGTTTGTTCCCTTTTGAATATTAACCCTCTCCTCTGTTCTGCAGAGCGGCCCAGATGTTTTCCCACCAGTCCCCAGTTCCTCCCTGTCCCCAGCCCGCCTCCGCGGGCCTCAGTCCCCTCTGTCCCTAGTTCTCCCCTTCTAGTTCCACCTAGTTCCTGGTCCCAAGTTCTCCCCTTCTAGTTCCACCTAGTTCCTTGTCCCTAGTTCTCCTAGTCCCCAGTTCTCCTGTTCCCTAGCTCTCCTTGTCCCGACATCTCCTAGTCTCTAGTTCCTCTGTTTCCTTAACCTTCCCCTAGCGTTCCTTTAATGTTTCCCCTAGCGTTCATTAACCTTCCCTTAGTGTACCCTTTTCCTGCCCGCCTCTTAAAGGCACCTAGTTTTTCCCCTCTTGTTATCTTCCTGTATTTGTGTTCTCCCTTAAAGGGACAGTGCCCTTTTTTCCCTGTCTCTCAATAAATATCTGTTTCTTGGCAAACCATCATACCTGTCTTGTGTTGTGCGATTGGGGTCGGTTACAAACCATAACACAAATGGGTTCAGCTTGCCAGTTTACCGAACCAGATACTGGCTAGCTGACCCCATTCGCTTCCACTAGCATTTCTACAAAATGTTAACAAGCTTACAGTGGACATTTCTCAGTAAGCGTAGTGCAGAATTTAAAATGGTTTTCAACTATTTGACCTGATTAAGTTGAGTCAAGTGTAGACCTACTATCGTTTGTGGCCATCGTCTGTAGCTTGTCACTCTGACTGTCTATTCTTCTGATAGCAGGTGTTTAATCAAAGATCCCGCTTTCTAGTCTTGCACAAGGACCAATCAGCATGGGCGGGTACATTTTCCATTGATGGGGATTTGATTGGCTGTTTTTAAATAAAGTGCGGCCGCAGGATTAATAACGTTAACGTTAGTTCGGCCAGAGAAACAAATATACTAATTTAAATGGTTGGACTTGCGAGATTTGTACTTTGTAGGTCTGCATCTTAAATGTAAGGAGTAAAAAGTATGTTTTTTTTCTCTGAAATGTAATTGAGTAAAAGTACAACTATACAAACCTAATAATACTTGAGTAAAGTACAAATCCCCCAAAACAGTACTTAAGTATTGTATCGAAGTACAATTACTCAAGTACTTTACACCCCTGCGTGCCTCTCATAAAAGTACACCAGAATGCAGGGCCACCAGACCCCCCTCTTAGGCTATGGTTAGACTAGTGTATTCCTGGCGTTTTTTTATACGTTTTTGACGACGTTTGATGTCCTATCTACACAGAAATGCGTTTTTTGGCGTTTTTTTGTGGATACGGCTGAAACGCAAAATTGTGTTTGCGTTTGGAGATACGCAAAAAAAACGAATCGACAACAGCGTGTAGTCAGCACGCTAGCCGTTGTTGCGAAAACGCCCATGCGCAGTAGATACCATCGCGTGTCCTTCCGGTGACAACAGTGTGTGTGTTTGGGACATAGCTGCTCCGTGTCCCAAATAGCTTCAGCTACCATGTGTTGTCAAGTTATTGTTATAAGGACCCCAGTCCAAGCTACAACAGTCTGCATTCCCTTAACAATTGTTTGTATTGAGCCGTATTGTATTGTACCCATATGCAATATGTTAAATAAAGTTTACATCCATTCATTCTGCTAGCATTACCGATTGCATGAGCAGCTGGCTAACGTGAGCTATCAGGATTCAGACCCTGTTAGCTCAGAGCTCCTTTCAACTTAACAAGCATTAAACAAAATGGCCCAGTCATCTATTCACCTTTGTTTAATACACACAGCGTTGTCTCTAATGTTATCTAACTACTGATAGCTCGCGATATCATCAGTTTTGGTGCTGGCTAAGTAGCGTGAGCTAACGTTAGCTTCTAGCCACAATGCTATATTGTTATAATGGCATACTCCATTGACGTTAGCATGCAGCTAACAATGCTACCGATCGTTTTTTAGACTAAACTATCCGCTCTTGGTGGTCACTTGTGTTGATGTTAGTTTTGTTTCATCAACAAATGACAGGCAGAACACAGTGAATGTATCCGTTTTGTTTATTGCACTTTTATTAGGCTTTGCTGAAAAATTATTGCTGCATTGAGTAAATAGGCAAGATGGTGGCGCGGCATAGGCGCCTGCTGCCTTATTGACATTTTCTTTGCTGGAGCTTCCAGGAAGTGTATTGGCACATTCGTTCTGATTGGTTGAAATTGCCTTCATGTTTGCCACCTACTGCCACCTACTGCTTTGGCAGTGTACTACATCAGTGTGCTCGGGTGACAAAACGAAAAAAAAACGAAAGTGTGACTCGAGGCGCACAACGTCGCGGCGATACGCGGCGATACGCATATGAAAACAATACGAAGATGATACGAAAGGTGTAACCGCAGCCTTAAAGTGCCCCCCACACTAACCCTGTGAGTTGCTTACGTATTTCCCATGAAAGTTAATGAATGTACATTTAATGCTGGAGTCGTGAGTTTTGGGATCTGAGAGATGTGAAAAGCTCTGCAAATATCACCTTTCATAAAACCATAGCTGGAGGCTGAAGCCAAAATTAAATGAGCAGTTTATCACCTTTTACTTATTTATTAATCTTTCAACCTTGAGCCGTTCTATATTATTATATAGAGGTATTATATTTTACCCACAAGTTCCCTCCTTTCCAAATAGAGTTCCCCAGAGGCCGAAATACATAACATCAAGCACTCTATTTTTTGCAATATGATCTCCAAATCTGGATTATAGTATAAAAAATCAAACAACACATGTTCACAGTAAATATTCAACTGATATTCTATTTCAATCAGTGGCGAATATTCATGGCAGCCAAGCTTCCCCAAAAATATGACCAGTAAAAAAAAAGAAAAAAATATATAAATATAATAATAGAATAATTGCCAACTTATACTGGAGGCAGAAGGCTAATTGTTCTGAAGGGCCAGATTAACACTGAGAATCTACGTTTATTATTTTATATAACTTGTATATTATTTATATATATAAGCTATATACCATTAAGCCTCCGTTTGAATCATAGCATTATTCGCTTTCCTCATTGGACACCGCCCTTGGCATTGACGGCGCCAGCAGTCGCGCCCCCCAGACAAGTTCAAAGACGTGTCCGGGCAAGTTGAGACATGCCCTTGGCCAGCGCATTGATTCTGGACAAGTGATTCGGTTGCGCTCTAGAAATCACTCTGAGTATATATTGTGGAAGGCGCAGCAGCCGTTGTGTGAACCTAATGTAGTGTGCAGCAGTAACGAGAAGCGCGTGAAACTTAGTGAAGTGAAGTGCGAACCTAACCTAGCAAGCAAGTGTGTGTGAACTTAACATAACTAGTATCAGAACACGAGGTGAAGTGTGAAGTAACCTAACAGCAGAACGATTGGACATGTGAGCAGTGGAAACCTACCCGCGGTGTATCGTTACGGATAGCTAGTAGCTCCTTAGATACGACCCGGATATTGTAGAACCATTGTTGGTGTATTATAGTGAATTGTGTAAGCGAAGTACCGTGGAGAAGAGCATAGTTAATACCATTGGCGTTTGGATTTAACTACACCTGAAGACCTGCATCGGGCTAGCTTCGAGGACGAAGCTAGCTAGCTATCATCACTGCCGTCGGGCTTTGGATTAAGAGCTATTACCCTGCTATCGAGCACTTGGATTACAAAGATTGGATCCGTACGAGACCCCTTTTCTTCAGTGACCAGCAGGAGTATCCGACTATTCTTCAATTCCTCTGGAGCTTACCACTCCGTGGGGGAAATCACCAGTCTCCAGCTATACCCCTCGTTTGCCCTGTATCGCCATCTCACTCCATGCAGCGTTCTGGTCGAGTATTATTAACCTAGGAATTATTCATTCCCACTGACTTTGATACTCTGACATTCTACTATCATTCGCCATAAAAGAGCAACGTACTAATTTTCAGTTGTATATTTGATATTGCTATTAAAATACTGTAAACGTTATCTCTTTGTCCCCGTGCCGTCTATTGAGTGTCTGCCATATTTAACTGTACTGTCTGGCAAGTAATAATAATATTTAGTAGTGGTTTAATCTAAACAATCTTTAATACAGTCAGGGTTTTGTAACCCCTCAGTTACACTAATGTTAGAATAGGAAAGGAGAAGGCGGTTAGGTGGTCGAGCGGAGATTGCGTTCGTCACCAGCCCCGGAGCTGTGAGCTTGGTTCGCCTGTTCGAATCCAGCTCACAGCTCCGGGGTTGTCACCAGCTTGGCTGGCCGTCTGCACTGATACAATTGGCTGTATCAGAGGGTGGGAGAAGCTGGCGGGGTGGGTCCGGGTCGTTGTAAACAGCGACTCCTACAGTTCGGTCGGGGCGCCTGCTAAGCGCGGATTGGACGTGAGGGGGATAGTGTGGTCCTCCCACACGCTACGCCCTCTCAATGAGAATCCGCGCTGCCAGGTGAAAAGAAGCGGTGATTGGCTGGACGTGTGTCGGAGGAAGCACGTGGTAGCCTCCACTCTCCCAAATGATCTGACTGTGGGGGGTAAAGCGCAGCGACCAGGAAGGGACTGGGAATTGGCATACGACTAACATTGGGATGGGAGAAAATCGGAGGAAAAATGGAGGGGGGAAAAGACCAATAAAAAAAAAAAAAAAATAGGAAAGGAGAAATCAAGAGACTACCCGGAGGAGAAGGGTGTAAGACAAGGATGCATCTTGTCCCCTGTACTCTTTAATATGTACAGTGAATCACTGATGAAAAAAGGTCTGAGAGGAGGGAAAGGAGTAAAACTTGGCGAAGAGAACATCACCAATATAAGATACGCGCATGACACTGCTATAGTCTGTAACTGTCAAGAAGATCTACAGGACATGATGAATAAGCTGAATGTCGAATGCAAAAACTATGGAATGTCGCTAAACACAAAGAAAACTAAAGTAATGATCATTGAAAAAACACCAGGAACTGTTTGTAAAATACAGGTGGATGGCGAAAAACTTGAACAAGTGAAGGAGTACATGTACCTTGGAAGCTGGATCAGTGAAGGTGGAAGAGCTAACATTAAGAGAAGAACCGGAATTGCAAAGGGCGCATTCTGGAAACATAAGTTGGAAAACGAAGACCGGGCCCTCATTCATCAACGTGGCGTGGAAAATGTTCTATTTCCACACGTAAGCACAGAATTTAGAATCAGTGCACGCACAGAAATATTGGGATTCATCAACCGTGCGTACACAGGTCCTATGCTCCTCCGTGTTGATGAATACCACTTTGTTCTACCGTCAATGCTCGTGCATGATTATCCATATATGGTCATGAAAGTGATGAAACACCCCCCATGGGATGTGAAATAATGGACTGACCCGAGCGGAACTCTGAGAAACTTCACGGAGATTGTTCACTGCTGTCGAACCAAGAAGACACAACGCGTGTTATGGGATAAATAAAAGGCGGACTTGTAAACGGTGATGTCAGATATCAACGGCTCCCTAAGACCATTGCTGCAATTCTGCCTGGACAGCTCAAAATACTAATAAAGACCGTTCGTTGACCACTGTTTGGCGTTGGTTGTGTGTCATTATAACCGTGCTGTAATATGAATGCCTTTATTAGTTGTGTTCGATTGGCTATATGATTTTTAGAGGCATCTATTTTGTTGTCGGTATTACCGACAACAAAATAGATGCCTCTAAAAATCATATACTATTAGGTAGCCTATATGGATTACATATAATAGCAGCCATAGCCTACATTATGCAACAGTAACTTGCGCATACCAGTGTATGCGACGGACCAGTGTATACCTTATATCATATCATATTCATATAATAGTTTACTCTATCAGCATACCAGCATGTAATATGTTCTTTGTTAGAACTCAACTCGTTATTATTTTGCACATAGATTGCAGAAATACGGGAACGTTTTGATTTACATTAAAAGGCTTTGACATTGTAAAACTAAATACGTGGAATTCTGTAAGCATAATACAAGTCATATCACCCACACGATATGCTCTGTGTCCAGAGCATGTATGCTTTTCATTCATTTAAGACACATTATTGCAAGGGTTTTGTAATACACATACACCCTGGTGTCATTGCAATGCGTTTTTTTATTCTTTCTTATACAGTAAAAAGGGGGAAGAACACTATATCGTGGGTGTTCATATGACTTGTATTCTGCTTACAGCTTCGAAATTCCACTTGTTTCGTTTAACGTAAAGCCTTTTAAATATAATCAAAACGTTCCCGTGTTTCTGCGGTCTGTGCGCAAAATAATAACGAGTTGAGCTACGCGGAGCGCAGTCAGTCAGTACACCCCGTATATTCCGATAACGCTATATAAACCATGCTGCATTCATTCTGAGAGAAAGATCTATTATTCCAAATGCTATTTATAGGGTTTTGACGATAATTACACTACTGTTGCTATTTTACAATGAACTATAATGAATTACGGTTCATACAGAACATGCCAGTGTTGAAACTAATGCACAGAAGCTCATTTCCTTGTTGTAATAATATATTCTACCACTGGGCGTCAGCTAAGTGTGCTCCGAGCTGTGCGTAAATATAAGCACGGAGTCAAGTTCAAGTTGAAATTGATGAATCCCACTCTTTGCTTAGAAATGGTCGTACGCACAGGTTAAGCACAAATCTGTGCGTAAGACACGTTGATGAATGAGGGCCTGCAGGATTTTAGAAACTTATGTTATGTCAGTCTTTTCATACGGAGCAGAAGCATGGACGCTGAATGAAGAGGCAAAGAGGATGATAGACTCTTTTGAAATGTGGACGCTGAGGAAGATGCTGAATATAACATGGAAGGATAAGATCAAGAATGAGGAGGTACTGAGAAGAGCGGATATGCAAGGAGGACAGCTGCTGGAGAGGTTGAAAAAGAGAAAGATGGAGTTGTGCGGGCATGTTCTGAGAGGATCCAGCGGGGAGATGTTCAAGAAGGTGGTGATGGGGAAGGTGGATGGAAAGAGAGGAAGTGGAAGACCAAGAAGAGGCTGGGTAGACGACATCTGTGAGTTGGAGAGAAGAAGTGGGGACAGAATGGGTTGGAGAGTGATAGGCAACCTTCGGAACGAAGAAGCCACCTAATGATGATGATATATATATTTATAGTTTACAATAATAAGAAAATCATAATTTTTCATCTCTGTGTTATAATAATTTTCTTGCGAGCACGGGGAGAACATGCAAACTCCACACAGAAAGGCCTGGGAGATACCCCACCTGGATACCTGGCATCGCAGAATCGAACCCTGGACCTTCTTGCTGTGAGGCGACAGTGTTAACCACTACACCACTGTGCCGCTATATCTCTTAGTATAGCATATCTCTTAGTAAATGATTTCACAAAATTTTAATTTGAACAACAATTACTAATCAAAGCAAAAGGATGGCCGACACCACAACTGTGCATTGTTCAGGCAAGAGCCGGGAATAAGGGTGGACGTACTTTTAATGTCGACAACTACAAGAGGACTGAATGGCTAACTGGTTTGGCTAACAGGGGACAATTATTCGGATCTAACCAATCTGTCCAGGTCATGGGAAGACATGGGAAGTCAAAGAACCACATCACTGGGTGAGTGAGTTTTTGTATTGAAAACACACACACACACACACCTGTAATAATAATGTTACAGCTACAGATTTGATCAATTAGATTAACGTTACTGATGATTGGGTTATTTCTACTGTGTGAAAGTACAGCTAGCTAACGTTAGCTAGATCGCCAGCTAATGAATGTTGCCTGAATGAGCTAGCTATTAGCTATGCTAATGTTAGCAAGCTAGCTACAGTTAGCTTCCTTCGTAATAAAAATTATTTAATTTGACAGCAATGCAAAGGGTGGATGAATGACAGAGAAGAGCTAACCTTAGTGTAGTGATATAGGGGCGGCACGGTGGCACAGTGGTTAGCACTGCTGCCTCACAGCAAGAAGGTCCTGGGTTCCAACCCCAGCAGGGGGCCTTTCTGTGTGGAGTTTGCATGTTCTCCCTGTGTTCGCGTGGGTTTCCTCTGGGTACTCCGGTGTCCTCCCACACCATAAAGACATGCATGTTAGGCAGGGACTACAGGCGCCTAAGGAAGTTCAAAGTGAGTCAGAAGATCCTTAAGAACTTCTACTCATGCACAATAGAGAGCATCCTGACTGGTAACATCACCTCCTGGTTTGGGAATAGCACAGCACACGACCGCAGCAGACTACAGAGAGTGACACGTTCAGCCGAACGCACAATTGGAGGTGGGCTTCCCACTCTCCAGGACATTTACAACAAGTGTTGCAGGGCCAAGGCTAAGAGAATAACCAAAGACTCTAGTCACCCAAACAACTGCCTCTTTGAACTGTTGCGTTCAGGCAAGCGCTACGTGAGTCTCATGGCCATTTAGTTATTGCATAGAAAACAAGCAGTAGTTTAATTTGTAATGCTGTGGTATGCTATAAGCCATATTTATAGTTTAGTTGCGAATTATTCTAAGAATTAACGTTACATGTACTTTAGATGTGTTACTGCGCATGTGTGAGAGTCTTTATATGCCGTGAACTTGTATTGTCTAGTTAGTAGTGAGACAGTGCCCATGCAGTTTGGAAGCACATAACTTTTTGACCGTAGTTCATGATCCTAGTTCAGTCTATATATCCTATGAAGAATGATGTTTTACTTTGTGACTGCCCAAAGAAACTAAAGAACCTTCAAAACGTATTCTGGAGTCCGTGAGTGTGTACATCATAATTGTGGATACAGATTTGTATTAGCCATTGGACACAAGTCTGAAACCTTTTTGCTGCCTGCACTGAAAATGAAATGGTAAACAAAAGTCTAAAGAAATCCTGCCATTACATTAGTCAAAAAGTTGTCTAACCAAGAGGAAATATTGCTATTTGGCCAAAACGTCCTGTCTATAAAAGACAACCAAACGTGGAACAGTCTCCCCATTTCCCTAAGGGAAAGCCCCATCCTTGCTTCTTTTAGAGGGCAACAAAAGAAATTCTGAAGACCAACCAACCAGTCATGTGACCACATGTGACATATCTCTAGCCACTAGTATTTTTGTGTATTGCTGCTATGTATTTGTACGTTTCTTACTGTTTTTATGTTTGGGGACAACGGATGGAAATTAGCCTTGTGCTAAATCCGGCAATTTTTACACTCCACTGTGTTCATAGATTTTGCATTGTCCCGTCCAAATAAACAAATAAAGTAAAGTAAAGCATAGTTTTTACATTAACATGTCCCTCTACTGTAGGTTCTGAGGCAGAGCCAGGTCGCAGCAGAAGCCCCTACATGTTGACATCACTGTCCCCTCGTCTCGCTTCCTGTTGCAGATCAATTAGTTTCAGGTGGCTTTGCTCTCAGCTCTAAACCTCAGCCCATTTCAAATAGAGAGTGACCAGCGAGTGACATTGTAGAGGAGGAAATGGTGTAGGTGTTTACTGGTTAGTGGCAGTGCACACACACACACACACACACACACACACACACACACACACACACACACACACACACACACACACACACATACAGACACAGAGAGAGTGTGTGTGTGTGTGTGTGTGTGCATGAGTGTGTGTGTGTGTGTGTGTGTGTGTGTGTGTGTGTGTGTGTGTGTGTGTGTGTGTGTGTGTGTGTGTGTGTGTGTGTGCACTATCCTGCTAGATCTCAGTGCAGCATTTGATACAATCTATCACGATATTCTAATCGATCGTCTTGAAAACCTTGTCGGTTTCTCAGAACATGTGCTAAGCTGGTTCAAAACATACATCAGAGGGAGGAAATTCTATGTTAGACTAGGAGAGCACATGTCTGATATATACGACAACAACTATGGAGTTGCACAAGGGAGTTGCTTAGGTCCTTTACTCTTCTCCCTTTAAATGTTACCGCTGGGTGATATCATCAGAGAACATAATGTAGATTTCCATAGCTATGCGGATGATACACAACTGTACATATCTGCTTAACCAAATGATACAGCGATTAGCTCCATTACAGACTGCTTACTGGCAATAAATAAATGGATGAGTAAGAACTTCCTGAAACTAAATGAGAACAAAAAAATTATCGGCCCCAAAACTAAAAAAGAAACGTTAATAAAGAACCTAGGAGGACTAACCCCTTGGATAAAATCTGAGGTCACAAGTCTCAGGGTTATCATAGATTCAGAACTGAACTTCAATTCTCATATTAGCAAAGTAACGAAAACATCGTTCTTCCATCTCAGAAATATAGCAAGTACGACCATTTATTAATCAGAATGATGCTGAGAAGCTAATTCATGCATTCATATCTAGCCGGTTAGACTACTGTAATGCACTTTTCACAGGTCTCCCTAAGAAAACCACAGAGAGGCTTCAGCTAATCCAAAACTCTGCAGCCTGACTGCTAACTAGAACCAAAAGGAGAGAGCACATTAGTCCAGTCTTAGCTGCTTTACACTGGCTTCCTGTAACATTTAGAATTGACTTTAAGGTCCTTCTCCTTACATACAAAGCTCTAAATGGACAGGGACCTAGCTACATCACCAACACTCTAATAAATTACACGCCAGCAAGAACACTGCGATCGTCAGCTGCTGGACTACTAGAGGCTCCCAGAAACAGTCAAAAGAGGATCGGTAATGCAGCCTTTATCAACTATGCCCCAAAACTGTGGAACAAACTACCCCAAAACATCAGGGAAGCCAACTCGCTAGACATCTTCAAAAGACAGCTTAAAACCTATCTCTTTGCTCAGGCATTTCAATGACTTACCTGCACTATTCTTACCCTGCCTACTTTTCTATGCTAATTTTATCTTATTTTACACTGCCTATCAAATTCATGTGTCGGTTATATGACTATTTTTAAACTGAATCATTTTAAACAATTTTTCACACTTTTTACTGTAACCTTGCTATTTACATTTTTTACTGTTGTTGTATGTCCGTTCTATTTTATAATTTTTAGACTATTTTTAAACGTAATAATTTTAAACTACTTTATTATTTGTATTACTGAATAGAGAGCCTATTAGGATGCTAGATCCTAATGTGAAACACTGTGATTTACCATACCCTGCTATGCTCACCCATGCCTGTATTTTTACTGTTGTGAAGCACTTTGAACTGCAACCTCTGTATGAAAAGTGCTATACAAATAAAGTTATTATTATTATTATTATTATACACACAAACGTCAGTCAAATAATGCACACTTTGATTTTGAAATCTGTAAGATGCATGAGGCTAACGTATCGTATTCCTACAATGTCTACATCATCCCTTTGTCATTCAAATATTGACATTGCTATTCACTGTTCATCCCATACACAATGAATTATACTGGAATTGTATACCTGTGAATATAACTATTATCAGCAACAAATTTACTTTCAAGAAAAAGTTTAAATAAAACACTGTTATGAATAATGAAATACAGTTGGGTTATTGATTTATTTAGTTAGTATTGTATTTGTGGTTGGAGCCTATTTGTGTTGTGATTTTGCAGATATTGAGAATGTATGTATTGTATGTATGTATGAGAATGTTTCTATTGTTTTGTTATTACTCCAATGTTTTAAGTTATGTGTTTGGACCCCAGGAAGAGTAGTCTTTCACCCATGGGTGTGGACTAATGGGGATCCATATAATAAACAAATAAACAAACATACTGCTCTGCGTTGAACAGTGACTTCACCCAGAGTCAAACGCACAGAGGTCATTGAGACACCCAGTGTTGTAGTCGAGTCACTAAATCTCAAGTCCGAGTCGAGTCTCGAGTCCCCAGTGTTCGAGTCCAAATCCATGTCCGAGTCACCAAAGAAGAGTCCGAGTCGAGTCCCCATTATCCTAGTCCGAGTCCAAGTCATCAAGGTTGAGTCCACTCCACTCTGGCAGTTAAAGAGCTGAAATACAAATAAAAAAAGGTCTACATTAAACATAAATGACACAGCGGTCACCATTTCAGTTGGTGTTTATTTACTTTGTGACACAATAATAGCCAAAAAAAATGCACTAGCCATCAATATCTTATGCCAAATGATTAGGGCCTATTACAAAAAAAAAGATAACTGTATTTATCAATTAACAAGTCTGAGTCCTCGTCTGCAGTCAATGCTACTACAACACTGCCCTGTTGACGAACCAATGGGGGAAATAATAATAATAACTGGACTTTGGAGAAGTCTTTATTCGGCATGCAGGCAGACACACACATGCGATGGGCGGCACACACACAGGAACACACACACACACATGCAATTAGGTGGGTCAACGATGCGATTGAGTCTCTGCACTTGACCCATCCCGTCGTCCTTCCCCCCCAAGGGCAGCCAGGAGCAGATGGGGGACCAATCCAAGTGCTCCTGTCCATCTTCGTCAGGGACAGCGTTAGCGATCTGTTGAGAGTTGAGCATGTTTTTCCTTTGGGTTTCTCTTATCGGGAGGGGGGGGGGGGGGACCCTTGCAAGCACGGGGAGAACATGTAAACACCACACAGAAAGGCCTGGGAGATACCCCGCCTGGGTACCTGGCAACGCGGAAACCTGGTCCCCAAGCTGTAATCGAACCCTGGACCTTCTAGCTGTGAGCAGTGTTAACCCCACCATGCCGAAAAAGATACAAGTCGAAGAGGAGGGACTGAGTAGAGGAGAAGAGGAGGGACTGAGAAGTGGAGAAGAGGAGGCGACCGCCTTACCTACACCAAGGCCCCGCCAGAGATGTCATTTCACAGCCACGATGTGTGTGTGATATCGTCACTCTCCGGGGAGGATAGTTGTGTCACCAATCAAACCGGTGAGTCTCTTAATCGCTCAGCCCGACTTCTAGACTATAGTTTGCCACAACAAGCAGCTGCACTATTTTCTGTCACAAACACTAGCTTTTTCTGTTATTGATCTTCTAATGTCGCTTGTGTGCCTGTGGTTTTTAGACCCCCCTCCTTATCCGCAACTCCAGACGTTCGTATGTGGAGCTGTGGTGAGGCCCTCTAGTTGAGCTCATGTGCTTGTCAGAGGATGTCTAACATCTGACATCGCATGCGAGGTTTTCCCCTTTTCGCTTGTCAGCTGTTCAGGGGGGTTGCAGATAAGCGCTGTGACTGCAAGCCTCTGCTAATCACGTCCTCATAAGAAATTTGCAGATTGCACTGCCGATGTGTTTTTTCGAGGCGATGTTGAGAAAACAGATGGAATTGGATTGTGCGAAGCAAAAAGTGGTTTCCTGAAAGAGTGTGAAATAAAATAGAATAGTGCGACTGCCCCACTGCTCACCCATTTAAGAATTGTATTTATTGAACCTTTATTTACCCAGGCAGGTCAGTTAAGAACAAATTATTATTTTCAATGACGGCCTGGCGAGAGGACAAAAGGTCCCCTCGAAGGGTAACAGGGGAAGGGGACAAAAAATGGATAATAATAATAAATAAATGTATTTTATTAAATGTATTTTAATATTTATTAAAATATATTTCTTTATCTTAAAGAGACATACACAAAGAATGCATTCATTGCATTCCAAAGAGGTGTCAGCGAACATTAAATATAGCCAAAGCACGGATAATTGCTTTTTTGTGTGATATTTAGATGTTTAGTTGTGAGAGTGACGAGAGTGAACTGGGATATTATAGGGCTGGGTTCTCCAGTAGCTATTGAACCATCATCACCACTGCTAACGGTACAGGAGCGGGGGTCACAGGGGCAACATCCCCCTCTGCAGAAAACAAAGTGGTCATTCTGACATTCTGAATTCTCAAATTGTGGTTTCTCCGATGAATGTTGTAAATTCTGCAAATATGACAACGTTTGTATTTACCCTTTTGCTTGGGATCTTGTTTTCTGGGGTTGACAAGGAGCTTACCTTGTTAGTTTAACCCTTTCACTGCCACACTACAGAAGGTTAACCCTTTACTCACACCGACGGTTACGGTAGTGCACGGTAGTGTGTCAGTGAAAGGGTTAACCTGCTGTTGTGTGGCAGTGAAAAAACGGTTAACCTTCTGTGTATTGTTGTCGCAGTGAAAGGGTTAACCTGCTGTTGTGTGGCAGTGAAAAAACGGTTAACCTTCTGTGTATTGTTGTCGCAGTGAAAGGGTTAACCGTTTGGTAGTGCGGCAGTGAAAGGGTTAAGAAGTTATTTTGAGATTACTTCTGTCCAGTATGTTTCTGGATATGGCGGCACATGCATCTAAATTTGACCAGGTAACACATTCACAGGTTTTTAGATGTCTGGTTTTCTTGAGAAAATTATGAGAAAATAACTTTTTGGTCATGATAAAATTACAAGGAATAACTAGATGGACTGTTCACACCCGTGGACCCACAAGATAGTATTGAGTGATTCTCAGTGACCCACACATCAGGTTCTGTGTAAATTGAAACTTTGTCTTTTGTTGATTATAAGCAAGGGAAACTTGCTTAACATACTATTCTCTCTCAGGGAGATGTCCAATTTTAGTGAGTTCTAGAAATATTATATTATGAGGCAATTAGGAACGTAAGGTTATTCTATAACCCTAGTTATATGAGTATAGCGAGCGCTCTGCTCTTAGTGGAACTATCCAATCTAATATTGAAAATAACTTTCACATGTACACACCCCTATTCACCTCCGCCTGGCCACACCCACATCCGCTCCTACATAAGCGGGGTCGTGGCCACACAATCAGCTCCTTCCCAAGTCTTTCACCACCAAAGGAGAAGACCGTGGGGTCCTCAGTGAGTCAGAGCAGATCGCTCGCTATACTCATATAACTAGGGTTATAGAATAACCTTACGTTATAGATCGTATAGCTTACGCTCTGCTCTTTTTGGAACACAGGAGCTGAGCAGAGCAGAAGCTCGACAGATGTACCCGCTGAGGCCCCCCACAACCATCAGAACCGGGGAGGACCCGAGCCCCCTGGACCCCCCTAGTGGAGGACGGGAGGGAATCGGATCCGACTGTGCGAAGAGGGTTTAGCACCTCAAAATGCACAGGGTGAGCAGACCGTGGGACTTACCTTCACTCAGAAGGACCCGCGACCACCCAGGCGCGCATCCCACACGCCACCAGGGAACGGACGGGAAGCAAAAACACCTCCGTCACAGCCCCCAACATCACAGGGTCGAAGAACCCAACCCGTGGCAAGGCCGTAGCAGCGGAGCGCGGAGGAGGTCCCAGCCCTAGGACAACCTGAGGCCCAGGACCCCCCAAGAAAAGGGGCCTGGTGAGGCCAACAAGGCCGCAGCATCGGGGCCCCACCAGACGGTCACTGGTGACATCACCCCCCACATCGCCAGCGTATCAGACAGGGCCTAAACAAGAGCAGACCCTTCCCCCCTGGCACGCTGCTCTGAAGCACTCTAGCTTACTGCACCTGGTATTCTCAGGGGGTCTCCCATCCAAGAACTAACCAGGGCCGAACCTGCTTAGTTTCCGAGATCTGACGAGATCGGGCGTGTCCAGGTTGGCATGGCTGTAAGCCCCAAGAGGCTACCCCCCCACAATACTGTGGGGCCAGATGGCGCGCCGGGGAGACAACCCCCAAGGGGGTTGATCCCTCAATCCAGGCACCAGGACAGAACTCAACCTGTGCCTGGAGCACTGCGGACTAGACAGGCGCCTAAGGGGTCTACTGTGAGAACAGTACCCGGCGGAAGGGGTGTTCGGTATGCTGTGCACCATGTCATGACCTCCACAAACCCGACCCCCCATCCAGCGGGGTCGAGGTTCAAAGGAGAGGCTGACACAATTGGCAGACGTCATGAAAGATACGGGGGCATACTCTCGGGCAGACGGGGTCAAGCCCGGCCTCAACCCGAGAGTCGACTCTGCTACCAACACACCGGAGAACCAACCACCTCCCTATGTTTAGTTTAACAGGAGGCGGTTGTTCCCTTAACCCACCAAGAAAACTTAGAAACATAACTATAAGGGCAACCGAACAACAAAAAGATGCCAGTGAGGGAATAGGTAAGAAACTCTTTCCAACGCATGGTGCTGTTGATAGTAAACCAGGTCTTCTCGTTAAGTGCATTTAACTCATTGACCGCCACGCTTAAGTGCGCGAGAGGGCGCTAGAGCACCACTGCTTTAATCAATGGGAGGACTGGGAGATTTGCGAGTGCTTAAAATATATCTTAAATTATGGCTATGGGTCTAATACACCCGTCGATTATCAGTGAGTTGCTTGCAGTCAACATGTACAAAACGGATTGTTTTTTCATTGGTACTTTTCCGTTTTATACCGTTTTGAATACGAGTATAGTTTTGGTGATTTCTAGTAATTCCAGAGAAAAACGCGATAATAGCCCTTTAGTGGAATACACAAAACACGTTGTAATTTTTCGGCTGATTATCGAATCTTCCTGAAATCAATGCTAGATCATCATTATTGTCCTTCCTCGTGCATACATGAAATGGCACTCGTAGCGCGGCACATAGAGCAAAGCGTAAGCTATTAACGAAATATAACGAAGGTTATCCTATAACCCTAGTTATATGAGTAATAGCAAGCGATTTGCTCTGACTCACTGAGGACCCCACGGTCATCCGCTTCGGCGGTGAAAGACTGGGGAAGGAGCTGTGGTGTGGCGGAGAGAGAGAGCGGATGTGGGAGTGGTCAGGCAGGTGGGCAGGTGTGTACATGTGGTGAAAATGTTCATTTTAGAATATGATTAAAGGGATAGTTCCAATAGAGTAAAGCGCTCGCTATTACTCATATAACTAGGGTTATAGGTTAACCTTCGTTTTTGCTAGTTCAGATCAAACAGAACCCTAAGAACCAAGCAGTCATTTGAACGTGTAGAATAGGTTCCAAGATTCCATTGCAACAGTGTTGCGATGTGAGAGTTTACCAATACGGGCTTAAAAAATAAACAAATGGCGGTCAGGTGGCGTAGCGGAGATTGTGCTCGTCACCAATGCAACAGGCTGCGGTCTCGACTCCCGGAGAGTCAGCATTGCCTTGGCTCGGGCTGATCGCTATACTAACTCGTTTGGCTGAGTTAGGGGAAGGGGAGCCGTGGGTGGGTCCTGGGCGTTGTGGACAGCGACCCCTACAGTTCGGTCGGGGCGCCTGCTCAGCGAGGGTAGGATCTGGAGAGAGGTAGTGCGACCTTCCACACGTTACACTCTCCCAGTGAGAATCTGCGCTGCCAGGCTGGCTGCGCATGTGTCGGAGGAAAGCATGTGACAGTCTCCGGCCTCTCGGACCAACAGTAGGGGGGAGTGCGCGACAACCAGGAAGGGGGTTGGGAATTGGCATAACGACTAACAGTGGGATGGGAGAAAAATCGGAAAAAGAAGGAGGGGGAAAAAGATAATAAAAAAAATAAAATAAAAAATAAACAAATACCAAATGATAGTTGTAGAGCATTGTGCTAGTCTGATACACAAGCTTGAGACGTGACGGCCCCCGTACTACTCTGACGTCACTCAGGAAGTAAACACCGGTCAGGTTGGCAGCATATAGCACTAGACTGTAACGTATCGTCCCTGTAAGATACTTGTATTAAATACCCATCTACGCCCACCTGCCTACCTCTCGTTCTTTCTACATGGTGTCAGACGTTGTGGACACAGTAGTCAACCCGCGTCCGAAAGTGAAAAGCAAAGCACAACCAATGTAGATAGCCTACGGCACAGAATAAAATAACGTGTTTACAAGAAGAAGCCAAATACAGAACACTCAACTCGGTCCATAGCCAGCTGCAGCAACTGTGGAGGCAGCCATGAGCCCAGACGAGAAAGGTGCCCTGCATTCGGTAAACAGTGTCACGGATGTGAGAAAATGAATCATTTCAAGCAGTACTGCAAATCCACTCCAGGGAGTCACAGAGACAATCCACAGCACCAATACAGAAAAAAGCACGCTGTGAACCAGGTTGACAGAACAATATTGTCAGGCGACAGCGACGATTCGTTCTACTGTGATGGAGTCACAGTAGTGACAAACACAGTCAATACTGTGGGATCACCAGCGACACAAAAGAGTGAAATATTCTGCAGAGTCCAGGTCCACGGAATCCCCGTCGAGCTCAAAGTGGACACCGGAGCCAAGTGCAACGTGATATCTCGCAAAACGTTCAACCAAGTGAAATACAAAGAGAGAGTGGATCGCTCCAGGACAGCGAGGCTGGTTGCCTACGGAGGAAATGAAATACACACATTGGGGACAGCAACCCTAGCATGCTACATAACAGATAAGTCCCACTCCCTACAGTTCCACGTGGTGCAACAAGACGTCCAGACGCTGCTGGGTTTACAAGACAGCCTTAGCATGGGACTGGTCACACTCAGTAAGGAGATACACCAGCGACATCTGACAGACGAGGAAAACTTTTCACACAAGATGTTCTTGGAATATTCAGACCTCTTCAAGGATGAGGTGGGTAGGCTCCCCTACACCTACTCCATGAAAATCGACCGAGAGGCCACGCCTGTCGTCAGGCCAGCACGCCGGATCCCAGTCGCTATGCGAGAGAAGGTTAAGATGGAACTGGACAGAATGGCAAGCACAGGCACCATAACACCAGTCTCAGAACCCACTGAGTGGGTATCTTCAATGGTAGCAACCCACAAGAAGAACTCAGACGACATACGCCTCTGCATTGATCCACGAGACCTAAACAAGGCGCTCAAACGCCCACATCACCCAATGCGCACTGTGGAGGAAGTAGCAGCGCACATGCCAAACTCAACCGTGTTCTCAACACTGGACGCCAAGAACTCTTTTTGGCAAATACCGCTGGATCACAAATCATCGCTACTGACTACATTCAGCTCGCCATTCGGACGATTCCGTTTCCTCAGAATGCCCTTTGGCATAAGCAGCGCCAGTGAAGTCTTCCAACACACAATGGAGCAAATTTTCGCAGGATACCCCTGTGCAGTGATAGTCGATGACATTATCGTTGGAGGAAGCAGCGAGAAAGAGCATGATGAAAATCTCAAGAAAGTCCTCGACAGAGCATGTGAAGTCAACTTACGGCTCAACTCCAAGAAATGCAGGTTCAGACTGAAAGAAGTTGGCTACGTTGGACACCTGTTCACAAGTCAGGGTCTTAAGCCAGACCCATCAAAGACGCAAGCGATCAGCGAGCTGCCTGCACCAGAAGATGTAACGGCTCTGCAGCGATTCCTCGGCATGGTAAACTACTTGGCCAGGTTTGTCCCAAACTTCAGTGAAATCTCAGCCCCCTTGCGACACCTAACGCACCATGACACGGAATGGTGTTGGTACAAGCAGCACCAAGACGCATTTGATGCGCTGAAACAATGTCTCTCAAACCCACCCACGCTGATGTACTACGACGTCCGCAAGCCTGTCACACTCACGTGCGACGCTTCCCAGTATGGCCTAGGCGCGGCGTGTCTACAGGACGGTGTCCCAGTCGCTTATGCATCCCGCACCTTGACGGAGACGGAGAGGCGATACGCACAGATCGAGAAGGAGCTTCTCGCAGTAGTGTTCGCATGCTCCAAGTTTAATGACTACGTATACGGAAAGCACATCCTAATCGAAACAGATCATCAACCGCTGGTCACCATCCTGTCAAAGCCCCTACACACGGCTCCAGCCAGACTGCAGCGTATGATGCTTAGACTCCAAAGGTACGATTTTGAGCTGAGGTACAAGAAGGGGAAGGACATGTATCTCGCGGACACGTTGTCACGTGCTCCCAGACAAACCACAGACCGGCTTAGTGGTGAAAAGACAGACTTTGAGGTCATGGCAGTGAGACACATTTCCTCATCACGTCTGAACGAGCTCAAGGAACACACAGAAAGGGACCCAACCCTGCAGAAAATATGCAACATCATCAACCACGGATGGCCTGCGAGGGAGTCGACGCTGCCGGCAGGGGCTCGCCAATACTTTGCATTCAGAGATGAGCTCACAATCGACGATGGCGTCATCATGAAGGGCTCAAGAGCCGTCATTCCCAAATCACTGCAAATGGACTACATCACGATCCTGCACAGAGGCCACCCTGGCACAGAGTCGACCAAGCGCAGGGCGAGGGACATTGTGTTTTGGCCTGCCATGGCGAAGGATATCGAGGAGAAAACGGCATCATGCCACGTCTGCAACAGCACAAAACAACACCAACAAAGGGAGCCACTCAAGCTGCATCCCATTCCAGACTTACCGTGGTCAACCGTGGCGACCGACATCTTCGAGTGGAATGGACGTCACCACCTTGTGCTGGTCGACTCATACTCAGGTTGGTTCGAGGTGGACCTGCTGCGTGACATCACATCCAACACAGTGATAACAAAACTGAAAAGACACTTCGCTGTGCATGGAGCCCCACACAAAGTAATATTGGACAACGGGGCCCAGTACACAAGCCAGCGCTTCAAGGAGTTCGCCTCGGCCTGGGACTTCGACCATGTGACCAGTAGCCCGGAGTTCCCGCAGGCGAATGGACTAGCAGAGAGAGCTGTGCGCAGCGCAAAGCAACTCATGGAGAGGTCCAGACGGGACGGAACAGACGTCTTCCTAAATCTGCTCAACCTCCGTAACGTTCCACGTGACCAGTCACTTGGGTCACCGGCTGAGCGGCTCATGTCAAGACAGACACGTACCACCCTACCCATCTGCAAGACACTACTGGTTCCTAAGGCGAAGGACAACAAGATGATCAAAGCACAGCTCGAGAAGAAACGAAGCATTCAGAAGTCGTGCTATGACAGATCAAGCAGGCCCCTCCAGCCACTGGCCCAGGGACATGTAGTGAGGTTACAGACTCCACGTGGATTCGACCGGATGGGCACAATCAAGAGCATCTGTAAGGAACCAAGGTCCTACGTTGTGGAGTCAGAAGGAGGAGAGTACAGAAGGAATCGGAGACACCTTCTTCCCGTCTCGGAACCGGAACCGCCACAGGGTGACCTCAGCGACCCCTGCGACCCCGATATCACTCTCCAACCTCCGACTGGCCAACCCGAAGGCAACAGTCACCCTGTCACCGAGAAGGCAGACGCTCAACAACACGCCCAGATACAAGAGACTGTTCAAAAGACTAACCCGCACACTCAGTCTCCGTACATCTCACGGGCGGGCCGCGTCTGCAGGCCAAACAGCAGATATATGTAGTGTTTGTCACAAGGACTGTTAAGAAAAAAAAAGAAAAAAAAAGGAGTAATGATGTTCATACTATACACCTGTTGTGTATTACCACTTGAAGTACAGTTAACCTGTGGTTTGTTCAAATAGCCACATGCTAGATATTAATAGTAATCACTTCATGGCGTAATTTGTTATAGCCTACTAGCCTGTAGAGCATTGTTAGTATTTACATTAGAGCACAACTTAAGAGGAAGGATGTAGAGCATTGTGCTAGTCTGATACACAAGCTTGAGACGTGACGGCCCCCGTACTACTCTGACGTCACTCAGGAAGTAAACACCGGTCAGGTTGGCAGCATATAGCACTAGACTGTAACGTATCGTCCCTGTAAGATACTTGTATTAAATACCCATCTACGCCCACCTGCCTACCTCTCGTTCTTTCTACAATAGTTATGCCTTTCAACATACAACAACAATTATAACAACATCAACAACACAACAAAAATGTGGAACAGTAAAACTAGAATGAGGGTGCAAGGGCAACGCCCCAAAAACCTGCGACATTTGACAAATGCCAACAAACATTTTATAGAATGTACCAATTGCTAATTCTATGTGAAAAACAATACTCCTGTATAAATAGCTTCTTGTGATATACACTTGGTTTTAGTTTTTGTTTGGTATTTCATTTCATTTCAACCTTTATTTAAAATCGTAAGCATCTGAGGTTTCCCTCATTTACAGAAACAACGATTGTACAGTACATAATAAAAACAATATTCACAGAAATTTAAACACCAGAGTAAAAAATAAATAAAAAAACATTTAAAAATCATTTAAAAAGATCAACTAAAACAGTTACAGGTAGTCACACAATGGTCTGAAATCATACGTTTAAACATTCCAAGGGAAGGGAGAATCTCCAATTTCAGCGAGAGTTGAAGGACATTCCATGAGTTAGAGGCATCAAAGGAAAGGCTGACTTCCCTAGCTCAGAACAAATTTGAGGAACCCTAAGAACCATCCAGTCATTCGATCAAGTTGAATAGGTTCCAATATTCCAATCTAACAGTGAGGAGATATAAACAGGTTGTTTACCAATAAGGGCTTTAAAAATAGATAAATACCAGTGTTTGTTGCGCCTTTTTGCAAGAGACGGCCAACCCACCCTATCATACAGGACACAATGGTGAGTATCATACCAGTTATAAATCTGTGTCAATCAATGTCATGTTGTGATTTTATTGATTGATTTTCTAGAATTGATTGATTGATTGATTGATTGATTGATTGATTGATTGATTGATTGATTGATTGATTGCTCAATCACCTATGTATGACGGGATTGCTCTCTATTTGGCGCCTGTGTTGACGTAGTCGTGTCCTGTACCAGTCCAGCAGTGGTGGAAAGTAACTAAGTATTTTTACTTAAGTACTGTACAATTTCGAGCTACTTGTACTTTACGTGAGTATTTTCATTTTAGGGAACCTTATACTTTTACTCCACTACATTTATCTGAACCCATCAGTTACTAGTTACTTTGAAGAAAAATATTTTGCATAGAAAACTAGGCAAGAATGTATAAAGATTATATACTTTCTAAGGCTGTCAAAGTTAACACGTTATTAACATGTTAACACACAATTCTTTTAACGCCAGTATTTATTTTTTTTAAATATATATATAATAATTTTTTTCTAGACTTCACTCAGGTGTGTTATTGATACTCTCGTTGATACTATGTTTGTTTGTGACTCAAAGTGTGTGAGAGAGAGAGAGAGAGAGAGAGAGAGAGAGAGAGAGAGAGAGAGAGAGAGAGAGAGAGAGAGAGAGAGAGAGAGAGAGAGAGAGAGAGAGAGAGAGAGAGAGAGAGAGAGAGAGAGAGAGAGAGAGAGAGAGAGGGGGGGGGGGGGAGATGAGGAAGGGGCAAGAGAGAAAGAGGGCTGGGAGAGTGCGTGTGTGAGAGAGAGAGGGGGGGTGCGGGGGGGGGGGGGGTGAGTCCTCAGCCCTTATGTGGGTGAATGTAATAAGTTCCTAACGTTTTCTTCCCCCTATTATTTCATGCACACTTTATTAATTGTTTTAAATTATTATTTTCTTTTAAGTTATTTTGTGCATCACTCTGTTTTGAATTTGATGCAAATTTGCAATGCATGAGGGTCATCCTTTTGTGTTAAATGGCTGCATAAAGCAAGCATTTGTTGACTCTCTAAGAGTATTAAAACTTGAAAAAGATCTGTTTAAGGTAGATTTAGAACAGATACAAAATATGTGATTAATTTGTGATTAATCGCGAGTTAACTATGGACAATCATGCGATTAATCAGATTCAATATTTTAATCGATTGACAGCCTTATTACTTTCACATTTGAAGCCTGGCAACTTCAAGAAGACGTAATAAGTGCAGCATAGCTGGACCACATACCACTTTAACATAACCTTTAATCAGAGCAGCATAACTAGACCACATACCACTTTAACATAACCTGTAGAGGTCAATGGATGGAGGCTGGAATGCTCTCAAGCACTGGAATACACAAATGTCATGTGAATGCATACTTTAACTTTAGATACTTAAGTACATTCAATTGCAAATACTACTTTTACTTAATTTGAATGGGGACTTTTACTTTGACCAGAGTACTGATTTATCTGGGTATTTTTTTTTAATACTTTTACTTAAGTAAAGGAACCGTGTACTATTATTAATTCCGCTATTATCTGGTTTTTCGCCCAACAGGCATAATATAGGACACACACGGAAATCTAATCTAAAACGTTAGACATTAGGGATATTAATTCTAACCAGAATGATTAGTGTTGTGAAGGGCCAGATTAAACCGAATATATATATTTATTTATATATATATATTTAATTGTATTTGTATATTCTCTAATATTCCCTGATATCCCTTGTATATTCCTTGTACAATATGCATTGAATATCCATTCTAGCCTACTGAACATCCCATAATAGTCTCCATTCTACTATTGGTCGAGACCTTGGTGCCAGGCTGCCATACCCCTCAGACCCAGTTCAAACGTACCGCTCGACATGTACGAACAAGTCCTAGTTCCGCGTAGGAATTTGGCTACCGCACCACTAATGGGACTATTTGTTCATAGTGCGTATATATACTGCGCTACTAAAGTAGGACTTTCTTTTCAGTCCAGTTTCTTACTCTCCAATAGAGTCACAGACGTAAAGCCTCCCCGCGACGCCACGTGTGGGAGTAAGGCCAAGTTCGCCTACCATCGGTATTGAGACATCGTGTATATTAATATTTGAATAGTCATATTTGGCACTATATCGTCGAGTTGGACGTAGTCTATTAAGCTAATAATAGTCTGTTAATATATAGTGCTTCGTGCGGTGAGAATACTACCGTAGTCAGTACCCCATCGTTTCGGGCAGAGAACTGGCTGCTTACCCAGGGTGGTTGACCCTATGTGAAGCTGCACCCGAGGAGCCCCAGAGCCGACGAGCGAGTGGACCTGTATACCGGATTATTCTACCGACGACAGCCCGCCTTCCCAGGCACGGATTATGCTTTGGATACTTTGATTATTCCATGGATAAAGACCCCCGACACTGCCGTGTGTTGGAACCCCCCCCCCTGGAGAGGACGCAAGGTGAGGAGACGCTCTGCAAGACGAGGTCGCTTCACGTCTCTCCCCCGTGGACCGGAGAGAGCCGGCCCACAAAGAGTCCACCTGCTTTCATCTGTGGTCCAAGGATCGCCGGCGCATTGAACGGCACTACAGTGGGTTCACCTGGGATACCCTTGGCCGGACGAGGCAGCCGGATTCTACCCCCCCCCCCCTCCTACTCCTGTCGGCTTACAAGCGACCGGATTAACCCCCTCTAGTGTATCTAGTATAATCATTAAAGTATCATTGCTGTTATTCCTTAACTATTCCAGGTCGTATATTTACCACCTGCGCCTTCAGAGATTGGACATTCTCTATTGATATACCAACGAATACTCCTTGCCATAAAAGTGCATACTATTTCAATTCATAAATGTAATTAAGTGATTAAGTGCTTATTCTACACACCATCGCTGTGTAGAAATAAAGACCTGTTTCTAATTCGTACATTTGTGTTGGATCCGTTTCATCTACGTGAGAGTGTTCATGATAATATATTTATGCCGTGTACTGGGTGGCCGAATATTAAGTACAAAGGTAGTGGTAGTAAGTATCATATCTAGTAATACAGTCAGGGAATTGTACCCCTCAGTTACAATTGGTCCTTCGAGCCGGATGGTAATTAGTGTAATATTAATATAGTGTTATTAATATTGAAATGGCCTATGATGAACACTCCACGAAACGATCCTCCTAACCAACGCCCGCAGCGCGAACGACGGCTCCCTCAGTACTTAGAGGCTTACGCTGTCAGTCAACAACCTAGTCTTCTACTAACAGTAAACGCGGTAAAACTAGAAAGTAAAAGTATGTCTAACCCCAACGCCCAGACTACCCCGACCATAGAGGCCCCTACGGGCTCTAATGTAACTGACCAAGTTCACGGTGGGGACCAGTGGGAACCAGACATGACTTCACACCCCGCCAGTACTGAAGAAGTAGTCCCCGATGAGTCCCGGGAGGAATACAACGCTACCGAGAGAGAACTCGGCACGGAAGAAGACGGGGAGAGCACCGTGGAGATAGAGCTCCAAGGCTCCGCAAGGAGTACCCCGAGGGAAGGCTCCCCTATACAACTGCCTTCTCCCAGCGAGGCAGAGAGGACCCTACAGCAGGCCTGAACGCCGCTGCTGAACGCGACCGACTGCAGATCCAGCAGCGAAGCGAACACGAGCAGATACGTCTAGAAATAAGACGCATTCAGATGGAAGAGAATGTGGCCCGAGAACGAGCCGGTGCTCAACGGGACGCAGCGCGCGACAGACAGCAGTCGCAACTAATAGAACAGCTGATCAGACGGACAACACCCTCTCCCTCCGCCAGAGGCTCCAGGAACTCGTCTAGACACACCTCCAGGGCGGCATCCCCTAGCCGAGTAAACAACCCTGAACTTGACCAACAGACGAGGTCTATACCCCCCACAGACCACCTCCCCCCACCGGTCCAAGCGAGACCTAGCAACCGGGAAGGAGCAGCATATCCTGTGGAGAGGCTAAACCAGAGACTACAAGCACTGGATGACCTAACTGAAGACGAAGAGGAAGAGGAGGAGAACCACGCCCGAAGACAGCACAGTACTCTACCGGACCAGGAGGTCCGGTACAGCCCAGGCTATACTCCCGCGGAGCTGCGCTACAGACCCCCGACTCTATACACGGGTGAGCACGACGCACGACCCGCACCGAGGAACAGCACCTGGACAAGCGGGCCATGGTACACTGCCGGTACCAGCCCATTCCAAGGAGCGGGAGGAGACTCGCCTAGGAGGCCTCTCCCCCAACGCTCGCCGATGTATCCACAGTCAGCGTCATACATTGGCACGCCTATGGTACCCGACTTCACCCAAGAGAACCGGGCCCAGTATACAGAACTCCGCATGTGTCTGGAGACCATGTTGGTGGATGTATTGGATGAACGCCACAAATACGCCATCCTACTGAAGCACTTAAAGGTACCCCGCGCACATAATATAGCGCTCGCCTACGCGACTTCCACCACCCCATACACAGCAGCGCTGGTAGCATTGGACCAGAGGTATGGGCGCATATGGGATTACGTGATCCAGGAGATCCGACACATCGACCGCTTACCCCCAGCAATAGACAATCGAGCACTGGACGACCTGTCCATCAGAGTGCAGTCCCTGGTAGGGATGTTGGGAGCGCAAAGAGAGAAGGGGAGGCATGAACTTTACGCCAACTCAAATGTGGAAAGGATCCTGGAGAAGCTGCCGCCCGCTCGTCAGGAGCGCTTTAGGCGGCAGAGGGACCACAGAGACCCGAATGGCCCCGAACCGAACCTCCTCGATCTAGCAGACTTCCTGGCGAGAGAAGTCAGCAGCCTACGGCTAGATACATTCGGACGGAGCACCCCTGGCTCCAGAGAAGGAACCAGACGACTAAATGATGGAAGAAGATCGGTGACTGTGATGCACCAATCGGAGTCAGTACCGAGCAGCAGGAGCCACAGTACCCCCTCCAGAATGGAGAAGTGGAAGATAGTGTGCCCCTACTGTGAGAAAGAACACTGGCTAGCGCAATGTGACTCCTTCCCCAAGCGGAACGCGGAGGAAGCAGGTCAATGGATAAAGTCCAACAAGCGCTGTTTTCGCTGTGCGCGCTCACACATGGCAGCCGAATGCCGCTTAAAGAAAAGGTGCACCAAGTGCGATGGAGCCCATCTGGACATACTTCACGACAGTAACAGACGGCGCCCTTCACCTGCACCATCCAGCCGCAAAGCGAGCGTCATGTACATCGATCCCGCCAGCAGCAGTGGAGCCCGAGTACTCCTAAAAGTAGTGCGTGTGACACTAAGCTACCAGAATAAAGTCCTGGACACTTACGCCGTCCTCGATGACGGGTCAGAGAAGACCCTGCTGCTCGCCTCCGCTGCGGCCCAGCTAGGGCTGCGGGGAAGCGAAACCCAAATGACAATTCGGACAATAAGACGAGATTTGAAGACGATAAAGGGCGAGAATGTCTCATTCTCTATCGCAGCAAGCGGCCAGCCTGAGCGACGGTACCAGATTGCAGACGCTTTCACCAGCCAAGAAATAGGACTGTCGCGGTACACATACCCCGTCGCCAAGCTGATGGAGAAATATGCACATCTGCGCAAGTTACCGATCCCGCTCATAGACAATGCTATGCCGACCCTGTTGATAGGCTCCGACCATGCAGACCTCATTGTCCCGATAGACCGGGTTCATACCGGACCCCGAGGCTGCCCTGCAGCAGTCGAGACCCGTTTGGGATGGACTCTCCAAGGCCCGCTCGCCAAATCTCTCAACCGAAGTACAGCCACTAGATGTCTCCACTCCCGAGTCACAGAGGGAGAAACCGCACTCCTGCAACACGTAGAGCGGCTATGGACCTTGGAACAAATGCCCTTTAAGAACGGAAAGAAAGACATTCGCTCTAAAGATGAAATTTACGCAATTCACCTCCTCGAGACAGGGACCAAGAGAGTCCCGGTCAACGGCGTGTTGAGATACGCCACGCCACTCCTGCGGCGAGAAGGAATGCCTACTTTCCACGCCAAGACAGACGCCACAGAACGGTACCTGCTGAACACGGAGCGGCGCTTAGCCAAGAACCCCGCCCAAGAGGGTGTATACCGCGCCGAGATTGAGAAGCTCATCACAGCGGGACACGTCACAAAGATGGACATTAAAGAGGCTGACCAGACCACTGAATCGTGGTACGTGCCCCACCACAAGGTCCATCACAACGGTAAAGACCGCATAGTATTTAACTGCAGCTACCAGATCGGATCCCAAAATCTGAATAAAGAGTTACTGCCCGGTCCCACACTCGGCCCCTCCCTACTCGGCGTTCTACTCCGCTTCCGCCAGGAAAAGGTGGCCATCAGCGGGGACATTAAAGGAATGTTCCTGCAGGTGAGATTAGTAGAGGCGGACAAGCCCCTGTTACGGTTCCTATGGAGAGAGAAGCCAGGAGATGAGCACCCAGCCATCTACCAATGGGAAGTCCTCCCCTTCGGAACGACGTGCAGCCCCTGCTGTGCGACATTTGCACTACAGAAACATGTAGCAGAGGACCCAGCAGCGGACGAAGAGGTCCGACACAGCGTAAAGAACAGCTTCTACGTAGACAACTGTCTACAAAGCCTTTCAACCCAGGAAGAAGCCGAGGCTCTCCTGATTAAACTCCGCGCCTCATTGATCAAAGGCGGCTTTGATCTCAGGCAGTGGGCCAGCAGCGATCCGCAAGTACTGCGCAGCCTCTCCTCCGAGGACAAGGCAGCCAGCAGCGAGACCTGGATGGCTACAATCCCGGGAGAAACCCAGGAGATGACCCTGGGATTGGTGTGGCGATTCGAAACAGATTCGCTTCACTACAGACACAAGCCCCTGACTACGGAGCAGGGAAAGACGGAGTGTGTACACAACACTCGCCCGACAATATGACCCGCTAGGATGTATTCTACCGTACACCACCAGGGCAAAAATGATTGTACGAGCATTGTGGGACAAGGACCAGGGCTGGGACGACCCCATTCCCGCACACCTTGCATCCACCTGGAGAGAGTGGGAGATGGAGCTCCACTCACTCCCAGGCGTTAATATGCGCCGAAGCTACTTCCCACCCACGGTGAGGCCAGAGACATGTAAAATGGACTTACACGTCTTCAGTGACGCCTCAGAGGTCGCATACGGATCAGTAGCCTACTTGCGGGCCCAAGACCAGGGGGGAGAGATCTACACAGCATTTGTCCTCGCCCGCTCGAGAATAGCCCCACGCAAGCAACAATCTATCCCACGTCTAGAGCTCTGCGCAGACAGTGGGTTCACCTGGGATACCCTTGGCCGGACGAGGCAGCCGGATTCTACCCCCCCCCCCCCTCCTACTCCTGTCGGCTTACAAGCGACCGGATTAACCCCCTCTAGTGTATCTAGTATAATCATTAAAGTATCATTGCTGTTATTCCTTAACTATTCCAGGTCGTATATTTACCACCTGCGCCTTCAGAGATTGGACATTCTCTATTGATATACCGACGAATACTCCTTGCCATAAAAGTGCATACTATTTCAATTCATAAATGTAATTAAGTGATTAAGTGCTTATTCTACACACCATCGCTGTGTAGAAATAAAGACCTGTTTCTAATTCGTACATTTGTGTTGGATCCGTTTCATCTACGTGAGAGTGTTCATGATAATATATTTATGCCGTGTACTGGGTGGCCGAATATTAAGTACAAAGGTAGTGGTAGTAAGTATCATATCTAGTAATACAGTCAGGGAATTGTACCCCTCAGTTACAATTAGAATATTATATTGCAGACAGCTTTAATAATCATTTTATTTCTGCTGGCTCAATCTTTGATTCTAGCAACTCAGGGATGATCGCTGCAGAAGGAGAGCCAGGTCCTCCGCCACTTGACCCTGATCAACTGTTCACCTTTGCCCCCATCTTGACCTCTCAGGTTCACAAAGCTTTAATGAGCCTAGATGTAAAGAAATCTTCAGGCCCAGACAAGATAGAGCCGTTCTTCTTCAAAGTTGCTGCAGGTCTGATTGCAGAACCCATAACCTCTATTTTGAATCTCAGTCTTTGTGCTGGTGAATTACCTAGCTCATGGAAGTCGGCCATGGTTCTCCCCTTGTTAAAGGGCGGAGACCCCTCTGACCTAAATAATTATCGCCCTATTTCCAGACTGTCTGTAATGGCCAAAGTATTTGAATCTCTTGTAAACAAACAACTGAAAAAGTTTCTAACTGACCATAATATTCTTAACGAGTCTCAGTCAGGCTTCAGATCAGGCCATAGTACAGTACTACTTCAGCCACTATGCTAGTCTCAAATGACATAATTGAAGCACTAGACAAGAAAAAACGCTGTGCAGCATTGTTTGTTGATCTGTCTAAAGCTTTTGATTCTGTGGATCATGCATTGCTACTGCAGAGGCTTGGCTGCATAGGTCTTGGTAAAATGGCTTTGAGCTGGTTTAAAAACTATCTATCTGAAAGAACTCAGTGTGTATCAGTAGAAGATTATACCTCAGCTGCTCTTACTGTAAACAAAGGTGTTCCACAAGGTTCTATTTTGGCCCCTGTCTTATTCTCCATCTTTATAAATGAACTAGGAAATGGGATAAACCCAGCACGTTTTCATTTATACGCAGATGATACAGTTGTTTACACAGTCTTTAACTCAGGCCATAGAGCTTCTACAGGATGCTTTTAATACACTGCAACACTCCTTGCTAAGGCTAAGACTGGTCCTTAATGCAAAAAAGACCAAGTACATGACCTTCTCTCGCTCTCAAGCTAATACAGCTGTCCCTCCGATTCTGACACTGGAAGGGACATGCCTTGACAAAGTAACATCCTACAAATATCTGGGCATATGGATTGATGACAAGATGGCCTTTGATGTTCATATTGGGAACCTACTGAGAAAACGTAGACCTAAACTGGGCTTTTTCTTCCGTCTAAAGAAATGTTTCCCGTCTGAAGCCAGGAAGAGAATTGTGCAGAGTTCCTTTCTGCCTGTATTAGACTATGG
The DNA here is from genome assembly GCF_963971535.1 of Notolepis coatsorum. Taxonomy (NCBI): domain Eukaryota; kingdom Metazoa; phylum Chordata; class Actinopteri; order Aulopiformes; family Paralepididae; genus Notolepis; species Notolepis coatsorum. The sequence continues at coordinate 78,807,562 of NC_140183.1, forward strand.
CGATGTAATCTATATGCATGCTCCTTCCTCCCTGCTTAAAAAGCTAGATTCTGCGTACCATACTGCCATACGTTTTGTAACGGGTGCAGGCTCTCGCACCCACCACTGCACTCTGTATCAGTCCTTAGGATGGTCCTCTCTGTACCAAAGAAGACAATCACACATGTTGATTTGTATCCTTAAGTCATTGCTAGGTAAGCTGCCCTTATATATCTCCAGACTTCTGTCCTTTTATACTTGCTTTTTTAATACCAGACGAGCAGCAAATGGGATGCTTTTAAATGTTCCTTTGATGCAGTCAGAGCTTGGTAAAGCTACATTCTCCCACTATGCTCCCCTTTTATGGAATACGCTGCAAGTAAAACTTTGTCTAGAGGCACTTCCTACTGTAAATGCAATGGGACATTCCTGGATAAATAAAGGATAAATAAAATAAAAAATTAATGAAAACTTTATTTAACAGATTGCAGAATGGGTACAATACAGTACGGCTCAATACACACAATTGTTAAGGGGATGCAGACCAGAGAAAGACATTTGTCTTGTTTACATCAGGGTCCCCCATTTTCAATTCATAGTGACATTTATGACATACACGACATACATGACATCATGACATTTATGACATAGGGACATACATGACATACAGGTATATAGTACTGTTACATTTGTGACATATACGATATGCAAATATACAGTACTGTTACCCAGAATCCTAACAGATAATATATACATATGATGGGGAGGAGACTGTACATTAGGAGGGGGTGGGTAGGTGGGAGAAAATATATACATACAGTGGGGAGGAGACTGTCCATTAGGAGGGGGTGGGTGGATGGGAGGGGGGATTTGGACATTTACGGTGGCCAGAGTGTTCTAACAGCTAGACACTGCCAAAGCAGATGAAGTAATGAGCCTTGGTTACCAGATTTGTGCGCCAGAATAAATCCTGGTGTTTATTGTCCATCACAGGGTGAGTATTTGATATACAAATGCTTTTGGGTGAAGTGCTCCTTTAAAATAAGCATTAGACATCAAACAGAATGCTCATGCTTTCTAACAATTCAATATCCAGCTACAACTCCTCAGTCTTTTATTCTCGTTTTCAATCATGTTGATTCCAAATACTTCTCTGATCAGCACTATGAATTCCACGTTAACTAAACCAAACTACAGTGTTGTTGTTGTTGTTGTTGTTGTTGTTGTTGTTGTTGTTGTTGTTGTTGTTGTTGTTGTTGTTGTTGTTGTTGTTGTTGTTGTTGTTGTTGTTGTTGTTGTTGTTGTTGTTGTTGTTGTTGTTGTTGTTGTTGTTGTTGTTGTTGTTGTTGTTGTTGTTGTTGTTGTTGTTGTTGTTGTTGTTGATGATGATCAAACAAAATGTCTGGGGCACCCATGTGTATTGCAGTGTGTCATTAGACATGGTTTCACATACAGTAGTGCTTTGTGGCAAAGCTGACAGAAAAGAGGGTACATTTCCATCAGCTAGACATCTGGGCCAGGCGTAGTCGGTGACCGTTTTTCTACAGAGTTGAGAAACGTCAGCAAGTGATATTATCGCCTTCTCACCTCAGCCCCCTCAACTCTCACAGCGGATTCAGATTCACTATTATCTGTTTATTTTTTTGGCCCAACAGGCATAATATAGGACACACAGGGAAATCTAATCTAAAACGTTAGACATTAGGGATATTAATTCTAACCAGAATGAATGAATGAAAACTTTATTTAACAGATTGCAGAATGGGTACAATACAGTACGGCTCAATACACACAATTGTTAAGGGGATGCAGACCAGAGAAAGACGTTTGTCTTGTTTACATCAGGGTCCCCCATTTTCAATTCATAGTGACATTTATGACATACACAACATACATGACATCATGACATTTATGACATAGGGACATACATGACATACAGGTATATAGTACTGTTACATTTGTGACATATACGATATGCAAATATACAGTACTGTTATCCATAGATCCTAACAGAGAATATATACATATGATGGGGAGGAGACTGTACATTAGGAGGGGGTGGGTGGAGACGCCTTCTCATCGCCTTCTCACCTCAGCCCCCACGTTGGATTCTGGTTCAAAACTAACAGTCTGGCAAGGATGGAAAAAAAAACCAGTAAGAACCAGAAGGACAACCTTAAAATCAGAAGGACACAATTATCAGTCAATCACAAAGCCAGTCACTGCAGTCAATTTGCAACAAAATTTTCCTGTTTACGGTTTAACATGAACATTTTCATCTTTTGTCCCGATCTCATTTCCAGCAGTTCTTCAGTATCGGTCACAGACTCCAGAAATGATCAGAATCAACAACCCAGAGTACTCCCACTTCCTGCGGCAGGCGGATATTCTGCGCCGCTCGGGGTCACTCTGCGACGCCGTCATCTCAGTGGAGAGTCAGACGTTCCGGGCCCATCGGCTAGTGCTGGCCTGCGTCAGTAAGACCCTGGCACAGCGGCTCGCCCAGGGGAACGCGGCCGGCCCTCTCCACTGCACCCTGGAGCTCTTCTCCCCGTGCACCTTCCAGCAGGTCTTGGACTTCACCTACACGCAGGCCCTGGAGGTGCCCGTCGACCACCTGCGCCCGCTGCTGAGGGCCGCCCGGCTTCTGGAGATGCGGTCCCTGGAGGAACAGTGTCGGATGCAGCTGGACGGCCTGCATTGTGGGGCCGCGGAGGAGAGAGGCGAGAGGCGAAGAGGAAGTCCGGTTCCGGAGGAGGACCAGGAAGCCGACGGTGACCCCGCCGCGGAGACCCTACCCCGGCCCGACACCGCTGGGGGGTGCACCCGTCCACCGCCCCCCAGGAAGAAGCTGACGACGCCCCCCATGTCAGCAACACCCCACGCCAGAGACAGTGTCATCGCCAGCCCTGCCACCAGCCATTCCTCTCCCTCTCCGCCCTCTCCTTCCTGGGTCTCCGCCAGGAACAAGTGGCACCCTGTGAACGCACTGAGACGGATAGCGCAGAACTATTCCAGCCTGCTGGCCACTCAGTCCCTCCGACCCTCTCAGTCGGTGGTGGTGTACCCGTTCCCCATTTCTGCCCCCCACATGTACCCCCTGCTGACCCCCTGCTCCATTCCGTCCCAGGTCCACGGCGCTGTCATCGGCTACCCAGGCATTCTTCACCCTTATAAACAACACTTTTTCACTAGATCTCCAGAGCTGGGGGACATACTCAAGCAAGGCCTGTCGGACAAAAAGGACCCCAGCCATACGGCATTCGCTGGGACCATTCAAACCAATGGGCAAAGGTAAATCATCATTCTGACATCATTCTGGAGATTAAATATTAATCTTAATTTATATTAATTAATTATTATATATTAATTTCATATCTTCCTATTTTCCACTTACTGAGTGGTTCGGAATCCCCTCATTTGTCTAGTTGTTCTCTGCGTGCCTGTGGTTACAGTTACAGTACCTGACTCGCGGTAGATGTGAGCAACCTGCCGTACTGCACTTTCCTGCTGCAAGAGTTTCCCCCGTCTCCAGTTAACCCTTCCCTCTCACTCCTAGTCAGTCAAGTACGCTATTTAACAGATCAACACCATCGTCATGTGTATAGGGTTGACAGTTTAAGTAGACACAGCACAAGAATATGATCTAGTTCCAATTTCCAATATTTCTCAATGAACATTCGATCACTGTTTAATATTTTGGGGTACATGAATGATAATCAATACATTGGCGTAGTGATTACATGGATTAAAAAGTAGCTTATGCGTTACCATATAGCCCCGTTTTATACCTAAACCAAAGCTGAGTTTAGTTGATTCTGCTATGTTACCTTTATTTTAACCTTTATTTATCCAGAGAAGATATTCCGAGCACTCACATAGATTATTTTCAAAAGATTGCAATGAGTAGAATAAAACTGCACCAAATCTACGCCTACATTCTGGGATTAGATTTTAGATTAAATTTTTTTTGGAAAGTATTTTTCCTCAAATACTGCATGTACAATTTTGAGGTATTACTAGCCGGTATGACTGGACCACTACGGCCATCCTCCCAATTACCATTTGAACTTTGAGGCTTCAGTAGTGCTTGTTATCGAATAAACATTCTTCATTCTTCTCACATGAAGGTTTCAATGCCGAGGGTAAATGAGTGCTGTGGGCTAGACAGGTTTTCTGACAGTTCATATGATGTCGTTGTCTGAGAAGAACTGATTCTAACAATGACTGTTGGATTATTATTTCTATAAACTGTTTATTATGCTGACGGAGGCACATTTTTGGAGAGAAAACGAAGTACTGGAATAGTGATGTTGACCTTGACTAACATGGCAGCGATTGAAGCTTCGAAAGCATTCGGATCAGCCCTATGGACCGCATACCACTTTAACAGACTTTAGGGGTCAATGGATCGAGGTTTGAATGTTCCCAAGCACTGGGATACACATAGGCTACGTTCAGACTGCAGGAAAGTGTAAAAGTAAACAGTATACACAAGGTGCAGTATACACAAGGTACCCTAACTGGCATGATATACGCCATACGTTGTAGTCCGTACATTAAGGTTGACACACTTGGTCCGACATTCCTATTAGTTCTCGAGTTCTGCAGCCGTTAGTTCTCCAATGAAACCGTCTATATCCAGTTGTAATGACGATCTCACCAAATGAAATAACATGTCTGGTTGAGTTGACATAGGTCTACCCCCTGCTGTAGGCCACAAGCCAAACCGAAGGGTGCGTGGTAACCTTTTGTGCCAAGCGCAGCAGAGCGTAAAATCTGGATGTTGGCGTAACCAGAGAGGGTGTGTCGCCCATGTTACACTTTACATCCTTTCAAAAATCTACCCGATACATTCACACCTACAAGATGCCCACTGCCCAGTACACCCACAGTCCTCTACTGTTGACTGATTTGAACAGCTGGCAATTAAGTGGCTTGCTCAAGGATACTTCAGCGGTAGTCGTTTTGGAGGGGAAAATGCTACATCTTCTGGCCGCCAGAGACCAACTCCTGTCATCAAAGAGAAGTCGGCTATTCGGTCCTCGCTCCACAATGGTGGAATGAACTTCCTACCACAATCAAGACAGCCGAAAACTCGCCAAAATGTTTCGCTGTCGACTAAAAATACACTTCTTAAATGTAAAAGGAAACATACCGTCTTCTGCTGTTATGCACTTTGCTACTAAGGAAATCTACCTTGCCTATATTACTACCTACTATGCTAATATGTCTATACTACTATACACTCAAGACTGTAGCACTCAAGTTCAACACTGTTTGACGAACAATGTTACTTATCCTTAGCTGTTAGCTGCCAGAGTTGTACCCTTCCTGCTGACTTGTTGTACAGAACTTGAAAGTCACTTTGGCTGAAAGCGTCAGCTAAATGACTAAATGCAAATGTATTCAATCACCTGGACGTTCTTTTCTCTAGCCTCCATGCTGCCACTGCACCCATGACTATACTTGTGGTTATACTGCATGTATTATAGATATATACTTGTAAGGGTATATAGCAGTGTACAGTACAGTAGAACTCATCATAGTACTGTAGGAGAGTCCCCCAAATATCTCCCCACCCACTAATAGGCTGTTTCAGTCCAAGTCATAGACACTGTCTGGCCCTGTCTCTGGAACGCAAACACATGTACGTACAACATCTCTCTGTAGCTTGATTACAACACCTCTCTGTATCTTGAATATAATACCTCTCTGTAGCTTGAATACAATACCTCTCTGTAGCTTGAATACAATACCTCTCTGTAGCTTGAATACAACACCTCTGTAGCTTGAATACAACACCTCTGTGAGGATTCTGTGAGGATTGGCCCATTCCTCGCCACACGCTTCTTCAAGGTACTGTGATGATTGGTCCATTCCCCGCCACACACTTCAGGAGCCAATTTCCATCACGCACCTGTTGTAGTTGGTAATTAGCGCTCCAGAGGCTTCATATACTCGGGCCTTCTATCATTCGTTGTCGGGTCGTTTTGGATACTACTGCTATTGCCTGTTCCCCCCCGTTGTTGTGCCTCGTCTACTTCTTCTCCAGGACATCTTTGGAAGTCGCCGCTGGTGTATATCTCGATCATCCGTTGGAGCTGTGCCTCGTTGCCCGCTTTACGCGTTTGCGCTTTGGTGAGTTTTTGGAAACAAACCTTTTGGATTATCTGTTTTTTGTGTGTTTGGATAACACTGAAGAAATACCGTTTTTGTTTTGTACTGGACTCAGCTAATTTGTGTGTTAGGAATAACACTGAAGAGGGCGGCTATGTGGCGTAGTGGGCAAGGCGCTTGCCACGAAATCTGGAGACGCTGGGCTCGCCTGTTCGAGCCCAGCGCTCCACATTTGCTTTCAGTTTAGCTGGTCGTCCGTACTAATACACATTGGCCGTATTAGGGGGTGGGAAACTGATGGGTGGGGATCGGGCATTGTGGACAGCGACTCCTACAGGTCGGTTGGTGCGCCTGCGCAGTGGAATCAGGAAGTGTCCGGGGCAGCGTGAGCCTCCCACGCGTTACTCCTCACCACTGAGAGATCGAGCTGCGCAGGTGAAAAGATGCGACTGCTGTTACCTCAAGTACCGGAGGGGACTTGTGCTATGTATGACTTAGTCCACATTGCAGCCGGCTTGTGGGAGGCAAGAAACAGCGTTCATGACAGGGGAGGGTTGAATTGGATGATACGAAATTGGGATGAAAAAAAAAAAAAAGAAAAAAAAAAAGAATAACACTGAAGAAGTACCGTTTTTGTTTTGTACTGGACTCGGCTAACTTGTGTATTGGTACACCGAAGATCAAGTCACTTGTGATTTAGACTGGACTCAACTAAGGAGGACTGAACTGCACTGCCTCTGTGTTCAGTTGGATTGATTATTGACCACTCTCTCTCTCTCTCCGTTTCCTCCGCCTACGCCGATTCCCCACCTCTAAACCGGGAGGATCTGCAGAGCCGCAGACAACTCTGCCGAAAGCATTCTCCTTTTTGTTAATTCTGATTTGTTATTTGGCTCATTTTTGATTCTGTAATAAATACGCCCTAGTGTTTGGCTAACTCTGAACTACCTGTCTGTGCCGTGCTGTTGGGGTCGGTTTCAAACCATAACATTACGACCCGACCATGACGACCCCAGCCGACACAGACAGAGTCAGGGCAGCGTTGGCGGTCCAGATCGAGTTGGTCAAGGACCACACCCAACAGTTGAGTGCGGCTGCGGCTGCTATACAGGACCTCCGGGCCCAGGTCCAGCTCATTCTGGATGCCCTTGACACTCTCTGGCCACCCAGCAGACTACCCAGGGTAATCAGCAGGCTGTTATTCTGCACCAGCTACAGGCTCTCAGTACAGCATTAAACACTCTGCTTTTAAACCCACCTGTCCCAGGAGTCTCAGCCAGATCACCACCCGCAGCCGCGGCAGACCTCGCACCTCGGGAGCCCCGTCTCTCCGAACCACGTCTGTTCGAGGGTAACTTCGAGGATTGTGCCACATTCATCATGCAGTGTGAGTGGGTTTTCCTTCATCAACCCAGCCGATTTTCGTCAGAGGGAGCCCGAGTAGCCTACATGACTAACCTGCTCACGGGCCGAGCAGCACAGTGGGTCACTGCTTCCTGGTCTATGAGGGCTGATTTTTGTTTCTCCTACCTTCGTGGCAGAGCTCCGAAGGGTTTTCCACCACCCAGCTCGTGGCCAGGACCCAGGAGCTCGGTTGGGCACCTTCCGGCAGGGCAGTGGCAGTGTCAGAGACTACGCGCTGGAGTTCAGACTGGCCGCAACGGAGAGCGGTTGGAACGATCAAGCGCTTCGTCTCACCTTCCTGAGGGGGCTCAACGACGCAGTAAGGGACCAGCTCGCGACCCAAGAGGAGCCCGATTCTCTCGAGGGCCTAATCAGCCTCGCTATCCGCATCGATGGACGCCTCCGGGAGAGAAGGCGTGAGCGAGCACGACTGGGACCCCCAGACGTTCCCCAGACCCCCCGTCCTCGTGACCGTTCTGCTGACCGTCCTGCCCCCTCCGTGACTGGTGGGTTTTTTCCCTCCCGAGCTGTGACCGAGGAGGAACCCATGCAGCTGGGACGCACCCGCCTTAGCCCGGCCGAACGGGAGTCCAGGCTCAGGTCCGGCCTTTGCCTCTACTGCGGCCGGGATGGACACCGTGTCTCCAATTGCCCTACCCGGCCAAGAAGACCAGGCTCGCCGGGACCCCGGGAGATCCTGGTGAGCCGTTTTTCCTGTTCCCACACCCGTGCACCACCTAACCATCTGACGAGCGTCACCCTAGCCTGGGCGGACCAGCGGGCGACGGTGGGTGCACTCATTGACTCTGGTGCTGATGGGAGTTTCCTGGACGTTGAGTTTGCCACCCGGGCCAACATTCCACTAGAGGACCTCGAGAGGCCCTTGGAGGTTTTCGCGCTGGATCATCGCCGCCTGGCTGACATCACTCAACGCACCTGTCCTGTCCTCCTCACCGTTGCTGGTAACCACGTTGAGAGACTCCAGTTTTTTATTACCAGATCCCCTCTTGTCCCCGTAGTCCTGGGTCGGCCCTGGCTCGCGCTGCATGAGCCCCACATCGCCTGGTCCTCCAACGCCATCAGGGGGTGGAGCCCCTCCTGTCATGCCCAGTGTCTTCAGGTGCCGTCCAGTCCTTCGCCCCGGGGTTCCCCTTGTGTCCCTGTCTCCAGCCCCCTCACCGGGCCCCTGTCTCCGTCTCCGGCCTCCCTCGCCGGTTCCCTGTCCCTGTCTCCGGCCCCCCTCACCGGGTCCCTGTCCCCGTCTCCAGCCCCTCTCACCGGTCCTCTGTCCCCGTCTCCGGTCCCCCTCTCCGGGCCTCTGTCTCTGTCCCCCTCTCCAGTGCCCCTGATCACCGGCTTCCTTCGGTCCCATCCGGGCAGGCCGGGGCCGAGTGGGTCGCCGGGTGGCTCCCGTGGAGGGGGGGGTACTGTGAGGATTCTGTGAGGATTGGCCCATTCCCCGCCACACGCTTCTTCAAGGTACTGTGATGATTGGTCCATTCCCCGCCACACGCTTCAGGAGCGATTACCAATTTCCATCACGCACCTGTTGTAGTTGGTAATTAGCGCTCCAGAGGCTTCATATACTCGCCTTCTATCATTCGTTGTCGGGTCGTTTTGGATACTACTGCTATTGCCTGTTCCCCCCCGTTGTTGTGCCTCGTCTACTTCTTCTCCAGGACATCTTTGGAAGTCGCCGCTGGTGTATATCTCGATCATCCGTTGGAGCTGTGCCTCGTTGCCCGCTTTACGCGTTTGCGCTTTGGTGAGTTTTTGGAAACAAACCTTTTGGATTATCTGTTTTTTGTGTGTTTGGATAACACTGAAGAAATACCGTTTTTGTTTTGTACTGGACTCAGCTAATTTGTGTGTTAGGAATAACACTGAAGAAGTACCGTTTTTGTTTTGTACTGGACTCGGCTAACTTGTTTATTAGTACACCGAAGATCAAGTCACTTGTGATTTAGACTGGACTCAACTAAGGAGGACTGAACTGCACTGCCTCTGTGTTCAGTTGGATTGATTATTGACCACTCTCTCTCTCTCTCTCCGTTTCCTCCCCGAGTTGGATCCGGGAGTATCTGCAGAGCTGCAGAGGTAGTGGCGCCTACGCCGATTCCCCACCTCTAAACCGGGAGGATCTGCAGAGCCGCAGACAACTCTGCCGAAAGCATTCTCCTTTTTGTTAATTCTGATTTGTTATTTGGCTCATTTTTGATTCTGTAATAAATACGCCCTAGTGTTTGGCTAACTCTGAACTACCTGTCTGTGCCGTGCTGTTGGGGTCGGTTTCAAACCATAACAACCTCTCTGTAGCTTGAATACATCTCTCTGTAGCTTGATTACAACACCTCTCTGTAGCTTGATTACAACACCTCTCTGTAGCTTGATTACAATACCTCTCTGTAGCTTGATTACAACACCTCTCTGTAGCTTGAATACATCTCTCTGTAGCTTGATTACAACACCTCTCTGTAGCTTGATTACAACACCTCTCTGTAGCTTGATTACAACACCTCTCTGTAGCTTGATTACAACACCTCTCTGTAGCTTGATTACAACACCTCTCTGTAGCTTGAATACAATACCTCTCTGTAGCTTGAATACAATACCTCTCTGTAGCTTGAATACAACACCTCTCTGTAGCTTGAATACATCTCTCTGTAGCTTGAATACAACAATGTTTTTGTGATTAAATATGTTTATTTAATACAGCAATATTATATAGAAAAAATAAAATACAACTTTTATGAAAACTAAAAAGAAAAAAAAGAAAGAATAAATTACACAATACATATTTATATAAGTAGAGGGGGAAAAGAAGAGCCTCTGAACATCTCCCTTCACACAGATATCCTGAGGAACAGGGGCCCAGGACACAGAGGGTTAAGGACTGTCATCACTGCAGTACCAGACTCCTTGGAAGCCCATGGCTGCAGGAATCAACATCCCCACCCTCAGGTAACAGCAGCCATGTCAACAATATTATTTCTATAAGCTGTTTATTATGCTGATGGAGGCAAATTTTTGGAGCAAAACGGAAGCACTGGAATAGTGATTTTGACCTTGACTAACATGGCAGCGATTGAAGCTTCGAAAGCATTCGAACAATCCCTTTAACAACCACTCAAGCAACCACTTTAACAACCACTTTACCAACCAATTTAACAAACACTTTAACTTGTTATGCCCTAGCCACATTTTCAGAAAATGTGCCTAAAAGTACATACCCAAGTAAGTGGAAGATTGCTCCACTTCTACAAGGCTCATTTGCATGTTCTTGGACATCTATGGACCTCAGGGAATGTATTCCAAGTTTTCAGAAATATTATGTCTGTTGCTTGAGTAAATTGTAATGAACCAAAGGAGAATGTAAATTATTATTAGTAGCTTGAATACAACACCTCTCTGTAGCTTGATTACAACACCTCTTTGTAGCTTGAATACAACACCTAGCTCGATTACACCTCTATGTAGCTTGAATACATCTCTCTGTAGCTTGAATACAACACCTCTCTGTAGCTTGAATACATCTCTCTGTAGCTTGAATACAACACCTCTCTGTAGCTTGAATACACGTCTCTGTAGCTTGAATACAACACCTCTCTGTAGCTTGAATACACCTCTTAGTAGTATTATTCGTTTTTTCCCCCCATCTTTGACGGTGAATAACACCATGCTAACAAAGTTTAAAAGCAAAAGGATGCCACTGAGCTCATGCAGCTACTTCTTGAGAACAAGTATAGTAAAACATTTAAATAAAAAAAAGCTAAGCAAATTAAAAACCACTTTAACAACCTTTAGTCAATGGGTTGAGGTTAATGCTCCCAAGCACTGGGAGATACATAGGCTATTTTCAGACTGCAGGTAAAAGTGGCCCAAATTTTATTTTGCTCATATGTGACTCAGATCAGAACAGTGTGAACAGCACAAATCACATGGAATCTGACCTTTTCAATTCTGATTCTTTCATAATGTGGTCCTAAATCGGATACAGGTCTGACTTGTTTCAATTAGCTGGCACCCACTTCGTTCAACTTGTAAATTAAACCATAAGCAGTTGACTTCAGTGTCCTCCATGTTTACATCCATGATCATGATGAAACAGAGCACCGGTGATAAGCCTAATCATGCCCTATTTTTGGGAGGGTTTTGAGCGATTAATTTAGAGCGATAGTGAGTAAAGATTCTTGTGAAGCATGACCCTTAACCTCTTTTTCGTCTCCGGCTGCGTAATGGAAAAGTGATAGAGAGAGTTGTGGTTTTGAGAACATGGTGCAGTGCAACAGTAGTGTGGTTATTACTAGACTGCTTGGTACAGTATGTTCTGCAGTGTACTGGTAGTTTGTAAAGTGCAACCTGTATTTCCATTGTATTTTACAAGGACTTGCTGTGTATGTATGTGTGTATGCATATATACATACAGTATATATACATATATATATATATATATATATAGCAGGGTGGATTATCCCTGCTTCGTGGGAACGGGTGTGCACAGTCACTGGGTAGCGAGACACAGTAGAGCTCCGTCTGACTGCACCTTCGTCTTTGGGCCTGGAGCGTCAAACTGGAGGCCGGCAGTGGGAGTGGATGGGGCCCGGGATTTACCAACCTGGTCTGGTACTCTGGTCTTCCTCGCCTTTCCGGGGCGGTCAGCAGTACTCCCCAACTCGCTCTCACTTCCCCCAATACCTCCGTTAACCCTCCCACACCTAGTGACTGAATTGTAAATAAATAACTTAGTTCCTCCCGCAAGCAGTACCCTCCCTCGTGACATTAGAAACCTTAATAGTTGAAAGGGAGAAGTTGGGTAGGAAGGGGTTAAATGTGTTAACGTTACCCGCACCAAAAGGGTTAATAATAGGCTCAGGAATGGACACGCACACAGGACTCCCATCTACATTCTTTACTGTTATTTGTACTGTTCAGCTACAAATAGTTAATAGCAATGGGTGGTTCTATGTTTACTTCAGTCGTAATTCAATATCTTGCAACACTTATATAATACACCCACACCGTATAGAACCAGGTATTGCCAACCCGAATATAATAGACTTCAATGTGCTTAACTCGTCACCCACGTCTGGGTTAGTACCAGTGATAATACCTCTCTAAGGCTTTACTTATATAGTAGTGATAATACCTCTCTAAGGCTTTACTTATATAGTAACATTTCGGTTACCTCCAAGAGGGAAATGGTTAAGTAGATGGGAAAGTAATATTAAAGAACATACACGTTATCACACTCAAAGAAAATGAAAAAGGTGGGCCCACTTTACCAAACAAAAGTCCTAAACTAATGCCGGCATGTAATGTTTATGGGGTAACCCTATGAACTGTAGTTAGCAACCATTAGCTTCGCCCGTGCGATAGGATCTTGGTCACCGAAGTGCCAGTGTACTCAACCAAGATGGCGGCCTCGCCGCACCACCACTAGTCCGGATGGCAAGATGGCGTCGAACGCTCTCGGCTCAGGAGCTAGCAAGCTGTGTTAGGCAGAGGGGCAGTAGCGGGCTGGAGGCGCGTGCTGGGTGATGGCGACCTCTGCTGGACGGGACGAACTCCCGTGCTAGGCTGCTGTCTGCCGGTGCTGAGAAGATGCTGACTGCCGGCGCTGACAGGCTGCTGACGGCCGGTGCTGAGTTGACGCGCTTTATAATCTGGAGGCTACCTTAACTGAAGCTACTCTGTGGGTCCTAGACAGCCCTCCTGCTAGCCGAACATGCAACAACGCACGGTGCCTCTAACCACCAGGTTTTCTTCAGGCAACGCTTGCCGGGGGCACCTCGCTGGAGATGTATAACGTTAACATTAGCCACTTTGATATACAGCTTTCTTCTAGGATAACTCGCTGTATCACTAGGGATATTCCGTTGGGATATTCAACACGCTACTACGCTTATATTTCTACTATAACCCGAAATATACTCAAGTCCAATACGTTCACCCGCGTGTTCCACTATGGGGCTCTACAACGGCACGACCATTCAGGTTCACGTCCACCGTCGAAGAGGCTGGTTCTCTCCACTTCCATTTCAGTTGACTTGCTTCTCCTGGGCGCCTCCCTCATGCGCTCCGCCTTGCCACCACCGCCCCCTGCTGGCACCGCCAACTAGCCCCACAGGAAGAACTGGGTGAATTGAATATGATTCAGTTTAGTGTTTATAATCCATATTCCAGATGGTGAGAGAAGGAGAAACTCGCGTCATTGTTCAAGGAGAATATCAAGGGAAACTGATTAACATGTCTTTGTGCACAAAGGGGAGATAAAAGGCAAGTCAGCACTTCTGAATAATAGTCGAATATTCAGGGTGCTACATATATATATACATACATACACACACTATATTATACACAGTATATACACACACACTATATATATGAGTGTGTATGTGCAATGTGCATGTGTGCATGCGATGAGATTAACAGTTTACAGTAAAGACATATTTCCTATCTGATGGATGATTATCTGGACTGAAATGAACATTATATGCTCAGTACACCGCAGGTTTGTGGTGATTAAATGTTCTGATGAAGCGAGGCATGGATAGGAATGCTGGACAGGAAACAGGCCAATGACAGCAGGCCGTAGTCAAGACTTTGCTAGAGTGGCGAGTGTAAAACTACTGCTGTGGTTCTCTTCACACCATCTTACCATTTTACCTGTACTGGATCCACCCCTTCTTCTTCTAGATTAGATTAGATTAGATTAGATTAGATTAGATTAGATTAGATTCAAATGTATTGCCATTATGCAGCACAAGTACAGTACAACAAACATAAGTTTGGCATCCAACCAGAGTGCAAATATAACAGTAAAGTGCAATAGTAATATACAATGTACAGGCGATTAAACTGGGTATAAAATATATAAATGAGTACTACTGGGTGTAGTGTGAATCAGATGTACTGTATATACAGAGTTGTAGTATTAATATGTACAGTGATACAGGTATAAAGACACTATGATAGTAAGTTATTCCCCCGAATTTCTACACTACACTATGGTAGTAGTCATACTGGCCAGCAGCGTAACTAGTAAGAGTATAGGTAAGGGATATGTACAGATATAGATATAGTATCTACAGATATGTAAAAAGGATTATATGCAGGTATGGTGGATAGATATATACGATAAGAATAAATATATACTGTATCGGTATATACAGCATTATTGTACATGCTATCATACAGAGTTATTTTGTATACAACATTACATCAGACTCTTCTCTCCTCCCCCTAAGCCCCCTCACCTACCTCCCTCCTTCTCTCTCTCCCTCTGGTTGTCACTCTCCCTTTCTCTTTTTCCCTCTCTCTCTTTCCTTCTCTCTCCCTTATTTATTGTAATTGTCCTTGTATACTATTGCGACAAAGAGAATCTGTAGAGCTGCTGAACGAAAATGGAGGAAAACCAAGCTCACAGTCCACTGTGATATAAGGAAGCCATGACTGCGTATAACAAAGAAATACGAGTGGCAAGAAAGGACTATTTTTCTAAGATTATCACAGAGAATGTTGGAAACTATAGAATATTATTCTCAGCCATCGACCAGCTACTCAACACTGCCCCCACCCCTCCATAGTAATCTGCATCTAAATGTGAAGAACTAGCATTATTCTTCAATAACAAAATAACTTCAATTAGAGCCAGCATTAGTCCTGATACAAACATGGACACCATCAGCAAACCCTGCGAAAAAGTAAACATAGGAAAATTTGCTTGCATTACATCAACTGAGCTTTACAAAACTGTCATGGAATGTAACTCCTCCACTTCCTGTATTGACCCTATACCCACAGCATTTTTAAGCGAATATTCGAGAGTATTGCAAGTATTGCATAGCCACAACACTGGTAAACAAACTACCCTCCCACTATGTATGTACAGTATGGGGTAGAACACATAGTAGCATACTACAAGAACCTAGGCGTCCACAAAGACGACTTCAAACTGGAAATGGTAACTACAGATGAGGTACTCAAAAAACTGAACGCCCTCCAACCAAACAAGGCCACTGGCCATGACAACATCCCCTCCAAATTCCTCAGAGACTCAGCAGCAGCCATCACCCCAGTCATCACACACATAATAAACCTCTCCATAAAACAGGGACACGTCCCCAAGGACTTCAAAATTGCGAGAGTAACACCCCTGCACAAAAAGGGCAGCAAATTAGACCCGGGCAACTACAGCCCTGTTTCTATCCTTACATCCATCTCGAAAGTCATGGAAAAAATAGTATACGAACAGATCGAAAAGTACCTTGCGGAAAAAAATCTAATCTACGAATTCCAATCTGGCTTCAGAACATCCCACTCCACTGACACATGCCTTCTCTACTTGAACGACCACATCAAACAAGAGGTGGACGCGGGCAAATACTGCGGCATGGTCATGCTGGACCTACAAAAGGCCTTCGACACTGTCAATCACACCATTCTGATTGACAAGCTAAAAGCAATTGGTTTTGATAGTTTATCAGTGAGCTGGATACAATCCTACCTGGAGGGGAGGGAACAGATGGTGGAGGTAAACGGTACCCTATCCCCCCCCCCTCACAGTGAGCTGCGGTGTTCCACAAGGAAGCATACTAGGACCGCTACTATTCCTAATTTATGCAAATGACATGTCGTCAGCTTGTGACTGCAACTTGTTCCTGTTTGCGGACGACTCAGCCCTGCTGGTCTCTGACAAGAACAAGTTACAGGTTGAAAAAGCCCTCAGCTCGGAACTAGGCAAAATCTGCATATGGCTCGCCGACAACAAACTATCATTACACATGGGTAAAACAGAGTCCATTCTCTTCGGTTCAAATAACAGACTCAGCAAGACCGACGGCTTCTCGGTTACAGTGGGTGACAATATTGTCACAAGGAAAGATGAAATTACCTACCTGGGTTCCATCCTAGAGGCTAATCTTTCCTGTGACAAAATGGCATCCAATGTAATAAAAAAAGTCAACCAACGAACTCGATTCTTGTACCGGATCTCCTCTCTGGTAAACAAGAATACCCTGAAGACTCTAGCAGGAGCACTCATTCAAGGGTACTACGACTATGCTTGCACCTCATGGTACCAAAGCACCTCAAAGGCACTAAAAAACAAATTACAAACATCTCAAAACAAGCTAGTCAGACTACTGCTTGACCTGACTCCTCCTCACCCCTGCCCACTTTGACAACCTAGGATGGCTTAGAGTAGACGACAGAGTACAGCAACTTGCAATGGGCCTGGTCTACAAGATACACTACGCGACCAAGGTACCCATGTACATGTCAAAATACTTCCCAAAGGTCAGTGAATACCACGATCACAACACCAGAGGGAGCTCCACAAATCATGTTAAACCCAGATTCGGCTCAAACAAGGGACTAAACACATTTAGCAATTATGCCACATCAATGTGGAACGCCCTACCCAAAGCTGTAAAGGAATGTGAATCACTACCCACTTTAAAAAACACTCTCAAAAAACACCTACGTGAGACAGCAATTCGAAACTGTCCCCTACAAATGTTCTAACCTAGTTGTACAGTAAATGACCAAGTAAGGCTTTGTGAGTATTCCAATGTACAGTGTAAAATGTGTGTGTCCCCCCTACCCAACCCCCCCCCCCCCCCACCTCCAATGTACAGCCCCCACCCACCCACCCAACCCCACCCCACCCACCCAACCTCCTCCAATGTACAGTTTCTACGTCAAATGTATATACACTCTTTTTCTGGACACTTTTGTATCACAAACAGTACTGTATTTGCAAATCTGATATGTCATAAATGTATAGATGTAGCAGTACTGTCTATCTGTATGTCATATATGTTATGATGAATTGAAAATGGGGGACCCTGATGTAAACAAGACGAAAGTCTTTCTCTGGTCTGCATCCCCTTAACAATTGTATGTATTGAACTGTACTGTACTGTACCCATTCTGCAATCTGTTAATAAACTTTTCAATCAATCAATCAATCAATGTCCTAAATATTATAAATACATCACTTCGGACAGGTATTTTCCCAGACTCATTCAAAACAGCTGTCGTAAGACCCTTACTAAAGAAACCCAAACAGACAATAATGTACTAACCAACTATAGGCCGATATCCAACCTTCCATTCATCAGCAAGATACTTGAAAGAATTGTCTCAAGTCACAATGAGACTGCTGTTTTACGTTTTCGCTACCCTCCACTTCTGTCTGGAGTTGTTGTTTGAGTGGTGAATTCAGGTACAAGTCCATAATCCACAGGAGGGAAAGTAGAAAATGCGCAAAATACTGTTGTTGTTCTGTTGCATTGGTTAAGCCAGGAGCTGTGTAAAATGCGACCACCCATGTCGAAGCCGGAACTAGATAGATGTACAGGTGATTTCAATGTAGTACTGAACTATGACATAGACACGACAAGCACAAAGAAATGGAGGACAAACATTAGCAAATATATGAATATACAAATGGCAGAATTAGGAATCATGGACATATGGAGAGCAATGCACACACTAGATAGAGAATACACACATTATTCGCATCCACACACAACATATTCAAGGATAGACTATTTTCTCATGACAACAGGGGACAGATACAGGGTAGAATAATGCAGGATAGGGGTAACGGACATATCAGATCATAGCGCAATATATCTGACAGTGAATCTTAAAAGTAGACGGAGAAATACAGTTTGGAGACTGAATGTAGGACTATTAAATAACAAAGGTTTGGTTAATGAAGTAAAGGAAGACATAATTAGATACAAAGAAGAAAATGATAATCGAGAGGTAGACCCAAAAATGTTATGGGATGCACTAAAGTTTATAGCAAAGATGGCATTACTCAAGAGGGCTAGAATAGAGACATACCAGAACTTGATAAAGAAACTGAAAGAATTAGAGAAAGAACACCAAAGCTCAAAGAACCAAAAGACACTTAGAGAGGTAAAGGAAGTTAGAGGAAAGATAAACAAAGAGCTGCTGACAGAAATAGAGAAGAAAGCTAAATACATGAAGCAGACATACTATGAAGGGGGACCGAGAGCGGCCAGACTTTTAGCTAGACGAATCAGGACACAACAAAAACTGAACACAATACACACAATAAGGGACACGAATACAAACATAATACTGAGAGAACCAGCTGAAATAGAGAAGACATTTGAAGAATATTATAAGAAGCTATACATACAACCGATAGCAGAAGGAGAAGAGGAGATAGAGAAATCTTTAGAAAAATTAGATCTACCATCGATAGGGAAGGAACAGAACGAAATATTAAATGCAGAGATCACAGAACAGGAAGTATGGAATGCGATCAGTAAAGCAAAGAGTAGTAAGTCACCGGGTAGCGACGGATTCCCCTCGGAATTCTACAAAACATTTAGACAGGAACTGAGCCCCATATTAGAAGCAGCATTCAGACACACAATGGAAAAAGGCACAATGCCACCTTCATGGAAAGAGGCCATAATTACTACAATCCCAAAAGAAGGGAAAGATAGAGAACTATGTAGCAGTTTCAGACCTGTGTCCATACTTAATCTAGATTACAAGATGTATACATCAATAATATCCAAAAGATTTGAGACATTTATGACAGATATTATAGACGAAGACCAGACCGGATTAATTAAAGGAAGACAGACACAGGATAACATAAGGAAGACAGTGCAGGTGGTAGAGGAGATATAAAAGGAAGGAGGAAGTGCAGTATTAGTTAGCCTATAGATGCAGAAAAAGCCTTCGACAGTGTAAGCTGGATATTTCTATATAAAGTATTGGAGAAATTTGGATTAGACAAAAACGCTATGAAAACAATTAGGGCATTATATCAAGAACCGATGGCTAGGATTAAGGTAAATGGTAGTTTGACGGACCGGATTCAACTAGAGAGAGCTACCAGACAGGGTTGTTGTCTTTCGCCGACGCTCTTCGATGTATTCATCGAACCACTGGCTCAACTAATTAGACAGACCAAAGACATCAAAGGGGTGGAGATAAGGGGAACAGAACATAAATTGGGACTGTTCGCAGACGACGTGATAGTGTATATGAGACAACCAGACACAAGCTTTCCGACACTGATGGATTTACTGACAGAATATGGATACTACTCAGGATATAGACTCAACGTGACGAAGACACAGACTTTAGCAGTGAACTACACGCCAACGATAGAGATCAAAGAAAAATACTAAATTAAATGGGACATGGACAGGATCAAGTAGCTAGGGGTGAACATTACAAGAGGGGTGGAGGGGTTATACGATGCAAACTATACACAGATCAATCAGAAAATCAAGAGAGACATAGAAAGATGGACAGTAATGCCCCTAGATTTCAGCTCAAGGATCGAAATCATTAAGATGAACATATTACCAAGGTTATTATACCTATTTCAGTCTCTACCTATATTAATACCACAAAAACAATTCAGGGAATGGGACAGACAGATATCAAGATTCATTTGGGGGGGGGGGGGGGCCAAGGATCAGATATGTGACTCTACAACTACCAAAGGAAAAAGGAGGAATGGCAGTACCCAGTTTAGAAAGCTATTACTATGCAGCACAGCTTAGAACAGTAGCATTCAGATTCAGATTCAGATTCAGATTCCTTTATTAAGCCATTTGTGTAAAACACATTGGTAATTGTTGCAGCATTACAGTGTATGCATTTTTTTCCCTTTCTTTTTTGACAGTAAACGACAAACACCAACACAGACACAGGACAAAAAACAGTGCAGTGGAGGATTAATCAATTAAATACATATATATATATAAAGTGTAGAGTGCAGAGTTCCAGTAAGGACTAGTGCAATGCAGTCAGTGTCATTGTGCCAGTGTCACTTGGGGGCATGCTGGTGCAATGTGAACTATGAGGCCAAATGGAAAGATATAGAAAGAAAAGAGAGGGATTCAAAGTGCAGGCACTGATAGGAAATAGGGAGCTGTTCAGAAGACAGGAACAACTACTAGACCCAATTACCAAATTCACTATAAACATATGGAACACGATAGTAAAGAAATACAAGCTAGAAAAAGAATCCAATATACTGAGATGGATAACACACCACAACAAATTCAAACCAGGGATAGAAGACCATGGGTTCAAAAGATGGGAATGGGGGGAGGGGAGATGTACTCTACAAAAATTGAAAGAAAGATTCGGACTAGAGAATAGGGACCACTTTAGATATTTACAGGTTAGAGATTACTATAACAAGGAAATAAAGCAAGACAGAGACAAAGAACAGAATGGGGTCATTAAGATGATGGTAAAATCATACGAATGAAGGAAGGGGAGGGTGATATCAGCACTATATCAGGCAATAATGGACAGTAAGGGAAATACAACATTGTATATAAAAGAAAAGTGGGAGAAAGAGTTAGAAATAGAGATAACAGAGGAGGAATGGTATAACACATGTAAGACACAACAATCAACCACAGGATCAAGGATATGGAGGGCGTTTGGGTGGAAAAACATAATTAGATTCTTTATAACGCCAGAAATACAGGGCAATTACACACCAGCAAAGAAACCATGTTGGAGGGAGTGTGGACAAGAAATAGCGAACCACACACACATATTCTGGAGATGTCCGAAAATAAGGAACTACTGGAAAGAGATAGGAGAGATAATAAATGAAATAATAGGATACGAAATACCCCAGGAAGGCCAAGTGTTGTATCTGGGGAACCTATCACAGGAAGGAATTCAAGGGGAAGACAAATACTTGATTAAGGGCCCTTTCTCACTCACTCTATTCGTTTCTATTTCGTTCCGTTCTGCCCGTTCCGAGATCTGATCCGAACTTATATTGAATGTCATTGATCTACTGGTCGACCGAAAATGTAAACGGGAATGTCTTAACACGACTGCAGACTCTGGATGTTGATATAAAATAAACAAATTGCCAATAAATATGAAGTTATATTTGAACCTCTGTTGTCAAGCCTTGTCAATATAACCCACCCCATTTTATCACGAATGGATGGTGTTGTAGAGTCCGCTTTTGAGCGTTTTGAGCGATCTACTGGTCGACCACGGCCGACTGGTTGGGCACCACTGGTCTAACAGAAATAAATGCATTCGAACAAGAAAGTATAGTATACAGCAATGGCTAACGGCTAAACGCTAGTTAGCTAGCCTGTTCAGAAGCTAACATTATCCCATCGCTTGTGGCAATTATATTGCATGTCATTGATCTACTGGTCGACCACGGCCGACTGGTTGGGCACCACTGGTCTATAGAAATAAATGCATTGAACAATGTATAGACATAGCAATGGCAAACAAAATTGCCAGGCCTAACCGCCCCCACTCAGCGCGCACCTGAGACCACCTATTTCAGCGGTCCAGGTTCAGCGCCCCCGGGGACGAATCAGCGGGGGGCGGGGACGGGGGACAGCGTTCTCACTCAGACAGACACACCATTTTCTGATGCGAGCCGGCTCTGATTCGACACAGAGCAGTGAGTGTGAAACCACCCTTAGATACTAATAGTGGCAGCCAAAAAAGCTTTAACTAAACTGTGGTACAGGGTAGAAGCGCAGACGAAGGGACAATGGATAGAGATAGTAGAAGGGATACAGGAAATGGAGAGAATCACGCATCTGCTGAGGCTGCAAGAGGAGAAGTTTGAATCAAAATGGGAAAAGTTTGAAGAATATAGGAGGGGAAGGAACGACATCACAGGGGATTGAAAAGGATACAAGGAAATGATTGAAAATGTAAATAAAGGATGCAAATATAGAATGGACCGAAGGACCCATGCCACACTTTTTCTTTTCGCATTTTTGGCTATCTGTTTTATTTTTATTTCTTGTTGATAAGTCTTTATAGTTTTGTATGCTGAAATTTATTGTCTATGTATGTTGTTGAAAAACGTAAGTAAAAAAAAAAGAAAAGACGACTTTGAACTGTAATCCAGAACTATTGTATTGCACTGTAAAAAAAAATATATATATATATATATATTTTATCTATTCTATTCTACTATTTTATTGCACTGCACTATTGCACTATTTTACTCTCTCTATTTTATCTTACTCTCTCTATTTTATCTTACTCTTTTTATTATTGTCTATTTAAAACTGAATCAAACCATAAACAAGGTTGCCTGCTGGGATGTTAGATCCTAATGTGAAAAACTGTGATTTTATATGTCTGCACTTTATGTGCTCATTTTATGCCTGTCTTTTTTCTGTTGTGAAGCACTTTGAGCTGCAGTTTCTGTATGAAAGGTGCTATACAAATAAAGTTTATTATTATTATTATTATTATTATTATTATTATTATTATTATTATTATTATTATTATTATTATTATTATTATTATTATTATTATTATTATTATTACTGTAATTTTGTATTGTATTTACTTGTATGCATGTACATAACCTTGTTTTTGTTGCAGCCCCCCCCCCCCCCCCCCCCCTTCCCTCAAAAGGCCTTTGCTTTATGGTCAGGCTGCTTTTGTATATAAGGATTTGTTCTTACTTGCTTGCCTATAATAATTAATAAAGGTTAAATCAAATAAATAAATATACATGCGATAAATATAAATATATAATGTATATATGCAGTATACTTCAGCATCCTGTATGTGCTGTGGGGCCCTGGGCGCTCTTGAAAGAACCCAATGGTGCAAAACCTCAAAGATCACACCTTCTGAAATGTTGAAAAACAATCACTAAGACATGCACTGAGGAGGAGGAGGAGGAGGAGGAGGAGGAGGAGGAGGAGGAGGAGGAGGAGGAGGAGGAGGAGGAGGAAGAGGAGGACCTGTATCTGCTCAGATCTAGCGAGAGGAAACACAGGACCAGTGCGCGCTGCCTTTAGAACGTTACAACAGGATGCACAACTAAAAATAGTATTTAACCCTTTCACTACCACACTACATAAGGTTAACCCAACCGTCTGTAGTGTGGTAGTGAAAGGGTTAACCTTCTGTAGTGTTCTAGTGAAAGGGTTAACCTTATGCAGTGTGGTAGTGAAAGGGTTAACCGTCTGTAGTGTGGTTGTGAAAGGGTTAACCCTTTGTCGTGTGGTAGTGAAAGGGTTAACCTTCTGTATTGTCGCAGTGAAAGGGTTAACCTTCTGTTGTGTGGTAGTGAAAGGGTTAACATTCTGCAGTGTGGTAGTGAAAGGGTTAACCCTTTGGTAGTGTGGTAGTGAAAGGGTTAACCCTTTGGTAGTGTGGTAGTGAAAGGGTTATGGTGCCTCTGAGTGGCTATTTCAACACACACACCCCACCAGCATTGTCATTTTAAACTATGATGAGTTACATGCCGATATGTGAGGTATGCGCCGAGGTAGACGGCAGACCTTTTCTTTTTTCAAATACCACTCCCAACTCCCGAGCCTCTACCTCCGTCAATCATTTGGTGGGAATGAGTGAATCAGGGATCCAGGTGAAAAGTCACGAGCGAAAACAGGAAGAGAATTCTCCGTCGAATGCATTGGAGTCAATGAGAAAATGGTTTTGAGCTCTTTTTTTCTCACTTTTTACCAAAACCGCTCCTAGTCACTCATTTCTGAACGGATTTTTATGATTTTGGACATCTACTACACAAGACTTCAGGCTATGGACCCAGGGTGTTTGATCAGCCTATCCAATGTTTTTGGAAATACTACTTCTGGACTACTAACTACTACAGAAAAACGTGAGTAACATGTTTTTCTACAACTCAAGTTCAGACCTATGTTACTCTAATCCATTAGCACTAAAAGTGAATTTTCTTTATTGTATCAGAAACTTCAGAATGTCATCTTTCAAAAGATCAATTCAATTCAAGATTCAATGTAGGACTAAATTATTGGAAAAATTGCCGCCAATTACTGAGAGCACACGAGAAGAATACAGAACATACTAAACACATGAAATCATGGAAAGAGTTGGTCTCGCTTAGAAAAGGGTCAAACTATCGATAGGATTGAGATGAGACTGATCGACACAGAAAGGAAGAGATGGCGTGAGGTGTTAACCAGGTTGGTCACCATCATTCAGTCATTAGCTGAGAGAAACTTGAGCCTCTGAAACATCTGAAATGCTCAACAAACCAGACAATGACAACTTCCTTAAACAGGTGCAGCTGATGGCAATGTACGATCCTGTAATGAAAGACCACAAAAACCCTGCTTTACGCTGAACTAAATATACAATACTGTACTTATTGCTGTGCGCCCATGCTTAAAACTGTTTCAACGGCCGCGGCCATGCGCAAGGGGCGCTTTTCGGAAGGGGGCGCTTTTATGAATCCCGCCTAGAGCTGCTGAAATGCCAGGGCCGGCCCTGAATGTTGGATACTGTAGCTGCACACCTGCATTTTAACGTCCACCCACCTCTCTTCTCTCTCCCTCTTCCCCAGGCTTGGGGGAGGCCTGCGCGGGACACAGACTTTGTGGAAGAGGGTACGGGGTGGAGGGGCACACCCTGCGGTCCCATCGACAAGGCCACGGTGCAGAAAAGCCCTATGAATGCAAACACT
The DNA here is from genome assembly GCF_963971535.1 of Notolepis coatsorum. NCBI lineage: Eukaryota > Metazoa > Chordata > Actinopteri > Aulopiformes > Paralepididae > Notolepis > Notolepis coatsorum. Next base: position 78,832,550 of record NC_140183.1, read on the forward strand.
GTCCCAAGCGGTTTAATCTGAAACACCAGCTGGACACACACCTTCGAGTTCACACAGGTAGGCACACTATTCACATGCTTCAGTCAATATCTGAAATAATAATAATAATAATCATAATTCATTTTATTTGTATAGCGCTTTTCAATGACCCAAAGACGCTGACAATAGGCAAAACAAAGAACAGTATGAATACACAAGAACATAAAACCACGAGTAACAAACAACAAATACAGAAGCCAGTAGGGGAGACAATCAGGGAAGTAAGTAAGGGAAACCGAGGGGAGGGGGGTGGGCAGGAATCAGAGAGAAAGTAGGGAAGGGGAAAGGGAGGTGGTAGGTTGGAGGAGGGTGGTTATGGGTAGGGAAGGTTGAATGCTTGGGAGAACAGGTAGGTTTTGAGTCGGGATTTAAAGGTGGAGAGTGAGGGAGAGTCTCTGATGGTCTGAGGGAGGTTGTTCCAGTGTCGGGGTGCAGCTTGTGAGAAAGCCTGGTCTCCAAAATGTTTTAGTTTGGATGACGGGACGATGAGGGAAGCAGTGATTGATTGATTGATTGAAAAGTTTATTAACAGATTGCAGAATGGGTACAGTACAGTACAGCTCAATACATACAATTGTTAAGAGGATGCAGACCTGAGAAAGACTTTCGTCTTGTTTCCATCAGGGTCCCCCATTTTGAATTCATCATATGACACACATGACATACAGATAGACAGTACTGCTACATCTATACATTTATGGAAGAGTGGAAGAGGACCGAAGGGATTCGTTGGGGCGGTAAAGGAGAAGGTCAGTCAGACCTGAAATGAAGGAAGGGGAAAAAAACTATAATAAAAAAACACTAACCTTCTTACTGTCTTAAACTATCATGCACTCTTCCACTAATTAATCTTCCTTGTCTATATTACTACCCGAAACCCGACCTATATTTCACCGTCGACTAAAGACACTTCTTCAATCAATATCTGAATTGGGGGGGGGAAACACTAACCTTCTTACTGTCTTCTACTATCATGCACTCTTCCTAATATACTAATATGTCTCTACTAGTACTATGCACTCAACACTGCAGCACCCAAGTTTCAGCACTGTTTGATGAACATTGTTACTCACCTGAAAGAGTTGTACCCTTCCTTGTTGTACAGTTGTTCTTGTTGTACTGAACTTGTAAGTCGCTTTGGATAAAAGCGTCAGCTAAATGACTAAATGTAAATGTAAGTGAGCGTCTTGTGTAATGTGGGGTGGGGGGTGGAGGGTGTGGTTAGATGAGTGGTACTGTGGTACTGTGTATATGAGCATCAATCATAGGTCCCCTTGTTAGGAATTCAATCCACCCAAGTTCTTTAATTGATATTAGTATGGACCAGCTGACAGATTCACAAGCGACAAAGTTGTATTCACGGAGACTTTATTGTCGATCACAAGAACACAGAGAAGAGAACTCTCCTGCAGCCCACGGGCTCAGCCTCTCTCAGAATGAAGACACACATGATTTATATACCCTCATGGACAAAGAGAGAGGGAGGGGTGTACGTGTGTGTGTGTGTGTGTGTGTGTGTGTGTGTGTGTGTGTGTGTGTGTGTGTGTGGTGTGTGTGGGTGTGTGTGTGTGCCTGTGTCAGAAGAAGGGGGCTAGGAGGGTAATGACCTCCAGATGTAGCTACAGCCCCAACAACCAACAAATCAAGATGGGTGCAGCAACGGGGTCGTCAGGCCACTCAAGCCAGAGAGAGACACAGACAGAGAGATGCCCAGGCCCCCCTACAGGGTGCAGCCTGCACGAGCACAAATCTAAGATATCAGACATTAACGAACTGAAGAACCTATCAACTTAAGATATTCAACATCAAATATTACTAGATCAATGAACTAAACATATTGATAAGAGCTAAATATGTGCACCTCAAAAAATATAGCTAATATGAAATACAACCCCCTCCCCAAAAAGAGGTAAAAGAAAACAACAAGGGGGCCAAAACATTTATATATCCTTCTTACATGTAAATATATAAACCAACCATTTCAGACACCCCTACAGGACCATACCACCTCAACCTTGCAGATGTTACGGGTCCCAAAGCTGTCGGGTACCTTCACAAATCATGTGCGGTCGATGCCATCATTCCCTCCTGAAACACATAGTAATGGTCACATGGAATGAAGACATGACCTGGTCACGTTACGGTCCAAATCTCCACTTTATTTTCCACAATAACTCTCAATTAAACACTATTTATCAAAAACATCATATTTACATCGGTTAGTCGGCTTCAGTGCCTCTGGTTATCACTGTCAATGGTTACCAAAATATTCACTTAAATCATATACTTTCATTTACATTTCTCCTTTATTTCAATATCAAGGGTTATCAAAACATTCACTTAAATCATATACACATTTCTCCTTGGTTTCAGCCTCTTTGCTGCAATACCGATAACATTCATTCTACACGTGCATGTGTGGGTTCTCCTTATAAATGACAGTGTAAGATCACACCTTTGTGGGAAGGAGCGAGGGAGAGAGTGGTAGAGAGGGAGAGATGATAGAGAGCGATGAGGGAGAGAGAGAGGAGTAGAGTGGAATGGAGAGATGATAGAGAGATGAGGGGGAGAGATGGGAGTAGAGAGGGATGGAGAGGTGATAGAGATGAGGGAGACATAAAGAAGTAGAGAGGGATGGAGAGATGATAGAGAGAGATGAGAGAGAGAGAGGAGTAGAGAGAGATGGAGAGGTGATAGAGAGATGAGGGAGAGAGAGAGGAGTAGAGGGATGGAGAGATGATAGAGAGAGATGAGGGAGAGAGAGGAGTGGAGAGGTGATAGAGAGAGATGAGAGAGAGAGAGAGGAGTAGAGAGGGATGGAGAGGTGATAGAGAGAGATGGGGGAGTGAGAGAGGAGTAGAGAGGGATGGAGAGGTGATATAGAGAGATGAGGGAGAGAGAGGAGTAGAGAGGGATGGAGAGGTGATAGAGAGAGATGAGGGAGAGAGAGAGGAGTAGAGAGGGATGGAGAGATGATAGAGAGAGATGAGGGAGGGAGAGAGAGAGGAGTAGAGAGGGATGGAGGCGAGATAACCATATTTCTCCTTTGGGGTGTCTTTGCCACCTGTATACAGTACTAGTAGTGCCTGTACTATCACATTGTATACAACTAGAAGTCACACTTCACAAATCCCACTAGTTCAATGAACACCATAGATAAACATACTTTTACCGTTAAACTTACTTGTAGTAGTTTAAGACTGTTCTTAAACTTCATAGGGAATATTCCTTTACCCGAAATATTAGCTCAACCCAAACTTTACAAAATGGCGTCTCATTAGCTTTAAGCTCTGACTGGTGCATTTGTGACATGTGCTTCCTTCAACATTAGAACTCAATTCACAGATAACAATTAACCTTATTCCACATTATTGTCAAGTGTTTAGGGCCCACCATTGAATAAACATTTTACAATGTACATTATGACCATAACGTCTTCTATGACCCAGTGGCACGCGCGCGCCGTCTGTAACTGATAACGTGACAAGCGCCATTTCCCCCCAATTCTCGTGGTGTGTCGCAATGTGTGCTCACATAACATATATCAAATATTATTGACATTATTAACCATTCAACTTATTTCACAATCCTCATTACATTCATATCACCTAACGTTATAACTTCTAAAGGTAGAGTTTTCTATACTTTTCACAGTGTACTAACCTGAAACACATAGTAATGGTCACATGGAATGAAGACATGACCTGTTCACGTTCCGGTCCAAATCTCCTCTGGGGAGAGGGCGGAAACCGTCACCTTGGCTTAGGCGGAGGACCTGGCGCATCACCTGAACTAATAGGTTCTGCCCTCCACTTCCTGCATAACCTATGGCTTCTCCTCACACAGTAAATGTGAAATTAGTTAATTATATTACCACAATCCATCTAATAATAATAATTAGATATAAACAATTGCAAAAATTACACAAGATATGCACATATTCTTGAGAGTACCATACAGACGTGCCTCAAAACGCTCAAGATGTCCAGGGGAATGACACCCAGACCCCCCCGCTTAAAGCATCCCCCCATGTTGAAACTATGGATGTCCGATATTATTGGCCGATATTGGCATTAAAATGTAATATCGGAAATTATCTATATCGGTTTTCAATTTTTTTTTTTTTTTCTTTTTTTTTTTTTACATGTATTTAACATTTATTTACCCAGGCAAGCAAGTAAGAACAAATTCTTATTTTATTTATTGTGAAAAGTATACATAATGTTGTGTTTTTGGGGGGGGGGAACCCCGCATATATCGGTATCGGAAATTAAGAGTTGGACAATATCGGTATATCGGATATCGATAAAAAGCCAATATCGAACATCCCTAGTTGAAACCAAACCTACGCCCTTGGCATCAGTGATAATACGAACTATAGTCAATGATCACCATTATACATAAATAATCATTTTGAATTATTTAGTTTCACCTCCCCCCCATAAAAGACTTTCATGTAAACTTGCATCAATCTGATACTTGAAATCTAAGGTCTAAAATCTGTGCTATGAATTTCAATCATACAGATTTATATCCACATGGAAAAGGTGGGTAAACTGAGTTTAGGTAGGCTTATCCTCCACAAGACCCTTGATGGGCATTCAAGTATAATCTCCATGCAGGCCCGGACTGGCCATCGGGAGCACTGCAAAAAAAAAGGAAATAAATAAATTACAATTTTGCCCGCAGTCAGGCCACTGAACTTAGAAGCAGGCCAGGCCAGTGTTTCTAGTTGTGGCGGCGCGATAGTTGGATAACCTAGGTGGGGAACAACCAGGAGATCACTGCGACAGAGGGTAACACAGTCTCAACTCACACAAGTTGGAGAACTATCTCTCTCTCTCGCTCACACACACAAAGGGAGCCGCATGTGATTGTTGGACCATTACAAAAAAAACTAAAAATCCATCAAAATCAGTGTTGTTGCTAATCATTGACACATGCTAGCCTGTAATATTTCCCGGCCGCGTGTAGTCTTTTACCAACAAACTTGAATTTTTCTGCGATCTGATTGGCCACTGACGTTTCTGGTCATGTGACATCTGCGCCAATCGCGTGACGCCTGTTTCTATCACTGGTTAAGCTTAGGCACTCTTTCGAAGTTTGTTAAGGTTAGAGTTTGTCTTAGAGCAGGGCGATAGAACACCAGCCCTGATTCCAAATTCTAATCTTAACCAACTTCGAAAGAGTCGCCTAAGCTTAACCAGTGATAGAACTAGGCGTTAGGTAGTTTGCAGGCGGTTAGAGGCGGAAACAGGCGTCACGCGATTGCCGCAGATGTCACATGACCAGAAACGTCAGTGGCCAATCAGATCGCGGAAAAATGCAAGTTTGTTGGTAAAAAACTAGACGCTTCCCGGCTTGAATGATTTCCCCAGTCCGGCCCTGTCTCCGTGTGATAGCAGCTTATCAGATTTCTGAATTGACCTATCACAAGCACCACCGTCTTTTCTCGATCCTCCAATGAAGCAACAGTTGTGATTGGAGGATCAAGAAAAGAGGGGTGGGGCTTGAGACGGGTCAATCGACCCCCCGCCCCCCCCCCCCCCCCCCCCCTTCACACACACACACACACACACAATGCCGCCCGCCTCCTCCCCCCCTCCTCCTCCCCTTAACGGTTAACCCCTTGCTCTCCCTTCCCTGTTTCTCTCCCAAAGGAGAAAAGCCTTTTGAGTGTCGCCTGTGTGGCCGGCGTTCGCGAGACTACTCCGCCATGATCAAACACCTGCGTACTCACGGCGGGGCCACGCCCTACCAGTGCACCGTCTGCCTGGAGTTCTGCAGCAGCCTGGCGGCCATGCAGAAGCACGTGAAGAGCCACCCGCTCCAGGACTTCCCCTCTGATTGGACCATCAGCCACACTTACCTGTACACCGCACACCTGAAGCTGCCACATATGTAGGGGGGGGGGATTGACGCGTGTCCTTTGTGTGTGTACTTCTATACTATATACTACCACCTAGAGGCTCCTGATTTATTCTGTGACTGATCCCCGTCGCTCTTTCCAGTAGAGGCCGCGATGTGCTTCACAGTCCGCTGTAGCCGAAGGTTTGTGTGTGGGAGCTAGACCGACATACTTCCACATCAGTTCAACGCGTTGGTTGCAGTACACAGCCGAACCGCTAGGTGGCTGTGCTGCGTTGTGTTGTACAAATGGTGATATTTTCAGACTTCCTCAGCCAGTCTTTCTTCAATTTGGTCCATGTATTGTAACATTAATCACGGTTGATAATGGAACGCTCCGACCGAGCACCAGAGATGATACATGTTAAATACGGAAGAACCTCAGGCTCAGGCCCAGTCCAGGGCAGCAGGTAGGGTGACCAGATGCAAAAAGTCCAAAAGTGGGACAACAGTAAGATTTTGGTGGGACAAAGTGGGACAACAGTACGATTTTGGTGGGACAAAGTGGGACAGATAGATAATGTAAAAAAATGTATTAGAATAACTGCCATGGTCTTCACTGAATAGATTTAAATCAAAGGTTAAAGGTTCAATCAAAATAAATACAAATTAAATACCACCTAACATCTGTTTTAAATATTCAAACGTCATCACTTGACAGGAATGTCTTGTGTTTGATATTCCCTGTTAACACAGAACTAGGGAAAACAGTGTAGTATAATACAAAAATAATAATACAAATAAATTGTGTTTCTATATTAGAATAACTGCCATGGTCTTCACCGAATAGATTTAAATCAGAGGTTAAAGGTTACCACAGTCGGCTGACCTGTATGAATGGGAGTGTTGTACTGTGTGATAGACACTTGTTATCTCAGCTGCAGTGACCTTGTCCGTCTGGCTATCATTGTTTGGTTTAAAAAGAAACGTATCCATAGATCTGGATGTTTCTTTTTGGTGAGCCACTTTCAAGTGAGACTCACGTCCACTGTGGCGCTTCAAGTTGTATTCTCCTCCATGCGCAATTGAAAACGAACTATGACACAAAACACAGAAAGCCTGCTGCAGATTGCCTGCCATCTGCCTCACCCAGTCATGTGTCGTTTGCCAGTCTTGGTTGTAACTGCAGGTCCGTTTCTTTTTACTGCTTTCCATCTTGAACTAGTTCGCTTGTAATGTTGTTGTGTTTTTTTTTACCAATCAGATTTGCGATATGAGGTAGCGTCACGACTCAGTCTCAGTCACGTCACAAGCAGGCAAGCAGCACGCTAAAGTATATAACCAATCAGAGCAATGTGTGTGGACAAGAGGTGGGTTGCTACGTTTACTGTCTGTAGGGAGGGGCTTTTAGACGCATGTTTTTTTTGGCTTCGAAAAGAGGGACATCCTCTCAATATGAGGGACGCGGGACATTTGGTCAAATGGTGGGACAGTACAACCAAAAGGGGGACACCTGGTCACCCGCCAGTCACAGCTCTGCGAGCTCGTGTCGATTTGACACGCGGTTACATTTTTAGCCAGCTGCACGTGGGTGTCGCCGGTAGTCTTGCGGGAGCTCGGCGGGCCGCGTGTCGTTTTTATTGTCTCAGACGACCAGATATGTGGATAGATAGATTAGTAAACTAGTAAATTAATGTTTTTTTGCAAATTGATTTTAGTAAACCCTCACATCTCCACTAAAAAAAAATAAAAATAAAAAAAGAGGTACAGTATTTTAAAAAGGACAATAAATATTTTAGGTGCAGGAGAGCCCTTTTGTTGATTGAGCCCTTGCCCCCCACAATGCATGTATACACACAGTCCTGTATCTGACAGATCTGACATAAATTTTTACTAGACAGCACTCAGGTGTATTATTGATGCTCTCATTGATACTATGTTTGTTAAGTGTGTGTGTGTGTGTGTGTGTGTGTGTGTGTGTGTGTGTGTGAGATATATAGAGAGAGAGGGGGGGCTTTGGTAGACTATTGCATTGCATTGAAGATGAACGCAATGCGACATCCTTTACTAGGCTCACCCACCAACAGTGCAGGTGCTGAACTGCTGATCCGAATGTATAGGTAAAAACCATATTATGCGTTTTAATCAATAAAAAAATTGCCCAAAAAAAATCCGGTCGCGCGCTCACATTCACTGGGGGCCTACAAATACATTCGTTCATGGGGCCCAGAATCTGGAGCTACACCCCTGCAGCTGAGTATAGATAATTTCCTTGTGGTCATCAACATATACTAGGGGGGTGAAGCAATGTATAAAGCAGTGACATAAATTCAAAGTGACTTAGTTTGTCGAGGCCTTATCATGAGCTTTTCACGTCCTAGAAATGTGATCGTACGGATTATCATCTTGAGCAGCACACGCCATGTATGGAACACGTGTAGAACACATGGGTTATATATATTACCGCCACTAGAGGGAACCTCAGAGCAGAACGTAAACTGTATTATCTTTATTTGTTTGTGACTTCTATTAATCTGGCAGCTAAGATATGTAACAAACATGCACATGGTAAAACCATTTTATAAATGAAATTTGTTAGTATAATAAAAAAATAAAAATACCAGAGAATAAAGGTTATTTGAGTATAAAAACTCACAGCAACATTCTGTGTGTCCACAAAATCAGTCTCCCATTCAGCTCCAGTCTTTATCGGTAATGCAGCCTTTATCAACTATGCCCCAAAACTGTGGAACAAACTACCCCAAAACATCAGGGAAGCCAACTCGCTAGACATCTTCAAAAGACAGCTTAAAACCTATCTCTTTGCTCAGGCATTTCAATGAAACATCAGGGATATCCTGACACAAATTGTACTTACCTGCACTATTCTTACCCTGCTTACTTTTATACACTGCCTATCAAATTCATGTGTCGGTTCTATGCTAATTTTATATGCACTGTAATTTTAAGAGAACTATCTTATCACACTTTTTACTTCTTACTGATGCACTGCTCTGTTGTATGTTAAATACCCTGTTGTATGTCCGTTCTATTTTATAATTTTTAGACTATTTTTAAACTGAATCATTTTAAACAATTTTTATTATTTGTATTACTGAATGAAATTGTAAACAGAGAGCCTATTGGGATGCTAGATCCTAATGTGAAACACTGTGATTTACCATACCTTGCTACCTGTCTATCTTTTTTATGCTCGCTTATGCCTGTATTTTTTACTGTTGTGAAGCACTTTGAACTGCAACCTCTGTATGAAAAGTGCTATACAAATAAAGTTATTATTATTATTATTATACTTGATGACATTACAAGTTCGAGTCTTTCTTCTTTGCAACTGTAGAAGGGTGGATTATCCCTACTTTATGAGAGTAGATGAACTGTCACCAGGTAGTGGGAGCACAGCAGACTGTAGTGTAGGGGTATTAGAATTGGGATTTAGCAGAGGGAGCGGATGGGGCCTAGGGTTTACTAACCTAGGGGTTCTGCGCTGGTCCTTCTTGCCCTCCAGGGCAACTTACAGTAATTCCCCAAACACCCACACTTCCCCTAATACTTCCCACACCCTCTCACACCCGGTGGCAGTAGTGATAGATGATATAATTTCTCCCCAAAGCAGTACCTTTCCTTGTTGACAAGCGGAGACCTGTCCAGAACACCTGCCCCAATGATACATAGGCCGTGGATAAGAAGGGGTTAAGCAGTAATGCACATTGATTGACACACACACAGTGATCCCATTTGTACGCCTCTCCTTTTATATAAGTTGGGCATGCATTCAATACACGGCACAATGCATGGCACTTAGATCTTACACTCTACGGTAATGAAACAGGTCCCTGTAAGGGTTAATATACTTTTCATTCACCCGTAGGGAGAGAGAGAGGGTAATGGCGAGCTCCGCGAGCTACTCAATGGGAATGATTATTATTATACGCATGTGCGGTCTGCACAACTTAATCACACAACACATGTAACCAGAAAATTAAGTGGGCCCACGGTTGAAACAAAAAGCCTATCTAAGCCGGCATTACCCAAAACAACAAACGTCAGGGCGCCCCTAGTCACTGGTGCACGTGCCAGTTCAATGTATTTATTCTCTTCGCCCTTAGAGGGCATGCTCTCGAAAAGGAGAATGTTCGCCGATAATGTTCCAGAGCGTTGGGAGCGCTAACAGTACCTGGTTTGAGTGTACCAACCGAGTGCTGGCCTGCTCCCGCAACGAATGTCTGTGACGCGAGATGGCCGTCGTGGTTGTCACCTGTGATAGCAAGGGGGGCTGGCTGGGCTGACGTTAGGCAGGCGGAAGCTGGACTGGCTTCCGCCTAGGAGAATGCAGGAGGCGGGTGCGGTCCAGCGACGTCTGTTGCGGTGTCCGCTGCGGGGCTGGGAGACGGTGGAGCGACGCGTGAGCTAACTGTGCTAACAGGCCTACACTTGAAGCTAAGCTTTGGGTCAGTGCGACCCCCTAGCCTTTCGCCTATACATTCCTAAACACAGCGCGTGGAATATCCACAGCACAGTCCGGCAGTAGAACGTCTTCTTCTTGGTTCAAACGTACCCTAAGCACTATAATGGGAAGCTAAACTTTCGCATACGACGTTACTATCCCACACCGTGGCAGGAGTCGTATTTCGTGTGTCTTTAGGGCCCTTTCTCACTCACGTTTGGAGATCGAATCACTGCTCCCGAGAACGGGGGGGGAGTGTTCTCACTCACCCCTTTTGCGATGCGAAACGGCGCTGATTCGTTTCACCCCCCGCTGAACGGGATCAGTTGGATTAGGTGGTCTAGGAATCGCGCCGTGCGGGTGCGGGGGGCGTGACACACACAACGTTGTTACTGTCATGCTTGCTTGAATTTTGGGCAGATAACACCACACACAGCAACAACTGGAGAATACCCACAAAAACAATTTGAGAGTTCAGACCTCAACCAAAAACAATGAAGTTATTGTTATAAGGACCCCAGTCCAAGCTACAACAGTCTGCATTCCCTTAACAATTGTTTGTATTGAGCCGTATTGTATTGTACCCATATGCAATATGTTAAATAAAGTTTACATCCATTCATTCTGCTAGCATTACCGATTCGGCGATTGTATGAGCAGCTGGCTAACGTTAGCTATCAGACCCTGTTAGCTCAGAGCTCCTCTTTCAATCTTAACAAGCATTAAACAAATGGCCCAGTCATCTATTCACCGTTGTTTAATACACACGGTGTTGTCTCTAATGTTATCTAGCTACTGATGGCTCCCGATATCATCAGTTTGGTGCTGGCTAACTAGCGTGAGCTAACGTTAGCTTCTAGCCACAATGCTATACTGTTATAATGGCATCTTTCATTCACGTTAGCATGCAGCTAACAATGTAGCTAACAATGAATGAATGAATGATGAATGAATGAATGAATGAATGAAAACTTTATTTAACAGATTGCAGAATGGGTACAATACAGTACGGCTCAATACATACAATTGTTAAGGGGATGCAGACCTGAGAAAGACGTTTGTCTTGTTTCCATCAGGGTCCCCCATTTTCAATTCATATAGACATTTATGACATACATAACATACATGACATTTATGGCATAGGGACATATAGGTATTTAGTACTGATACATTTGTGACATAGGCGGTATTCAAATATACAGTACTGTTACCCCTAGATCCTGACAGAGTATATACATATGATGGGGAGGGGACTGTACATTAGGAGGGGGTGGGTGGGTGGGAGGGGAATATACATACGGCGGGGAGGGAATATATACATGCGGTGGGGAGGAGACTGTCTATTAGGAGGTGGTGGGGGTTTTGGGCATTTTCGAATTGCAGCCTCCCGTAGGTGCTCTTTAAGGGCGGTTTTGAATGTGGGCAGGGATTCACATTCCTTTACAGCTTTGGGTAGGGCGTTCCACATTGTTGTGGCATAATTGCGAAACGTGTTTAGTCCCTTGTTTGAGCCGAATCTGGGTTTAACATGATTTGTTGAGCTTCCTCTGGTGTAGTGGTTGTGGTATTCACTGACCTTTGGGAAGTATTTTGACATGTACATGGGCACCCCGGTCGTATAGTGTATCTTGTAGACCAGGCCCATTGCAAGTTGCTGTACTCTGTCGTCTACTCTAAGCCATCCTAGGTTGGCAAAGTGGGCAGGGGTGAGGTGGGTTCTGGGGTTCAGGTCAAGTAGTAGTCTGACCAGTTTGTTTTGTGATGTTTGTAATTTTGTTTTAAGCGCCTTTGAGGTGCTTTGGTACCATGAGGTGCACGCATAGTCATAGTACCCTTGAATGAGTGCTCCTGCCAGAGTCCTCAGGGTATTCTTGTTTACCAGAGAGGAGATCCGGTACAAGAATCTAGTTCGTTGGTTGACTTTTTTTATTACATTGGATGCCATTTTGTCACAGGAAAGATTTGCCTCTAGGATGGAACCCAGGTAGGTAATTTCGTCTTTCCTTGTGACAATATTGTCACCCACTGTGACTGAGAAGCCGTCGGTCTTGCTGAGTTTGTTATTTGAACCGAAGAGAATGGACTCTGTTTTGCCCATGTGTAATGATAGTTTGTTATCAGCGAGCCATATGCAGATTTTGCCTAGTTCCGTGCTGAGGGTTTTTTCAACCTGCAATTTGTTCTTGTCAGAGACCAGCAGGGCTGAGTCGTCCGCAAACAGGAACAAGTTGCAGTCACAGGCTGACGACATGTCATTTGCATAAATTAGGAAGAGTAGCGGTCCTAGTATGCTTCCTTGTGGAACACCACAGCTCACTGTGAGGGGGGGGGATAGAGTACCGTTTACCTCTACCATCTGTTCTCTCCCCTCCAGGTAGGATTGCATCCAGCTCACTGATAGGCTATCAAAACCAATTGCTTTTAGCTTGTCCATTAGAATGGAGTGATTGACAGTGTCGAAGGCCTTTTGTAGGTCCAGCATGACCATGCCGCAGTATTTGCCAGCGTCCACCTCTTGTTTGATGTGGTCGTTCAAATAGAGGAGGCATGTGTCAGTGGAGTGGGACGTTCTGAAGCCAGATTGGAATTCGTAGATTAGGTTTTTTTCCGCCAGGTACTTTTCGACCTGTTCGTAGACTATTTTCTCCATGACTTTCGAGATGGAGGTAAGAATAGAAACAGGGCGGTAGTTGCCTGGGTCTAATTTGCTGCCCTTTTTGTGTAGAGGGGTCACTCTCGCAATTTTGAAGTCCTTGGGGACGTGCCCCTGTTTTATAGAGAGGTTTATTATGTGTGTGATGACTGGGGTGATGGCGGCTGCTGCGTCTCTGAGGAATTTGGAGGGGATGTTGTCATGGCCAGTGGCCTTGTTAGGTTGGAGGGCGCTCAATTTTTTGAGTACCTCATCGGTTGTTACCATTTCAAGTTTGAAGTCGTCTTTGTGGACCCCTAGGTTTTTGTAGTATGCTACTATGTGTTCTACCCCATAATGCCCTGAGTGGGAGGGTAGTTTGTTTACCAGTGTTGTGGCTATGTTTGTGAAGAAGATGTTTAAGTAATTGGCTACATCCAGCTTGTCTGTGATGAGCGTGTTGTCCGTCTTTATGTTTATGTTTGAGAATCTGGTTTTAAGTTTTTTACTGCAGCCTAGTTGATTATTGAGTAATTTCCAAAGTTCGCAGGGTTTGTTTTTGTTTTCCTCAGTTTTGTCGTTGATGAAATTTCTTTTTGCGGTTCTGATCATGGTGTTTACGTCATTTCTTAGTCTGTTTCTTTGGATTTTTAGTTCAACCACGTGGGCTTGGAGTTCACTGTTTGAGCTTTTGGAAAGCTTTGTCTGACTTTTATGAAGTTCAGAGCATTTTTTGTCTCTGGTTTTCATAGCGGCCAGTATTTCAGTGTGCATCCATGCCTCAGCGCGATTTTTAACCCTGGTGGTTCTTATCGGTGCCATGTTGTTGAGTATTGCTGTGAATTTGGTTTTGAATCCAAGCCATGTTTCTTCAACCTGTGTACCACTGAGCTCATCTGACCAGTCCAAGCTCCCCAGTTCTAGGTTAAAGGCCTCTCTAGAGTAAGTTTTGAGGTCTCTAGATGTGACTGTTTTGTGACAGCCGGCCTTCTGTTTTAGCTTTTTGCGGGTACAGAAAATCATATAATGATCACTTAACCCGCATGCTATCACCCCTTTACTGGAGATCATGGACTTGTCAGAGGTCAAAATGAGGTCAATGGTGGTTTGTGTCGAATCGCATACCCTTGTGGGTTGTGTGATTAGCTGGCTGAAACCGTGCAGGTCAGAAAATCTACTGAAGGCCTTGAAGACGGGTGCTGATTTACGCAGCATATCCGTGTTCCAGTCCCCAATAAGAATTTTTTCTACCCCCTCCACCCCAGCTAAACACCCATCAAGTGTGTCATAAAACCCACTCTGTTCTGGTGGTCTATAGATTGTGCCTACTAGTAACAAAAGTCACCGATCTTTTTTGAGACTAAACTATCCGCTCTTGGTGGTCACTTGTGTTGATGTTAGTTTTGTTTCATCAACAAATGACAGGCAGAACACAGTGAATGTATCTGTTTTGTTTATTGCACGGTCTTTGCTGAAAAGAAAGTGCTACAGGCTATACTAGACTAGGCTAAGCTAACTAGCGTTAACCGTTAGCTTAGCGTTAGCCCTGGGAAACGCTCAAAAGCTAACTCTACAACACCATCCATTCGTGATAAAATGGGGTGGGTTATATTGACAAGGCTTGACAACAGATGTTCAAATATAACTTCATATTTATTGCTTATTTATTCATTTTATATCAGCATTCAGTCTCCAGCGCCATGTTAACACTTCCTGTGTTTACATTTTCGAACGTGACATCATCACCTACGGCAAGCGTAAACGCTCAAAAGGCAAACCGTAAACAGAACCCGGAACGAAACAAGACTGCAGTGTGTACGCAAACTAGAGGGGGGAGAGGGGGGGGGGGGAGTTCGCATCAGATCTCGGAACGGGCCAGAACGGAACGAAATAGAAACGAATAGGGTGAGTGAGAAAGGAGCTCTTGGTCCACACGTCTGCTTGCTTCAATGGAAAAACGACGAAGAGGTCGTCTCGTTGTATGAGCTCCTTCTTCAGCCAGCCTCTTCTTCACCTGTTGTCCCCAGCCCAACGTCGCACCAGCTCCCCCTGGCGGCAGTCCAGCGCCACACTACTAAATGTCAATATTAGGATATGGAGAATCAAGACGGGTCAGCGAGTTACACAACGTTATCATGAACACAGTAGAGTACAAGGAATTAGAGTTAGACACATTGAATTATTGTTAGACATATTCAGGTGTCTACACAACATATGTAATTCTTAATTCAGGTGGCGTTCCCCTTTAAGTAGGCCCTATGACTGTTGTTCAATGATAACAAACAATATTGTTTTTTAGATTATGGTATTCTCAAAGTCACTATAGATATACAGATATTCAGTAGAAAGCTATCTGGCGGCACGTTAGCCTAGCTTAGCACAATAAATGGAAGCGGACAGTGCCGGTTAGCCTAAGCATTGTCCAACTAACACTTCTCCCGAAGGCTAACCGTCACTGTCCGCTTCCATTCATTGTGCTAAGCTAGGTTACAGGCACGTGCACACATAGAGGCCAAGGGGTGCTTGAGCACCTGCCTTTTTGAGCCTCATCAAAAAAGTGCCCTTTTTGAAAAAATAAATAAATAAAAATTATTGAATTTTTTTTACCGTTACGCATATAGACTGCCCTTCCAACTGAAAAATTTCAGGATAGAATCAAAATATTAGGTAAAGAGAGAGAGATGCCCCATATTCCATTGCAGTTTGCACGGCCTCCTCAGCGTGCCTCTCCACGGACCTATATATTTTATGCATAGCGTGGGTGGTGATGATGATGATGATAGAAACCGCTGTGGCGCATACAGTTGAATGCTGGTATTACACTCATTGAGGGACACGAAGAATTCAAGTCCGATGGGATTTGGGAATCTCAAATACAAATCGGGATTGGAATAAAAAATGCATTTATATTAAACAATACAGAATATACAGCACTTCTTGGGGTCTGTAGGGTAAGCACTTATTAGATGTATGGGCCTTTTAAGTCAGTGATAAAAGTGTATTTCAAGGATAAGTGAGCTCCTGCACTGATTATTATAGTTCAATATTCAATATTTGATCACCAAAACCCCCCAAAAAGCATAAAAAGGGGGCCCCCCGCCCGAAAAGGGCCCTTAAAATAATATATTTTAATATATACACACAAGTGTAGTGCCCTTTTCAGCCTTTGAGCACCTGCCCCTCTAAAGTCCTGTGCACGTCCCTGCTAGGTTAACATGCAGCCAGATAGCTTTCCACTGAACGCACAGAGAGGAAACTGGTATCTATCTTCTTGTCTCTCTTTGGAGAAGACGATAAGCTAATTTCCCAAAATGTTGGCGTGTTCCTTTAAACTAATGACGTGAGTGATTCCTGACAGAAATTATTAAATGTCACAAAATCACCAACGTGTTGTCGCCCTACCTGGTCTTCCTCATGGTGAAATTTGCCTAATTTCATAATTTCAGTGCATGGAAATCATTTATATAAATCAATTAAATGACTTAGGATAAATGCTATTACTCATAACCTAAAAGAATAACCTTTGACAATTGTTCTCATGTTATCCTTCTATAACTTCAGTGCACTGCAGACATGTACTATACATATTCATAATCGAATCTACCCGAGTCCAATGTATCAGTACTTATATTCTTTTATTGCACTGAGGGAGCACTTTTGATAATGAAAACCACAACTCCCACGTCAATTAATTACATTTAGCTGATCATCATTTCCATAACCACACAGTTGATATGTCACATGTTAAAGGAACACTCACGAAAACAATAAAGCTGATTTATTATGCCCATAATGTCACACGTCCCAAAATTAAATGGACTGCATTTATATAGTGCTTTTATCCAAAGCGCTTTACAACTTACGCCTCACATTCACTCACACATTCACACACCAACAGCGGAGGCGACCATGCAAGGTGTCGACCTGCTCATTGGGAGCAGTTAGGGGTTAAGTATCTTGCTCAAGGACACTATGACGCGCTGCTGGGAGGATCCAGAATCGAACCAGGAATCTTCTGATTACCAGACGACCGCTCTACCTCCTGACCCACTGTCAAAACTACAAACTATCTTGTACAAATTCACTTTGTTTGAGAGTTATTGAGTTAAAGAGTTGGAATGTGTGATTATGATGTCACATATTCCTGGAAGCATTAAATACAGCTCAGTGAAACTTGAATATGACTTTCCAGGAACTATTAATAACTCATTAAAGTCTTGATTTTCTTTCATTTTCACAATAACTATTGAATACTATCTGGAATATATCACACACTCTATAACACATTAACTCAATAACTCTCAAGCCAAATGAATTTGTACGACACAGTTGGTAGTTTTGGGACATTTGTGAGATTCATATTTGTTCTTTTTCTTTTTTGGATTGCTCCTTTAACCTCTTATGCATCGGGCAAGCATGGGGCTAGTTTTGCATAAAATGCCTGTCGATTGCATACCCAAAGTAATCATTTTTTTTTGTATCTACTTTTTCTCCCCATTTTCTATTTTTCTCCCTTCCCCAATTTCGTATTATCCAATTCTACCCTCCCCTGTCTCGAACGCTGTTGGCCATGCCTCCCACAAGCCGGCTGCAATGTGGATGAAGCCTTGCATCACGTGTCCCCTCCGGTACTCAAGGAGGCAGCCGTTGCATCTTTTCACCTGCACAGCGCGATCTCTCAGCGGCGAGGGTCTGCGTGGGAGGGACACGCCGCCCCCGTCGCTTCCTGATTCTACTGCGCAGGCGCACCAACCAACCTGTAGGAGTCGCTGTCCACAACGTCCGATCCCCACCTACCAGCTTCCCACCCCCTAATACTGCCAATTGTATTAGTATGAACGACCAGCCAAGCTGGTAGCAACGACGAGAGCTGGGCTCTAACCCAGCATCTCCTGCGTTGGTGGCGAGCGCCTTGCCCACTGCGCCACCTAGCCTCCCTATACCCAAAGTAATTTGAGATTTATTCCTGCATGAAAGTCTGGTCTCTTTTGAAAGGAAACATTCAGAATTTTCTTCCACAGTTCGCATAGCAGCCCAAGAACAGCTGATGTCACAGGGGCGTTTGCTACTGGATCACATTAACAGTCACTTGGGAATCCCGCTCCTCTAGGGTGTTAATTTATGAACGGTGAAGCTCGTCTTTGTCCTCTGTCTCCCCCCCGTTGGAGCCATTTATACTATATATTTATTTATAAATCTATTTGTTTTCTACGGAAGCCCTAAGTACGGAAGCCCTAAGCGGCCGTACATTCATACATTTTATTTACTCCGTTTTCCCGTGATAACGAGTTAATTTAATTTGTTTTCTCGTGATAACGGGATAATTTTCTCGTTATCACGAGAAAACAAAGTCCGTTTTCTCGTGATAACGACTTATTATTTCGTTATCTCAACATAATGAAGTCCGTTTTCTCGTGATAACGGATTAATATATTTCAGGGGGGTACATGACATACAGGTATACACAGTACTGTTACATTTGTGACTCAGATGAAGTTCAGATGAATGTCCAGCAGGGGGAGGTACAGATGGGAAATGTCTGTGCAAAGGTGGGGGTAAAGGTGGGGGTTGTTGAGGAGTACAGAGAGGAGAGAAGGGTCCTAGAATAGGCGGAGGAATATTGTTCATGAGTGGAGGGAGACCATGGGAGAGAATGTGAAAATGTGGGGGCTCTTGAGGAGTACAGACAGGGGAGAAAGGTCCTGGGACAGGTGGACCCTTACAAGGTTATTACATTCATGAGTAAATATTTCATTATTACATTCCTACAGTAGGTATATATACATGTAAGAATAAATATATATTTATACGGTATATACAGCATTATTGTACATGCTATCATGCAGAGTTGTATGGATTATATGCAGGTGTATAAGTAGGTATATAGAATTATTATTTGCAGGCATATTCAGACAGATATGGATGGATATATACTATGCAGTAAATATAAATATATAAATGTATATGTCCGGTATATACAGCACTATTGTACATGCTATCATACATGAGTTATATGGGTAGACTATAGTAGGAGGCCTGTCTTGCGTTGCTGGTAGGGTTAGCTCGCCTAGTGCAGCTTTCAATACACAGTAGCAGGAGTTGGTTGGGCTTGACGTGCCGAGACAGCTTGTACACAACCCTCAGCCTGTCTGGCCTCATGTGGTATGAGGCTGCAATCCATCACCTGGAAGACAATAGGCGTGGGAAGAGGACTAACAAGCCAACTCCAAAACCCTCCCCCAGAGATGGGGGTTGGGCGTGGGGCCAACAACCCCATCCCGTAGAAAAACAAACCGTTACAAAAACGACGACAACAGAACAGACCTCAGCCCTGGAAGAAGAAGGATCCTCAATGAGAGGAAATATGACGCTGTGTGATGAAAGCTGTCAAGTCACAGAAGTCACAGAGTCGAAACCCCTTCTGTCAACCAGAGACATACGAATTGGAACATGGAACGTCAGGACCTTGTATGAGACCGGAAAAACCATACAAGTAGCAGCAGAAATGAAGAGATACAAACTAGACTTTTTAGGAATTAGTGAGTCACGATGGACGCAATCTGGACAACAAAGACTGCAGACAGGAGAGCTGCTACTCTACTCTGTGCACGAAGAAGACAAAGCCCCTCACACCGACAACAGCAAAGAAAGCACCGATTGGATGGGAGGCACATGGATCAAGAATTATAACAGCCACCTTCAGAACCAAGAAGAGGAAAATCAAGTTGAACGTGATACAATGCTATGCACCAACCAATGACAGCGATGATGGAAAAAATGATTATTTCTACAACAGACTACAGAGCATCCTGGAACAACAAAAAGGAAAAGACATCAGCATTCAACACAGGCTTCGAAAAAGTTATGGGAAAGCATGGCCTAGGATAAATGAATGAGAATGGAGAGAGATTCGTGGACACCTGTGCCCTGAACAACCTGGTTGTCGGAGGAAGCCTCTTCCCACATAAGAGGATCCACAAGGCAACCTGGGTATCACCGGATGGAGTGACCGAGAACCAGATAGACCACTTCTGCATAACCAGCAAGTTCAGGAGATCACTACAAGACATACGAGTAAGGCGAGGAGCAGACATAGCATCAGACCACCACCTACTAAGCGCTACGCTCAAGTTGAAACTGAAGAAACACTGGATGGAAACAACATCAAAACAGATATTCAATGTCCACCTCTTAAAAGACACACAGATAAGAGAAGTGTTCACACTGAAGCTGAAGAATAGATATCAAGCCTTGCAAGATCTAAGCAGTGACGAAGGAGACCAGCAAGACCAATGGGAAAGGATAAGGGAAACTCGCACAACAACATGTAAGGAAGTGATAGGAATAAAGAAGAGACACCATAAAGAGTGGATATCAGCAGAAACACTACGCAACATAGAAGAAAGGAGACAGAAAAAGGCAGAAGTTAACAACAGCAGAACAAGGGCAACCAAGGCAAAAGCCCAAAGAGAGTACACTCAGGCAAACAGAAAGGTCAAAAGAAATGCCAAGAAGGACAAGCGAAACTACATTGACAACCTGGCTAAAGAAGCAGAAGAGGCAGCAGCAAAAGGAAACATGAAGGAGCAGACCAGAAAGACCAATCAAAAACAAGGAAGGAAAGATCATCACAAGACTGGACCAACAGCAAGAGGGGCAGAGTATTTTGAAGAACTCCTGAATAGACCGACACCACCTAACCCCCCAGACATTCAACCTGCGGAGACTGACAGTCATCAACTGTGGAAAGCCCAGCAAGCAGGAAATCCAACAGGCCATTGCACAACTAAAGAATAGTAAGGCAGCAGGACCAGACAACATCCCTGCAGAGGCACTGAAGGCAGACATAGACACCTCGGTAGAGATGCTACACCCTCTGTTTGAGAAGATCTGGGAGAAAGAGGAAGGGCCAACAGATTGGAAAGAAGGCTACTTGGTCCAAATACCTAAGAAAGGAGACCTCAGCCAATGCCACAACTATAGAGGAATCATGCTTTTATCAGTGCCAGGAAAAATCTTCAACAGAATCCTCCTCGAACGAATAAAGAAAGCGGTGGATCCGCAGCTAAGAGACCAGCAGGCAGGCTTCCGGCCCAATAGATCATGTGTGGACCAGATTGCAACCCTCCGAATCATAGTCGAGCAATCATTGGAATGGAACTCTCCACTATACATCAACTTCGTAGACTATGAGAAGGCATTTGACAGCCTCCACAGAAACACCCTCTGGAAACTGCTTCGACACTACGGCATACCAGAAAAGCTTGTCAACATCATGAGGAACTCCTATGAAGGAATGACCTGCAGAGTCATACACAGCGGACAGCTCACACAAAGCTTCCAAGTGAAGACCGGAGTAAGGCAAGGTGGTATCCTGTCCCCTTTCCTCTTCCTCCTGGCCATCGACTGGATATTGAAGACCACAACAGCACAGAGGAGAAACGGGATCCAGTGGACACTCACAACACAACTGGACGACCTAGACTTCGCAGACGACCTTGCCCTACTATCCCACAGTCGACAACAGATGCAGGAGAAGACTAACATACTGGCAGACACCTCAACACAACTAGGCCTCAACATCCACCAAGGAAAGACCAAAATACTCAAGATCAACACAAACAACAAAGACCCAGTAAACCTGGAGGGAACAGCACTTGAGGAAGTAGAATCCTTCACCTACCTAGGTAGCATCATAGATAGGAAGGGTGGCACAGAGGCAGATGTCAGAGCAAGAATCAGCAAGGCAAGGGCCTCATACATCCAACTAAAGAACATCTGGAGCTCCAAGGTGATCAGTCAGCAGACAAAGATCAGACTATTCAAATCCAACATCAAGCCAGTACTCTTATACGGATCAGAGACGTGGAGGACAACCAAGATCACAATGACTAGAGTGCAGTCATTCATCAACAGATGCCTGAGGCGGATCCTGAACATCCACTGGCCAGATACCATCAGTAACAATGATCTCTGGCAGAGAACGGGCGAACAACCAGTGGAAGAACAAATCAAGAGAAGAAAGTGGGGATGGATCGGCCACACACTACGCAAACCAAACACCAGCACCACCAGACAGGCCCTTAGATGGAACCCCCAAGGCAAAAGGAAGAGAGGCCGGCCCAAGAACACCTGGCGCAGGGACTTGGAGACAGACATCACACAGAGCGGACTGACATGGAAACAGCTGGAAAGCAAAGCACAGGACAGAGGACCCTGGCGAACTGTTGTCGACAGCCTATGCTCCCCCAAAAGGAGCGATAGGCGTAAGTAAGTAAGTAAGTATAGTAGGAGGCAATGGCATATATATACTGCATGTACAACTTCTGTATCAACCAGTTAAGATAGCGGGAGAACAACTCAACGGAGACACCAGATACAATAGAAGAAGAAGATATAATATACAAAATGTTTGCTGCTCAGCCATGAATGAAATAACTGAAATAATTAGGAAACATATATTTAAGTAACAGCTGAGTGACAGTCCCAGGACATACTGGACTTTTAGCTTTTGCTTTGAAGAGCATTTCACTACAAACCTGGATATAATCTGACACAATGCTGACGACTTTATAAGCATAGGCACTCTTGCTCTGGAGGTTGTGGGTTTCAATGCCAAAGTTGGCTGCTTCTACTTCATCGGAGCGCCATGAATGGACCCCCAACACACAGCTGACCACCACTAGTGCAAGAACTGCCCAGCGAGCTGCCATCTCTGTCAGATTCAAAAACATACATTTAGGTCTTCCATCAGAAATCTGCTGGTGTGTAAAGAATAATAACCACAGTAATATGAATTCAAGAAAACACAAAATGATGATTAAAACACATACTGTATGAGAGGGTGATGGTCCTTGATTCATCATATCATATACATCACATCAAAAGAACACAGTTAGATCACTTTAATAAACTACTGTAGATTTCTGCATGTTCTTGTTAAGATTAACATGTATAAAATGTTACTTACTAGTATCAGACACAGTACCTCTTGGTGTGGATAACTCTGTTCTTTCTAGGTGTGGGGAAAAAACCGCCTGGCTGTTTTGTAACCCGACAAGGGCTCTTCAGATTAAACAAGCCAATCACAAGTATTACCCTTTGTGATGTCATACCAAGGACACAAACAATCCCAATCTCCTGCATATTACAGATGCCGTGCTTTATCGACTGGACGTGTGCTGTCGCTGTAACTTGGCAGTGAATGTAACAGCAGTCAATAAGAGACGTGCTTGGCGTCAAGTAAAAAGCTAATGGTCAGCAGTTCTCTGTGTTCCCTGCCAGAAGAATTTATATGAGGACATTTCTACCAGTGTATAATTTATTCTGGTTGGGTGGCGACAGTGGCTCAGGAGGTAGAGTGATAAGATAAGTAATCAGAAGGTTGTGGTTCGATTCCAGCTCATGGAGTCAAGTGTCCTTGAGCAAGACACCTAATCCTGATGAGAAGTCGCAGTTGCATGGTCAGTTCATGGTGAGTGAATGATATGTTGTGACATGTTGAATTAAGGACCTCTTAATTCATTATTTTTTTATATTGTGGATATTATTCTTTACACAACTTACAACTTAACACTAGCACAGCCGACAAGGGGTCACATGACCCCTAGGCATTTTCAATAAATGTATCCTCGTCACTCGTCGAGCTCCAGCTCTGTCACTCAATGACTTTTCTTAAAAGTACCCGTTTTATCTGGCACGGTTTCTGAAATTTCAAAATGACTTCAGGAAAATTGAATTAGAACGTTATTTCAGCTATTTCTGCTGAGCGGCCACCTCCCTCCCTCCTTGACCCTCCCTCCCTTTCACTCTCTCCCTTTCACTCCCCCCTCCCTTTCTCTCCCTCCCTCTATACCTCCCTCTCCCTCCTTCTCACTTCCTCTCCCTCCCTCCCTTTCTCTCTCCCTCCCTCTCTTTCTCCTTCTCCCTGCCTCCCTCCCTCATTGACCCTCCCTCCCTTCTCTCCCTCCCAGTTTTTTTTTTTACTTTTACTTTTATTGCTGGATTGTATCACATGAGTGTTTCTCTTTTTATTTGCCGTGCTGTCGTTGAGATGTTTTGTTGTTTGTTTGTCTTTGTTGCTTGTAAGCTGCAAATATGAATTGCCCCACGCGGGACCAATAAAGTTGTCTGAATCTGAATCTGAATCCATCTCCATTCTAAAGGCTGTCGGGTCATCTGACCCATTCCCGGCGGGAATTAGTGTCATTTTCTCCATGGCTGTGCTAGTGTTAAGTGAGGCATAAGTTGTAGAGCACTTTGGATAAAAGCACTATATAAATGCAGTCGACTTACCATCCATTCTGGTGCATCACCCACCCTTAAGTGAGTGAAAACTGTATTTCACAAATTGTTGTGAATTAACAAATACATCATTATTTGTTCATTTATTGTTATTTGTCAATGGAAAAGCATAGTGTCTGTATCATAAGATAAAATAAGATATTCCTTTATTGATCCCCTTGGTGAAATCTGGGCATCATAGCAGCACTTCTGACATTGGATTTTCTTACAATTCGCGAGAGGATGGCGCGACCGAGGTCAGTCGCTGTTGGTTTTGCTCTGCAAAGATTGTACACACTTTGTTATTATGTTTATTGTTGATACTTTTCTTATAAAAACCACGCTGGCATGGACGTCGTACGACCGCCAGGCACTCATGGAATTAAACTCCGGACTGGAAGAAGAATTTAACGACACTTTTTGCCAAGATTGGCCATCAGAGATCAGACGGGACAAAGACAAAGAGAAATAGAAAAGGCGGCAGGATTGAGGCGTAGCGGAGATTGCGCTCGTCACCAATGCAAGAGGGTGCGGTCTCGACTCCCGGAGTCAGCATTGCCTGCGGCTTGGGCCGATCGTCATACTAACTTGTTTGGCTGAGTTAGCGGGAGGGAAGTCGTGGGTGGTAATCTGGCGTTGTGGACAGCGACACCTACAGGTCAGGTCTGGGCGCCTGCTCAGCGAAAGGCAGGAAGTGGTGAAGGCAGCGTGACCTCCCACGGGTTACACTTCACCAATGAGAGTCCTCGCTGCCAGGTGAAAAGAGAGCCGCTGGCTGTCTCTGCATGTGTCGGAGGAAGCATGTGGTAGACTTCAGGGTTCCCTTGTACCGACCAGTAGGGGGAACATGCGCACAACGACCAGGTAGGGGAGGGGGGGAATTGGCATAACGACTAAATTGGGATGGGAGGAAAAAGCATAGAAAATCAGGCGGAGAAAAAGAGGATACAAAAAAAAGGCGGCAGGATCAAGAGGAAGCACAGGGGACGGTGAAGTGGAATCAGAATAAGGCTAAAAAGTTCTGCTTACCGGCCGGCGATCCCATCGATTCTGTTGGCAAATGTACGATCGCTGGAGAATAAGATAGACTCCGTGCAAGGATTCGATTCCAACGCGATGTGAGGGACTGCAACATACTATGTTTCACAGAGACATGGTTGAAGCCAGCAACTCCGGATCAAAACATCATCCCATCGGATTCCTTCTCCGTCTTCCGAGCTGACCGAACTGAAGAGTCAGGGAAGTCTGTTGGCGGAGGGGTTTGCTTCCTCACTAACAACGGCTGGTGCAGTCCCAAGGAGGTGAAGATTCTTTCCCGCTCCTGCTCGCCGGACCTTGAACATTTGTCCATCCTTTGTCGCCCGTTCTATCTCCCCCGGTAATTCACAGCCATCATAACAACTGCAGTTTACATTCCACCGCAAGCCGACACCGCCAGAGCTCTGGCCGACCTACAGGACTATTTGAATCAACACCAAAACAAACATCCGGACGCGGCTATGATCGTAGCCGGTGACTTCAACAAGGCTAACTTGAAAAAAGTTATGCCAAACTTTTTCCAACACATCAAATGCACAACTAGGGGGGAAACACGTTGGATCACTGCTACACCCCTTTCAAACAGGGCTATAAGGCAGTGCCAGCCCCTCCGCTAGGTAAATCAGATCACGACGCCATATTTCTTTTACCAAGCTACAAACAACGAGCCCGAGAGGCTGTCGTGTCGCCAGAGCCTCAGGTGAAGCAGTGGTCCGAGAGCTCAGAGGCCACGCTACGGGACAAGCAGGAGAGAAATGTGGTCCAACCTACACGGGACAGTGCAACATAACACAGGTTGTGCAAATTCAAAATAACCTTGGACTTATGGGACTGTGAATCAAAAGAATGTTAGTTGGGAGGGAAAGAAGGGGTTGTTTCTCTGATGTCTTGTCCCTGTGTCTTTACTGTAACATGGTTGTCCTATGTTCTTTTTTTTTGTAACGCAATATTGTGTGTTCCGACACAAAACAAATTTCTGTATCAACAGACAATAAAGACCTATCTTATGTAGTTCGTAGACTAAACCACATCCTCATTTAAAAGAACACACCAACATTTGGGGAAATTAGCTTACCGTCTTCTCCAGAGAGACAAGAAGATAGATGCCTGTTTCCATGTCAGCTTCCATTCACTGAACACACAGAGGAAACGGGCATCTATCTTCTTCGCTCTCTGGAGAAGACGGTAAGCTAATTTCCCAAAATGTTGGCGTGTTCTTTTAAATGAGGATGTAATTGAGGAACACAGAATTCCATGCTCATTCAACACAATAATTGTACATGGTTGAGCGTCGACAACAAGCTTAGCATTGTATTGTATTTTATCTTAGTACTTTTTATCATTTGTATTTTTTGCACAATCACAATGGCCACCTTCATTTCACTACATGCCTTGTGTATGTATGTGACGAATAAATCTCTCGAATCTTGAATATCTACTGTCCATATCCCACACGAACAAGCACCTTCCCGTTTCCTGCCTGGTATAGTTTTTCAAATATGACATGGTTTACCCCATATATAACCTTTATACAGGGGTGGGCAACTTTGTATATGGTGAGAGCCACTACATTTCCACACTCAATCTGGGGGGCCGCATTGTTTATCGGCAGTCCCACCAGTAGTACCCCATCACTCAAATAGCCCATAATAGTCACAGATGTGATAAATAAGGCATATAAACAATTATAATTTGTTGTAACTTCGTTTTTATTCCATTTCGAACGCATTTAGTAATGCTTAATTTCAACTTTATGAATTTATAAATACAGCTGAATTTGAAAGTATTGCTGTGTAACCCAAATATATACAAAAATGACAAATTATAATTAAGGCTTCTATTAAAATAAATGTATGAACTTAAAGCCCACTGCTCAACAAACACAAAGCAGCATTCCTGCTGCATTTCACTACAACAGTAAATCAAAAGTGCAATAATAAATGATTGTTAAATGTATAAACCTTTATCCTGCTACTAAACAAAACATTCCGGAGTGCTTCATATCCATAACATGCATTTCAGTGTTATCTGAACACTATCAAAGTAAACAAGTAGCCAAGTGCAATACTCATCAGAATAATGAATTCCTTTTTGTGCAATTCTACATGCCTCCCATTGACCCTTTATCAAACTGGCATGACATTCACCCTCCCCCACAGTGGGTCAATAATGGTTCCGTCTTTAATGAGACACTTGTGGTATCTCCTGTTGGCGCACAATAGAAGGAATGTCAACTTCAATGTTTGTGCATGCGATCTGCATCAGATGAAATAACGTTTAATTTTTGTGTGCGCGCACGTGCACATCCGTGCGCGTACTTCTGCTCAGAAAAGTGCTGGTACCGCGTGGCATGACCACTGCACCCCTGATTATTAGTGACCCACAATAGATGGAAATTATGTTAGCAAACTTACCTGATGTATAATGCAGTGCAGCATTGGACACTCAACGCCACTCTGCCTTTTAGAAGCCCGGCGAATCCTGTGTTTTCCTTTCATTGCGGGTGCTCCAGACCATCGGTAACAACAGCGGACAGTTTATCAAACCCCCCATATTGCTGCACGGCACATTCAACAGCGTTGAATATGTCCACACTAGGGCTGACCCGATCGGAAGGAGCCGTAGTTGACTGCCAACCTCTAAGTTGAATGCAAAAAAAAAAAAAAAAAAAAAAAAAAAAAATGTTTGGCCTGGAGCCGCATGGAGCGTCGGTGAGGGCCGCCAGTTGCCCCTCCCTGGATGGTTTACCCTACAGTAGGTCATTCTGGTAATAATCCCCATCAGTCTGCGTGTTCAGCATTTCTTCCAGTATTATTCCAACTCACTTTGACTTCATACAAGAGATGGTTTTGATTTGTTCAAACATCTTAACATCTTTATTAAGCAAATAACATTATAAATAAAAAAAGTGCATAGAAAAATTAAACAGGTTTAGAAATATGTATACAAGTATTTACAAACTCAGGGTTTATTTGTACAAGGTAACAAAGACGCATATTTAAAGTTCACACATATTCTCATTTTTATGTCTTTTACACTTTTTATACTTTAAAATAACCCTACTATATAGAACATACAGCTTTCTGAACAGGTTCTGGGAGAGATGGTCGTGGTAACTTCAGGTTTTGACTAGTGCTTTGCATCCTTCATCGCACACACACACACACAGGCCAGCTCTGTAGGACATTAAACCAAGCTACTCTTTAAATTGTCGTCCTCTTTTTTGCATTAGTATTCCCGAACATCGGTTTTAAACAACTGAGGTAGAATCCTTGCAAGTAGTTGGGAGTGACTCTGCTCTTGTTTTTCAGCTGGATGATTGACGCATGATTTACCCGGGGCTCCGTGCCTGGCGGTCGACCGTGCAGGGAGGGGAAGAATAAGCATTACATTTCCTACGGACAACACTTGGCTCCTACTTAGAAAGAGTTGCGTATTTGAATGAGACGAAGGGGGGGACACAGAAACAAATCAAATGGAAAGAAGAGCATGGGGCTTGGAAGGGCAGATGATGCTCTTCTCCGTGTGTGGGGGGGGGGGGGGGGGGGGGGTGATACTAAGGCCTTCAGTACTCTGTCCACGAAAACGTTTATAACAATGAAATAATAAAATACAAAATACTTTTTAAAAAAAAGACCTGCTTTAGAATAATGTCTCTTATAAAGGCGTAAATGCAATACACAACTGTCCCAAAACAAGATTCAAGTAAAAGAGTGAAAACAAATAAAAATAAAAAGGGAAATCAAGTGTAAACAAAAACAGAAAGGGGAGGAGCTCCCAATAAACTAGACCGCCACCATTTATACAAAGCACAGAACTCCAAAATCTGAATAGAATCATGAATAAATATAACTATTCTAGAGCTCCAGCAATCTCTTTTTTTTCTCTCTCTCTCTCTCTCTCTCTCCTCTCTCCATTGATTTGGATAACAGTGTGGATTTGATTATTCTCACGAATGACGAGACGGCGTTGATGAAACGTCGAACCAATTACAATGTTAAACATATTAAGGTGCCGAGTGCATTCGTTTTTCCAACTAGACTCTGAACTGAGAACGTCATCCTATCGAGTGGCGGCGGCACCGCGGCGCGGTCGTCTCGGACGCTCGGTAGTGACGCCAGGTAGTTTCTCAGAGGCCCCCCCCGAGGAGGCTTCGGCCCGGTGGAAGTGAATGCACACACTCAGTGGCGATGCTTTTTTATTTAGTTTTTCTCTCTTTTCTTTTCAACAGTGCTTCTCCCCCGGTACGACTTGAAATGCAGGGGGGTAGTTTCAGAAAGATGGATATTGACCTGCCTCGAGCTCCGCCCCCTTTCCCCACCCCCGCTCTTCCCATCTCGATCGCCCCCGCTCGTCTCTACGGAAGCGATTGGAGGACCAAGAAGAGGGGGCGGAGCTCGAGATGGGAGGAGCGGAGCTCGAGATCGGTCAACTTGTTAGTCGACTACGCGTGTGCGACTGTAGCACAGCAAAGACTTTAATATTATTGCAATAGGTAATCAGCATTTGCCTCGACAGTAATAAAATATATACTTAAAAATAAAAAGACACAGATTTCCATCTCAACTTTTCACTCTTGGCTTGGGTAGTGTTTGCTACATACACTGTACATCAAACAAAACGTTCTTGATTTCCTGTCTTTAAATATGACACTAATGGTTATTGATTCAAACCGTTAAACAGATAACTTTCCCTTTCAGTGTGCGAGAGGGAAGGAGATCAGATGAAATAGACCATCATGGAAATATATACCACTTAGGGGGACACTTGTATCCAAGTGACATACAGTGTGAGAGCATACGTTTCATGATTTGCAGGACATCTTGCTAACCAAGCCCAAGACGCGGAAAGACTCTTTCAAAAAAAAAAAAAAATCTTAGCACCGTGGTTGTCTGGTTATTCAAGGGGAAAATATCTACAAAGATGAGAAATGTTAAATATCGTTCAAAATAAAGACACAACGGATGTGGTCGTGGGGGAGGCATATGGCTCAAGAATTGACTTCACCACCATACAGGAAGAAGCTACATGATCCCTCATCACTGAGGGATGGAGCCAGCGTGATTATGAATAGACATGTCTCCCCCCCCAAAGAAATCAATCATAGATAAGGACTCTCCAACTCTATCTTTAGGTCATCGGCAATGATTCAGAAAGATAAGGCTTGACGTGTGTATCACAATGAAATTCGTTGGTGCTATAAATGTAGAAACAGGAAAACCCCCAATGGTTCAACATCTCGCCCCCACACTTTGATGGTAGCCACTTCCTCCACGCCCCTAGACCTGTGGTGATCTCGCTCAGCCAGCTGTATGTTGTAAGACTGTCCACTAGCAAGTGTATCTAGGCTATAGGCCAACGTGAACATTAAGCAGGCAAGACACGCATCGACAGTTTGTTTGCTTTGCAGCTATATTCCCCAGTCCATGCCGCCGCCTCCTCTTCCTCCGACCCCGCTCCTCTCCTAGTCTCATAGTGGCTTATTTCCCTGCTGTGCCGACCGCCGATCGCACCCCGGGCCTTACATCCGGTGGAACCTTAATTTAAGGCTCAACCAGTAAACGGGATCCTCCTCGTCCGCGCGCCCGGCGCTCAGTTGAGAAAGCGCCGGCACCTCCGGGCCCCGCAGTTACAGCCGAGCTTGTTGCTGGCGTCTTCGATGGGGAACTTGTAGTCGTAGGTGAGTTCCTCCCCCCTGTAGAGCTTCCTCAGGGCGAAGATGACGATGTGCTTCTGGCCTTCCACATTGATGACCCGCGAGTAGCAGTTGGGCTCACAGGAATGGTTGATGAACCGCGCCGCGTTGCCGTGCATGGTGGCGTCCACCACGTCAAAGTCATCGATGCGGAACATGTAACAGCCAATGCCCTGCAGAAGGAGTAAAGCAAATTGTTCCATGAACACATAGGCTGGGTTTCGCCTTTATTATTACTCTTAAAGGAGAACTACGCCCAATTTAATATTACTCTTAACACATCGAGTGCCGTCCATTAACCCCATGTAAACGTAGTTGTACTTTGTAGACCTAAACCTATATTTTATAGTATAGCTATGGGTCTAATAACGCCGTCGAGTCTCCTTGAGCTGCTTCTGGTCAACGTGCAAAAAACAGATTATGTTTTCATCCGTACATTTCCGTTTTATACAGTTTTGAATATGAACATAGTCCGGCCGCTTCTGAGCAATTCCAGGGAAAAGACACGAAAACAGCGTTTTTGTGTAATTCAATAAACATGTCGTCATTTTTCGCCTGATTATCGGATCTTCCTGAAATCAATGCTAGATCATCACTATTATCCTTTATCGTGCACGCATGCAATGTGGCTTAGACCGGCGCCCCCCCCCCCCCCCTCCAACCCAACGGCATACAGCCAAACAGCTATAACACAGATAGCTTCACG
The DNA here is from genome assembly GCF_963971535.1 of Notolepis coatsorum. Taxonomy (NCBI): domain Eukaryota; kingdom Metazoa; phylum Chordata; class Actinopteri; order Aulopiformes; family Paralepididae; genus Notolepis; species Notolepis coatsorum. The sequence goes on from NC_140183.1 coordinate 78,864,255, forward strand.
CAAGCTTTCATATATGGTGTCCTTACCTGGTCTCTGAAGTAATGCAAAAAAAAGAATCCAATAATCTCATCGCCATTCCAGTTATCCACAGCGATCCTGTCTCCGACGTTATTGGGCATTGCACTTCACCGGGCGGGCGGGGTCAGTAGTCCAAACCATCCCTAGAAGCGTGTGTTTTGCCGGAGTGTTTAGGACCCGCCCCATGCCGCAGCTCGGTAGAAAAAAGAAACCAACCCATTTCTAACAGGTGCATTACTGGCCGAAGGCATTAGAGGGCGGTATAATACCGTCTGCCAGCTCAGACACACTCAGAACAGTATGCACAAGGTGCCCCGCTGAATTATGAATGGCAATAGATAATAAAAGACGCAGATCTACGTCTCCGGCACTCAACGATCGGACGACAGAAACGTAGTTCTACGTGAACGGCACTGGAAGTGTTAAAGGGGAACTACACCCAATTTAATATTACTTTTTATTTTTTGTAGGGCATTTTTTAAGTGCATTTTTATTAGACAAGACATTTTGGAAATTGGGAGAGAGAGAGATGGGGAGGACATGCAACACATGTCCTGGGCCGGATTCGAACCCATGACGTTGCGATTACGCTGAGCGTATACGTGGTGCGCGACCCGCAATTTAATATTACTCTTAAGGAGAACTACGCCCCAATTAGATATTACTCTTAATACTATCTAAACCCGAGATAGTTCGGGTTTAGATAATTTCTTTTCGATTTTCCCCATTCGAAACACTCGCGCGGACCTGCCTGTGTCTCCCTGGCAACGCTGCCTATGTTAAAATTGCAATGACGATCGAATCCCGACAGGTGGCAGTATCGCCTACCTTTTGAACTGGGTCTCTCAGTTGTCTCCGAGTGCCTCAGTACCTCCGGCTGCATGAATCCCCTCCCCCGCAAAGTGAAGCAGTACACAGCCTTCTGTTGCCGTTTTGCTCGCCTGGAACCTATTGTTTTCCGTATTCTAGCCAGGCCCGATGTACACCGGTAATGGCGATCGCGATGGAACTACTGGGATTATTCATTTTGGAGTACGTTCTTACAAAGGTACGGTCTATTTTTACCGAACCTAAAACATGCTTTTGTATTGATCACAGCGTCGTATTTTACCGAACCTAAAACATGCTTTTGGTAAAGATCGCAGCTTTGTAAAACGACCCCCCCCCCTTTATGACTATGTGAAGACACATCTATATGATAAGGCTGTCCCCGAAGCCTGTTTTTGGGATTCGAACTTCGTCAGGGTTTTTCTAACTGACGTTCGATTTTTTTCCCCCCTCTTTTTCTCCGCCTGATTTTCTATGCTTTTCTCCCCATCCCAATTTAGTCGTTATGCCAATTCCCCCCCTCGCCTACCTGGTCGTTGTGCGCATGTTCCCCCTACTGGTCGGTACAAGGGAACCCTGAAGTCTACCACATGCTTCCTCCGACACATGCAGAGACAGCCAGCGGCTCTCTTTTCACCTGGCAGCGAGGACTCTCATTGGTGAAGTGTAACGCGTGGGAGGTCACGCTGCCTTCACCACTTCCTGCCTTTCGCTGAGCAAGCGACCAGACCTGACCTGTAGGCATCACTTAAGTGCATTGGGATCGCTTTCGAAATGCAATAATCAATATGATTTTGCCGTTTATTGCGTCATACAAATGGGAAATGGATCTAGCAGATCGACGTCAAATAATTGGAATATTTTTCCTCCAGTCTCATCGGCGAACGGTAAGAGTAATCTAATGTTATTTTCAGCCCGATTGTTTATTCATTTCACGGCAATCCATCTGATCAACGTATCAACCCATAGTAAAAAAAAGACGCTACTAACGATCAAGGAATTATAAACCCCCCACCCCTCTTTCCTTCACGCATGATGAAGCATAATGTATACCGATCACATACATTTGAATTTTTTAATATAGCGTGTATAGGAAAGAAACGCCAATCGATAATCCATCATATGCGTCAGGGCCTATAACTCGCGTTTTAGGAATTACTGCAGAAAACCTTAAAAACATACTTATATTCACGACGGTATTAACACGACAATGTATGAATAAAAAAAATATAACGTTCCCACATCCGGAACGATAGATACCCGATGTTGAATGGGCCATAGTAATGTCGATATAGCTATAATATTTAAAAAGTTATAGCCCTGCAAAGAAGGTAAACATCTCCATAGGGCATAAAAGCAAATATTGTTTGGTTCCTGTTGGTTGTCAGTTAAGGCCATGGGTAGGTAGGGAATTTATTTAATTTTTTCCCACGGCGACTATGGATAGGGAATTTCTTTATTTAATTAAAATGTTCACGACAACATGGATGCATGTACTCTGCCAGCATGTTTAATATCCATAATACTAAAGGTTTGACTAAGATTTTTATGAAACTTTACTGAGAAAAAAATAAAAAGTATTATTATTATTATTATTTTTTTTTTTTATAAACTCATAAAATAAATTGGGTCACACCTAAATCAGCAGGGTCGGTCGGCAACCGGAACCAAACCATTTTTTCTTTTAGGCCCAGGGTTACAGCACTGGCAGACTGGGCCCAAGGATGGGTACAATGCATGGCGGACAATGTGTTAATGAATATACCCAGGGATTAAAGCAAAAAAAAATCTCCTGACTGAACTTTTTTTCTGACCAAGTCATATTCTTAATTTAACCTCCACTGTATTTTTTTTTAATAGCGTTAGCGTTTTAAGGGAGCCTACTTGTAGAGCCTACTGTCCTGACTGACTATAGACCCTACTGTTGTGGTTGTTGTGCCAGGCAGGGAGGCTGTGTGCTGGAGAGCGTGAATGCAAGTCTTGTGGCTAGCTTCTGATTGATGGCGAGCTAGCACCCTTTTCCCATTACTTTGAACAATGAACTAAACGGCTTGTTATCATACAAACAAGGGACTAAACACGTTTCGCAATTATGCCACAACAACAATGGACAGTCTCCTCCCCACCGTTTGTATATATTTGTATACCACCCACTCACCCCCTCCTAATGTACAGTCTCCTCCTCATCATATGTATATATTTACTGTTAGGATCAGTACTGTATATTTGCATATCGTATATGTGACAAATGTAACAGTACTATTACTATATACCTGTAAGGTATGTATGTCCCTATGTCAAATGTCATGATGTCATGCATGTTGTGTATGTCATAAATGTCACTATGAATTGAAAATGGGGGACCCTGATGATGTAAACAAGACAAACGCCTTTCTCTAGTCTGCATCCCCTTAACAATTGTGTGTATTGCTACTGGATTTACAAGATCCAGAGTGAATGAATGAATGAAAACTTTATTTAATACACGAGACCCTCTCCTTGGGACCAAGTACGGTTTTGTCGATAATCCAATGTACAGTTACAACCCCCCCCATCCCACCCACCTCCAATGTACAGTTTCTTCGTCAAATGTATATACCGGTACTCTTTTTAGACTATTTTTGTATCACAAACAATAGGCTACTGTATTTGTAAATCTGGTATGTCATAAATGTATAGATGTAGCAGTATTGTCTATCTGTATGTCATGTGTGTCATATATGTTATGATGAATTGAAAGTACAGCTCAATACACACAATTGTTAAAAGGATGCAGACCAGAGAAAGACGTTAGTCTTGTTTACATCAGGGTCCCCCGTTTTCAATTCATAGTGACATACGGTACATGACATACTACATAGTAATGTTACATTTGTGACATATGATATGCAAATATACAGTACTGTTACCCAGAGATCTCCCGGACAAATGGGAGAAAGACGTTTATTGAGCTTAAAAACAATTGATAACGCAAATAACGTTCTGATTAACACTTTAACTGCCGGAAGACGCTTTTAGGCGTCCTTCCCCGCCATGCTCAAGTTGCCGAAGACGCCGTAACTCGTCTTTGATATCAATATTTCAAAAATCTGTGATCGGAATCATATTTCCTTTCCGGGGCCCTGAGACACAAGTGTGATCTCCTCTCAATCCTCTAGCGGTTCAAGACCGCCATCTGGTGGCCGATCGGCAGATCGAAAAAACGGATGTTACCTTTAACCCGGTAGGACTCACTCCATATGGGGTCCGGGCACTCGCTAGTGTTAGAGAGACTCAGTCTTCACACAGTGAACATCGATCGCTGCAAATAACTCGAAAAAACAACATGATTTGGACGTATATATTATTATACAACCTGGAAATGGACCGGATATTTCTATATCCCATAATAGGAAAATGTCTGTTCCACGCTCATCGCCCAACGGCGCGAGGAAGATACGGTAAGATTCAGCGTTATTTTTCAATGTGTACGATACTAACTGCTATGATGAACATTTGACCCACATTAGATGAATGGTATAACGCTGCCCACGGAATTATAAACGCCCACTCGGCCATCCGGTCAACATCAGATTACGTGTAGTAACTTCCAGAAGTCCGTCCAGTTGGATTTTTTTTTATATCGCGCCGATTGCTATCAAACTGTATTTCATCATCAATATAATGCATTTGGAGCTATAAATCACGTTCTGAAGAAAGCTGCAGAAAACGATAAAAACATACTTATACTTTAGACCATATTTTACTATGAATATGTGAATGAAAAAGTTTAACGTTGCTACACAATGAACAATACATATAGGACTTTGAATGGGCCCTAATAATGGCAATCTAGCAATATGATTTAAAAGGTTATAGCCCTGCAAAGAAGGGGAACTTATCCATAGACAAATAGAGCTGGCAACAGATGGTATATCATGAATTTAACCTCCGGCAGCCAAAGTGTTAACAAAGTCATTAGTTTTGTGGCATTAACGTTACCTAGATTGATCAACATTCATACATTTATCAGAAAGCGAGCGGCGCAAGCACACACAAAACAACACCACCAACAACAACAACAACAACACACTGCTTGTCGCATAAATAACGTTCTGATTAACAAAAGGCATTCGTTTTGTGGCATTCACGTTACCTAGATTTATCAATAGCAATAGTAATATATATGTTTCTTTAGACTAGAATAAGTCAAATTAACTTACGGTCTCGTAAAAGTTGCCGCATGTTGTTGATGAGTCAAGTTTACACGCGAGTAGAGCTAGACGCTAGAGAACAATGGCGGAGTTTCAGAAACTCAAAAGAAAATGGGCGCTTCCCATTGGTGCTGAGCACAGCGGAGGCGGGTGAAAGGGCTGTAAACTCAGAACAATCTCGCCTTCTGGTTGGTTGCATTTGCCTGAGAATTTGTCGATTGCTCGCAAATGACTGCTTGGTGCGGCCGCGGTAGGGGGAAAAAAAATGATATTTGACGCCTCTGATTGGCTCAGGTTAAAATCCGTCACGACTCCGAATCAAATGATGGAATCTCCAAATCAAATGGACGGATATCCGTCCCAAGACGGAACGCTTTAATGCCTGAATATACCTCATCAGTTTTTTTTATACTATAATATCAGTGTAGCCTAATTTTTATCTGCAACTGTGAAGAAAAACCCCATTGGTTTAAACAGAATGAATAGACGCAAACAAATAAAAAAAACAAGAAAAACGTAACGAACGAAGGTCCGAACGTTTGGGCTCAGCCCTACTATATGTTAATACCTTTGATTTGGAAATAATATAGGTTTTAGGTGAGCAACCCCAACGATTTGCGCATATGCATATAGCACGTCATATCTCGCAATCTGTAAATGAGAGAAAACTCAGTGCTTTCACGAGTATAAATAAAGGTTTGAAATGATCTAGAAAACGAGGGAATCCTCAGTGCTTTCACAAGTATAAATAAAGGTTTGAAATGATCTAGAAAACGAGACTGGATTATTTTGAAACTGGCCGATGTTTAGCGTGGAATAGCGCACAAACGAAAGTATGTAGAAATTAACTGGTTCGTCAGTGTTTGACAATAAATAGTACCTGTCAAATGAGCCATACTATTGGCTCCATAGTTATAATATACGATGGGTCTGCAAACACCGTAAAAATTGTCAATAAATTAGCAATGGGCTAACGTTAGCTGCTAACTAAGTTATCCCATAACTAGGCTAAGCTAACTAGCATTAGCCGCTAACCCTGGAAACGCTCAAAGCGGACTCCACGTTCATAGGAAAATACTTTGACTATAATGGTCAGAAGTAAATTTACTTAGATGCTCTTATGCTTAACACAATGTGCGCCATAAACAAGTTAACTCGTTATTGGCCGCCATGCATTGAGCGCCAGAAACTAGTTAACTCGTTTTTGGGATCGTTATTTCGTTTATTCGCTATATCTATTCATAATTCATAGCTGCAGCCTCTGGTATCCCCTTCAGAGCCTGTCTGAGCTGGCAGACGGTCAACACCGCCCTCTACTGCCAGGCGGAGCTATTGGATCTCATTCAAAATGGGATGGTGTTTTAGGAGGCGATCTGAGCCGGGCGGGTGGGGTTTAAATATTCAGGCGAGCCACTTCTATACAACGATGGCATCGAACAGTAACTCCGCCCGCCCGTCATTGTGAAACGGTCGCTAGTGTGTTGCGGACCTCCACAAGCATTATTTGGAATTGCGATCAGATATTTGGATTATCTCTTTTGCATTACATCAGATACAAGGGTAAGAACATCACATATGAATTTGATCGTTGATCTGACATTTATTTCTACCCCGATCACAGCTATCTGTGTGGACCGTGTATGGCTGTTTACCGTTGGGTAGGAGGGGGGGGGGGGGGGGGGCGAGCTCCCCGCTACGATGGTCATTTCATGTATGGACGAGGAGACATAATAGTGATAATCTAGCGTTGATTTCAGGATGATTAGATAATCAGCCGAAAAATTACAACGTGATGACTGGATTACAGTAAAATGCATTTTTCTCGCCTTTTTCCTGGAATTACTGAAAAAACACCCAAACCATACTCTATTCAAAACGGTATAAAAAGGAAATGTATGGATGAAAAAACAATCTGTCTCGGGCATGTTGACTAGAAGCAACTCACTGAGACCCGACGGTGTTATTTAGGGCTGACCTTAGAATTTTTTTTTGGCAATCGAAGCTTCGGGGCCGAGCTTCGATTTTAATTCGAAGCTTCGAATTAAAAAGAATTAACTTTTTTTTTTATATAATGCATCAATTGCAATCAATGTGTTAACACCCAGTACTATTTACTTTACTTAATTTCTAAGATTAGATTGGATAATTTAGTCCGGACTTTGAGAATGCCCGTGTTAGACCTACAGTATAATACTGCCAGCTGCTATAACAAAACCAAAAACGATCGTTATCGGCAGTGTATCGGCCGATATGGCTCATAGACGATCTGTGACAAAAAACGTGATCGGGGGCATCGCTAATAGCAAGGTATGGCAAGGAAGGAAAACAAAGTAAACAGACAAACAACAGAAATCCCACCTTGCCGTCGTAGTATTTCTCCCTCTTGTCAGTGAGCACTGAGCGGATGACGATGCCTGCGTACTCAATCACCATCTCCCCGGCCTCGATGTTCCTCTTGCAGAACAGACCGCGCCCGTGGATAGCGGACCTGTGACAGAGGCAACGTTCTTTTTTGTTTAATCTTTATTTAACCAGGTCAATTAAGAACAAATTATTATTTACAATGATGGCCCGGCGACAGGAAAAAAGGAAACAAAAAGGAAAAAAATATATATAAAATAATAATAATTACATACATGAAGCGGAACAGTGAAATAATGGTTAAAAGGCTGGTGGCTAAAAGTTGCAGGTGTGTGTAAACAACTCTGCGATAAGAGTCCTTAATAACACATTCTGCGCCAAAAACAAGTTTACTCGTTATTGCCCGCCAATCGTTGAGTGCCAACAACGAGTTAACGCGTTTTTATGATCGTTATTTCCTTTATTCGCTATTGGCATTCATAATTCATCCAGGAAGGCTCCGGGAGCCAGCTGGACTCTGTCTGATATTTCAACGCCTCAATACCGCCGCCTGGTGGATTTCGGGCGAGTTTCACTCCACTCTAAACCGGTTGTGGCGCTCTGTGCATCGGGGAAAATGCTCCGGCAGAGCTATCTTGTTACGTGGATCCAGACAAACACCTCGAGTGCATTGGATCGCTTTCGAGACGCAATAATCAATATGCTTTCGTCGTTTATTGCATCGTACAAACAGAAAATGGATCTAGCAGATCGAAATCAAATTATTGGATTTTTTTTTCTCCAGACTCATCGGTCACAGGTAAGAGGAATCTAACGTTAATTCCAGCTCGATTGTGCATTTATTTCATTGCAATCCATCTGAACAACGTATGATGTCGTACTAAAGAAAGCCGTTACTGACAATCAAGGAATCATAAACGACCCACCCCCCTTTCCTTCACGCATGATGGAGCATAATGTATAGCGATCATATGCATTTGAATTTTTGAATATAGCGTGTATAGGAACGAAACGCCAATCGATTATGTATAATATGCGTCGGGGCCTATAACTCGCGTTCTAGGAATTACTGCTCTACACTCTAAAAACATACTTATATTCACGACGGTACTAACACGACAATGTATGAATGGAAAAATATAACGTTCCCACATCCGGAACGATGGATACCCGATGTTGAATGGGCCATAGTAATGTCGATATAGCTATAATATTTAAAAAGTTATAGTCCTGCAAAGAAGGTGAGCGACTCCATAGGCTTACAGCACTGGCAGAGAGTGGTATAAGATGGGCAAACTGCATGGCACAGAATGTGTTAAAAGTAGCGAGGGGGATCAATTTTGCATCTGGTTCCAACTGCTGGGAGCAGCAACTTGGAAGGAGGTTTGACCAAAGGAAGTGTTAACAAGGGGAACATCTAGCGAGATATGGTGAGTAGCTCTGGTGTTATAGGGAGTAGATGACAATTTTAACAGGTGTATCAATAAGGAGGGGTCAGACCAAGGAGGGTTTCTGATTAATTCAACAAGGACACAAAGTGTCATAGATTCATTCATCATGACATCCAGGCTCTTTGATTGAAGACAGTGTGATGCATGTGTGCGACCACTAGGGGCAGAGTGGCATGTCGGTACGGTCAAATGGACCCTACTTGTTTAGTAGACTAAGTAACGTAGCAAACTAGGCTAGACCACCCAAATCTGTGTTTTCATTTAACTAGACCTCCCGGTGTATGGCGCAAATCCTTTTTCATACATGTAACAATTAGCATTAACTTTGCAGGTTGTTTGCATGGAAGCTGATTGGCAGACAGCGTTCTACAGTGACTGTAAATCCTGGTGTGAGGCCAGTTAACTCCAGTTGTAGAGTTTTTAAAACATAGTAAACGCTTGATTTTACTGTTCCACTGTGATGCGTTTACAAGATCCAGTAATACAAAATTATAAAATGTTTGTTGATATATTTCTCATATCATTATCAACAAATAGAAACCAATGTTTCTTCCAACATGGAGGGCAAATGGTCATTCTACACATTCCATGCAAGGTCTCTATTCCCAAACTCAATGAGTCATTGCACCCTGAATTCTCAAGAAGAAAACAGCAAATGGACCTTGTTTACGTTCATTTGGGACAACATGATCTCCAATTTCAAAAAGGGCCCATGAGGTTTCACTCTCTCAGTTACAAACACTGCCAACAAGAACAGTCTGTAAAACAGGAAATGGTCTACTTCCAACTTGGACCCTGTGTTGCTTTCACAGCTGGGACTATCCCAACACGGTTCACCCAGTTCAAGGGCATTGGGAGGTTTCACTTTCACAGTTACAGACATTACATGTGAATGTTGTTGCATACTGACCTGTACACGCCTACAGCTTCCTTGGAGGACCTCTCTAGATGTCTGAAGCGCATGGCCATGGGTAGCTCCAAGCTGGTGGCACGCCTGGAGGAAGTGGAGCAGAAGATAAAATTAAATAAAAACATCCAACCATGACTACTGTTTGGTTCCTCTCTCGTGTGGTTGTTTAAAGGGGAATTCCAATCTGTTTCTCGCTTGTGTTTATATAAGAGTTGCTTTACTACAAACAGGGTATCTGCAGACTTTCTGCAGGTTTACTTAAGTTACATTTAAGACTTTTTAATACCACTTAAGAGCCACATTTAATACAGATTTCACAACCATACCAAAAGAAAAAAAAACATAACAACACTGAACTGGCGGCTGCATTTGCGACACTTGCGTGCCAATTTAAATTCCTGCACGTTCCGTACAAGCTCTCGCCAGATACACCAAGCTCCCAGTAGCCTCGCAAAAAACACCAACTTGAATACAAAAACATTTGATGTATTTAATATTATTTCGACAGCCGGGCTGAAAATTAAATGTTGGTGGGTGCGTAATACACTCAAGTTTGATATGATAAGATACATTTTAGGCCCGTTTTTAAGAGGTTGTAAACCACTGCACATTCTCCAATTATTTGCTTTACAAAGGTCTACACAGCGTCAGTCAAAGGCCCTGTTCACGTTTAGCGTTAACATGCGTTCTGAACTTCTGAGTGATCCAATCACAAGTGGACAGTACAGGTGTGACTGCAGCCAAGATGCATTGAGGACACATTGACACGTGTCCCCGGTATTGTCCTTTAAAAACACCCATGTTTGATTTAATCCGTGACACAGCTAAGAATGAGGTCTGACCTGGTGGACTTGAGAAGGACCTCATCTTCCTCATCATCATATGACCCGATGTCAGGCAGCTGCCTGTGCTGCGAAGCCAGGAAGTTGAACATGTCAAAGGTGGATTTCCTGAAATGAGAAAAAGAGAAAAGGGATGAAATGTGCGCTGTAGGAATCCCAACCTGAGCATGACATAAGAGCAAGACTGCCACTGTGTGAATACCGTCAATAGAAGCTTGAGTTCTTGTTCGTTTTAACAGGTTATTGTGCAATCGTTTTGTTTAATTATTTATCTACTTCTAGCAGTTCTCTTCCGGTCATATTTTGACCACAATTCCAATACTTCCTTTGGTCTTACTCCCGATTTCTCTACTATTGCGGGGAAAAAAAGAAACACGGCAGGATCATGTTGTGCAGAGTCCTAGAAATGTCATTTAGAAAGTGATGCAGGGATTAACGGCTCCATCCTCATCATCTTCTATAAGGAACACTTTGGGAAACAGACTTATTTGCCAATTTACACTTACGTCCCTAGAGTCAAGACAAGAACATTTATATAATTTTCATCTGTGTGTCCAATAGCCCCAGAGAGAGAGGTCCGGGTGCACACTAGCCTAGCTTAGCAAATCGACTGGAAGCGGTAGGGAGCAGCTAGCCTAGCTCCGTCAAAAGTGACTAAATGTGCTATGAAACTTGCTTGGAAGGAAGATTGCAAACATTTCACAGTGGGTGGAGATGAGAAAGAGAGGAAACCAGTGATCTACATGCTCGATCTGCCGTTGTGGTTAAACATACATAGAACAGACACAACAACACTACCACTGAAGCTGAACGCAACCCACAAGGGGAAATACCCATTTTAATTTCCAAACAAATCAGTATCAGTTCTTCAATACCGGATCCCCCACGGAGTCCCAAGGATCGAACCCTGTGGGACTCCGTGGGTGAGGTTTGCTTTCTGGGAGGAACAGTTCGTTAAGCTCACTGAGAAGGTTCCGTTTTCCAGGTAGGACTTGAACCAAGCCAGGGCGGTGTTTGTGATGCCCGCCCCCTGTTTTATGACTCGGTTCCCTTCGTTAGTAAGGCGACATGTTGTTGGCACAATTTGGAAATGCAGTAAACACAAACCGCTGTTTTTATCTTTTAGATAACGCTTGCAGGATTTCGGGGGCGAGATTTCAAAGCGAGATTTCTGTACAGGCACTTTCGGAGGACATATTAACCAAATATATAAAAAAGAAAAAATAAAAGAAAAACCGAGCACCCTCAAAAACTACTCTGTTCAGTTGAAAACAGCGAGTAATCGATTACTCACAAGTCACAACCCCATCCCTAGTAGTGTTGTCAAAAATATCGAAGTATCGATACATATCGATACTGAATATTTAAAACGGTTTCGATACTCATTTCCCGAAATACCGATTCTTTCTGCAGTAACGGTACCAGCTGATCTACCGCAAGTTGTTGACACGCTGTTCAGAGCACGCTTGCCCCTCCGCCTCCTCCAGCCCTCCCCCTCACAGAGCCGTCTTCAGTTTATAAACAAACATTTTAGCTGAAGATGGCAAATGCAGAGCCTCCGCAACTTGTGCTTGTGGATAAAGAAAACAGCAGAAGTGCTGTTTGGAGGTACTTCGGGTTTGAAGTAAACAACGAAGGACAAGCTAAAGATGCCACGATGCCCATTTGCAAGCGGTGTTACAGAGCAGTGCCAACGCGGATCTCCATAAAGATATGAAAGAGGTTCGTGACAGCTGCTCTTTCAACGTCACTGTGACTGAAGCATTAAACCATTAACTCTAGTTTAATACATGATACGTTGTCTACTGATGGCGCATAATATCAACAGCTGATTCGTTGTTAGTAACGTTACAGCTATTAGCTAACGTTAGCTACCGCTAGTCGTTCCTCCATTAGCTTAGCTGGCCACTTTTATAATTACTGCATGGAAACGGAGTAACGTTAACGTTTAAACGTTATGTCGAGGTCATACAATACTACAGTCGACATAAGGTTAACGTTACCCCATTTCCATGAAGTGTTTAAATAGCAGCAATCTTGTTGAAAATGTAACGTTACTAAATGCTCCGAGCATACTCTCTCTCTCTCTCTCTCTCTCTCTCTCTCTCTCTCTCTCTCTCTCTCTCTCTCTAAATAAAAATCGAAACTGTTACTAACTGTAATACAAACAGTTCAGTTTGTCAGGTACATGCAACACAGATTACAGTGTTTACATCTGTCTGCTTGAGAAAATACCATGTTCTGCATCTGCAATAAAAATGATTGAAGTGAGATGAACAGTTATTTTTAAATGTGTGATCTAAAGATAAACAAAGGGTTTTAAAAGTGTTATATTTATCTTCTCTTATAGTACCAGAGAGAAGCTGAGGAGAATCAACCAGCAACCAAAGCTAAATTTGTTTAAAAAAAAAATAAAAAAAAATAAGTGGTATCGAAATGGTATCGAAGTATCGATACTTTTCAAGGTATCGTATCGAAGTCGAAATTCCAGTATCGTGACAACACTAATCCCTAGTACTACCACCTACCTCAGGTAGACCTCGGAGCGGGCACAGCCGCTGGGGTTGACAGGCAGGTCCTCCTCCTGGGTGAACTGTTTGAAGAAGCGGAAGCTGTGGCGCTGGCAGCGGCCGGCCCCCTGGAGCTGCTCCACCAGGAACACCACAGCGTCGTGGACCAGGCCCAGCATGCGAGCGCCGGTGGTCCCTAGGAAGTTCAGCTGCCTCAGCCTGGCTACCGCCCGTGCCTCCTGCACCCCATCTATCACCGCTCTCCAGGCCACTGGCGGGGGTCGAGAAAACAGGAAGTGCAAAATGAACACTTCAGAATTCCTTTTGCGAGTGTAGTAATGCATCGACGATTGAGGACCTCGGACGGACCGGATTCTGTAAAAAAGCCTTACCGTCTATGCTGTCCGCCTCCACGTTGAAACCATCGTCGCTCGTTATCTGGAATATTAGGTGAGGCTGATCTCGGTTAGCGGGACACTCCTCATCCTCGTCAGATGGCAGTGGTTCATCGTCTGAGCTAGAAGCACCGCCTAGCGAGCATACAGTTATATAATATGGTTAATACGCAGTCATTTAAAACAACAACTATTTGTAGCATTTTTCGTTATGCTATTAAATGCTGAACTAAGTGAAAAGCTATGAATGTTGTACACGACTTTTAGCAGCAGCAGACCTTTCAAATATTTTAATAGTCAACATTTTTTGGATATGGATTTGGATTTTCCGAACACTCCTATCGTCATGTTTTACAGTGTAATTTGTGCGACCTTTGCATGTCCCTCTGAGCGGCACATAGATATGCATGGCAACCAGGAAGGTCAGAGTGGTAGGGATTCAGTGTGGTTCATGAACACCAGGAGGGTAAGGGTGGTTCAGTGTGGTTCATGAACACCAGGAGGGTAAGGGTGGTTCAGTGTGGTTCATGAACACCAGGAGGGTCAAAGTGGTTCAGTGTGGTTCATGAACACCAGGAGGGTAAGGGTGGTTCAGTGTGGTTCATGAACACCACGAGGGTCAAAGTGGTTCAGTGTGGTTCATGAACACCAGGAGGGTCAGAGTGGTTCATGAACACCAGGAGGGTCAGGGTGGTTCAGTGTGGTTCATGAACACCAGGAGGGTCAAAGTGGTTCAGTGTGGTTCATGAACACCAGGAGGGTCAGAGTGGTTCATGAACACCAGGAGGGTCAGAGTGGTTCAGTGTGGTTCATGAACACCAGGAGGGTCAGAGTGGTTCAGTGTGGTTCATGAACACCAGGAGGGTCAGAGTGGTTCAGTGTGGTTCATGAACACCAGGAGGGTCAGAGTGGTTCAGTGTGGTTCATGAACACCAGGAGGGTCAGAGTGACAGGGATGGGTTACAAAACAAGTCTCTAACCACCAGGCCACCCAAGGGTGTAATGGACCGGACTGCTGCCAATTGCTGGAGAGCTAACGGCAGGTGAACTGGAGAACTGTTAGGACTGTTAGGACTAACAACAGCTAACGTGAACTTTACAGTAAATTACATGGATAATAATGTTAAGGTAGTTAGTTCATTCCTGTAGGTAAACAATCACTCAAATAATCACCAGATAAAACTTCAATTTCAATCAAATATTTACTGAAAATTTGCTAAATAAGAGAACAGACTTTGAGGTAGGCAGTCAATCAGCTCCTTGAGCCTTATGTATGTATGTATACAACATTTATATTTCATTTTCATTTATAGGCTACTGCCTATGCATTTGAGAGCCTAATGATGGCCTACCTAGTATACCTACAGGAATGAACTAACTTAACATTATTATCCATGTAATTTACTGTAAAGTTCACGTTAGCTGTTAGATTGCATATTCCATAAATTAACATGCTAAATTTGGCCTGGCTCGTCACGTTTGATTGATTGAAAACATTATTAACAGATTGCAGAATGGTACAGTACAGCTCAATACACACAATTGTTAACACTTTGATCGCCATCGTTAAAATTCATGATTTACCATCCCTTGCCAGCTCTATTTGTCTATGGAGAAGTTCCCCTTCTTTGCAGGGCTATAACTTTTTAAATTCTATTGCTAAATTGCCATTATTATGGCCCATTCAATGTCCTATATGTATTGTTCAGGGTGTAGCAACGTTAAACTTTTTCATTCACATATTCATACTAAAATATGGTCTAAAGTATAAGTATGTTTTTATCGTTTTTTCTGCAGCTTTCTCCAGAACTTGATTTATAGCTCCAAATGCATTATATTGATGATGAAATACAGTTTGATAGCAATCGGCGCGAGATAAAAAATTTCAACTGGACGTGGTTCTAGAAGTTACTACACGTCATCTGATGTTGACCGGATGGGCGAGGGGGCGTTTATAATTCCGTGGGCAACATTATAGCATTCATCTAGTGTGGGTCATATGTTCATCAGATCAGTTAGTATAGAAGACGTTAGAAAATAACGTTGAAACTCACCGTGGCTTCCTCGCGCCGCTGGCAGATGAGCGTGGAACAGAATTTTTTCTATTATGGGATGTAGAAATGCCCGATCTATTTCCAGGTTGTATAATAGTATATACGTCCAAATCATGTTGTGTTTTCGAGTTATTTGCACCGATCGATGTTCACTGTGTGAAGACGGAGTCTCTCTAACGATAGCGAGTGCCCGGACCGGAGTGAGCCCTTCCGGTTCAAAGGGTGATTTCCGGTTGGCGATCTGCCGATCGGCCACCAGATGGCGCTCTTGAACCGCTAGAGTTGAGTGGAGCTTTGCAGTGTGTCTCAAGGCTGCGGAGGGGAAATATGATTTCGATCACAGATTTTTGAAATATTGATATCAAAGACGAGTTACGGCGTCTTCGGCAGAATGAGCATGGCTAGGAATGACGTCTTAACACGTTCTCGGCGATCATAGTGTTAAGGGGATGCAGACCAGAGAAATACCTTTGTCTTGTTTACATCAGGGTCCCCCATTTTCAATTCATCATAACATTTATGACATACATGACACACATACAGTACGTTACTGCGTTCCAGACTACAACTGCCCCACACCAGTTCCACACCAGTCTCCGTAAATGTTTGGTTATAAAAATTAAATACCATTTCAATACACAACACGTTTTCGTGTTTTGAAATACATGGAAGGGAATTAGCTAACGTTAGGCTAGGCTACATGCTGCCTATTTCAAAACACTGCAGTGAAAAACAGAGTCCGGTAAACACAAGTTTGTAATTCCAATAGCGTATTCTGCCTGTTACTTGACTATTTCGCTTATTGAAGTGGTATTTTTATAACGAACATTTACGGAGACAGGTGTGGAGCACTTGTAGTCTCGAACTTAGTAGTACCTGGCGAGCCAGGCCGAGACACGTTGGTTCACCTTTCATGTGGCTCGAAAGTGCAGACTCGCCCATGGTAAAAATCTGCAAGCCCTTTCTGCATATTTTGCACACGACTACTCTGGGATGTTCTCCTCTTTTTAACCATGAATTATATTTTATATATCCAAGCCAGAGCTCATTAAAACGGCAGCCTCCCGGCATGTTGGCCACACACACGTGCTGTTCTCAGATGGCACAGGTAAAAAAAAAAAAACTACGGGTCAAGCCCTGCCACATTATTAGGCTCGCTCGAGTCGCTCCGACTTATTTTATTTCTTTATCTAAAAACCAAACCATTCAGTCAGAATAGCAATTTATTATGAAAGTATAAAGTGCAATTACAATTTCAATAACTTTCCAGCACTTTATACACAATTCAAGCACATTTAAAACCTTGAAAACAGCACATTGAAATACAAGCATTTTCAAGGATTTCCAGCACCCGTACAAACCCTGTTACTTGCACTTTGTTCTATATTATTATTACTACCTAGGGGTGTAACGATGAATCGATGAATCGAAATGCATCGATTCTAATGTGTTAGAATTGATGCATCGATTTGAATATGTTAGAATCTATTAGAATTAAATTAATTAAAAAAAATTAAATAAAAATATGTTTTTTTTTGTGTGTATTGTTTTTATTGACCTATAGACAAGTCCATTCATGCTGAGTGAATCAGTTCCCTCAACCACATTTGTGTATTAAATCTTTTTTGGGGAATTAACTGATAGAAAATGTATCGAATCGAATCGTGGTCAAATGAAGAGATTTCATGATGCATTGAATCGTTGCTTGAATAATTGTAATCGAAATTAATCGTTGTGAGGTCGCATCGTTACACCCCTATTACTACCTATCCTACCTGTACCCCCACCATGCTGCTATGACACTTGAACTTCCCCAAGGGGATTAATAAAAGGAACACTTGAATACTTGGAATAAAGTAATTAACATTGAAAATACCTGAGTACTTCCTCCAGTCCGTCAAGGTGCTGTGTCCCACTGCGTCCCACGCTTGTTTTCCTGTGTCTCCCCGAGACAACGCCAGACGATCCAAATACCCAGACCTGCAAGAGCCAACTGTGATTATACTGGAATGACACGGCAATGTACAACTCCACAAAAGCACAACAGCATAATTTCATAATAAAAGCACCTCCCAATTTGCACGTTCCATGAGCAAAAAAGAGCAGGGAGAAGAAAATCTCATTTAGCCTGCCCCTTACTCGCCCCTTACTCAAAACAATAAATTAGGGATGCACCGAATGGGAAATTCTTGGCCGAAACCGATACCGAAAATAGGAAACAGTTGGCCGAAAACCGAAAATTATTAATAGAAATATATATATAATGTATTTTTTTTGTTCAGCTACCTGATTATGACAAAAGACATGATTCTGGCAAAACATAACTTAAATAATATTAATAATCACCATTATGGGTCCATAAAACATTTATTCAGCACTTTTGAATGCATACATTAATTCCAGACTGACTGCTGAAAGATTGTACAATTTAAACATTTTCTCTTTGCATACAACAAAATGTGCATTGAAGTCAAGTGCATTTTCTTTTCTCTGTAGGATAACTACAACAAAGTGCATTCAGAACAAAGCCAAGGTGCTTTAAAACTGCATAAAGATCTGCACACACGAGAGAGGGAGAATAGCTTATAGCAGACTTAATTATGTTACTGTAGTGGCTACAGTAAGCATTTTATATAAAAGTACCGGTACTCTGTATTTTTGTATGACAACTAATAAAGAAACTTGAACTACTGTCATAATTCACGGCGTTCTAGCCTACATGGAAGGACTGTTGTATTTACTACATCTCCCGTGACTCTTAGCGGGGGATGATGTAGCTTAAGAGAGACTGGTGAGGGTGAGGAATGGAAGCTTGTTAGCTAGCTTAACGCTAACGTTAGTTAAAAAGGTTTTAACCGCGACGGACACATAGTAATGGCGAGGATATAAAGCATGTTAAAGACGCATTTATTGGACAAGTTGCTCGCGGAGTTTACATAGAAACAGCGCAAGTCCCAAGAGGAGTTATCACAGGCTGCAGAACGCAGGACTGAAGAGCTCACGTTGCGCATGTAATGACTGAAGCCGCGTTTTGATTACGTCATCACAACAACACGTTAGGCAGGTTACGAACGTAATCCTGTTCTTTGACATTCAGTGATATATTTTCGGTGCTAAAACCCTTTCTGCCGAAAGCCGAAAGTGCCTTTTTTAACCATTTTCGTCCGATAATTTTCGGTGGCAGAATATTCGGTGCATCCCTACAATAAACAAACAATAGAAATAGATGGTCCGTCAATTACACATATTTAACAAGCAATACTTACAATAACATAACATGTTCTGTACAGACACTTTTTCTAGACTACTATGGAAAAGTCCTCAGATTAAAACGCTTGTGCTTTTACAAAGTAGGCAGTTAGTGAAACAGGAATAGCCGACACCACAGCCCAAAGTCTTTACAATTATTTCAGTTGACAATTCCCTTTTTGCATTTATTGTCTCCATCTGAATGCTTCCATCAGAAGGGCCAAGTAGTGAACTGAACTTAAATGATGATTCTATGGCTCAAAATGTGGTACAAAATACGAGTTCACTACACTAGAGTAATACATCGTCGTGCAGGTATAAAAGGTCTGCGGCTATTGGCGAACACTGAATAGTAGGCCAGTCGTGTACACTTCGCTAAATAGAACACAGATTGCAGAAGTTCGTCTGATCGTCTGGGTTATCTCTGAAAAAGCCCACAATGGAAACATTGATGTTTGAATAGCATAGCTTAAATACAGGGAAATTCCATTTACAGCCACTGAAAGAGGATGTTAAATGTGAATGTCTAATGGAGAAAACGCACAATTGCAAATAACTGTACAGCAAGTCTGTGTCCATGGGCCAGGCTGGGCTCTCCACAATATTCTTTTTGACCCTCAATGGACTCCAGAGAGTTATAAGATATAGATTTTGTGATTTTGAGACAACTTATTCCAGGTAATATACCATACTTGTTACATTTCTACATAATTAGTGACAACTGACCAGTCGGACTGGTTTGACCCCACAGCCCACCATCTATGTTATATTTTGGCATTGGCCCTACAAGTCAAACAATGTGGCTAGGGATGGGTACCTAATTCGGTACTTTTAAAAAGGTACTTACCGAAACACAGATACTACAGAGTATCGATTCACGTGAGATACCGTACAAAAAATAAATAAAAGATTTAATAAACCTTTTTTCTTTTCATGTCAACGTTCACACGCACAATATACGCTTACCTAGGATTTGACTTGATTCAACAACAAAAGTACTAAAGTACCGAAAAAAGGTACCGTTGGGTACCGGTATCGATTCACAGGTACCGGTACCATATCGGTTAAATGTGCCCCCCCCCCCCCCCCCCCCCCCCTAGTCTACAGGAAGCTTCTTTTCTCTCTCCACTAGCCAGGGTTTAGCCATGCTGTCTAGCACACAGTGAGCATCTCAATTGTCTTTAGAACCTGGCCAAACCTGGCTGTGTATACCACAGTTGAATTTATCAGTTGCCTAGCAACCGGAAAGTTTACAAGACATGCAACGGAGACACAAACCCAACCATACCATGCTAAACCATGGCTAGCCCCAGCCAGGCTGAACATAGCTAATGGAGACTAGTGATGTGACGATTCATCGATTTGCATCGGTGCACCGACATAAACGTTCACGATGCGAGTGCACCGGTGGAATAAGTCCACGCCGGCTACAATTCAGGCTGAACTCGCGATGCATCTTGTTGTAGCGTCTTTGCATCGGTCAAAACTGATGCATTCATATAATTTCCTCTCATCCACTTCTGTCAGCAGTGCACTGTGACTGCACACAGCAGATACTATTGCTTCGCTACTACAGAAGGCGAGAGCCGCGTCACAGTTATCAACAAACAGTGGAAGTCGAGGAGGAGACATGAATAGAATTTATCAACATGGCTAACGCTAAACTACAGTGTCTAACTAACGTGACTCTGCAACACCAGTTCCATTAGTGAGGAGGGGGGGGGGGGGGGGGTATATTGAAGACGCTTGACAACAGGTTCAAACTTCACATTTATTGGCAATTTTAAAGTGGCCAAACGTTACAATATAAATACTAATTGGATAGTTGATGATAAACATTTAATTTCATTATTTGAAATATAAAATCATTAAGTCTGCTATCCCTTTGTGTGTGATTATTATTGTCTCACAGTAGTGTAGTGTGTATACATTGTGTGTGTGTGTTTTTAGCTAAAGTGGATAGAAAACACAGTACTATGCAAAAGTCTTCTTAGGCACCCAAGAGTTTTTATATAAATAGTCTTACAGAAGATTCTTTTATTTTTAATAATAATATAAGCTATAAGGAATACAACCAAATCCTCTGTCATACCATAAAATTGTTAAATCAAACAGGCAGGATGAAAAGCTCACCCGGAACTGTCAGTGTCACTGAGCGGCTCCTCCTTCAGCTTGTCCAGGTCCAACACCCCTTTCACTGTTGGAGTCTTGATACGAACGCCTGCAGCCCTGCTGGAGACACTGGGGAAGCCTGCAGCCCTGCTGGAGACACTGGGGAAGCCTGCAGCCCTGCTGGAGACACTGGGGAAGCTGGGCCTGTGACTGGGAGCAGAGGACAAGTCATTTAGCCAACTGATGTTCATTATGGATGCTGCCATTCTAACCATTTAGAAGCACTTATATATATATATTAGAGGTGGGCATAGATTAATTCTTTTAATCTAGATTAATCTATCTGCAATCCTGGATTTAATCTAGATTAATCTAGATTAAAATGACTAAAAAAAAAAAAAAAAAAACCTGCTGAAGGCATTCAAAATATGTGTGTTCTACCCAAATAATGACCAGAAGTAAGTCCTTACTTTTTCTTTCCTCCTTATGTTTCTCAGGCCAGGTGGCCCATTACACCATGAGCCCATCTCCCGTTTCCAAAATGCATTACAGACTGTTTGAAAAAGCTGTTTTGCTATGATAATTGGTAATGAAATATCAAAATAATGTTCAATAAGATGTACTTGTGTTTAATAAGTTGTTTTATTCAGAAGTTAACACAAATAAATAATATTACCAGTACAGTACAGTATCTAGCACACTCTCAGGAGCAAAACAGAACGAATCATTTCAAACTTGAACTATGTGACATGGCTTGAATCAACTGCTCCAGTGGAGTTGCTCAGTGGCCAATGGTGTCAACTGTGGTTGTACTGGGCAGCTCCCAGGTGTGAATGGAACTGTGTGAATGTGAAGCAGGGCGTTCCTGAAAAAGAGCATCTGTGCTCACTAGTGAACCTACCCTGGGTAAATAAAGGTTAAAAAAAAATAAAAAATAAAAAAATTCGATTAATGCGTTAATTATATTATCGCGCGATACTAGTATAGCGTTAACGCAGCACGTTAACGCCGTTAACGGCCCAGCTCTAATATATATATATCACAAGGAGGTATGGAAAATCACATGTTAGATAATCCAATTGATTGTCATATTGGACTGCATGGTCATGGGAAGTGAAATGCAGTATCAAACTGAAACTTACATAATCCATTCTCAAACATTTCATAAATCATCAGTGGCACGCAAATATTTGAGAAAGCACTAAGAATTTGATTATCTGAAGTGAAGACTGTGTGTAGTAGACTAGACTCAAACGCAAACAAGTTTGTGGAATAAGGACCCGATGTAGAGGTTGAGCCGACACGGTCCTCCATCAACAGCGTCCAGCGATGCAGACCTTGTAGACTCAACCACTGAACTAGTGTGAAAGCCCCCTAAAAAGGTGCGCTCAGTAGAGCTCAGATCTCCACCAGGTGGTACGCCGGACACACACACACACAAAAAGACCGACCGCTCTTCTTATAGTTATTAGCTTTAGCATGCTAAAGCTAACAAGCAGAAAGCATACGAAGGGTGATAGGAAGCATGGGAAGGATGTTAGGAAGCTTAGCAAGGGTGAGGGGAAGCTTAGGAAGCATAGGAAGGGTGATTAGGAAGCATAGGAAGGGTGATAAGAAGCATATTAGGAAGCATAGGAAGGGTGATAGGAAGCATATTAGGAAGCATAGCAAGGATGTTAGGAAGCATAGGGAGGGTGATAGGAAGCATGTTAGGAAGCATAGGGAGGGTGATAGGAAGCATGTTAGGAAGCATAGGGAGGGTGATAGGAAGCATGTTAGGAAGCATAGGAAGGGTGATAATGAAGCATGTTATGAAGCATAGGAAGGGTGATAATGAAGCATGTTATGAAGCATAGGAAGGGTGATAATGAAGCATGTTATGAAGCATAGGAAGGGTGATAATGAAGCATGTTATGAAGCATAGGAAGGGTAATAATGAAGCATGTTATGAAGTAGAGATGCACCGAATATTCGGCCACCGAAAATTATTGGCCGGAAATTGTTAAAAAAGGCACTTTCGGCTTTTAGCACAGAAAAAAATATCACAGAATGTCAAAGAACAGGGTTACGTTCGTATCCTACCTAACATGTTGTTGTGATGACGTAATCAAAACGCGGCTTCAGTCATTACATGCGCAACGTGAGCTCTTCAGTCCTGCAGCCTGTGATAAGACTCGGGAGTCGCGCTGTTTCAATGTACCGTACTTTTCGGACTATAAGCCGCAGCTTTTTTCCCCATTTTTCGACCCTGCGGCTTATATAACGGTGCGGCTTATATGTGGACAAAACCCGAAAATCGAAATATTGCTTTTTTTACTGCATTGAAATGTTATTTATCTGTTCCCTTATTTGCTAAACTTAATACAACTTGTAAATGAGTTAATGTTATTTGTCCAACAGTATTGTGTCCCAATGGGAGTCATTCTCTGTAGAGGTGGGAACTTAAAGCTCAATATAAGAACGGCCATGCACCACCACTCACAGAATCGAGAAAGAGCAATCAATCTGTCAATCCTTTCCGTGTCCGGGCCGGGTGAGGTTTCCCGTGTTGAGTCAAATTAAGCCGCAGGCTCCACTCCTTACATATGGTAATTAAACATTAAAACACATGCGGCTTATAGTCCAGTGCGGCTTATATATGTACACATCATTCAATTTAGCTGCTGCGGCTTATAGTCAGGTGCGGCTTATAGTGCGAAAAGTACGGTAAACTCCGCGGGCAATGCGTACAATAAATGAGTCTTTAACATGCTTTATATCCGGGCGGCTACGTGGCGTAGTGGGCAAGGCGCTCGCCACGAAATCTGGAGACGCTGGGCTCGGCTGTTCGAGCCCAGCGCTCCACATTTGCTTTCAGTTTAACTGGTCGTTCATACTAATACACATTGGCCGTATTAGGGGGTGGGAAACTGATGGGTGGGGATCGGGCGTTGTGGACAGCGACTCCTACAGGTCGGTTGGTGCGCCTGCGCAGTGGAATCAGGAAGCGACGGGGGCAGCGTGAGCCTCCCACGCGTTACTCCTCGCCACTGAGAGATCGAGCTGCGCAGGTGAAAAGATGCGACTGCTGTTACCTCAAGTACCGGAGGGGACTTGTGCTATGTATGACTTAGGTAGCTTTCACATATAGTTTTGGTGGACTCTGTGCGGTTCTGGGGGTGAAGTTGCAACATTGTTGCATTCTTCATTTGGTTCGCCTGCGTTCACATAGAAATCTGTGAGGCAGACCGAGACCTTCTGAACAATGTCACGCGGTCGAAAAGGGCGCTTGTCTATTGGACAGTGGAAATGTGTGTGTGGCTGCGAGCCCGTGTGTGCGCGCGCGCGTGTGTGTGTCTGTGTGTGGACTGTCTGCGAGCCCTCCAGATCAGCGGAGGCGAATTTTGACATGGCATTGATCCATTGTTCTATTGAAGCACATTACCACCATCCTCTCGCTAAACAACTTGTAGACCACAGTGTTTTTAGCTGTTTTATTAATAATATAATAAGCCGCGTTTTTTTCTTCCTTCTTCCCAAGATGCACAGATATATACTAGATAGATAGATAGATAGATAGAGAGATAGATGCAGTGTGCTTGTTTTGCAGTGAGTGCTGCGAGCAGTGGTAATAATAATCACTTCCTATATTTGGTTCGCGTTTGGTCCGCTGAAGCCGAACCGAGACCTACGTTTTCAGGCGGACCAGAGTTCGCCTGTTTGGTCCGCGAACCGAGTTCGCCGCGCATTCACACAAACCCGAAAAACCGGACTATCGAATTCTGGTCCGAAAGTCCGGACCAAACAGCCCCTGTGTGAAAGCGACCTAAGTCCACATTGCAGCCGGCTTGTGGGAGGCAAGAAACAGCGTTCGTGACAGGGGAGGGTTGAATTGGATGATACGAAATTGGGATGGGAGAAAATATAGAAAATGGGAGAAAAAGTGGATGAAAAAAAACATGCTTTATATCCTCGCCATTACTATATGCCCATCGCGGTTAAAAACGTTTAATTAACGTTAGTGTTAAGCTAACCAGTCTCACGAGTCTCTCTTAAGCTACGTCATCCCCTGCTAAGAGTCACGGGCGATGTAGTAAATACAACAGTCCTTCCATGTAGGCTAGAACGCCGTGAATTACGACAGTAGTTCAAGTTTCTTTATTAGTTGTCATACAAAAATACAGAGTACTTTTATATAAAATGCTTACTGTAGCCACTACAGTAACATAATTAAGTCTGCTATAAGCTATTCTCCCTCTCGTGTGTGCAGCTCTTTATGCAGTTTTAAAGCACCTTGGCTTTGTTCTGAATAATAATAACTTTATTTGTATAGCACTTTTCATACAGAGGTTGCAGTTCAAAGTGCTTCACAACAGCAAAAAATACAGGCATAAGCGAGCATAAAAAGATAGACAGGTAGAATCACAGTGTTTCACATTAGGATCTAGCATCCCAATAGGCTCTCCGCTTACAGTTTTCAGTAACACAAATAGTAAAAATAGTTTAAAATGATTCAGTTTAAAAATAGTCAAAAAATTATAAAATAGAACGGACATAAAAAATACAGGCATGAGCGAGCATAGCAAGATATGGCAAATCACAGTGTTTCACATTAGGATCTAGCATCCTAATAGGCTCTCTATTCAGTAATACTCCTGTAATTCATGAACAAATAATCAGTGTTTCACATTTGGATCTAGCAAATAATAAGAATAAAATGATTCAGTTTAAAAATAGTCATAAATAATCAGTGTTTCACATTTGGATCTAGCAAATAATAAGAATAGTTTAAAATGATTCAGTTTAAAAATAGTCATCAGTAAGAAGTAAAAAGTGCAATAACCGACACATGAATTTGATAGGCAGTGTAAAAGAGTAGGCAGGGTAAGAATAAATACAAGTTGTGTCAGGATATCCCTGATGTTTCCTCTTGCCACTAGGTGGTAGCAGATATCTATCAGTGAAATGCCTGAGCAAAGAGATAGGTTTTAAGCTGTCTTTTAAAGATGTCTAGCGAGTTGGCTTCCCTGATGTTTTGGGGTAGTTTGTTCCATAGTTTTGCGGCATTGTTGATAAAGGCTGCATTACCGATCCTCTTTTGACTGCTTCTGGGAGCCTCTAGTAGTCCAGCAGCTGATGATCGCAGTGTTCTTGCTGGTGTGTAATTTATTAGAGTGTTGGCGATGTAGCTAGGTCCCTGTCCATTTAGAGCTTTGTATGTAAGGAGAAGGACCTTAAAGTCAATTCTAAATGTTACAGGAAGCCAGTGTAAAGCGGCTAGGACTGGACTAATGTGCTCTCTCCTTTTGGTTCTAGTTAGCAGTCGGGCTGCAGAGTTTTGGATTAGCTGAAGCCTCTCTGTGGTTTTCTTAGGGAGACCTGTGAAAAGTGCATTACAGTAGTCTAACCGGCTAGATATGAATGCATGAATTAGCTTCTCAGCATCGTTCTGATTAATAAATGGTCGTACTTTTGCTATATTTCTGAGATGGAAGAACGATGTTTTCGTCACTTTGCTAATATGAGAATTGAAGTTCAGTTCTGAATCTATGATAACCCCAAGACTAGTGACCTCAGATTTGATCCAAGGGGTTAGTCCCCCCAGGTTCTTTATTAATGTTTCTTTTTTAGTTTTGGAGCCGATAATTAGAATTTCAGTTTTGTTCTCGTTTAGTTTCAGGAAGTTCTTACTCATCCATTTATTTATTGCCAGTAAGCAGTCTGTAATGGAGCTAATCGCTGTATCATTTGGTTCAGCAGATATGTACAGTTGTGTATCATCCGCATAGCTATGGAAATCTACATTATGTTCTCTGATGATATCACCCAGCGGTAACATGTAAAGGGAGAAGAGTAAAGGACCTAAGCAACTCCCTTGTGCAACTCCATAGTTGTTGTCGTATATATCAGACATGTGATCTCCTAGTTTAACATAGAATTTCCTCCCTCTGATGTATGTTTTAAACCAGCCCAGCACATGGTCTGAGAAACCGACATGGTTTTCAAGACGATCGATTAGAATATCGTGATCGATTGTATCAAATGCTGCACTGAGATCTAACAGGATAAGGATGGAGATCTTATTCTCGTCAGAGTTTAGTCTGAGGTCACTGATTATTTTGGTGAGGGCAGTTTCAGTGCTATGATATTTTCTGAATCCTGACTGAAATTCTTTGTTGTACGGTAGTTATCCTACAGAGAAAAGAAAATGCACTTGACTTTAATGCACATTTTGTTGTATGCAAAGAGAAAATGTTTAAATTGTACAATCTTTCAGCAGTCAGTCTGGAATTAATGTATGCATTCAAAAGTGCTGAATAAATGTTTTATGGACCCATAATAGTGATTTTTTTTTAAACAATATGTTTATTGGTATTTTCTTAGTTTTTTTAAGTTTTACAGCATCAGTTCAACAACCATACAAAAGGAAATGCTGCCAACTGCCCCCCCTCCCCGAGTTACAGAAAAATAGATACAAAATAACCCCCCCCCCTAAAAGAAAAAGAAAAAATCATTATAAACAAAAAGAAAACCTCTAGGCCAGACCCCCCCTCCCCTCCCCCAGACTAGGACCTCAACAAATTCATTTTTTTTTTTTTACACATTTTGAGAATTTAGTAAACCCAGTTACACCCGTCTAACAGGTGCCCATACTTCTATACCAAACAAATAAATATCTAACGTTACATCTTTTCTCTTCAAAGAGCAACTAATAACATTTACAGTATCATTCATTGCAATATATACCCATCAGAAAGACAAAAGGGAGCTTCAACAATAGCCTACATCATCAACCTACTATGTAATCTGTTCTAAGTATTGCCTAAACCCAGCCCAGCATTTATCAAAGAGATGTGGTTTTTTCTTAAGATTGACCATTATTTTCTCTGATGCCATGTACGAAGAGATTTCACTAAGCCACATAGACATGGGGGGGGATTCAGCACTTTTCCATAATAGTGATTATTAATATTATTTAAGTTAAGTTTTGTCATAATCAGGTAGCTGAAAAAAATTAAATAAAGACATTATATATATATTTCTATGAATCATTTTCGGCCTTTCGGCATTCGGTTTTCGGCCAACTGTTTCCTATTTTCGGTATCGGTTTCGGCCAAGAATTTCCCATTCGGTGCATCCCTATTATGAAGCATAGGAAGGGTGATAGGAAGCATATTAGGAAGCATAGGAAATGTGATAGAAAGCCTAGAAAGGATGTTAGGAAGCATATTGAGGGTGATAGGAAGCATAGGAAGGGTGTTAGGAAGCATAGGTATAGCAACAGATTCACTACAGCATTTCCATGTTGTAAACAGGGGTCAGAGCAGATTCGATGATGAATTCAAATAACATCGGTCATTGACAGATTGGCGGGTCAGGGTTTCCCCCAGTATATTGCAAAGGTTGAACCCCTGCCTGACCTAAACATCAGGGACATTATTATTATCTTTTTTTTTTAAATATATAATTACAGTTACAGCTCGGTTGGAAATCTCATAGTCTCCAGTAGGGGTGGACGGTATAAATGGTATACGGTATAAACGGTATGAATTTGCGCTACGGTATGGATTTTGACTATACCTTGTGACCGGTAGAGCAACTCTAAAGTGGCAATGACGTAACCACAGTGTGGAGGGAGGGGGCTGCTAAGTGTAGCTAACGTTAGCTTGCTGAAGCAGGGCTCTACAGTGTGATTATTTCACTCTCAAAATAGATATGTGCAAACTGGAAAAATTATTTAGGAGCACAGAGGCTTTGCGTAGTGGGCGTGTCAACGCGCAATTGTCCTTTCATAATAGACACGGAACAGAGCGGACCTTCAATTCTAGAAGCGAACTAGCTCTTCAGCCCTGCGCTGCACACAGCTGTGTGACAAAGTCTTCTCTCGCGAGTCGCGCAGTTTCTATGTGTAATGTAAATTCTGCGACAGGTCCAAGCGTCTAACATGCTTTGCATCCTCGCCATTCTGGAATGCCCACGTCGCACTAAAACCTTATGTAATGTTAACTGTTGATGTAGCCTCAGAAAACTAACGTTAGCTCCACTCCTAGCAGCCTGTTGATGTAGATTCAGCAAGCCAACGTTAGCTCCACTCTAGCAGCAGTCTCTCTCTCCCTCCCTCCCTCTCTCTCTCTCTCTCTCCCTCCCTCCCTCCCTCCCTCCCTCCCTCCCTCTCTCTATCTCTCCCTCCCTCCCTCCCTCCCTCCCTCCCTCCCTCCCTCCCTCCTTCTCTCTCTCTGTCTCTCACTCTGTCTCCCCCATCCCTCTCTCTCTCTCTCTGCTAACAATCCTGATTCGATTCTTAAACCTATTTCATTAAAAAGGAAGATATTGATGGACATTAGCTATAGTAGGCTATAGCTCAGCAGCTGTAACAGAATCATTTTATTATTTTTGATTTACGTTTTAAGTTAAGTTAAACGACAAAAAAAGCCAGCGGTGGACCGACATAACAAACGCTGTCATTGTTTACTTGTGTAATGACATGGTTCCTTTTCAAACTGTCGATAGAAAGGGCTTTAAAGACATGGTCAAAGCACTGGATCCAAGATACGTGTTACGTTACCTGCCTGCAGACACTTGAGAAAAGGTTTAACATTTTTCTATTGCAGTTTTGCACAATAAATGTTCTTAAAATACCTCTGTACTATGTGAAATATGTCCTAGTAATACAAGAGTACAGTAATAGCTGCCATACCAGTGTTTTACCCCTTCAGAAGCATTTATATAGACATTTTAAGATAAGTTAATATACCGTGATATATACCGTTACCGTCTATGTTCAAATTATACCGTGATATATATTTTAGACCATACCGTCCAGCCCTAGTCTCCAGTGACATCTGTTGGTTAAAACGTGAAAGCACTCAAACAGCAGGTCTGAGATGAGAGCAGGTGTTCTCCTTGTGCGTGCGTAGTGACTAGGGCTGACCTTCGAATTTCTTTTTGGCATTCGAAGCTTCGGGGCCGAGATTCGATTTTAATTCGAAGCTTCGAGATAGAAAAGCAATTATAATAATAATTATAAATAATTTTATTTTTTTTGTATTTAATTTTTTTATTATTTTTTAAACAAACATGACAACACACGATAAGATATACAAGCATTAGTTGACAGTGCACATCCAATGAAATCACCATTTAGTTAATTGTCTTATACAGGATATACCCCTAATACCTGTTATCTAAAAACCTATACATTATGCTCTAGCTCGTACCCCCCCCTCCCGGACCCCCCATTGGATAATCCAACCATTATAACTTGTTCCTAACCATACACTACCATTATATGCTAGCTTTTATTCTCTCCGCCACTTTTTTTTTTTTTTTATCTTTTCCCCCCTCCATTTTCCTCCGATTTTCTCCCATCCCAATGTTAGTCGTATGCCAATTCCCAGTCCCTTCCTGGTCGCTGCGCACTTACCCCCCACAGTCAGATCATCTGGGAGAGTGGAGGCTACCACGCGCTTCCTCCGACACACGTCCAGCCAATCACTGCTTCTTTTCACCTGGCAGCGCGGATTCTCATCGAGAGGGCGTAGCGTGTGGGAGGACCACACTA
Source organism: Notolepis coatsorum (assembly GCF_963971535.1). NCBI lineage: Eukaryota > Metazoa > Chordata > Actinopteri > Aulopiformes > Paralepididae > Notolepis > Notolepis coatsorum. Next base: position 78,894,719 of record NC_140183.1, read on the forward strand.
TCCCCCTCACGTCCTATCCGCGCTTAGCAGGCGCCCCGACCGAACTGTAGGAGTCGCTGTTTACAACGACCCGGACCCACCCCACCAGCTTCTCCCACCCTCTAATACAGCCAATTGTATTAGTGCAGACGGCCAGCCAAGCTGGTGACAACCCCGGAGCTGTGAGCTGGATTCGAACAGGCGAATCCAGCTCACAGCTCCGGGGTTGGTGACGAACGCAATCTCCGCTCGGCCACCTAACCGCCTGTCTCTCCACCACTTCTAACCACATTGTCATTTTGGATTCATTGAGACCCAAAATTCTTGCTGTAGATATTTCTTGAGTCGTACTGTATTGTACCCATTCTGCAATCTGTTGATAACATTTTCATTCAATCAATCAATCTGTGCGGTGATTGATTGAATGAAAATGTTATTTTGAGTAAATTGTAATGAACCAAATGAGAATATCAATAAATTTTTTTTTATCTTTGACTGTGAATAACACCATGCTCAAATTGACCAGACCTGAAAAATCTAAGCAAATTAATAGATGGAAGATGATTAAACAGAAGGTTTTGTAGATACAGTACTGAATTCTGCCATCCGGACACATGCCATTTGAAATATGATTATAGAATATAGAATATCAGGCATAAAATGGTTATGCGATTAAAATGCGATTAATTAGATTAATTAATTACAAATCCTGTAATTAATTAGATTACTTTTTTTAATCGCCTGACAGCACTAATTTTTATTATTCTTTATTTATTCCCAGAGTGTTCGCACCACATACACATTAAAGTAGGGCTGGGCGATATGGAAAAAAATCATATCGCGATAACGATATGATAATGTTATCATATTTCTCGATATCGATAATTATCGAAATTGTTATAAGTATTAATTTTTTTTCTTTTTTTTTAAACAACAGATTTATGTTTATTTTGCAGCAATTCTTTGTCATTGCCGCCATTTTTAGTGTTACATCCCCTCACACTCCAGTTCTCAGGCTGCAGCTGGTTTAAAAGCAAAAGTAAACCGGCTTCTCTGCTGGCTGTGGCTCCAGGGGAGTTGAACAGTTCTGGCTCTGCTAGTTTATTTTCGATCTTTTGGTGCTTTTTTGGTGGACAAACCACCGCACATGTGCACCGTGACTCGTGACTGGAGTCTAGTTCTGCTAGCACACATAGCCTACTGTGTACAGACGGTTTCAAACTGTATTTTAAATTAGAAAGCAAACAAAATAAATGGACAAGAGAAAAATAAATCTCAATTTGGTCAGTATTGTCATTTGGACAAGCAAAGCCATTACTTTAAGTTGCAGGCAAGAAAGACAAGTCTGTCCACTGTCTCGATTTTTCGATTTTTTTTTAATTTCGAGATTCGATATCGATTATTAAAATATATCGCGATATTTATCGTTATCGTTATATCGCCCAGCCCTACGTGAAAGGTATCAAAACGACCGGCTTGCTCCAACTTGAGTTGCTATTAAGTTTTACCGCACCGTTTGGCTACAAATCGACTTTAAACTGGAAAATGTACTGGATAATTTTTTTTACCATCACCTTGGGTAATGATCTCAATTTTGGACGTAGATATAAAAACAACACATCAAAACGATGACACGGCTGTCCCCTCGCTCACAAAAGAAAAATAAATGGAATTGGACATTTCTATCTCAACTTATGACCATTTGTTTGAAAGTTATGCTCCACATAGACACCAATGCATTCTTCACTCTAGCAAAAAGCTGATTTTTTACAGTTTCCCCCTTTGTTTGCCGATCGCCACCCAGGCCACAATTGTCGACGGAATGACACAATATCGCACACAACCCTTCACATAACCCTTCAAGCGCTCACATTAAGAGGAATAAGCTTAATCTCTTATACTTTTCTTTTAATCATCGTGAGACTGAAGGAATGCGTCAGCCCTCATTGAAATACATTGGGTCCAAAGCGCAGAGTCATTGCTGATTGCATCAGCCTAATTAGTGGTAGGCAGGTGTGCGTGACTCAGGCTATGTCCACACGATCACGGGTATTAATGACACCGAAGTTTTGAAAAAAATAAACCTGTCCACACAGGTGAATAACCACGTATAACCGCATACTCACGGCGCAACCGATACATGTAGTACAATGCCAAAGCAGTAGGCGGCAATGTTGTTCAGACATGAAGGCCATTTCAACCAATCAGAAAAGGTTGAACGCTCACTACACTTCCTGCTTAAAAACAAAACAAAGCCGCCATCTTTAAATACCTTGCGTTAGCCAGGAGCATATATTTTTCAGCAAAGAAAGAGTGCAATAAACAAACGGATACATTCACTGTGTGTTCTGCCTCTCATTTGTTGATGAAACAAAACCAACAGCAACACAATTTACCACCAAGAGCGGATAGTTTAGTCTCACAAAAAGATCTCCGGTGTTGTTAGCTACATGCTAATGTGAATGGCATTCTCTATGTATAGTATAGTATATAGCTTACATGCTAACGTAATAATGTGGTAACGTTACCGCTAGTATAATGAATGGATGCAAACGTTATTTAACACATTGCAGAATGGGTACAATACAATACGGCTCAATACAAACAATTGTTTGTTGCTAACTTGCTATTGTTTGCGACAGTCTGCCGTGAACATGGGAAATAATTGCGACAGCTCTGCTGTAAACATTGGGAATAACCTCGGTTGCTATGCCCACACACACCCACTGCAACCGGGATGTGCGCAAAACTTCACCCTGGACACCGGTTTTCAAAGACCGCGGTTGCAGTGTAGCAAAACCCCGGTTGTGTGTGCCTGAACAGTGCAACTGCGCACATACAATCATGGTTACATTAAATCTAGCGCTCGTGTGGACGGGGCCTCAGAGGGAGCTGTTAACCCTTCATGGCCCCTCTGTGTAGCAGTACGCGTCTATGCTTTCTACAACGCAGTTGGGTTTCCGGGTTCCTGTGATTGGCCACTGAGTGACGCACACGCGTCGCACGCGTACGCCGCCCCTCGCTATGAGTGACGCCCCTCGCTATGAGTGAACAGCGGAACGACTGCCGTCTTGTTGACAGAGCTCTCATATTTGCGAATGCATAAACTATATCTTAAATTATGGCTATGTGTCTAATATGGCCGTCGCTTATCAATGACTTGTTTGCAGTCAACAACCATTAAGCCGTGTTGGGCAAGTTACTCAGGAAGTATAGGAGTTGCGGAAAGCAGGATGAGCGAGCGTAGATTTCAGTGTGTATCATTTAATCATTTATCATTTAACATTTAACATTTGAAAGACATACACACATTGGGGGATATCTTCAATGACTATGGTCTCCGCAGTCTTCGAGATATATCCAACAAATTTGACCTCACCAGTTCCACTTTTTTCTTCTATTTACAAATAAGAGCAGCTTTGAAGGCTCACAGAGTCCCATTAGATGTTCCACTTGAGCACCACAGGTTTCACAAATTATTTTATGACAATGGAGACGTCAAGAGGCTTCGTCTCTGACATGGGGTTGGGGGGGAAGAGCGAGCGCGAGCCCATGTATTGTATTTATTATTTTTATGTCATTTAGTCTACTTTCATTCTGATTTAATTACTGGACTGTCATTATTGTTATTATTATTTCTGTTATTGTCCTGTGATTCATAAAAAACAATCCGTAAAAATGAACAATCCGTTTCGACAATGTTGACTGCAAACAAGTCATTGATAAGCAACGGCCATATTAGACACAGCCATAATTTAAGATATAGTTTATGCATTCGCAAATATGAGAACTCAGTCAACAAGACGGCAGTCGTTCCGCTGTTCACTCATAGCAAGGGGCGTCACTCATAGCGAGAGGGGCGTACGCGTGCAACGCGTGTGCGTCAGTGGCCAATCACGGGAACCCAGAAACCCAACTGCGTTGTAGAAAGCATAGACGCTAGCAGTACCGAGTTGGCCGTTAACCCTTCAAGCTCCCTCCGAGTAGTAGAGACTTGTGGCAGGGGTGTACAGTGCGACATATATCTCGCACGTGCTACAGCAACAGCTGTCTGTGCGATGGATGGATTTACTTCAGTAGCACTGGTGCGATAGGGATTCGGTTCATATAGATACTCTTATTTTGAAAATCCTGTAGCGGGTCTCATTTCTGCCCACGCGCAGCTCCAGCTAGGCTCCGAAAGCTAGCAACGTTCAGGTGCATATGATACTCTTATTTTGAAAAAACTCTTGTGACAACTCGACGAGTCGTATCCGCCCTATCCGTGCCACTGCTTCTGCAAGCAGAGCAGCGCGTTGGTCGGTTGGTGCACGTTAACACAGCAGTGCGCCTACACGTCCCGAAATAAGTCCGTGGTGTTTTTTCTTTCTCGCAACGGGTCAAATGCATCTACATGCTTTGCACCGTCGCCATTCCTTTATGCGCACATCGTCCGAAATTAACGTTTATGTACCATTACAATCACTACAACGTTAGCAAGCTAACAAGCTAATCCTGATCACAGGCAGAGCCAGCAGACACAGTGTGGAAAGGGAAATGGGGGGGCACTCTCTCCCCTTCCCTGTGTGTGTGTGCGTGCGTGCGTTTGGAAAGACGATGAAGTCACTAGTCAAGACTCAGGACAGGAGTATATTATAGTAAACTGAGGATGGACAGATAATGATGATATTCAAATACAAGTTTCGAGAGGAGTGGAAGTTTGAAGACAGACTAGACTACAATATGATGCGGGGGTGGTGAGTTGAAACAGTGTGTGTGAATGAATGAAAACTTTATTTAACAGATTGCAGAATGGGTACAGTACGGCTCAATACACACAATTGTTAAGGGGATGCAGACCAGAGAAAGACGTTTGTCTTGTTTACATCAGGGTCCCCCATTGTGTGTGTGTGTGTGTGTCCCAACCGACCCCACTTCTATGTTTCAATAAATTATTTGCATTTAAAACTATTAACACTGACTCATTCCTTCAGTCCACTCAAAATTATGCTAATATTCCTTATGTTGTTTATGATATTAATTTAAAATAGCATATGAGAGTATCATAGTAATAATAACACATGGCGATATACTAAATGACAGCCAAACATGGCACTGCAACTAAATAACACAAATACAATAGGCACATTTGTGACTGTTACAAATATAACACGTTTTATACTTGTGCTACAAGATTTTGGCCTGTGCTACAAAACTATCAACCTCTGTAGCACCAGTGCTATGTGCAAAAAAAGTTAACGTACAGCCCTGTGTGGGTTGTGTCATTGTACTCAGTAGGGATGTCCTCTTTCATTGGTCGATGTTGACCACTCCCCCGATCCTTAGACCACACACCCTTAGGCCACACCCCCTTTATGTATCTCTTGAACCGTTTGTCGTAGAGACTTGCGGGTTGTGCCATTGTACTCAGTAGGGATATCCTCTTTCATTGGTCGGTGTTTTTTTTTATTATCTTTCTTCCCATCCTTTTTCCCGATTTTTCTCCCATCCCACCCTTCCTGGTTGTTGCGTACTTTCCCCTACTGTTGGTCCGGGAGACCGGAGACTGTCACATGCTTTCCTCCGACGCATGTGCAGCCTGGGGCAGGCCAACCTGGCCGCGCAGGTTCTCACCGGGGAGAGTGTAGCGTGTGGGAGGCCACACTATCTCTCCTCAGTTCCAACCCTCGCTGAGCAGGCACCCCGACCGAACTGTAGGGGTCGCTGTCCACAACGCCCAGGACCCACCCTTCAGCTTTCCCACCCCGATACAGCCAATTGTATCAGTGTGAGAGGCCAGCCAAGCTGATAGCAACGCCGGGAGCTGGATTCGAACAGGCGAATCCTAACATTGGTCGATGTTGACCACTCCCCCTATCATTAGACCACACACCCTTAGGCCACACCCCCTTTATGTATCTCTTGAACAGTTTGTCGTAGAGACTTGCGGGTTGTGCCATTGTACTCAGTAGGGATATCCTCTTTCATTGGTCGATGTTGACCACTCCCCCTATCATTAGACCACACCCCCTTAGGCCACACCCCCTTAGTGTATCTCTTGAACAGTTTGTCGTAGAGACTTGTGGGTTGTGCCATTGTACTCAGTAGGGATATCCTCTTTCATTGGTCGATGTTGACCACTCCCCCAATCCTTAGACCACACCCCCTAGCAACCACCTAGAAATACCCTAGCAACCACCTAGAAACCACCTATAACACCCTAGCAACTATCTAGAAACACCCTAGCAACCAGCTATAACACCCTAGCAACCACCTATAACACCCTAGCAACCACCTAGAAACACCATAGCAATCAGCTATAACACCCTAGCAACCACCTATAACAACCTAGCAACCACCTATAACACCCTAGCAACCACCTATAACACCCTAGCAACCACCTATAACACCCTAGCAACCACCTAGAAACACCCTAGCAACCAGCTATAACACGCTAGCAACCACCTATGACACCCTAGCAACCACCTAGAAACACCCTAGCAACCACCTATAACAACCTAGCAACCACCTATAACACCCTAGCAACCACCTAGAAACACCCTAGCAACCAGCTATAACACCCTAGCAACCACCTATAACACCCTAAATATTGGGTACAGTTCATTAACGATACACTTTTTTAACGTATCGTGGATATCGTGACGTTTGCCCTCGCGTTAGAGGCCGCCACGGCTGAGATGACTTACAAGCGCAGTGCTAAATGCTTTCCTCTCCCTCTCGCAGAAAAATCAGCTATAACACCCTAGCAACCACCTATAACAACCTAGCAACCACCTATAACACCCTAGCAACCACCTAGAAACACCCTAGCAACCACCTATAACACCCTAGCAACCACCTAGAAACACCCTAGCAACCAGCTATAACACGCTAGCAACCACCTATAACACCCTAGCAACCGCCCAGAAACACCCTAGCAACCACCTAGAAACACCCTAGCAACCAGCTATAACACCCTAGCAACCACCTATAACAACCTAGCAACCAGATATAACACCCTAGCAACCACCTCGAAACACCCTAGCAACCAGCTATAACACCCTAGCAACCACCTGTTTTGTATCTTTTGAACCGTTTGTCATAGAGACAATACAGACCCTCTCCCGTTGGCCGGTGGTGCACAGGCATCACCCACACTTTCACAATTTCCCCTGCGTGGAATTGTCTAGTTCTCCTTATTTTCTATTTTTCTCCCATCCCAATTTCGTGTTTCCAATTCTCCCCTCTGCTGTCTTGAACGTTGCTCGCATATGCCTCCCATTGGTCGGCTGTAGGGAGGATAGAAGCCTTGAATCACGTGTCCTCTCCGGTACACGAGGAGGGAGCCTGTCGCATCTTTTCACGTGCCAGCGCGGACTCTCATTGGCGAGGTATAACGTGTGGGAGGCTCACACTACCCTGGTCATTTCCTGTCTCTGCTGTGCAGGCGTCCCCCAACCGACCTGTAGGAGTCGCTGTCCACAACGTCCAGATTACCACCCATCGACTTCCACCCTCTAACTCTGCCAATGAGTTAGTATGACGGGCGGCCCAAGCCGGAGGCAATGCTGACACCCGGATTCGAGACCGGAGTCTCTTGCATTGGTGACGAGCGCTATCTCCGCTGCGCCACCCAGCCCCACCCACACATGCACACCTTCACACACACGCGCGGGTGCGCAACCAAAAGCATAAGGGCGGCACGGTGGCACAGTGGTTAGCACTGCAGCTTCACAGCAAGAAGGTCCTGGGTTCTAAACCCAGCAGGGGGCCTTTCTGTGTGGAGTTTGCATGTTCTTCCTGTGTTCCCGTGGGTTTCCTCCAGGTACTCTGGTTTCCTCCCACACCATAAAGACATGCATGTTAGGCAGGGACTACAGATGGAAACTAGCTCATTAGCTAACTCTGGCACATTTACATTGATGTGGAAACTGAAGATGTTGTTGATTAATGTGCACTGTCCCTGGGTAAAAATAAATAAATAGATAACCCTGCCCCCAGGCATTGCCTGGTGGAGACAAAATACTTATTCCACAGAATTGAAGTGTATCTTTAACATTGTGTATCATGATTAACAAAATCACAATATCAAAAAATCCCATGGTACGATAACATTGATAAGATGATAAATATGGGTGTATTATACGACTTCCATTAATTCCAACCATGATTATCATCCCATAGAGGATATCTTTCCCATAAATGCAAAGAACAAGCCCTGCCCTCTTTTTTTTCCTTTAACCCTTTCACTACCACACTACAGGTTAACCTTTCACTACCACACTACAGGGTCTGTAGTGTGGTAGTGAAAGGTTAACCTTCTGCACCTCCTCATCCATCACCCTCAACATAGGGGCCCCCCAGGGCTGTGTTCTGAGTCCCCTCCTCTACTCCCTGTACACACACGACTGTGTGGCTCAGCGGAGTAGCAATACAATCATCAAATTTGCTGACGACACAGTGGTGGTGGGCCTGATCTCTGCCAACGACGAGAGGGCCTACCTGGAAGAGGTCAAGGTCCTGGCGGCAGGGTTTCCGTTAGAAAAAATTGTTGCCGGTCTCCGTGACCTGCAAGATTTCAATCTACCGGACAAATGAGATTAATTCCGGTCATAGTTTATTGAGCTTTAAAACAATTGATAGGCAGGCTATATAAAGAATGTCATGTAGATTTATAATATTATTACTTAAAACTAGACTACTTTTGCGTATACAGTCATTAATATATTCCAAATAAAATAAGTCCCTCGATACTCCGTGCTGCTGCTGACTTGAAATAAAATAGACCGTGTATGTGGGCAGTCGGTCCGACACTAAACAGCAGTCTGTTATAATCACATTTTTATGAGCTAACAAATTCCGTTATATTGGACATTTGTATTAATTATATCAAGCGAAGAACTGAGAAATTTGGCAGAGAGACGGCAACATTATCGTGGGTTTGCGTGATGTATATCTCCACCTCCCAACGACTTGGTGCTGGTCATAATGTCCGGTGAAAACAACTCCCTCCAAGCACAACTTGACCACCCGAACCGTACCAAAACAGGCCAAAATTAAATAGCCCATGCGACGAACGATTAATTACATTCGTTTCATCGTTGCTCCACCAAGCAGCCGGTCCAACAATATCAGCGCGAGCCGGCCGCAGTTAGTTTGCAAGAAGCATCCAGCTGCAGACCCGCAGAGCAGCTTTCCAGGTCTGGGGACCGCACTGTGCCAGCAAAGCTGGTGGGTTCTGTGGGTCTGCAGCTGCATGCCTTCCGCAAATCCAGCAGCAAGCTCTCACTGACACAGCGTCGTCATTACCAGACCGGCTGCTTGGCGATGCAACGACAACAAACGCAATGATTGTTTCGTTCATCGCATAGGCCACCCAACTCCAGCCCATCCAAATACAATTCAAATAATCAAACTGTGCCCAGAGGGAACTATTTTCACCGGACACTATGACCGGAGAGATTAAATTTGTCGGACTTCAACAGATTTTGCCAGTCAAATACCGGTAATTACCGGCTAACGGAAACGCTGCCTGGCGGGATGGTGCCAGGAAAACAGCCTCTCCCTGAACGTCAGCAAAACAAAGGAGATGATTGTGGACTTCAGGAGGTCGGGGGTCAAGGACTACAGCCCCCTCAGCATCGACGGGGCACCGGTTGAGAGAGTCAACAGCTTTAAGTACCTCGGAGCCTACATATCCGAGGACTTGACATGGACCACACACATTGACAGTGTTGTGAAGAAGGCATGACAACGCCTCTACTTCCTCAGGCGCCTAAGGAAGTTCCAAGTCAGCCAGAAGATCCTTAAGAACTTCTACTCATGTACAATAGAGAGCATCTTGACCGGCAACATCACCTCCTGGTTTGGGAATAGCACTGCACAAGACCGAAGCAGACTACAAAGAGTGACACGTTCAGCCGAACGCACAATTGGAGGGGGGCTCCCCACCCTCCAGAACATTTACTACAAGCGTTGCAAGGGCAAGGCTAAGAGAATCATTAAAGACTCCAGTCACCCGAACAACTGCCTCTTTGAACTGCTGCGGTCAGGCAAGCGATACCGGAGTCTCAAGGCGAGCACAGAAAGACTCAGAAGAAGCTTCTATCCCCAGGCCATCAGGCTGCTAAACGAACAATGAATGAACACTACACAACAACAACCACCAAACGCACATAGCACACACATCCACACGCACACACTCACTTTAAACAAACACACTGTAGCACCCACTCCACACACTTTATAGCACACACCCACTTTAAACAAACACACTGTAGCACCCACTCCCCACACTTTATATTTATGGATGAAGGATTGCACTACAACTCGTACACCTTACTGTAAATTGTACCTAAAATTGTACCTCATCCCATTTCTGCTTTGCACTAGATAGTACTGTACATTAGTACACTGCATAGTATTGTGTATTGTATATTATATGGTAACTCAGAACATTGTACATATGTCTATACCGAACACTGTGACCTCATTTTTCTTCTTCTAAATTCATGCTATATTATGTTATTAGATACTATCTTGTCTAGCACAGTCTCTGGAGCGTAACAGTAAGAAGCATTTTGTATGAAAGTATTCTGTACTTCTGTATGACAACTATTAAAGAACTTGAACTTGAACTTGTAGTGTGGTTGTGAAAGGGTTAACCATGTCGTGTGGCAGTGAAAGGGTTAACCTTCTGTATTTCGCAGTGAAAGGTTAACCCTTTGGTAGTGTGGTAGTGAAAGGGTTAATTACCTTGGTTTGTGACGGTCCTCAGGATCACAGGGAGGATCTGGTTCCAGGAACTCCACCTTGGACCTTTTGGGGACGATGCGGTCCGAAAGCGAGGACACCCTCTTCATGCGGACATGGCTGCGAGAACGGGAGGCTGGAGTCGGTGTGGGCGGAGTAGCCGGAAGCTCGGGTTCAATGAGTAGGCCTGGGGGCAGGACGAGCGAGGAGGGACTAAGCGCTCGAGGCCCACTCCATTTGGGGGTGTAATTGCTGGCCATCGCTTGGTTGATAATAGCCTGGGCACTTTCAGCGGTAGTCATGGAGGGATTCTCACTCCACAAATTAGGAAGCTCAAAGGCTTTGGTCGACTTGGCTTTCCTGGATGTGGAAGGTTCCTTTTTCTTCCTTGGTTTCTTCATCTCAGGTATAGCCCCATCTGCTGATGCTTTTACATTCTTCCTTGGCTTCTTGTCCTTGACCGATGCAATTGTTCCATTGCTGTTGTGGGTCAGCAGCTGAGTAATTGTGGCTTGATTCTGAACAACAGGAGTTACCATTCGAGGGATTGGTGTCGTCACATTAGCCCCTGGAGCCGGGGTTGTCATGTTACCAGCTGCTGCAAGTGTGGCCGACAGGGCATTGCTCTGCAGGAGGCTGGCTATCTGAGTGACGCAGTTGTAGGAAGGAGAGTTAGGAGTGGGCAGCTGGAACGTGTTGCTTTCCGGGTTCTTCACAAAGATCTGGCCAAGGCGGTTGACCAGCAGGACATGTGGTGTGGGATCCACGTTTGGACCCCCCACCTCCTTCACAGTGAGGATGGCGTGGCCGGGTAGAGCCTGGGATACCATTGGCTGTTGGGGCTCCAATGCCGGCCGGGGCGTGGCAAAGTTGATGGAGATTGTGTGACCCGACGACGCTTCCTTCTGCAACGCCGAGGAACTGTAGCCATTTATCATCACCGGGGCCGATGTGGTCTGAAGCGAAGAGAGAAAAGACGGGCACTGGGCGGACAACCCGGCAGGCAGGGATGTTATAGAGGACGAGGAGGAGACGATGGTTATTGCCGTGGAACCTAAGGGCTGTGTTTGTGTGGAGAACATAGGCAGAGAGACGGTTCCAAAAGCTCCAACCGGATGACTGGTGCTCGACGTAGCGGACAACATAGGGTCATTTTGAGGAGCTACATTCAGCGGCATTTGCGTTATGCCTCCGACTGGACTGATGGTTAATTTAGTACAGAAGGAATCCATGGATGGCAAGGTTGTTGCGTCTTGTGAGGCTGTTACTGGCTGAAGGGTAATACTTGCCAGAGGAGGCTGGTCAAAGCCAGGCAAGGAGGGATTCATCTGCAAAGGGTCCACGAGGACTTGAGTAGGGTCCGTGGACATGAGAGAGGAGGGCTGAAGAAGATCCAACAGGAAGCCCCGGCTATTGTCAGCAGAATCTGCTAATGAGGAGTCTTCTGTATTGCCACTTAAGTTGTTCATGTACATAGTAGACCCATCAGTGGGTGACACAAAGTGGCTGCTGTTAGGCTCCAAGAGGAGGGCTTTGGGGACTTCAGACTGCTGGGTCTCCATGGGTGCTCCTTCTAGCAGAGGAACGATCTCAGTGAAACGTGCACTGGGAGAGGCAGGCTCACACCTTTCAAGGACAAGGGGTCTTCCAGAAGCGAACTCTAAACTGGAACCCTGGAATAACTCTTCTGGGTATGTGGTTTCAGGCACCTTTGTACTGGTCAAGTTTGGCAGAGCTTCTCGAAGGGGAGCAGGGAGCACAGGCGCCTGGGGGTACATTTGTACCTCTAAAGGAGTGATGGCGCTTGGCTGTTCAAGTGGAGAGACGGTGGGAAAGGGCGGAGGACCAAAGCTGCCATCTGCCTCATTTAATAGATCAGCATCCAGATTAGCGTGACTGGCGGAAGAGGCAGCGATAGATGAAGAATCTGTCTTCTTGTCAAGGGATGACGATTTAGAGGCAGGACTCCCCGAGTCAGCGACAAGGCCATTCTTCGAGGTGTCCGATTCAGGCAGCGATTCAACCTTTTGGGCAGGGTCCTGAGCTTGACTAGAACCCTTAGCTTTCTGAGTACCATCATTGGTTGCTACACTGGCATCGCTCTCTGTACCATCATCTACACCGTCCAGCTGAGGAATGGGCCTGGAAGAAGGGGAGGAGGGAGACTGGGGCTGATCTCTCGAGCCAGCACAACTGACAATTGTCCGGGAGAAGTCAAAATAGTGCTCCATGTCCTCGTCAGAGGAGGTGCTCACCACGTCGTCTCTGGCAGAGCCTGCAGATCGGGGCAGGGTCGCAACGCGAGACTTCCTCCGGTGTACCTCTCGTGCTCTGCCCCAAAACTCCTCCTGGTTGTCGTCACCTTCCACCACTATCTGTCCGCCGCAGTTCATTGCCACGCCCTCATTCAGGAGAGTCTCTTCGATCTCCAACTCGGTCTTGGGCTCAGAGCCCATAGCCACATCGGGATCTTTGTTGAACGGGAAGGGGAACTCTTGGTTCTTCTGTTGGCCAGAGTCCCTGAGGGGTGACGTACCGTTTGCGGCGGAGACGTCCTCGGGCTCCGGCGATGCCAGGAAGTTATGTGGCACCTCCACGGAGTCCGACTGGTTCAGGTCAAACGACAGTCGTGGTCTGGGGGAGTGTTGTGTGGTTGGAGAGAAAGCCAGGTTTGGAGAGGGAAAGTTTCCCACGCCGTCTTGCCACGTGGTATGAAGGGGAAACAGTCCTGAGGTAGAGTGGGTCATTATATTTCCGGGGCATCGAGCGGAGGAAGCACTTCGACCTCTGACAGGGCGGGGCGAGGGAGAGGTTAGCATGTTTTCAGTAGCACCGAGCGGGAAGAGCGGGGAGGCGGGCAGGGAGGACTTTCCCGCACGCAGGGTCATTGGTCCGGTGAGAGGGCCCAAGGGAGGGGGGGGCATGTGGGTGCGGAGGCCTGGTGTCTGGGAGTGTGGGCTGTGGCGACGAGGCCTACGAGTTTCCTCCAAGTCAGATATAGTCAATATGTGGTGCGGTTTGGACTGAGTGGCTCCTAAAAACAAAACAAAAAACATACACAAAGGAAGCAGAGTTAATTTTGCACTCAATCTTTTTTTTTTATCCACTTTTTCTCCTCGTTTTTCTATTTTTCTCCCATCCCAATTTCGTATCGCCAATTCTCCCCTCCCCTGTCTTGAACGTTGCTAGACTATGCCTCTCACTGGTCGGCTGTAGTGAGGATAGAAGCCTTGCATCACGTGTCCCCTCTGGTACACGTGGAGGCAGCCTGTCGCATCTTTTCACCAGACAGCGCGGACTCTCAGTGGCGAGGAGTAACGCATGGGAGTCTCACGCTGCGCCCGATACTTCCTGTCTCTGCTGTACAGGCGTCACCCAACCGACCTGTAGGAGTCGCTGTCCACAACGTCCAATCCCCACCCATCGACTTTCCACCTGCTACCTCTGCCAATTAAGATAGTATGACGACTGGTCCAAGCCACAGGCAATGCTGACTCGGGGAGTCGAGACCGGAGTCTCTTGCATTGGTGACGAGCGCAATCTCCGCTACGCCACCCAGCCGACCACTTTCACACGTTTGTTTGAAGTGGTCCGAATCTGAAGTTTGGTTTGGTTTCATAACTACACTAACTAAATCAAAAGAAACAAAACCGCGTGAAATCACCCTGAGGAACTGTAATCATTTCTTGACTGAAAAAATTGGAATCGCATTCATCCGATATTTACCTGGCGATGGCAATGGCCGGAACATTCCTCCAGCCGGTCTCCTGGTTTGGGGATAACTGGGAATCTTTGGCCTTGCCCCAGGTTCAGCTTTGGTGGGTGGAGCTGGGTTGTTGGGTGTTACCTCAGTTGGAGGTTGGGACTGGGCCATGTCAATTTCCTGGGCTTCAGATTCTAGCAAAGAAATGTAACAGTTTAGGAAACTATGAGTTTCAATGACATTCATTTTTCTTTATTATACCTGTGTGTGTGTGTGTGTGTGCGTGTGACAACTCCCATATTTCTCATACCATTTGGCTCCAACCTGGTTGATATGTTGATAGCCTGCACTATTGCAATTTCAAATCTGTCAAATATTGATGTCACTGATCAAGGTAAAATATTTCGCTATTGATGTAGCCTGTATAGTAAAGGACCAAGATGGCAATCAACAATATTTCCAACTGAAAGACGCTGAATGGGGACACAAGGTAGGTAACCCCCCCCCCCCGCCCCCCACGACACACCACAAACCGCCACGGCCAGTCTTTTATGCCAGTAGCCATCAGGCTCCACAACTGTGGGCATGGATTGCTGCCAATTGCTGGAGAGCTAACATGCGGGTGAACTTGAGAAATGTTGACTGACTCTTAACACTTTGAGTGCCATGGACAAGAATTCTCGTTATTTCATGCCGACTGTTGAGTGCCACGGAGCGAGAAATCTTGTTTTTTTTATTTTTTTTTATTATTAGCGATTTCTATTCATATTTCATCAATCTAGCCTCCCGTTACCACTGGAACTCTCTGAGCTCCATTGGGAAAATACCGCCCCCTATCGTCTCTCCCTGTGGTACTGCACCCCATTGGATTAGACTGAATGAAAAGCATGGGGGAAAAAAATCCTGCTTCCTCATTTTACTTCTCAGACAAGTCACCCGAGACGATCGGATTCATTCTGGACCATCAGAACAGCGTGGAATCGGTGTTTCGACCACCCAGCGTTGGATCAATAAACGCGATCAGGGAGCGAAATTAACTTTTTGACTCACCGGCCAGTGGCGGGTAGATGGGAAGAATCTACCCGCCAAGCAGATTTCTTACATGCCAACTTTTTTTTGATAAAAAAATAATAATAATTATTTTATATAATTTACTTTTAATAAAATATATATATTATATAATCATACTTGTAGTTGTATTATCTGCGAGACATCGCCACCTCGCTGTCTGCAAACAGCTCCACTGTCTGTGTGTATACTCTAGTGGCCTCCAGCTCCAGCAAGGATTCTCCGGCGCTACAGCTGGACCCTAAACTCTTACATTCAGCATGAAAGGATTCTCCTGCCCTGCACCTGGACCCTAGTCAGCAGCGCTGCAGCCCTCATGCGATGTAACTGGACACTTGCAGTTGTTTATGTCGGGAGCTATCAGAAGCTAGCCAGCTGGATAACGTTACACAATGCCTCATGTATTAAACTAAAAGTGAATAGTTGACTGGGTCATTTGTAACAGTAGCTAACATCAGCTCACGGAGGTCTCTCTGACTAGACTAACATCAGTCACGGTGACTGTGTGTTTACATGCAGCATACAGAAACAGGTAGGGGAGGTTTAGGAGCAGCAATGCGCCGCCGCTGCGTGTCTGTGCTCAGACAGCGAGTGAGAACTCCGCTCAGAATTGGATCATGATTTTCGGTTTTCACATGACCATTTGATTGGCCGCCACACGGCGGTCAGTCCTCTAAGTGGGAGGCGCCAAACGTAAAAACTGCCCGCAAATGGCGGGCGGCGCTCTCTAGTTTCGGTCCCTGAACGCGATCGATATTTGGAATGGCGATCAGGAATCGGAATAATCTTTTTGGATAACATCTGATCTGAGGTAAGGAATCTATTTGACCAGTCTTAGGATAATCAGAGCTTTTTTCACAGAGATATCAACGTGGGCCCTATGTGTGTGTGTGCGATCAGGAAATAAGAGATTCGATTTTTCAGCCCACTTCTATAGTGTGCATAAGTACACATATACTATCGATAATCTAGCGTTTATTTGAAAATGATTCATAAATAGGCCAAAAAAACGTGTTTTGTGTATTACAGTAAAGGGCGTTTATCACAGAATCTTCTGAAATCTTCTGCAAGTTTCAAGAAACGAGCGTTTTTCAAAATGGTATAAAACGGAAATGAACCGATTAAAAAACAATCCGTTTCGACAATGTTGACTGCAAACAAGTCATTGATAAGCGACGGCCAGATTAGACACAGCCATAATTTAAGATGTAGTTTATGCGTTCGCAAATATGAGCGCGCCATCATTGAAGTGGGTGGTGGCACGCAACAAGGTTTTGAGACGGGGAGGCGTGGCATCCAAAGTGTTAACACTTTGAGTGCCAGCAGGGGGAGCCAGAAATAGGCGCTTGAATGCCAGCGCTGTAGTCAATGGAGGGCGATCATATTTGCAAACGCATAAACTATATCTTAAATTATGGCTATGTGTCTAATACGCCCGTCACTTATCAATGACTTGTTTCCAGTCAACATTGTCGAAACGGATATATATATTTTTTTAATCAGTTCATTTCCGTTTTATACCATTTTGAAAAACGCTTGTTTTTTGTAACTTCCAAAAAAAATAAAAATAAAAAATTATTCTGCAGGAATCGCGCTTTACTGGAATACACAAAACACGTTGTCATTTTTCTGCCTATTTATGAATCGTTTTCAAATATAATATATATATATATGTGTACTTATGCACGCTAGAGAAGCGGGCTGAAAAATCGATTATCTTATTTCCTGATCAGCACACACACACTCAGCCACACACACACATATGGTACACGCTGAGATATAGGTGAAAAGAGCTCTGATTATCCCAAGACTGGTAAAATAGATTCCTTACCTCAGATCAGATGTTCTCCAAAAAGATTATTCCAATTCCTGATCGCCATTCCAAATATCGATCGCGTTTATTGATCCAACGCTGGGTACTGGTAACACATATTCCACGCTGTTCTGATGGTCGGCAATGAGTGGGATCGTCTCCGGTTACATGCCTGACAAGTAAAATGTGAAATCCGGACTCTTTTTTCCCCCATCCATTTCATTCAGTCCAATCCAATGGGTGCAGTACCATCCGGAGAGACGATAGGGGGCGGTATTTTCCCTGTTCGAGCTCAGACAGATTCCCACTGGTAACGTGAGGCTAGATTGATGAAAGATTTATGGAAATCGACAAAAAAAAAAAAAAAAGATTAAATATCAAGATTTCTCGTTTTTGGCACACAACTCATGGCATGAAATAACGAGATTTGTCGTCGTTGGCACTCAAAGTGTTAACTCATTCAGCGCCGGAGCTATATGCCCGATATAGGTTTAGATGGCCACCGCTTTAATCAATGAGGACGGGGAGATTTGCGAGTGCTTAAAATATATCTTAAATTATGGCTATGGGTCTAATACACCAGTCGCTTATCAATGAGTTGCTTGCAGTCACCATGTACAAAACGGATTGTTTTTTCATCTGTACATTTCCGTTTTATACCGTGATGAATATCAATATATTCCTAGAGCGTTCTGGTTCATCTCAATAAACTCCAGCAAATCGAGCTTCAATGTATTTCGTTAGAAATCGTGCCATTTGTCGCTTGATTTATGAATAGTTTTCAAATAAACGCTAGATTATCTATATTATATGTGTCCTCATGCACGTTACAGAAGCGGGCTGAAAAATTGCTTATCCGTGCCTTGGTCGGCGCCAACGGCACGCACACACACAGACACGTTGTGATCGCTGTGAAAGAAACATCTGATTAACCCAAGAGTGGTAACAGAGTCCTTACCTCACATCTGATGTCCTGCAAAAAGATTAATCCAATTCCTGATCGCAATTCCAAATATTGATCGTGTTTATTGATCCAACGTTATATATCCAAAACACATAATCCACGCTGCTCAGAGTGTCCCCAGTCAATGTGTTATAGCGATACTGCATGCCCGAGAAGGAAAACCTGGTCCGGACTTTTTTTTTTTAGATGCACAGCCCCAGCCAGAGGGATTCCAATGATGTGCAATACCATCCGGGAGACGATATTTGCCCTTTTGCGAGCTCAGACCCATTCCCAACGATAACATCAGGTTGGATGGATGTTGGATGGATGAAAATGAATGGATATCGCCAATAAAAGAAATAACGATTAAAACCCACCTATACTCTGGTCTGGCACTCAAGCGATGGCGAGTTAACCCGACTATCATCGGGTCTGGCGTCCAATGAGTTAATGATAAACACAGACTCTGGCACACGGCGGTTTGGACCATGTGTACCATCATCACTATTACTACTGTCTGATTGAATCCAGCAACTCACTACTACGGTTATCATTATTACTTTGCACTTTGTTTTATTATTATTACTACCTATCCTACCTGTAGTAGCCCCCCCCCCCCCCCCATGCTGCTATGACACTTGAATTTCCCCAAGGGGATTAATAAAGGAACACATGACTTGAGTAACATTCTAGTTTATATACTGCCATCACACTAACATACTGTATTTCTCTAGCCAAGGAATACTCACCAGATGGCGGACAGGGGCTGTGAGCGATGGTGTGATTCTCTCCATGGTCCGGCATCTCCTCGATGGGTTTCTCAGGGACAATGGGTCGTACCTCCCGGACCGTGCATGTGTATTTGCACCGACGCAGCGGGTTAACAGTGCTCCAGTACAAGCGTGAACACCTGAGCGGGGAAACGGAGGGGTTGTTTTAGCAGCGCTCCCCGTTCAACACGCCCGACAAATATATATATTTATCATCGACTTTTTCTCCCCCTTTTTTCTGTATTTTTCTCCCATCTCAATTTTTTGTCGTTATGCCAATTCCCTTCCTGGTCGTTGCACGCATTTTACCCCCACTTGCCGGTCTAGGGAGGGTTGATAGATACTATCACATGTCTCCTCCGATACATGTGGAGTCAGCCAGTCGCTTCTTTTCACCCGACAGCGAGGACTCTCACCGGAGGAGCGTAACGTGTGGGAGGATCACACTTCCCCCAGTTCCCTTCCTCGCTGAGCAGGCGCCCCGACCGACCTGTAGGAGTCGCTGTTTACAACGACCAGGATACATGCCCCACCGGCTTCCCACGCGCTAAAACTGCCAATTGTGTTAGTATGGACGACCGATCAAGCCGGAGGTACCGCTGACAGCTGGATTCGATACCAGTGTCTCTGCGGTGGTAGGCAGGCGCTTAGTCCGCTGCGCTACCCAGCCGCCACACGCCCAACAAATATTTCAAGAGTTTGTAATGATGACAAAGTGAATGTGAAATTTCAACTTACTGAAACCCCACAGGAAACAGTGTCCCTTTGCTAGCTGAAAGCTCTGTGAGCACACCTAGCTTCTCCATCTGTAAGGAGCCTGGAACAGGGAGACAAATTAACATTAGTGTTAACCAAATAATCAGTTTAAAAAGAAAATACCACATTAACTGAATTACTTTGTCCATTTCCAATAGCTAACAATTACTTCCCATTGCTCCCTTGCCTTAGCAGAGATTTAAAATGTAAAAGTAATACTTCGAAGCTCTAAGTACTCTAGACTGCATCTAAAAGACTCTCCAGAGACGTACAATTTTGTCTGTATAAGTTATAGTGTATATTTTTGACATCCATCATGATCCATTTAAGGAAGCTAATGGGGCTAGCATGATGAGAAAGGGCAAATGGTATTGATCACATTGGTATTTTCCTTTAATCAGAGCAGAGAATTATAGGATTATAGCAGGTATGTACAGACTAGGGGTGGAACGGTTGACAAAATCTACGATTCAGTTCGTATCACGGTTTTGGTGTCACGGTTTTCGGTTTGGTTCGCTATACGTTTTTTTTTTTTTAATGTAACACTCCATTACCAGCATAAGATATATAGCCTAAAAATAATCCAACTTTTCAGTTATTCTCAAGGACGTAGTCATGCAAAAATTTTAAGAATGAGGCAGTTTGACATCAGGCACATTATTTTGACAGTGACGGTTAGAGCTAGGAGAGAGGGGAGGCATTGCTGATTTAAACATGCTTCTCATTTATTTGGTAAAAAAAGGTTTACCTTTAATAATGTTTGGCACACAAAGACCAAACTGACTGAAAAATATAGGCAACATTTGTCAAAGTATTAACTTAATGCAAACACAATTTAATTAAACCTTTCTATTTTTGTGGCCACATTATAGACAAAGCCCATCAACACAAAGTTGTATGCATATGCTCAACCAGCACTAGACTTTATCAAAAAGGAAAAGCCACTGTGTTATTTAAAATAAATAAATCATGTGTACTAAATATATATTTACTTTTTAATAGCATGAAACATTATGACGTATTCTTTTATGCCGCTTTTCACTGCATTGTACCTAATCGACTCAACTCGCTTTTGCTTTTTGAGTGTCTTGGATGCCGTATTTGAAGTGACGTCACACAAGGAAGTAAATAGTCAACAGTAACACTGCATTGGAAGGAGAAGCCCTGATGATATAATATAAACCAACAGGCACAGCCAATAAATGTGAAGTTGAGGATCTTTGAACCTCTGTTGTCAAGCCTCATCAATATACCCCCCCTTCCCCACCAATGGAACTGGTGTCGTGGAGTCACTTCGCTGTGTTTTACACGGTTAGCTCGCGGCTAATTTAACAGTGTACGGTTCGAATGGGTACCGTTCCACCCCTAGTACAGACAGATGTGGACAGGGAGCGAAATTTACTTTTTGACTCACCGGCCAGTGGCGGGTAGATGGGAAGAGTCTACCCGCCAAGCATATTTCTTACCTGCCAACATTTTTTTGATTAAAAAAAAATATATATATATATTTTATATAAAAAAAGATTTTTTTAATAAAATATATATTATATAATCATACTTGTAGTTGTATTATCTGCGAGACATCGCCACCACACAATAAGTCAAAATGCTTGCTATCTGCAAACAGCTCCACTGTCTGTGTGTATACTTGAGTAGCCTCCAGCTCCAGCAAGGATTCTCCGGCCCTGCAGCTAGACCCTATATTCAGCTAGACCCTACATTCAGCATGCAAGGATTCTCCGGCGATGCAGCTGGACCCTATTTAACGTTACGGTTATTTTGTCAAATCACATTCAACATGCCCTCAGCTAGAATACGCATTCAATCAATGTTATAAGACATTGATATCAGGAGCTATCTGTAGCTACTGCTAGCCCGGTAGATAACGTTAAGACAATTTAGTTTACTGGGACAGATGGATTTAACGTGAGCTAGCTAAGCTAGCTAACGAGGGAACGGAGCACTCGAGTCGACTATTGCTGGAGCATTTGTTGATATCAGCAGCTATCAGTAGCTAGCCAGCTAGATACCGTTAGACAATGCCTCGTCATGTATTAAACTAAAAGTGAATAGTTGACTGGGTCATTGTTTAAACAGTAACGTTAGCTCATGGAGGTCCGATATAGACTAGAGCAGACGGAAGTAAACAAGCCAAATGAGAGCTTCCGATTAGTCATTTGCTTTCTTTCTCGTGAAACCAGTCACATCACTCTACTGTGATTGGACCGTTGACTTGAGTGCAATGTGGGACTTGTAGTTTTTTAACGATCTCGCGGCGGAGAAAAAAAAGACGAGCGGCTATAATCTGTACTCGCACAAGAGTATCGTTATGAACTACACGTCTACACGCCACACGGCGGGCAGCCCTCTAAGTGTCATGCGCCAAAGGTAAAAACAGACCGCCCCTGGCGGGCGGCGGGCTTTAGTTTCGGTCCCTGGATGTGGATATATATACGTATATACATATATGGTAAGAATGAATATACACACATATATATATATATGGTAACATTATTGTACATGCTATCATACAGTTATATGGTTATATGAAGGTGTATAAGTAGGTATTATAGAAGGATTATATGCAGGTATATTCAGACATATATATTAAGGCTGTCAATCTATTAAAATAGTTAATTGTGATTAATCGCATATTTTGTATCTGTTCTAAATCTACCTTAAACGGATCTTTTTCAAGTTATCAACATGAGTCAACAAAATTACTTAAAAGAAAATAATAATTTAAAACAATGAATAAAGTGTGCATGAAATAATAGGGGTAAGAATACATTAGGAACTTGTTACATTCACCCACACAAGGGCTGAGGACTCACACCCCCGCTCTCGCACACTCTCCCAGCTCTTTCTCTCTTGCCCCTTCCTCATCTCTCACCCCCCCCCCCCCCCTTTCTCTCACACACACACACACACACCGAGTCAGAAACAAACATAGTATCAATGAGTATCAATTAGGGATGTCCCAATCCGATCACGTGATCGGGGCCAATCACGTGATTTTCCGAAGATCGGGATTGACAAAAAAAAAATCAAAAAAAAAATCTGGCTTTTATTTTTTTTTTTTTAACTTTTTAATTTTTTATTCAACAAACATGACCATGTTCACATCTTAAACTCATACTGAGGCCTTAGTTTTGGTTTTAAATTGCATATCATCATTAATTAATTTATTGTCACACAGAGCAGAAGAAATTTGCCAAAACAAACGAATAGTATCCAGCTGCAGAACGGCAGACCAAATCAAATCACATTTATTTGTAAGGCCCGTTAATGTCCCCATGGGCCGTACACATCTTCTTTAAACAAGTCAAGAAGAAGGTCCAACTAATTTAAAATAAATGCAAATAAATGAAAGAATGCAAGCACTCCCAGACGTACCCCACGCGAAGGTAAGGAAAAACTCACTAAAACCTAACAATAGCCACACTCTCAGACCCAAATGCATTTCCTTTGATTTAATTATACATCAAATGATTTATGTCAAGGATTGCAATGCCTCGCTTGAATGAAGTTAACTTTTCACCTGGATAACGTCAACATTCAGGGTGAATGTAATGTGAGAAGAAAAAATCGGATCGGGAAAGATCGGTATCGGTAGATACTCAAAATCACATGATCAGGATCGGATCGGGAGCAAAAAAATCAATAATACACCAGAGTGAAGTCTAGTTTCTTCTTTTTTTTTTATTATTATTATTGTTTTTTTTTTTTTTTTTAAGATCTTGCGGTAAAAAAATAGTGGCGTTAAAAGAATTGTGCGTTAATAACACGTTAACTTTGACAGCCTTAATATATACTAGCCAACATACTCACCGATCATCAAGTTGATGGATTCTGGTTCCAGTCCAGTCAAGAACTTCCTGCGGAGACTGATCCCCTCAAAGTCGACATACACCCTGCGGTTCACCTCGAACCCCTGACCAGATACAGTCTGGAGTGGAGCAGAACAAACACGAGTGAAACAACCCATCGGGATATAAGAAGAACATTTTCATTTATTTAAAACGTTTCGTTTTCACGTTTCATCTGTAAGTTACCTTGCCACTGATGAGGTCTCTGTGTTTTTGGCAATAAACCTTCTTGTCGTCCTGGAACACGCAGTGGCGAGAGCGGGCACACATGAAGTGGTAGTTGCTCTGGCAGGAAGTGAGGCAGCAACCCACCGTGGCGCCTGTCTGGTTGCAACGTTCACATCGCTGAGAGGAAACAAACAAACCATCAAGTCCAGAACAGAGGGGTTTGGGGGTAGACAATTATACCTTATGAAAATGAAATAACGCATACACAAAAGTTCAGGAGTTCAAGAGTTCATTTTATATTTTACTACTACTACTTATT
This sequence comes from Notolepis coatsorum, assembly GCF_963971535.1. Taxonomy (NCBI): domain Eukaryota; kingdom Metazoa; phylum Chordata; class Actinopteri; order Aulopiformes; family Paralepididae; genus Notolepis; species Notolepis coatsorum. The sequence continues at coordinate 78,918,841 of NC_140183.1, forward strand.
GTTACTATTCTTGTATTAATTGTTGTTTCTTAATTGTGCACTGTTGAGTCTGAGCTCGAAACACAAAGATGTCATTACCTGCAATGCCCCTGTATTGTTGTGTATTTGACAAATAAAGAATTTGACAGAAGATTCTAAACCAACAGACGACAGCTTGATTATATGATTACTTCAGGTTTAAACTTATAGCTGAGCTGAGAAAACTACTGACCATGAAGCGGCCCCTTGCAACAGCGCTATGCACATGCAGCAGAGAGCCATTATCCTCTTGGAAGACCTCTGCTGACCACATACTGCAGTTGACGTGGGCCCATTCGTTCTGTCCTAGGTATAGCAACCTGCCTGCTTCCTGTGGAGAGACAGAGATAATATCATGAGTGGCCACCTTTAAAAAAACTGGGAAATGGAACCAAGAGAAATGGCTCGGTCCTGCGACTTACATTGGGTTTGGCGTCTCCATACTTTTGGCACAAAGAACACTGCCTCTCATCCTCCTTGGACCACCCAGTGTCTAAATCAGCCTCGGATAACTTGCCTCTTTTCCCTGCACAGACAAAAACATTTTAGAAAAGGACACAAACTAGGCAACCGTCGGAGGCAGACACCGGGTATATCCCTGAAACGGTCTGAATCCTACATTTTCTACGTTTTTGATTATGCCCCGGAGTTTTAGTGTAAATCACATTTTTTAGATATCTAAATGGCGTGTAATACGTGTCACTTTCATATAGGTAACAACAACGCTAGGATCAGCGTTTCCGTTAGCCGGTAATTACCGGTATTTGACCGGCAAAATCTGTTGAAGTCCGACATATTTAATCTCTCCGGTCTTAATGTCCGGTGAAAATAATTCCCTGAGTCTAAGCACAATTTGATTATTTGAATTGTATTAAAATAGGCTAAAATTAAATAGCCTATGCGATGAACGAAACGATCATTACATTTGTTTCCTCGTTGCTTCTAATAATGACAACGACGTTGTCAGCGAGAGCTTAGTGCTGGGTGTGCGAACTTTTGTGAAGCTGCAGAGCCATAGCAACAACAGCACAATGCAGTATTCCAGCAGTACTCCAATTCAGCCATTTTCAGCCAATGTTGGGTGGGGGGCGCTGCTGTGCGGTTCCCAGAAAAGAGCCAATAACAGCTGAATCAGCTGCTCTGCAGCGCCATACTCTTTGCAAATAAGTCGTTGCGAGGTGGAGAGAGTCGTCACGCAAACCACGATAATGTTGCCGTCTCTCTGCTTTCTCAGTTCTTCGCTTGATATAATTAATACAAATGTCCAATATAACGGAATTCGTTAGCTCATAAAAATGTGATTATAACAGACTGCTGTTTAGTGTCGGACCGACTGCCCACATACGCGGTCTATTTTATTTCAAGTCAGCAGCAGCACGGAGTATCGAGGGACTTATTTTATTTGGAATATATTAATGACTGTATACGCAAAAGTAGCCTAGTTTTAAGTAATACTATTATAAATCTACATGCCTTGAGGATGACATTCTTTATATAGCCTGCCTATCAATTGTTTTAAAGCTCAATAAACTACCGTAATTCCTCTAATAGTAACCGGGTCTCAAATACAAGCCGGGTCTCTATTAATGGCCGGGTGCTCTCTTGAGCTAAGCAATTATAAGCCGGCCTCCTAATACAAGCCGGGTTACTAATATACTGAGCTGCATACTGAGCTACCGTAGTTACTTGATTTCACTTTGAAAACGTTGAAATGACCAGTGACCACCTGTAATTGCACTGTTTACTATTTCATACAGTACTTGGTTTCAATAAATGAACCCAGTACATTTTACTGGGTTCAAACTGACACAAAATGTTGATTTATTCATTATGATCCGTTTGAAAATTTGAAATATAGGCCTCCCTCTTATACAGGCCTCCTCCTAATACAAGCCTGGTACCCGCTACAGTTGAAACAAATACAAGCCGGGGTTACTATTAGAGGAATTACGGTATGACCGGAATTAATCTCATTTGTCCGGTAGATTGAAATCTTGCAGGTCACGGAGACCGGCAACAATTTTTTCCAACGGAAACCCTGGCTAGGATATCACAAAGTAACAACAAGTTTCAAATATAATCATGGCCCCACAAGCTGCTGAGGAGTACTTCATGCATTTAGTTTTGTGAGAACAGCAGCACCATAAGGTCAAATGACTCAAAACGTTGACCTCACAGGCCCCCTTGCTATTATAGGACAAAAATATGTCACGTTTGTGACGTTTGGTGGTCTGGCCTGGTTGTGACGTGGTGGAACAAACTTCCCACCACAATCAGGACAGCTGAAACCCGCTCGATCTTCTGCCACTGACTAAAAACTTTACCAATCAATATCAGTAAAAATAAAAATAAAATAAAAAATAAATGCTTACTACTAGTGTTAATTTTGGCAGCTATTTTCATTTTAGTTTTAGTCTTAGTCATGTGTCAAGTGCTCCTTTTTCGTTTTAATCATATTTAGTCATCTTCATTTATTTTTCGTTTAGTCAGTTTTAGTCAACTAAAAGTCTGAGCATTTTAGTCTTAGTCAGTTTTTGTCTCAATTTTGTCTTTTTGTCAGAAGTCAGAAATAGTCAACATGGAACATTTTCTGATTTAAATTGCGTATTTATTTTTTAACCTAGGGGAATCTGAGTTGGCGGAACAAGTGATACACAGGAAGTATATATGTTGGTGTAGACATGGTCCAATGTATTGTTGCTCCTACAGTATATGTTGGTGTAGACATGGTCCAATGTATTGTTGCTCCTACAGTATATGTTGGTGTAGACCTGGTCCAATGTATTGTTGCTCCTACAGTATATGTTGGTGTAGACATGGTCCAATGTATTGTTGCTCCTACAGTATGTTGGTGTAGACATGGTCCAATGTATGCATCAAAGAGAGCATTACGGATGTGGTGACGTTGTTTCTGACCAGAGAGACGACGCTGAACTCTGTCTGTCTTCTGTTTGCTGTGTCTTTCCTTTCTCTCTGCCATGTCTGTCCTCTCTCTGCTGTGTCTGTCCTCTCTGTCATGTCTGTCCTCTCTCTCTCTGCTGTGTCTGGCAGCGGTTTATTCTATAACAGGATACTGTAAACTAAGTAAACAGAACACACAGTAGTACTAGTAGTAGTACACACTGATTGCAATCTGCTTGCATAAAAACATTATATAAGATCACATTCTGAGGTCAGTGTTAAAGTGCCACATGGAAGAGGTCTGGTTAGTGGTTAGAGGTGGTCTAGGTCTGGTTAGGGTAACTTAGGGGTAGTTAAGCAATCATTATAATTTATTATTATTATTTAGATGGATGTAAAGGGCTAGACCAACTCTTAACCCCTATCCGGACCTAGACCACCTCTAAGTCACAACCCTAACTTAGGGGTTAAAGTTAGAGGTGGTCTAGGTCTGGTTAGGGGTTAGAGTTAGAGGTGGTCTAGGTCTGGTTATACTGATCCGATACCAGTGCATTCATTAAAAAAAAAAAAAAAATTATATTATATAAATTATAAAACGTTTTTTTCTTTTCTTTTTTACAGCTACTGTTTTATATATACTGTTTTTTTGTAATAACTAGAAAGTAATGGTATTTATTCAACAACAGGTGATTGTATAGATTAGTATTAGTATCATTAATTGACAACTATGCTCAATGAGTTCACCCACAGAATGGTTGTTGGTACATTGGTTCCGCACGGACGTTACACGTTGTTGCGCACTTCCTTCCTATCCAGAAGGCTCCATTTAGGTTAGCTACTGTAGTAGCAGAGGCTCTGTTGTGATTTTTGTATGCAAAATAAATATTCAACATTCTCTTTTGAGACTCCGCCTCAGAATCTTATCATTTGGCACTAAAAGCTAAACATTGTCACCGGTATGGCTGTCCGCAACATGTCATTAATTGTGTGCGAGAGGTCGATCAGTTAGCCACATTAGCGTGAGCTAGCTTAGCCACTAGCTAACGCGAGCTAGATGGAAATACAAACAATGTAACGTTACTGGTGAAAAAGTGATTTACCTTGGAATACTCCTTTGCCAACTTGCTGTACTTTGCTTGCAGGTCTGCAGCTGGATTATGAATAGTCCCAACTTTAGCCAAGGTAACGTTAAGGTAAAACTAGCTTTACAAATAGCTCTTCAGCTAATGCTAATAACAGAGCTCCCTGTCACTCGGGACGATGGCATTAAGAAAAGTTATAATTATTTTGTCTCGTCTTGTTTTAGTCAATAATATCAACATACATGAAGAGAAATTTCGTCCTGGTTTTTGTAAATTACATTTTTGTGTCCTCAGTTGTGGTCAACGATATTTAATAAACTATTTAGTCTTCAATAATGTGACGTCTCGTTGTCGTCATGAAAAACACCTTCGTTGACGAACATCTTTCGTCATCAATTTAGTCAACAAAATTAACACTGCTACTATGTCTATACCAGAGCTGTCGCTGAACCAGGTTAGAACGAATCCAAACTAAAAGAGAATTTTGTTCGAGGAAATTCCAACTTTTATACAATAAGAATCCTCTACTATGATGGTGGCAACTACGAAACGACTTGCTATAAAGCAAACATTCACAGAAAATAAATAAATGTGATGCTATTTTATGTTGAGTAAAATGCTACCGGTAATCTACTGCATTTTGAGGTGAAATGCAAGTTTTACAACAACCATTTTTTTTGTATTTTTTTTGTATTATTTTTTTTAAACAAACATATAAACAAACATGACAACACACGATAAGATATACAAGCATTATTAACACTTTGGTTGCCTTGGGTTAAATTCATGATATACCATAGGTTGCCGGCTCTATTTGTCTATGGAGAAGTACCCCTTCTTTGCATGGCTATAACTTTTTAAATTCTATTGCTACATTGCCATTATTAGGGCCCATTCAAAGTCCTATATGTATTGTTCATTGTGTAGCAACGTTAAACTTTTTCATTCACATATTCATAGTAAAGTATGGTCTAATGTATAAGTATGTTTTCATCTCTTTCTGCAGCTTTCTCCAGAACGTGATCTATAGCCCCAAATGCATTATATTGATGATGCAATACAGTTTTATGGCAATCAGCGCGATATAAAAAATTCCAACTAGACGTACTTCTAGAAGTTACTACACGTCATCTGATGTTGACCGGATGGGCTAGGGGGCGTTTATAATTCCGTGGGCAGCGTTATACCAATCATCTAATGTGGGTCAAATGTTGATAATAGCAGTTAGTATCGAAGACGGTAACGTTACACGCTAAAACTCACCCCAGTCTCCGCGCGCCGTTGGGCGATCATCGTAGAGTAGAAATCTTATCATTATGGGATGTAGATTTACCCGGTCCATCTCCAGCTTGTATAATGGTATATACGTCCAAATCATGTTGTTTATCGAGTTATTGGCAATCGATCAGTGTATTGTGACGAGCTAGAATGCCGGGACCTATAGCGAGTGCCCGGAAGTAATACGGACTTCCAGCACAACCTCTATGCCGCTTCCTGGTAAGCGATTGCGCCGATCGGCCACCAGATGGCGCTCCTGAACCGCCAGAGAGCTCAGTGGGTCCTCCTGGTGGATCTCAGGCCAGCGGAGGGGACATATGAATCCGATCGCAGATTTTTGAAATATTGATATAAGGACGCTGTAAAGCGTCCCCCGGCAACTTGAGCATGGCCGGCAATGACGTCTAAACACGTTTCCTGGCAGCCAAAGTGTTAACAGTGCACATCCAATGAAATCACAATTTAGTTAAATGTATTATACAGGATATACCCCTAATACCTGCTATCTAATACCCTACACACATATGCTCTAGCTCGTACCCCCCCCTCCCGGACCCCCCATTGGATATATGTTTGTTTAAAAAATAACAAAAAAACAAAATACAAAACAAACAACAAAACAATTTTTATATATATATTTTTTATAATATATCTCGATATTTGCAGTGAGTGAGGTCTCGAGTGTCAGGTCTGGTTAGTTCTGTTAGTTGCAGTTATATCAAGATGGCTTCACTTGAGAGAAACCGTGGTTACATTACCTTTGAGTTTGAGCCTTGTGGCCCTGGTGCTCTTGAAGTTGTTCCTGCTAGTTGGCTCGCTGGTGGAGAGCGGAGAGGCCACCTCTTCCTGCTTTACCTCCAGCGACTGTGCACCGTACGCCTGCAGGACCCCCTGCAGGACCCCCAGCGGTACCCGGGTCCGTAGCTCGTCCCTCTCCCGCCACTGAGCGTAGACATGCTCGCTCGTAGGGGGCTGGACGGCGTTAGATAGCATCCCACTGCTGTGAACAAAAGTTAGTACCGTTTACTTTAATGGACCGTATTCACACCATGGCCATTTAGGGCTGGGCGATATAACGTTAACGATAATTATCGCTATATATTTGAATAATCGATATCGGAAAAAAATAATTGATTTTTTTCTTCTTATTTTTTACCTGCAACAGGGCCGTTTTAAAACCAGGGACAGTGGACAGACTTGGAATGGCTTTGCTTGTCCAATTGCCAATACTGACCAAATAGATTTATTTTTCGCTTGTCCATTTATTTTGTTTGCTTTCTAATTTAAAATACAGTTTGAAACCGTCTGTACACAGTAGGCTATGTGTGCTAGCAGAGCTAGACTCCAGTCACGACTCACTCATGTGTGGTGGTTTGTCCACCAAAAAAGCACCAAAAGATAGAAAAGAAACTAGCAGAGCCAGAACTGTTCAACTCCCCTGGAGCCACAGCCAGAAGAGAAGCCGGTTTACTTTCGCTTTCAAACCAGCTGCAGCCTGAGAACTGGCGTGTGAGGGGCTGTAACACTAAAGATGGCGGCAACGACAAAGAATTGCTGCAAAATAAACATGCATCTGTTGTTTAAAAAAGAAACAAATATATATTATACGTATAACAATACAGATAATATTGAATATCGAGTGATGATATTGTTATCGATATCGTTTTTTTTTATCTACTTTTTTCTCCCATTTTCTATTTTTCTCCCATCCCAATTTCGTATCGTCCAATTCTACCCTCCCCTGTCTCGAACGTTGCTAGACCATGCCTCCCACAAGCCGGCTGCAATGTGGACGAAGCCTTGCATCACGTGTCCCCTCCGGTACTCGAGGAGGCAGCCGTCGCATCTTTTCACCTGCACAGCGCGATCTCTCAGCGGCGAGGGTCTGCGTGGGAGGGACACGCCGCCCCCGTCGCTTCCTGATTCTGCTGCGCAGGCGCACCAACCGACCTGTAGGAGTCGCTGTCCACAACGTCCGATCCCCACCCACCAGCTTCCCACCCCTAACACTGCCAATTGTGTTAGTATGAACGACCAGCCAAGCTGGTAGCAATGCCGAGAGCTGGGCTCGAACCCAGCATCTCCCGCATTGGTGGCGAGCGCCTTGCCCACTACACCACCTAGCCGCCTGTTATCGATATCGTTATAGCGATATCATTTTTGGCCATATCGCCCAGCCATATGGCCATTTTGCTCCTGTGTCATGCTCAGGTTGGGATTCCTTTACACCATGTTCCAACGGGAGGGGGGCTGACGATCCCTCCCTTCGGGACCTTGAAGACAATGATGCCTCAAAACATCATTCATTATAATTAAGAGTGATGTTAATTTGCCAAAGGCTCCTGTAAGCCTACTTTTCATAATAGTGTATTGGGCTACTTGTAAGACTAAAGACTATGCTGAAAGTAATTTAGACCTCTGCTGTATTATTATGGTGGTTCTCGGTTTCAGTTTATACATAGCTTTTAAATAAATAGGTAAATACCATCTTGTCTGTTGTCATAAGCCGCGTTTTGATCCAAAGTACTGGAACTTTTAGTCCCATGAACTACTTTTCATGGAACTAAAAGGTGCGTTCAGCCCATTGTTGTCTGTGTTTCCACCGTGGTCTAAAGATCTGTAACGGTCAGGCAAATTAATTGAATCAAAATGAACTCAATTAAATACGTATGAAAAATTTCTCAATCAGGCATTCCAGCGTCAATAATAGTTAACTATACTAAGAACACAAAGGACAATTTTCTCTGATCAGATCTTCGTGATGACCATAAAAATTAAATGACCAATGTTTCCTGCATCTGGTATATGCTAGAGGTGTCACAGGTGAATCATTGTGCAAAAAAAAACGGAACAAATTGAATTAAATTAATAAAATGAGCAACTGTTATTCTACTAAATGTGAGTTACGTGTGCTTGTTAAGTGTTTACATACAGCACTGACCTGAAAATAGTGTTTTTAATGCTCATTAATGTAGCGCCACCTGTTCATGCTCAAGTTTTCATCACATTCCATGAACAGTGAGTCAACGCTCCCTACAGTGGGCTCATTGCGAGGGGTTAAGAGACATCTTCCAAACTTGGTGATGAGACGCCATTACTCACATGGGTAAGTCTTTGGTGCGAGGATCCCACACTTTTGGATCCTGGCTGTGGAACCAGTTGAATACCTCCTCCAGAAGCTACAGGAAGAGATGGCCGTGAAAACACGATTCATGTTCAAGTAATCTGCATTCTGATATACAATTCATATTTAGTCATCTGCATTCTAATATACGACTCATATTTAGTCATCTGCTTTCTATTATAAGACTCATTTTAGTCAGCTGCACTCTATTCATGTTAGGTACCGTCTCCTTGCAGTTCCCCATGGTCTTTACTACAAACAGTTTGAAGCCATTAAAACGGCAAACATTTTATAAAATGAGCAACTGTTATTCTACTAAACGTGTTATTCTATTATATCAGTGATGGCTGTAGAGTTATTATTCTAACATGTAGACCACTTGTTTTGACAAAGAACACAGCACTTACAGCACCTTTAACTCCAGAGCACATAGCCACAGCGCCCCCTGCAGGTTGAACTGGCGGGCCTACAGGTTCTGTCTTGTTAGATAAACTATCTCTAACAGTGACTGCTACGGTCATGTTTCCTCAGATGTTTGAGCGGCGGTAACGGTTTCTCTAAGGATTCCCAGAGTGGGCTCCGGAGGCCTTGGTAACGGTTTCTCTAAGGATTCCCAGAGTGGGCTCCGGAGGCCCCGGTAACGGTTTCTCTAAGGATTCCCAGAGTGGGCTCCGGAGGCCCCGGTAACGGTTTCTCTAAGGATTCCCAGAGTGGGCTCCGGAGGCCCCGGTAACGGTTTCTCTAAGGATTCCCAGAGTGGGCTCCGGAGGCCCCGGTAACGGTTTCTCTAAGGATTCCCAGAGTGGGCTCCGGAGGCCCCGGTAACGGTTTCTCTAAGGATTCTCAGAGTGGGCTCCTTAGGCCCCGGTAACGGTTTCTCTAAATATTCTCAGAGTGGGCTCCGGAAGCCCCGGTAACGGTTTCTCTAAATATTCCCAGAGTGGGCTCCGGAGGCCCCGGTAACGGTTTCTCTAAGGATTCCCAGAGTGGGCTCCGGAGGCCCCGGTAACGGTTTCTCTAAGGATTCCCAGAGTGGGCTCCGGAGGCCCCGGTAACGGTTTCTCTAAGGATTCCCAGAGTGGGCTCCGGAGGCCCCGGTAACTGTTTCTCTATGGATTCCCAGAGTGGGCTCCGGAGGCCCCGGTAATGGTTTCTCTATGGATTCCCAGAGTAGGCTCCGGAGGCCCCCAGGGGTCCTGGGAAGTTCCAGGGGGTCCTCAGCAACATGATGAAATGTTTTATTTAACCAGGCAGGTAAATTAAGAACAGATTCTTATTTGCAACGACGAGGGGACATTCATTTAATTAATTCAATTTAATTAAATAGAAAAGAGACAGACAATACATACATCACAGACACAAGGGAGATAATTAAAACAGACATCAAAAGAAACAACTAGGGATGTCCGATATTATCGGCCGATATTGGTATAAAAATGTGATATCGGAAAATATCGGTTACATTTTTTTTTTTTTTTTTTTACATTTATTTAACCTTTATTTACCCAGGCAAGCAAGTAAGAACAAATTATTATTTTATTTATTGTCAAAGTATGCATAATGTTGTGTTAATTACACGACAAGAGATATGTAATGTTAATTACCTGAAATTATTCTGTTTTTTGGGGGGGAAACCCTGCATATATCGGTATCGGTTGATATCGGTATCGGAAATTAAGAGTTGGACAATATCGGTATAGGTAAAAAAGCCAATATCGAGCATCCCTAGAAACAACCAAATAAAACTGACATGAAGCAGAACAAATTACAGTAAAAAGAAAGTCCTTCATTCACTAGAACTTAATACAATGAAAGAATGTATGGATCTCATCTCGGTTCTGTACTGAATCGTATCCAACATGTAAAATAATCTCGGACAGGTGTTCCGGGGACAGAATAATATCAAATGATGGTGTGGCCACCAGTGCATCTATCGTGGGGGTCCTTTACATGAAACTGTTTAGGGGTCATACCTTTAAGTAGTAGGAGCGAGCCAGGGCAGTGGGCCTCTCCTCCTCTGGGAGAACCTCCTCTTGCTCCAGCCTCTTCCGGACCACCTGGACCACGTCTTCATGGAACGTTTTCTAGAAAGACACAGAACCACGGCGGTCATTTCTTGATGCATTTTAGCATTTAGCCTTTTTAGATTATATATTAGATTAGATTTAGACTATTGGATTATTAGATTATATGTTGCATATATTTAGAATTTCGTTTTTTTAGATTATATATTAGATTAGATTTAGATTATATATTATAACTATATTTATTGTAGGGCAAAATAACTGAGAGGGCATAAATACCCTCATCTCGCACCTTGTTACCGATATGCGCATGTCCAGAGTTAATTATATTGTTTACACTGCCTTTTTATTCTATTTAAATTTGTACTTCTCCACTGTACTATAATTCTGTGACCTGTAGGTCTTCTACTACCTGTACTGCCCCTCCCCCATGCTGCTATGATACCTGAATTTCCCCAAGGGGATCAATAAAGGAATATCTTACTGGGGTTTTATGTTTTTAGGACTGTCTCCTTATAGGCAGTTAACTGGTCTGTTTGATCTTAAGTCAACCAAGATTTTTATGCTTGAGCACATCTCTGGTAAGCACTCGATTTAAAGAGTTCCCTCTGCATTATTGTCTGTGAGAAAGTCAAATTTAACAAGATCTGTCGATGAAATCAACTAATTGATGAATTTATAAAATTCTATGGCCATTAGTCAACTAAGTAAGTTTGGTCTGGGACAGCCCTACACGTTTTACAGCATCCAATCCAGAATGCCATTTGAATGGCACAATATTTGTTTATTTATAAAGATTTACAGTTTGTCTAATTTCTTAGCCAAATACTTCTTCCATTTTCATACATCCACATGAAAATCATTAATAAGGGTTCCTTTACGCCAGACCTGGGCATTGTACGGCCCGCGGGCCAAATACGGCCCGTGGGATGATTCTGACCGGCCCGCAAAAGATTACATGATAATTAAAAAAAAGTTAAAATGTATTTTATTTTAATGTTATTATTATTATTATTATTATTTTTTACATTTTTTTTTCATGTCAACGTTCACACGCACAATATACGCTTACCTAGGATTTGACTTGATTCAACAACAAAGCAGTCGGGGCAAGCCGAAAACGGTCGAAAGTGTGGTTATTTGAAGTTTGGATTTCTTTTTTCACAACTGAGGTAGGTAGATTAAATCTTTAGAGACTAAAGTACAGAAAAAAGGTATCGATTCACAGGTACCGGTACCGTATCGGTTCAAATGTGAACGGTACCCATCCTACTGAACACACAACTGCAGGGCAAGGGCATTTTTGCTCATGAAATGCATAGCCATGTGAAAGCCTTCATGACAAAGTTGCAATTAATTTCAAGGCAACTAGGCAGCAACAATCTCAAACACATGAAAACCCTGAAAGAAGTCAAACCATCAGCTGATCACCGGCACAGGTACTCATCCATGTTGGGAGCACTGCATGATGAATTTTCAAGGCGTTTTCAAGATTTCAAAAAGGTTGAGGATGAAATGCAGCTGGTTTCCTCTCCCTTTACCTGCAGTGTTGATAGTGCACCCACTGATGTTCAGCTTGAACTCATTGACCTGCAGTCTGATTCACTACTGAAAGAGCACTTTAAGTCAGCATCACTGCTAGAGTTCTACTCTGCTCTCAAGGAGGAGAACTTTCCAAACATGAGGAGACATGCTCAGAAGATGTTGGTTCACTTTGGATCCACCTATATGTGAACAGACATTCTCAGTCATGACGTTTACCAAGTCCAGGTACAGATCCTCTCTCACTGATGAACATCTGGCAGCTGTGCTTCGCATCTCCACCTCAGACATGCAACCTGACTTTGATGGACTTGTTAAAGCTCAACAGAGACTGGATTTATCACACTGTATAAAAAAAAAAAAAAGCTGAAGAACACTAAAATGTGGAAATATAACAAGTGAAATGGGACACTTGATCTCTTTTTTTGCACAGTTCTGAATACATTAAATGTTTAATATAGGCATGTAAAGTAAAAAAGGCTACTGGGACACTTTTCTTTACACAGTTCAGTGACATCCATGTTTATTTTGGCTATAAGATGATGTGATGTCTTTAGAAAGCTAAGAAAATCCTTGTTTCAATAGTATATGAAACTCAAAATAATAACTTTATTTGTATAGCACTTTTTCATACATGCCCTTTGTTATTAATGTTTCACATTTTGTTCACATCATTTTGGAAATAAATTCTATTTGAATAAATGATATTTTTGAAAGCTAACCTCACCTTTTAATTGCCAAATAATAACATACACTCTTACCAGGGGTCAAAACAATGCCATTTACTGCTTTTTATATAGAAATAAAATGTATATTATGCATAATTGAGTTTGGAATTTTGGCCCGGCCCTCCAACATATTTTCAGTTGCTCATTCGGCCCCCCGGGAAAAATAATTGCCCACCCCTGTTCTAGACTGACTAGAGTGGTGTAAAACAGAGGTTCTAGACTGACCAGAGTGGTGTAAAACAGAGGTTCTAGGACTGACCAGAGTGGTGTAAAACAGAGGTTCTAGACTGACCAGAGTGGTGTAAAACAGAGGTTCTAGACTGACCAGAGTGGTGTAAAACAGAGGTTCTATCTAGACTGACCAGAGTGGTGTAAAACAGAGGTTGTAGACTGACCAGAGTGGTGTAAAACAGAGGTTATATCTAGACTGACCAGAGTGGTGTAAAACAGAGGTTGTAGACTGACCAGTGGTGTAAAACAGAGGTTGTAGACTGACCAGAGTGGTGTAAAACAGAGGTTCTAGACTGACCAGAGTGGTGTAAAACAGAGGTTCTAGGACTGACCAGAGTGGTGTAAAACAGAGGTTCTAGACTGACCAGAGTGGTGTAAAACAGAGGTTCTATCTAGACAGACCAGAGTGGTGTAAAACAGAGGTTCTAGACTGACCAGAGTGGTGTAAAACAGAGGTTCTATCTAGACAGACCAGAGTGGTGTAAAACAGAGGTTCTAGACTGACCAGAGTGGTGTAAAGGCCTTTGTCGAACTTCTTGCCTACAGCTCTGAGGTCACAGGCTGGTTGGCCCTCGATTCCACTGTCGGGGTCAACCCGGTTTTCACACTGTAATACAGAAAGGAAACATATTTGATGAGTTTGCATTAGCATTATTTTTTCTTCTTTTTTTTCTTCAAGTAACTGGGCCCAAGGTCTAGATCTAATGGAATAGGGCAATTAAAACAATACCAATTAACCTCTTAAGCCCGATGGGTCCGGTAGATGACATCACGCCATAAATCCATCTCTACAGACTGTATGAATTAATGTTGCGTTTTTTCTTCTTCAAATGTAGCCAAGAGTAAAGACCCTAACCCTGTCAAAACAGCAGTCAACATGTATATTTTCAGCAATACGTTTGTTTACCAATAGGTTAATGTATTATTAGTGAAATATGAGTTTTGGAAATCTATTCAGAAAGTAGCGAATATCAACGTTAGAAGATGCGCGCCGCCATTTAGTTTGTAGTCATATGAGGAGAGGAGACCCAGGGCTTTCGATGGCCGTTGGAACTTCGAAAAAACGACACTACCCAGCTCAAGCCAGCTCCTGTCAATCATATGACTTGTGGATTTCCTTTTTTATTTATCTTATTTTTCGGGATTATCTGCCACAAACCTGAACGTTATTGGCATAAATTATAACGCAGTTAGTTTCTCTACCTTTCTGTGAACGTCTAGCAAAAAAACGGCATTGCAATCTGATGAATAATGGCGGAGAAATGTACATAATAAAAAAGTAACTGTACTTACAGTATATTTCATTCACGGTTTGTGAATCACGCCTAGTGATACTAAATCCAGATTGAACTCTGCCATTGGAAAGGGGAGATTTGGCCCGATCCATAGATGTGTGACTTGGCTATAATAAGGTAATTTATAGGCCTGATATTCTATATTCTATAATCATATTTCAAGTTGCATGTGTCCGGAAGGCAGAATTCAGTACTATAAAACCTGCTGTTTAATCATCTTCCCTTTATTCATTTGCTTAGATTTTTTGTACATGTGATTTCAAGAAGGTGCTGAATGAGCGCAGTGGCAGTTTTTCATGTCTGGTCATTTTTAGCATGATATTACCGACAAAGATGCAAAGAAAAATCATTATTTATATTCTCCTTTGTTTCATTACAATTTACTCAAGCCTAGTAACAATATTTCTGACACTGGGAATACATTCCCTGAGATCCAAAGATGTCCCTAGATACCAAGAACATGCTAATGGACCTTGTAGAAGTAGAGGAATCTTCCATTTACTTAGGTATGTATTTTTAGGCGGATTTTCAGAAAATATGGCTAGGGCTCAATAGGTTAATGAATGTGTCATTAAAACCTAAAAACATGTCTGTATCATTCCATGGGCAGATTCTACAACTCAACTACAAACTCCTTCATTTGATGATTCCACGTACGTATATATATAGCTGAATGATGAACATCTGCCGTTAAAGAATGGAGTCTCCTACCTGTGAACAGGTGACGAGGTGCTGGGTGAGGGTGGAGGAGAGCAGGCAGGCCAACACTTTCTCCACGCCAGCCCTGAGCTCTATGTAGAGAAGCTCTCTCCAGGCGCTGGGCTGGGTCAGACTACACGGCCGACACGAGTACACCACACTCTCGGGCAAGCTGGACAGAATCTCATAAAGGTCATCTGGAAGGTGACAAGAGAGGAGCCTCAGAACAAAGCCAAGAGGGGGGGGGGGGGGGGGGGTTCTGGGTACTTTCTGGCTGCTCCAGAGTCTCCTGCAGCTATGGGAAAATGAATAGACTATTAATAGATCGCTCCGAGCTTCATCTATGGCTCATGCTCCTGTGGACAAGGCCTTCTAATATACATTTCTCTCTCGGAGAAGGCAGGGATTCTAAGCATCAGTTTACAAAAAAAAACTATACACAACTTTTGCCCCGATGGAAAAGCAAAAAAGGTGCGTCGAGCCGGTACCACGTGGTGGGAAAGCACCCGTTAGCTTGGTGATCCACCAGGACAGGCGGCACAAAGGACGTTCAGTAGATTGCGTGTGCCCGGGTCTCGCATATCTACAGTTCCATATTATACGTCACATTTTTCAAGGAGTAGGAATTGCAGCGTATTTTAGCATTTCAAAAGCAGATACCAGAGATCTTGACACAGACAGGAAACAGAAGTAGATAAGAATGCAAAAATATGCCATTAACGCCATTTAAACCGGCTGGTTTGGCGTGCCAGAAATGTGAGTCCGCAGGACACCCTATCTAGTGCATCATCGTTAATCAGTCTTTTTTGACATGTGAGTCACAAGTTATTCTTGCCTCGATACAAAAAGATTAAGGCAGTACTCTTTTTTCACACTCATTTACCGTTACTGAAACAGTTATTTGTTGCATTCACCAGTGCCAGAGGCTTCCATTGTATCTGAAAATGTGTCGTAAATGTCACCAAAAGAGTGGCCAAACACAAGAAAAATGCATATTCCAGGGGTCAATTAAATATCACTTATGCCAATTACACATATCACAACCCCTTTAAAATGGTTTATGGAATGGAAACTATATACTCTGGCAATAAGTTATTTCTCCTCTCCCTCCCCATGGGAAAGCAGCACAGCCGTGGGTATACAACCGCAGATTAAGCTGACTCACAGTCACTGACTCACACTGTGACAATAAAAAATTAGGCAACTAATAGAAATATATTTTTCCAGTCCACTAATTCTATCCCAATTTCCAATATAGCCTGATGACGCATGTCCCGAAACTGAAAATCAAAAATTCTTATTCTGCAAACTTAAAGCCATGAATGTTTAGGGCTGCGTGTGATTAGAGAGTTCACTTTGAAATGGAAAAGCTGTACACTCTCTCTCTCTTCATTCATGACTGGTTGTCTGTTGCCCATCTCTTGCAGTCTGGCTATCCTACAGAGATGTGACTGGTCTTTAATCTATTTTAAAGTTACTCGTTTGTTGCTTTTTCTGTAAATTCTTAAAATCAATACATTGTTATGAACTCAAGAATGCCTCTCGTTATAAATGATGCTACTTCCTTAGTCCAGACATGGAAACTAAAAAAGAAGGAAGGGTCACCACGTCAGTTCTATGCTGTGCTTGGTGCCAGTTCTATTGAAGCCTAGGCCTAACAAAAATAATGGTTGGTTTCAGGTTGCCGACCGACCCTGCCGATTTAGGTGCGACCCAATATATTTTATGAGTTTAAAAAAAAAATTATATATTAAAAAAAAAAAAAAATCATTTTTTTTTTTTTTTTTTTAGAATAAAGTTTCATAGAAATCTTAGTCAAACATTTAGTATTATGGATATTAAACATGCTGGCAGAGTACATGCATCCATGTTGTTGTGAACATTTTAACCCTTTCACTGCCACACGACAGCCGGTTAACCCTTTCACTGTGACAATACAGAAGGTTAGCCCTTTACTATCACACAACCGACGGCGATGCTCCATCATTAGCATCATTAGCTCCGCATCCGCGGAGCTAATGATGCTAATGATGGAGCATCGCCGTCGGTTGTGTGATAGTAAAGGGCTAACCTTCTGTCGTGTGGCAGTGAAAGGGTTAATTAAATAAAGAAATTCCCTATCCATAGTCGCCGTGGGAAAGAATAAAAAAAAATAAAAAATAAAATAAATTCCCTACCTACCCATGGCCAAACTGACAACCAACCTGAAACCAACTATTATTTTTGTTAGGCCTTATCCGCTTCTTTTCACCCGACCGCAAAGAGTTTCACTGGGAGAGCGAAATGCACACGGAGGGTCACTATCCCCCCCCTCATATTTTTATATTCAGATCAAATTGTATTGTTCGTATTTATGTCTTTCTACTATTACCCAGCCCATATATGTACCTCCCCTCCGCCCTCCCTCCCTCCCTCATGCTGCTATGATGACCGAATTCCCCCAAGGGGATCAATAAAGGAATATCTTATCGCCGACGCCTACCTGCTGAACAGGTCAGTACGAGTCGCTAATGCAACGACCAGGACTCGTACCCCACCGGCTTCCCACCCGCCAACACTGACAATTGCGCTCGTTGTAACGCCTGACCAAGGCGGAAGTACCGCTGACGGGAATTGAACCCGTGTCTCTGCGGTGGTAGGCGAGTGCTTCTACCTCAACGTTCCCAGATGCCCCTCTGCACCGGTTTTACTTGTTTGGGGAAGCATTGTCATCAGAAACAATTACCTGTTAGGTCCTCGCACTTTGCATGCACCCAATGGTTGCACGTTCCACACTGCATCATCTGACTGTCATAGTCATTGTCCTCGTAACACTTGAAGCAGATTGGACAGTAGTTGCCTTGTGAGAAGGGAGGAAGAGAGAGACAATTCAGCATTTAACTTTGACCAATTTTCATGTTAAATTAAAAGCCCCATGAAATCTAAATAGATGTTTATGTTCTTTTATCACATATGTCTTGCACTGATTATATACTTACACGCCAGTATCGGTCCCAACAATCACAAAAAGGTTGTTTTGTAGGTATTCTTAAATGGTATTTTAGAGTTTCTTATTCCCTGGAGAATGTTCAAACAAATGTTGAGTCATCTCGCACACGGGGGCATATACTAATTTAACATCCAATGAAATGCTTTCTAGAATGACATTTACAGCACATTGTAACTAAGCTAGCACTCGGCCTCTTTAACTAAATTGATAAAACGTTGCCAACATTAGCTTGCTAGAAAATGGGTTGACCGTAATGCACATAGAAGCGCTATTGGCTACTGTAAACGCCAATCAATATCCACGACAAGTCCCTCCCCTAGCTTCCCGTTTTTACAGGAAACGCATAAATATGTGGAATCAAATAGCATTATGCTAGCCGTTTCTTAGGGACTTGAAGACTATGCGATTACTCGACAATAGTGACAATAGCAGTCAACCCAGAATGTCTTTAGTTGAGGACAGCCCCTAGTCGAGGGTACGGTCAGAGATTACAGAAATAAATCAAGTTCAATTTAATACCACTTAAAGGGATGTGATTGCGCCTTAACACATCCTGCGCCAAAAACGTCGTACAACGTGTTTCAAGGTCATGCTAATTCTGCCATTCCACTGCGTATGACGTTATTGAGATCATATTTCATTTTTTCGCCATGGTATTCAGAATGCCCTCACGGAGCCTGGTCTGATGCAGTGGGAGCCTGCACAACTCTGCAACGCTTCAATACTGCCGCCTGGTGGATGATCGGCGAGTTACAATCGGAAATGGATCTCTGGTGATCTCGGTGCACCGGGCAAATGCGTCCGGCACTCACATATTGTTGCGGGACTCTAGACACACATCGTGTATATGGATCGCTGCCATAACTCAATAATCGATATGATTTGGGCGTTTATTATTATTATACAAACTGGAAATGGATCGAGTAGATCAGCGTCAAATAAGTGGGATATTTTTCCTCCAGTCTCATCGGCGAACGGTAAGAGGACGCCGACATCATTTTCAGCGTGTTTATTATTAATAATGCAAACTGCTCTGATCAATATATCACCCATACTACATAAAGCATTTACTGACGATCACAGAATTATAAACGACCCCCCCCCCCCCCCCCGTTCATCTGCGCATGATCAGTCATAACGTTTAGGGTCATGTACAGTTGACATTTTTTATATAACGTGTATCGGCAACAAACGGCAGTTGATAATCTATATATGCGTTTATGCCTATAACTCACGTTCTAGGAATTACTGCAGAAAACGATAAAAACATTTATATTCTAGACTGTATTTTCGTATGAATCTATGAATGAAAAAGTATAACGTTCCTACATCCTGAACGATAGATAATCGATGTTGAATGGGCCATAGTAATGTCAATTTAGCAATACAATTTAAAAAGTTATAGCCCTGCAAAGAAGGTGAACATCTCCATAGGCTTAGAGTGGTGGCAGAGAGTGGTATGAGACGAGCAAACTGCGTGGCAGTTGAAACATTTCTAAACAATTTTTTTTTTTATAAACACTCCATTTGAATGAATGAACACATTTTATTTGTATATATTGAACTGTTCACAGGGAAGAGGAAGGTGGGAGAGGAAAGGGTCAAATAAAATGAATAAAATATATCAGTGTCCCCCCTAAAAAATTTGAAGGGGGTCATCTTGACCCCTCCCAAGTCATCCTGGCTCAAACACTAACGTTAGGACCTTATCTTTTCTTCTTTGCAACCAGATTGTGCAACACCTGTAACTGCCTCCTCTCGAAGTCTTGCCTACTGCGAAGGGCTGCAGTTGGACTAATGGACTCTTTTGCTTTTCTTTGGCTCTCAGGTCGATTTTGAGAATGAAGGTGCCACCTTCAAGGTGGTGACATTTCTCCATCTCAGCTTCTTGGTTATGTCTAGGTTGGCTTCTGTACCTCATGCTTGAGAGTTTGATGTTTCTACAGAGCTTCACATTAACTGGACAATGCTTGCTCTCCCTTGAGTAGTGTTGAGTGGCAGACTGCGGCACTGCTTGCAAGTAACCTTTCCTGGTTGGTCAGTTTTACAAAAGCAATCCAGTGTTAGTGTGTTTCCTAGTGTGTTGACGTGTTTACAGCATCTTGCGCCACTCAACAAAACTGCTAACATTATCGATAGCCAATGAAAATCTGTTATGCAATAATAGCAGGTCTGATAAATGTTGCTTTCGCGTTTCACTTAGACCAGGTGGGAAAATAATCAAAACATATTAAAAGAAACAAAAAAAATGTTAAGAATATTTTTTTATTGTGATTTTAGGTCCGAAAAACCGGTTAAAAACGGAAAAATCACATCCCTGCACTTAAAGCTAAATTGAATACTAATTTCACAGCCATACAAGCACGCCATGCCCCCCCCCCCATTTTTATACCTGTGCAAATGAAAATCAAAGCATTTTAATACCTTTTTCACCTTTGGTCAATGTTAGCATGGTGTTATTCACAGTCAAAGATGGGAACAAAATTATATCATTTATATTCTCCTTTGGTTCATTACAATTTACTCAACTGTAGTAACAGACACAATATTTTTGACACTGGGAATACATTCCCTGAGGTCCATATAGATGTCCCTAGATACCAAGAACATGCATGTGGACCTTGTAGAAGTGGAGCAATCTTCCATTTACTTGTATGTATTTTGAGGCGAATCTTCTGAAAATATGGCTAGGGCTTAACCCTTTCACTGCCACACGACAGCCGGTTAACCCTTTACTATCACACAACCGACGGCGATGCTCCATCATTAGCATCATTAGCTCCGCGGATGCAGAGCTAATGATGCTAATGATGGAGCATCGCCGTCGGTTGTGTGATAGTAAAGGGCTAACATTCTGTCGTGATAGTAAAGGGTTAACCTTCTGCCGTGTGGCAGTGAAAGGGTTAACCGGCTGTCGTGTGGCAGTGAAAGGCTTAACAGGTGAATACCCCGCAGACAACCTGGATAAGTACTCGTCTCACCCTGGTCAGAGAGGGCTGTGCAGTCAGGACAGAGCCCCTTCTCGTGGTCCCAGTCAGAGTCCCAGCTCTTCCCCGGCGTGACCCCACAGCTTTTACACCGGATGCACGTCATGCACACCTGCATGGAGACCAACATGAGAGCATCAGCAATCAACCTCAACATGTCCAGAGAGACGCTCGGCGCTCGCCTCACCTATCTCGACGAGCTCAACTCACCCAGGCCTTCCTCCTCTTGTTATGTTTGGGGTAGTTTGGTCCCAGACAGGAAGTGTGATAGCAGTTCTGACAACGCTCGCACTCCAACAATGGCTAAGGAAAAAACGAGAGAGATACAGCTTATCGACCGAAATTACATCACCGCAGGGTGTTATCTGAGGGAGCGCGGAAATGGCGGGGCGGTACCTTTGAGTTCTTGTTTTTCCTGCCACACACGTGGCAGAACTTGCAGCGGCGACAGCACCAGTTCTCCTTGTTGTCCTCAGAGGGGCGCTCCGCGGGCTCCAGGCAAAACCGGTGGAAGGGCTCACAGCACACCTGGCAATACAGCATCTGCACAAGAGGACCACAAAATCCACCTTTAAAAACAGACCTTTATCTAACCCTGTAGTACACAAGCATCACCTGCCCAAGTAACGAATAGACAGACGGCTACTAGTTGCAGGTTCCTAGTGCACATCACATTAAGAATGGACCGTTAAAAGAAGGGTGTGCCAAAATCAAGGTGGTCTATTTTCCCCGCTATAAGTAACAACGGAATGCTAACTCTGCGCTCACCCCACAGCATAAAATATGAAAAGCAGTAAGTAATAACACAATACAAAAGGTTACACCCTATTAATAACATATACGGAAAACCGATAATACCATAAATCTTCAATTAATAGGCTGGGCTTTTATTAGCTTCAATCACTGAACTTAACCGGGCTATATTTGGGACAGGCCTTGAATTCCTTTTGCCCAAAACTCTTGCTCAGCAAAGATGGGGAAATTAGGGCTGACCTTCAAAGCTTTTTTGGCAATCAAAGCTTCGGGCCGAGCTTCGATTTTAATTCGAAGCTTCGGGAAAAAAAATATATATATATATTTTTTTATTATTATTATTTTTTTCTTTTTTAATCTTATGTTGTGGGACTTGTACAGCACTTGGTAAACTTTGTTGTTTTTAAATGTGCTCTATAAATAAAGTGGATTGGATTAATGAATTAAGTAGCCCCTTTCGTGATTGTGACGCAGCCAACAAGGTTTCACTCGGCTGTGTGATTTAATTCAAGGTGGATCGCTGTTGTCGTTTGAACAACTTCAGATTTCATGGGAACTACCAATCCCCCAAATCAAGAATGTTTAAGATGAATGAAGTAAGATTTTCTACAAGGTCTACAATGAAGTAAGAAGTCTACAAGGTCCGGATTCTACATGGTCCGGCAATGTAGACTCCACTACAGAGTCTAGACCAATTATCAGTGAATGTTCATGCATTTTTAAGAAGGGCTACTTCCACAAAAAAACAAAGAACTCACCAAAACATCTCAGTAGCACCTTATCTAAATGTTCTATTTCATATATGGAGATTCATATTTATTTATGTGTGCATGCATTTCTACATTTTATTTCCTATTTTGTTTATTCATCCCAGTATCTTTCTTTCTTATGTGTGGAATTCTACAAGGCATGTAGGTGTATATGTGTTTGAGGATGATATCCTTCAAACAGGCAATAGTGATGATATAATTTGGGCAGTGCTGAGCTGGGTTACTTTCCTCCAGTGTATTTGTCCCCCGGCCCCACCCAATGGCCCCATGGGTGCACACACACACTCGCGCGCACCCACACACACACAAAAAGCGAAGTAAAAAAAGATTTGAAAAAATTAATATTTTTATTTAATTCTTTTTTAAACTTCGATTTTTTTTTAATGTTCGAAGCTTGTGCCATCGAACGAAGCTTCGAAGTATTTAAGACAGCCCTAGGGGAAATACTATGAAATTGTTTATTTATGACTTTAAATTTAGGATAATCGGATAACATATCAATTACGAATCATTCATTTGATCTCGCTCCGAGAGACAGAGCTAGTGAATTGAGACTTTGTTTTCAGCTGCCTGTCCAGTTCAGACTGGACAGCGTACCCAGTCCACGCCCAGCCCACACACACACTAAGCAGCATCTTGCATTCTCTGAGGTAGGTCTGTCAGCACTGGACAGCGCACCCAGCCCACACACACTAAGCAACATCTTGCATTCTCTGAGGCAGGTCTGTCAGCACTGAACAGCGCACCCAGCGATCGTGATTAGAACATTTTTTAAGGTCGTAGGAGTCTCGAAACTATTTTAAACATGTTTGATAATCTATCAATTTGTCCCTCAACGTTCTGAAATGTGATAACAGTAATAGGGTGTTGCCTGCTCCTTTAAGAGTGATGCATTGTGGGATATATGCCCTTCTCCAACTTAAAACTAATGTTATTTGAGCGAACATTTAACGTTATTATAACACTATTTTAACGTTAGTGAATTTGAATGCACATACATAGCTAGTTAAATCACAACTTGTGTCATCATTGTTCATCATTGGGGGAAACTAAGTGCTGCCTCTCCGCTACACTCGGGACCACGCCAACTAGCCAGCCCATAGCTAACGTGGACCACACCAACTAGCTAGCCCATAGCTAACGTGGACCACGCCAACTAGCTAGCCCATAGCTAACGTGGACCACGCCAACTAGCTAGCCAATAGCTAACATGGACCACACCAACTAGCTAGCCCATAGCTAACGTGGACCACGCCAACTAGCTAGCCCATAGCTAACGTGGACCACACCAACTAGCTAGCCCATAGCTAACGTGGACCACACCAACTAGCTAGCCCATAGCTAACATGGACCACACCAACTAGCTAGCCCATAGCTAACGTGGACCACGCCAACTAGCTAGCCCATAGCTAACATGGACCACGCCAACTAGCTAGCCCATAGCTAACGTGGACCACACCAACTAGCCAGCCCATAGCTAACGTGGACCACACCAACTAGCTAGCCCATAGCTAACGTGGACCACGCCAACTAGCTAGCCCATAGCTAACGTGGACCACGCCAACTAGCTAGCCCATAGCTAACGTGAACCACGCCAACTAGCCAGCCCATAGCTAACGTGGACCACGCCAACTAGCTAGCCCATAGCTAACGTGGACCACGCCAACTAGCTAGCCCATAGCTAACGAGGACCACGGCAGAGAGGCAGCACCCAATCTGCATGTAACGTTAGTCACTAACATGAAGAATAGAGCTGCAAACGGAAATAAACACCCAGTCCTTGAGAGAACGGTTTCCTGGTTTACTGTCACCACTTTACAGAGGGAATTACCCCGAAGTCCGGCTAGTTATAATAAGCAAGTTACATGACCGGCACTTCGCCCCTAGAGTGTACTCTACTGCGGTTCAGATTAATACAGGAAAAGGTATACATTGGGGTCTCGAGTCCGGGATATGAAAATAAATCCTGATTTCATCTGTGAGTTGTAAACTGTATGAAAACGTGAAGTTAGCTCATCCTACTGGAAAACGGACGCCTCGTCATTAAATGAAGTTAAAAATGATGATGCCCTTTTTTTTTTTTTTTTTTTGTCTTTTTCCCCCTCCATTTTCCTCCGATTTTCTCCCATCCCAATGTTAGTCGTATGCCAATTCCCAGTCCCTTCCTGGTCGCTGCGCACTTACCCCCCACAGTCAGATCATCTGGGAGAGTGGAGGCTACCACGTGCTTCCTCCGACACACGTCCAGCCAATCACCGCTTCTTTTCACCTGGCAGCGCGGATTCTCATCGAGAGGGCGTAGCGTGTGGGAGGACCACACTATCCCCCTCGAGTCCTATCCACGCTTAGCAGGCGCCCCGACCGAACTGTAGGAGTCGCTGTTTACAACGACCCGGACCCACCCCGCCAGCTTCTCCCACCCTCTAATACAGCCAATTGTATTAGTGCAGACGGCCAGCCAAGCTGGTGACAACCCCGGAGCTGTGAGCTGGATTCGAACAGGCGAATCCAGCTCACAGCTCCGGGGCTGGTGACGAACGCAATCTCCGCTCGGCCACCTAACCGCCCTGATGATGCCCCTTTTATTTTACCCGCGGTTGTCTGTTCTTCATCCCGCGGGTGACTTGACACACCGCAGCATTGCGGTGATGCGGTTATGGCGACAGCCCTTACAGCTACAACTGAGCTATAATTTATACGTATAGCTACTGTCCATCAATGTCTTCCTTTTGAATGAAATAGGTTCAGGAGAGAGAGATGTAGAGAGGGAGAGGGAGAGAGAGCGAGCCACACAGATATTCTCAGCCCCCCTTTCCTCTGAGTGTTCCCAATGATGGCTTACTATGTGCGTGTGCAAACGGGAACGGGACACACATCTGTGCAATAGCACACACCACCAAAGTCACTGCCTGGCCCAGTGTGTGTGTATGTGCGTGTGCCAACTTCGCTAACGTTATCCGCCTCAGTAACATTAGCTGCCTCGCCGGATTCCTCTTTCTCGTCTCTTTTGCTCAAAATAAAAATGGGCTTCATGGCTGGCTGAATTTTTAGCGTTGTCTGATTCTGAATGTATAACTTGCCTATGCCTGTACCGTGACTTTCTTTTCCAGCGCGTACTGTGTTCTCATTTCTTTTCACTCGCATGAAACCAGCCATGTCACCGCAGGAAACTCTACTGTGATTGGACGTTTATGCGCCTTGTGGAATGTGGGACTTGTAGTTTCTGAACTATTAACAGCGGAGCGAATAAAGCATGACTTTGAAGTTTGTAATCTTCACTCGCACACTGCAAGTAAATTATTTTTCCGGTTCGCACACATATTATTAGGGGCAAATACGAGTGAAATGCTCGCACTGTAGAGGATATATATAATTAGTAAACTGATTTGAGGGCATTTGGTCAATTTTCGAGGGCATTTTGCCCCAAGCCCCTGTTAATTTTTAACCCTGCCCAGGCCACAAACACACAGCTGCTCCTTGCATGCTCTGAGGCAGGTCTGTCAGCTCTGGACAGTACCCAGAATTTCCGGTCATCCCCCCCCCCCCCCCCCTCTGTGCTGCATTACACTTTACTGGCGTTTTAATAAGTAAAAAAAAATAGAAAACAAGTGTAGCCACACCCAACCAGTAAAAGGGACAGGCGTCTATATGGAACTCAGATTTTAATTGAAGTTTTATGGTATATGCAAAAAGAAATGTAATGAATAATGTGAAACAGACAATGCACGGACAGCAGTCAGCAGTGAAGAAGCAACTAGCAGCCCCCCAGTTGGCTGAGAGAGTGGTCATCAACACAGGTGGATCCATTACAATAGCAAATGGCTATTGGCACAAAAAGAAACATGTGATGCCTGAAGCGTTCCTTAGTTAGTACACCTAGGAGGAGAGGTAGGTTAGATGACAACAAGCAAGCAATGTTGATCACGGATTCAGGATTATCACTTGCCGAAGAGAAACAGTCCTGTGACTTCACGAGAGTATAACAGTAATGTTACAGCAAATATACATTTAACGGGAATACGCAAGGAAACGTATACAGTATCTGTGAAACAAACAGCATTTGGACGATCCAATGATCCATCTTGATAGGTTTAATTTCTGTAAGAGTGTACCCCATGTCTCTCAAACTATTCCCACAGGCACAGAGATTGTTTATATCCTCTTCCTGGAGGTGGGCCTTACTATACCCGAGAGTATTATATCCGGTTGTTAAGTCGTGACTCGTGACGTATCGACCTTCCAATAAACGGTTTCCGGGGCCAAGCTTCCTGCGTTGGTTGAGGCTCTCGTCTTTTCAAGGCGCCTCAGAAATGTGTCCATTGTCGTTTTAGATCTGAGTCATAAAAGAAATCCCTGAACTGGAAATCAGAGCATCGAGACTCAAATCTGTGAGGTCATCAAGTGTCTCTTCCTGGAGTTGGTCCAGTTAAAGGTTAGAGACCTTTGACTGGAAGGGTCGCTGTTTCAAGTCCCCCAGAATGTCAATACCCACTGTTGAAGTGCCCTTGAGCAAGGCACTTAACCCCTTAACTTCTCAGGACCCTGCTGTGTATGATCCATTTTGGAAGGAGGACCCTGCTGTGCATGATCTGTTTTGCTGTGCGCATTAACCCCTTCCTTCGCACAAACAAAAATAAAACATTCGATTCTCTGGTTGTGGACCTTGAATTTATGGTTTTCGGTCAAGTGAACAAATATCGACACATCAGTCAACATTATAAACCGAATGCGTCTGCGCGGACAGCAGCTATTTGCAGGTTTCACTTTTGGACGGTATTACCGTCCGTCGATTTGTTTTTAAATCAGAACCTGACCTCATTGAAAATGTATTAAAAACAGACGTAGACGGACAGACACAGTGGATCAATGTAGCCACATAATGTTAAAGATCAAAGTAAGCGCTCTACAGATATTGAGCGCCATTTTGTAAAACGTTCTGCGTCACTGATAACGCCGGTGTTGTCATGAGTTCATTGGTCATGGGAAATTCCACATCACAGCGGCAACCCCAATGGTGGGATTGCCGATTCATGCCCCGGATAGCTCCATCTGTTCCATCCCTCGGTTCTGAAACATGAGTCAGCAGTTGTCTCAAGCAGCCAAGTCTTAGTTAAAAGGGAAATTCGCCAGCAAAGCAACATTACACCCATTTACCCAATTGAGGCATACCCGATTCATTCTCTCCGTGTGGCTGATCGCCAAAGCGATCTCTCCCCAGAAACATCAGCAGCCACAGGTAGAGCCAGATGTCATAATGACACACTCACAGGGTTCACACTCTTGCTCATATGATTTACTGGTAGGACTAGTATCGACACATTTAACCCCAGTTTTATTCCCCAATTTTTAACGATGCAGGGTTCATGATGAAGTGTCTCACGTTCATTACAGGTGACTACACCTGTCGCAAAATGTACGTTTTGTAGTTATTACGGTTAGGATCTTACAGCACTTTAAAAATAAGGAGAATAAGCCTGTGCTTGTCAAATGCCATGGTGGACCAAAACAAAAGAGAGTGTGGGTCAAACTTGGCCTGGTGCTGCTATAATCCTACCAACTGTTGAGTTTCAAATTAAACAACACATTAAGACCACTTATTTTAACAAACAAAAAGTACACCACAGCGCCTTTTAAGTGCTTACTCGTCCCATTCGTATGTTGCCACTTACCTCTTGCTGGCCTTTGCTGGCGCAGAGAAGGCAGACACAGGGGGGCATGAGGGGCACCGAGGTCAGTATACTCAGACCACCCATCATCCACACGTTCTCCAAGGCACAGTCCTCCTGCGACAGACAGAAGCACAGGTCAGCGGCTTAGAAAGGGCTTCTTGCAGGAAAAAAGACATATCGCCCAGTCTTTACTGTGAGGAGCGACAGTGGCTCAGGAGGTAGAGCGGTCGTCTGTTTAACGAGAAGGTTCCTGGTTCGATTCCAGGCATGTCGAACTGTCCTTGGAGCAAAGACACTTAGGCCCCATCCACACGAGCGCTGGTTTTAATATAACCATGATTGTATGTGCGCAGTTGCACTGTTCGGCCACACACAACCGGGGATTTGCTACACTGCAACCGCGGTCTTTGAAACCGGTGCCCAGGGTGAAGTTTTGCGGTTTTGCAGTTGCGTGTGGGCATAGCAACCGAGGTTATTCCCAGTGTTTACAGCAGAGCTGTCGCAATTATTTCCCATGTTCACGGCAGACCGCGGGGTAGAGAGATTAGAGCAGAGCCAGCTACACCAATGTTTACAGCAGAGCTGTCCCAAGTAGCGTTATATGAAAATGATTGTAACAAACTTTTGTTCAAAACGTACCGTCTGTGTTGAAGAGTGTTGTGATCGACTGATGTCTGTTGACGCTCAGAGAAAACATGTAGCTGCAGCTAAACTAAACTCATGTGTTGTCAAGTTATTGTTATAAGGAACCCAGTCCAGACTGCATCCCCTTAACAATTGTTTGTATTGAGCCGTATTGTACCCATTCTGCAATGTGTTAAATAACGTTTGCATCCATTTCATATCGGTAACGTTACCACATTACGTTAGCATTTAAGCTATATACTATACATGGATATAGCCATTCACATTAGCATATAGCTAACAACACCGGCGGTCTTTTGTGAGACTAAACTATCCGCTCTTGGTGGTAAATTGTGTTGCTGATGGTTTTGTTTCATCAACAAAATTAGAGGCAGAACACACAGTGAATGTATCCGTTTGTTTATTGCAGTTTCTTTCTTTGCTGAAAATATATGTTCCGTTGGCAAAATGATCAATAGGGTCCAGCTGTGTTTCTAAACAGGAAGTTTAGTGAGCGTTCAGCCTTTTCTGATTGGTTGAAATGGCCTTCATGTCTGAACAACATCGCCGCCTACTGTTTTGGCATTGTACTACATGTAACGGTTGCTGGTGCCGTGGGTACGCAGTTATACACGGTTGTTCACCTGTGTTCACCTGTGTGGACGGAGTTTATTTTTTTCAAACTTCGGTTATATTAAATCCAAACGCTCGTGTGGACAGGGCCTTACACCCCCCCAACTGCTCCCGACGAGCGGGTTGCATGGTTGCCTCTGGCATCTTGTGTGTGAATGTGTGAATGAATAGGTGAATGTGAGACATAAACAGTCCACGTATTTACCATTATATGGCTAAAATATTGGATTTCCTAGTACAAATTATATTGTCGTGTGCATTGACTTTTTTGTGGTATGCCTTTGACTGACATTCTTTGTAATACTGCTGCAACATATAATTTATATATATATATATTAAGGCTGTCAAAGTTAACGCGGTATTGACGCGTTATCGCCCGATTCTATTAACGCCACTATTTTTTTTAACTCACGATTAACTTTTAAGAAATTCTTTTTATTTTTACTAGACGTCACTCAGGTGTATTATTGATGCTCTCATTGATACTATGTTTGTTTCTGAAGTGTGTGTGTGTGTGTGTGAGAGATATATAGAGAGAGAGGGGGGTGAGAGAGATGAGGAAGGGGCAAGAGAGAAAGAGAGCTGGGAGAGTGTGTGTGTGTGAGAGAGAGGGGGGGTGTGTGATTAATCAGCCCTTGTGTGGGTGAATGTAACAAGTTCCTAACGTTTTCTTTCCCCTATTATTCCATGCACACTTTATTCATTGTTTAAATTATTATTTTCGTTATTTTGAGCATCACTCCATTTTGAATTTGATGCAAATTTGCAATGCATGAGGGTCATCCTTTTGTGTTAAATGGCTGCATAAAGCAATCATTTGTTGACTCGCATGTTGATAAGAGTATTAAAACTTGGAACTTGAAAAAGATCTGTTTAAGGTAGAAAAAAGAAAAAAAATTAGATTAATTTGC
The DNA here is from genome assembly GCF_963971535.1 of Notolepis coatsorum. Classification (NCBI taxonomy): domain Eukaryota; kingdom Metazoa; phylum Chordata; class Actinopteri; order Aulopiformes; family Paralepididae; genus Notolepis; species Notolepis coatsorum. Next base: position 78,949,099 of record NC_140183.1, read on the forward strand.
GATTAATCACGAGTTAACTATGGACAATCATGCGATTAATAGAGTTAAATATTTTAATCGATTGACAGCACTAATATATATATATATATTAAAGAAAGAGTTGTAAAAATGCATAGCTTGTAAGAATACCATGAGTGAATCCAGACCTCCCAGCCCATATTTGCTTACATTTGACTTTGTCCCCCTCAAGTTAGGATCTTGTGTATGGAATCTACAGGATAAATGCAGGGCACAAAGCCCAGGCATTACTATTTTATACAATTTAGGTAAACTAACTACACACTGACCTCTAGTGGCCATACAAATTAAATAAAAAAAACTATACAAACAACAAACAATAAATCTTAGAAGTAAATCTAAGAGATTTTTCATATATTACAGATTGACCCAAAGTTTATCAATGGGGGGGGGGAGCAACATTTATAAATGTTTTGATTGAACATAACTATTTTCTATGTAGAAAACAGCCCGATGACGTCAGCTCAGGTGGAACTTCATCAAGGCCTAGATTATCTATGCCCTCTGACAGACAGCAGGCCCAACTCCATATGCAAAAAAAAATCACTAGCAGACTGGATGGTAAATAATTTGTCTATGTGACTTGGTAATGTCCAGGCGCATCAGGGACTTTGCACCGTTTGTTAAAACGCGCAATATATCTGGGTGTGAAAGGTGTGATTTGGATGAACTGAAAGGGTTAACTGCGTTCCTATGGGTCTGTGCCGCGGAATTGCGTGGGAAAGAAGGGGAAGTGGACAGGTGCCGGTCAAAGAAGGAAACCACGCCATGGAACAGGAGAGGCGTCGCCTTCCACCAAGTTCGCCATGATAAGAACCCGACTGTTTTGGAATAGGTCATATTTTTCTTTGTGTGTATGTATTATATATATATATGAAGAGAAAAGAAAAGAATATACTGTATATATATATTTAAAATTAAATTAAAATTGTATTCAATCTATATCTATGACATAGTTTTGATGATAGAATTTCATATAATTTCAAGTATTATATTATGACTTTGGTTCATTACTTTGTTTCAATAAAATAATACACGAACATAAATAAACAGTTACGAATTTAAAAGGTTATACCTAGGCTTGCACCAATTCCGGTGTTGTGTCAACACTACTACTATACATTAATAATGGAATACTATGGTACACTACCTTGAAGTCCACTCTGATCTTGTGTGTAGGTTCAGAGGACTCCACATCTCTCTGCTCAAAGCCATGGGCCAATGCAGCCAGGACACTGGGAGGAGTCTCTTCCAATGGACCCTAAGAGAAGGAGAGAATATTCTGATAATGAGCATCTCTCAGCTTCTCTAGCTTGTTCTCATCTCAGCTCCTCTAACCTGGTCTCATCTCAGCTCCTCTAACCTGGTCTCATCTCATCTCCTCTAACCTGGTCTCATCTCATCTCCTCTAAACTGGTCTCATCTCAGCTCCTCTAAACTGGTCTCATCTTATCTCCTCTAACCTGGTCTCATCTCATCTCCTCTAACCTGGTCTCATCTCATCTCCTCTAACCTGGTCTCATCTCATCTCCTCTAACCTGGTCTCATCTCATCTCCTCTAACCTGGTCTCATCTCATCTCCTCTAACCTGGTCTCATCTCATCTCCTCTAAACTGGTCTCATCTCAGCTCCTCTAAACTGGTCTCATCTCATCTCCTCTAAACTGGTCTCATCTCAGCTCCTCTAAACTGGTCTCATCTCATCTCCTCTAACCTGGTCTCATCTCATCTCCTCTAACCTGGTCTCATCTCATCTCCTCTAACCTGGTCTCATCTCATCTCCTCTAACCTGGTCTCATCTCATCTCCTCTAACCTGGTCTCATCTCAGCTCCTCTAACCTGGTCTCATCTCAGCTCCTCTAAACTGGTCTCATCTCATCTCCTCTAACCTGGTCTCATCTCAGCTCCTCTAACCTGGTCTCATCTCATCTCCTCTAGCCTGGTCTCATCTCAGCTCCTCTAACCTGGTCTCATCTCAGCTCCTCTAACCTGGTCTCATCTCCTCTAACCTCGTCTCATCTCATCTTCTCTAACCTGTCCTCATCTCCTCTAACCTGTTCATCTCATCTCATCTCCTCTAACCTGGTCTCATCTCATCTCATCTAACCTGGTCTCATCTCGTCTCATCTAACCTGGTCTCATCTCATCTCCTCTAACCTGGTCTCATCTCATCTCCTCTAACCTGGTCTCATCTCATCTCCTCTAACCTGGTCTCATCTCCTCTAACCTGTCCTCAGCTCCTCTAACATGTCCTCATCTCCTCTAACCTGTCCTCATCTCCTCTAACCTGTCCTCGTCTCATCTCCTCTAACCTGTCCTCATCTCCTCTAACCTGTCCTCATCTCATCTCCTCTAACCTGTCCTCATCTCCTCTAACCTGTCCTCATCTCCTCTAACCTGTCCTCATCTCCTCTAACCTGTCCTCATCTCCTCTAACCTGTCCTCATCTCCTCTAACCTGTCCTCATCTCCTCTAACCTGTCCTCATCTCATCTCCTCTAACCTGTCCTCGTCTCATCTCCTCTAACCTGTCCTCATCTCCTCTAACCTGTCCTCATCTCCTCTAACCTGTCCTCATCTCCTCTAACCTGTCCTCATCTCCTCTAACCTGTCCTCATCTCCTCTAACCTGTCCTCGTCTCCTCTAACCTGTCCTCATCTCCTCTAACCTGTCCTCATCTCATCTCCTCTAACCTGTCCTCATCTCCTCTAACCTGTCCTCATCTCATCTCCTCTAACCTGTCCTCATCTCATCTCCTCTAACCTGTCCTCATCTCCTCTAACCTGTCCTTGTCTCATCTCCTCTAACCTGTCCTCATCTCCTCTAACCTGTCCTCGTCTCATCTCCTCTAACCTGTCCTCATCTCCTCTAACCTGTCCTCATCTCCTCTAACCTGTCCTCATCTCCTCTAACCTGTCCTCATCTCCTCTAACCTGTCCTCATCTCCTCTAACCTGTCCTCATCTCATCTCCTCTAACCTGTCCTCGTCTCATCTCCTCTAACCTGTCCTCATCTCCTCTAACCTGTCCTCGTCTCATCTCCTCTAACCTGTCCTCATCTCCTCTAACCTGTCCTCATCTCCTCTAACCTGTCCTCATCTCCTCTAACCTGTCCTCATCTCCTCTAACCTGTCCTCATCTCCTCTAACCTGTCCTCATCTCCTCTAACCTGTCCTCATCTCCTCTAACCTGTCCTCATCTCATCTAACCTGTCCTCATCTCCTCTAACCTATCCTCATCTCATCTCCTCTAACCTGTCCTCATCTCCTCTAACCTATCCTCATCTCAGCTCCTCTAACCTGTTCTCATAGCTTCATGAAACTCTACCATTAACACAAGACGTCTTATCTGTTTAAACTCCGCTTAACTGAATTACCTACGTTCCCCTAATTAGCTTTTACATCAAGATAAACTATTTAAATTTGAATCATTGGTCAACATCATGCATATTATCTCAAACAATATAGAACAATATATGTAGGGCTGACCTTCGAAGCTTTTTTTGGCAATCGAAGCTCTATAAATAAAGTGGATTGGATTAATTAATTAAGTAGCCCCTTTCGTGACTGCGACGCAGCCAACAAGGTTTCACTCGGCTGCGCTGCCTTGGTGCAGTGGGGCTGCTCTCACAGCCAACGACATGACATTACATAATTATGTTGCAACCTTCGTCTATCAAGCAAACAATTATATTATATTTAATTTATAATTATATCAGACAATGCACCTACAAAAGCAGATGATTACAAAATTAGGGCTGCAACGATTAGTCGACATAATCGACGATGTCGATTATAAAAAATAGACGACGAGGAATTGTTGCGTAGATTAGTCATTAAACATTTTTATTTTTAGCACTAGCTATCTTTGTGAAAGTGGCTTCTCAGCTCTGGTCCAGCCACGTGAATATTTTAGGCAACCAACTTGTGTTTTGCGTTTCTCTGATTGGCCACTACGCCCATGTGACCACGGCAGCGCGAGAGAGCGGCAGTGCGGAAATAGGCTGCATTCTATTGCCATTCTCTGCGACAAACTCTAACCTTAACCAACTCCGAAACAGTGCCTAAACTTAACCCTTCTAACCATAACCAACTCCGAAACAATGCCTAAACTTAACCCTAACCATAACCAACTCCGAAACAATGCCTAAACTTAACCATAACCTTAACCAACTCCGAAAGAATATTGCCATGCTCTAAGACTAACTCTAACCTTAACCAACTCCGAAACAGCGCCTAAACTTAACCCTTAAGTTCTAACCTTAACCAACTCCGAAACAATGCCTAAACTTAACCAACTCTGAAACAATGCCTAAACTTAACCGGCGAAAGAAAGCAAGTTAAAAAAAAAAAAAAAAAATTGAAGGGATTCGAACTTGCCAGCAACGCACCGCAGGATCCATAGCAAGGCGGTGAACCAGTTGAGCTAGCCGCCCTGCCACGTCGCCGCCACGCCCGACGCAAGTTGGTTGCCTTACATAATTACGTGGTCCAGCCAGCTGAAGACTTCTTAGCTTAACATAACAGACCGACAGTAAGTTTGGGGGAACTAATGGGATAACTGGGGATGCAAAGCAACTCTGAGGTCATGCTCAATGTCCAATCTGTTCCTCTGCTCTGTCTTCAGCTGGACCAGAGCTGAGAAGCCACTTTCACAAAGATAGGTAGTGCAAAAAAATAAAAATAAAAAATAATTATTTTTTATATAATTATTTTTCGATTAGTCGACTAATCGAAAAAATTATCGACAGATTAGTCGACTACCAAAATAGTCATTAGTTGCAGCCCTAATTACAATTAAATTAGCCAACTTGGTAACACATTAGTCATAGCAGCATAGGCATAGCCTTATTAATGTTTTGTGTGGTGTCGCCGTCGTGTACAACGATACTACGTTTTTTTAGGTGATTTGACAAATTTGTTGTAGAGTTGTGATATGCCATTTTCTTCTGGCATATCTGGCACTCGGCTTTTTGGGCATTGTGTTTGCATATTTTAAAGTGTAACCACACCAGAGCATGTGAGCGGAGTGCTCGAGAAATCCGCTCTAGACGTCTGGTTCCGCTCTCATTCGCTCATGTTGGCCCGCCCCCCCAAGTCGCTCGCCGCTCGCTCACCTTCATTTACGAATCAAGCGCTCCCTGCTCCACAGCTCGCTCAGCAGAATTTTTTTTTGGAGCATGATGTAAATTAGCTTGATTCGGAGAGCTCTCGCTCCGGAGTCGCTCGGACCCATTTTAAAACCCACTCCACGCTCACGTCAAAATCCACCGCTCCGCTCCGCTCACATGCTCTGAACCACACGTCTGATGACTTCTTCGTCGACATGTCTGCTGCACATGTCCTTGTTGTTTTCAACACAGATAATCTCCACATGCTTGTTGTAGAGAGGTGGAGTCGAGGCGCCGCTTACTTTCGTTTCATTTCGTTTTTTTTTTTTAATGTTCGAAGCTTGTGCCATCGAACGAAGCTTCGAAGTATTTAAGACAGCCCTAAATATATGTTCTGAAATACTATTGTTTTGACAGCCCCATTACATCACCATTAGAAATGGAGACATGAGATAGTACGTCATATTTGACACATCATTAGGTACCTTATCTCTATTTTCAATTCAAATTCAGCATTGTAGATGTTAAGTCATGGGAATAAATGTTTTAGGCCTAAGGGGTATAATTAAGAAATCAATGTGGCCTGTCCACCTCCGGTAGATGTACCACCCAATTACATAAAAATAACTTTAGTGAATTAAGTTTATTTTCTTGTCAAGGCCAGGGGATTCCATGCCTATACGAGAATAATGGCTCCCTCTTGAGCAGAGTATTGCACCGACAAATGAAACTGTCCCGATAACGACACGTTCGTGACGTGCAGTACAAACGTTGCCCCGGTGGTCGCGAAAAGTCACTCACCTTCTCAGCTTTCCGCCGGCTGGACGGCGCGCGGTGTGAACTGGACCTGCGGTGCCGGACGCCGTCATCATCGGATTCTCCCAAGAATCCATCCAGGGACACAAAGTCTTGAGGGGGAAACGCAGGGGTCATTTATTTGATTTCCAGACGCGCAACACACAATTAAGCATTTTGCATGGCGTTTCTTTTCCCTCTTCAAAATCAAGAAATATATTAACAAATGAATTCTGAAGTCACTCAGAAAACGGGTAACAAAGGCTTCGGGGGAAATATGCGTGCAGCGATTATAATAATAGCTTATTATTATTATTATTTTACAACAGTTTGATCAATGCGTGTTAATGAACTCCTTTCATTATCAAGGAAACAGTGGACATAAAAAAAGAATTCTCCTTTAGTCCAAAATAATGGTGGAGGGGAAACTTTTTACATCTGCATCGGCACTTACTTATACAGACAGCGCTGATCTCAGATTCACATTTCCTCAATTCCCCCCGAGGATAAATACAGTACCAACCCGTTGGCCAGTTCTAACTACCGGCAAAATACAAACAAGCCGATGAGGGCCTCCTTATGGACCCTTTAGCCGGGGGTTTCCACCGAGGAGCGAGGGCCTCCTTATGGACCCTTTAGCTGGGGGTTTCAACGCACCTTCACTGAAGCGGGATCCGTGGCCCCTCCTCCTGGCCGGGGAGGTCGAGCTGGCGACGGCTTTGACGTCCAGGTCGGAGTCGTAGTCCAGCAGGTCGAAGTAGGTGCGGGGCTTCACGACGCGCTTTGGCTGCTTTCTCACAGACGGGCTGTGGCTGTCACCTCCAACCTCTGGTCTCCAACCAGACGGGGACCCGTCGCCGCCCTCGTCCCCCTCTTCGTTACTCGAGTGACCCACGCTGATGGATGATCGTCTGCGTTTAGAAGAACCTGGGAAGACGAGAGCGGGAATGCAGCTTATAAGAGGTGCCCCGATAGCGTCTGTGGTACCGGGACCGGCGCCATCCCGTAGGGCTGGCCGATTAACACTTTGATTGCCACGCAGATTTAAGTTTAGATTGAGTTTTTACCAATTTGCAATCAACTTGAAAGTTCATATGGAACAGGAAAAGTTCTTAACACATTGTCCGCTATGCATTGTACCCATCCTTGGGCCCAGTCTGCCAGTGATGTAACCCTATGAAGATGTTTGCCTTCTTTGCAGGGCTATAACTTTTTAAATATTATAGCTATATCGACATTACTATGGCCCATTCAACATCGGGTATCTATCGTTCGGGTTGTGAGAATGTTATATTTTTTCATTCATACATTGTCGTGTTAATACCGTCTTTAGAAGGTAAGTTAAAACCTCGATGCACCAGCGCCACTTCCGGTTTGGCTTGGAGTGTAACTCGCCCGATCATCCACCAGGCGGCGGTATTGAGGTGTTGCAATATCAGACAGGGTCCAGCTGCAGTCCCGGAGGGAGGCTGGATGAATTATGAATGCCATGGCGAAAAAATTTAATATTTATCCCACTCGTTTCTGGCGCACAACGCATGACGGGCAATAACGAGTGTACCTGTTTTTGGCGTCCAATGTGTTAATCGACTTTCAATTTAAATTAAGATCTTGGCTTGCCACAATCACAAAAACAAGACAATCGAGATTAAATTATTATTTAGTAGTCTGCAGTAGGTTGTGGCAGTGAGTGCACTACAACATAGTTAGTGATATTTATTTGTATTTATTATTTTTATATATTATTATTTTTATTTATTTATATTTGTTCAGTTCAATTATATTTATAGTTCAAAGTCACAAGAAACACCAGTGTCAAAAGATCAATAAACACTTATGACGTTCTCAAATCAACAGGTAATCGTGTTTAATGATTTCAATATCAATCAAAATAATCATGATTATGATTATTGCCATAATCGAGCAGCCCTACTGTCCTGGCTCCTAAGTATTTGCACTCAGATCAAAGATCAAATATGAAATACCAGATTTGATTTTAAACACTTAAATACTCTAAAAACTGATTTGAGAGTACTCGATCTGGGAAAACATTACTCGTGCCCATCCCTAATATTAAGCAAATGTTACAATAATGTCACAGTTATACAGTAACAGTAATGTCAAGGTTATACAGTAAACTGAATCATCACCTTTGGGGACTGTCCTGACACTGAGACGACGAGCTTTCCTCTCTTCAATCTGATCACATCTCTTATACCTTCAGGTAGAAGAAGAAATCATTTCATTATGCAACAATCCACAAAACATATCTGAATCCAATATATACTACAATGGTGAAATATACAATTAATCAAATCAACATGAATTCTTATGGTGAGCATTAGCTATGTTCAAACTGCCATGGCCAGGTTTGGTTTGGTATGGTATGGTTGGGTTTGCGTGCGTCTCCAATAGTGTTGTCAAAAATATCGAAAAATCGATACATATCGATTCTGAATATTTCAAACGGTTTCAATACTCATTTCCCGAAATATCGATATTTAATTATTCATAAAAAAAATAAAAATAAAGTGTAAGGAAGTTGCATTGTTCATTTCAATACCTGTAATAGTACAGTAGTCCACACACACACACACACATGTGCATTCAGTTAAGTCGGAATATGACTGTAATACAAACAGTTCAGTTTGTCAGGTACATGCAACACAGATTACAGTGTTTACATCGGTCTGCTTGAGAAAATACCATGACCATGTTCTGCAATAAAAATTATTGAAGTGAGATGAACAGTTATTTTTAAATGTGTGATCTAAAGATAAACAAATGGTTTTAAAAGTGTTATATTTATCTTCTCTTATAGTACCAGAGAGAAGCTGAGGAGAATCAACCAGCAACAAAAGCAAAATTTAAAAAAAAATAATAATAAATGTATACATTTTAAAGGAAAACTCCAACATTTTGGGAAATTAGCTTATTTAACATCTTCCCTGGAGTTAGACAAGAAGATACATACCCTTTTTGTCTCTGTGCGTGCATTTAGCTTAGGGAACAGTCGCTCCGTTAGCATAGCTTAGCTTAATCACTGGAAGTGAGGCAGATCCAGAGCCTTACAGTGTATAGTTTGATTGATTGATTGAAAAGTTTATTAACAGATTGCAGAATACACTCCAAATACAACTCCAAAACGTTCATGTAAACATGTTGTGACCTGTGTATTCACCACGTGGAGAAATAAAAAATAATTTAATTAGACAATTATGTTTTATAAGCAAATATACTCTGAACTATTTTTTGGCCCAACCACTCCTCTCTGAGCGCAGCCAGTGATTTCAACGTGACGCTGTGTTTGTTTACATTCTCATTCATTCAAAAGATCCGAACCGAGTTTATGGATACCATGACTTGAAATCCTCTTACCTTGACGATTAAAAGCCTCCCCAATTTAGAAAACAGTAATCCAATGGCTGGTATTGTTATATACCGGACGCTCTGAGCTAACCGGAGCTAACACAGATCAGGATCGTAAAGCATATATAATGACTTCCTTTCTGGGGTTGTCAAAAGTGCGACGTTTATAGCAGCGGAAAACGTTTATTTTGTACATTATCTAATGTTAACACGAACCTAAACTAACGTTACAACTAACCTAAAGTTAGTTTAGGTTCGTGTTAACGTTAGATAATGTATATAACAATACCAGCCATTGGATTACTGTTTTCTAAATTGGGGAGACTTTTAATCGTCAAGGTAAGAGGATTTCAAGTCATGGTATCCATAAACTTCAATCGGTTCGGATCTTTTGAATGAATGAGAATGTAAACAAACACAGCGTCACGTTGAGATCACTGGCTGCGATCAGAGAGGAGTGGTTGGGCCAAAAAATAGTTCCGAGTATATTTGCTTATAAAACGTAATTGTCTAATTCAATTATTTTTTATTTCTCCACGTGGTGAATACACAGGCCACAACATGTTTACATGAACGTTTTGGAGTTGTATTTGGAGTGTATTCTGCAATCTGTTAATAAACTTTTCAATCAATCAATCAAACTATACACTGTAAGGCTCCGGATCTGCCTCACTTCCAGTGATGAAGCTAAGCTATGCTAACAGAGCGACTGTTCCCTAAGCTAAATGCACGCACAGAGACAATAAAGGTATGTATCTTCTTGTCTAACTCCAGGGAAGATGTTAAATAAGCTAATTTCCCAAAATGTTGGAGTTTTCCTTTAAGATAGAACCTTTTTCCCTGTGGTATCGAAAATGGTATTGAATATCGATACTTTTCAAGGTATCGTATCAAAGTTCGAAATTCCAGTATCGTGACAACACTAGTCTCCATTGCGTTTCTTGTAAACTCTGCAGTTGCTAGGCAACCTTTAAAATTTCAACGTTTTATGTTAAAAAAGGGAATAAAACACATTTGTTCAACCTTTCAAATTTCACACCAACAACTGGGGCACACAAGCTAAAGCATGATGATACAACAGTCCCAGTCGCGTGAATATTAAAGGCAACCAACTTGTGTCTAACCACGCCCAACTTGCGTCTAGCCACGCCCCCGCGGCGACGCAGCAGCAGAGCTCCGTCGCGGCAGCATTATGTAGCAGTAATCCGCCCTTTTTTACTATCCAGAACTAGCTCAATTGGCAGCGCTGCATTGCTGTGGATCCTACGGCCCGTTGCTGGCAAGTTCGATTCCCTTCAATTTTTTTTTTTTAAACGTGCATTCGCATTCTTTCGCCGTTAAGTTTAGGCATAACTTTAAGCATTGTTTCGGAGTTGGTTAAGGTTAGGCATTGTTTCGGAGTTGCTTAAGGTTAGAAGTAGGGATGCTCGATATTGGCTTTTTTACCGATACCGATATTCCGATATTGTCCAACTCTTAATTTCCGATACCGATATCAACCGATATCAACCGATACCGATATATGCAGGGTTTCCCCGTCCAAAAAACTGAATAATTTCAGGTAACTAATAATTTCACTGGATATATATATAACAAATATTGTTATTTATTTTTTTTAAACCGATACAGATATTTTCCGATATCACATTTTACTGCCGATATCGGCCGATAATATCGGTCGGCCGATAATATCGGACATCCCTAGTTAGAAGGGTTAAGTTTAGGCGCTGTTAAGGAGCTGGTTAAGGTTAGAGTTTGTCTTAGAGAATGGCAATATTTTTTAACGTGCATTCTTTCGCCGGTTAAGTTTAGGCATTGTTTCGGAGTTGGTTAAGGTTAGGCATTGTTTCGGAGTTGCTTAAGGTTAGAAGGGTTAAGTTTAGGCGCTGTTAAGGAGCTGGTTAAGGTTAGAGTTTGTCTTAGAGAATGGCAATAGACAGCCTATTTCCGCGCTGCAGCGCGAGGCAATAGACAGCCTATTTCCGCGCTGCAGCTCTCTCGCGCTGCCGTGGTCACATGGGCATATTGGCCAATCAGAGAAACGCTAAACACAAGTTGGTTGCCTAAAATATTCACGCGTCCCAGTCGCGTTATTTTTTTCCGTAGCCGCAGTTTGCGGAGACGCTCTCTGATTGGCCACTGACGTTTCTGGTCATGTGACATGTGCGCCCAATCGCGTGACGAGCTGTGTCTTTGCCCATTTCCGCCTCGAACAGCATGCAAACTACCTAACGCCTAGATTATCACTGGTTAAGCTTAGGCGACTCTTTCGAAGTTGGTTAAGGTTAGAGTTTGGAATCAGGGCTGGTGTTCTATCGCCCTGCTCTAAGACAAACTCTAACCAACTTCGAAAGAGTGCCTAAGCTTAACCGGTGAAAGAAACAGGCGTCACACGATTGGGCGCACATGTCACATGACCAGAAACATCAGTGGCCAATCAGAGAGCGTCTCCGCAAACTGCGGCTACGAAAAAAATAACGCGTCCCAGTCGGCTTTGGACAGGTTGTGAAAGGTGACTGTCTCAGCTGGGGGTCCAGCCAGGTGTGGCCAGGTTCTAAAGACAATGGAGACGCTCACCGTCTGCCAGACAGGCCACAGCACGGCTAAAACCCTGGCCAGTGGAGATGAGGCATAAGTGAGCCAGAAAATCCAAAAGTGAACTTACACACAGCACTGCCGTTTGGTATTGCGCCCCCCGAACTTGGGTTTGTCACGGCAGTTCATGCACTCGCCGCAGTCAGTCTCGTGGTTGCAGCCTTTGCATACTCCACACCTCCTGGAACGGTACCCGAACGCCCCGAGTCCCTTCTTAGCAAATCCACCCGTCTTTCTGGCCTTGCTCTTATGATCCGACCGCACGGGACTATCTGGCTCAGAGAGAGACCCGACATCTGCAAAGACAAAGAACAGGGTATCAAGCAGGTTTCAACGACTTTTAAGAAAAACATTTAATAACACTTGGAGCAAACTTTACGACTGCATTAGCGAGAGAGAAAAAAGAACACACAGCGACACTGAACTGGCATGCCAATTTTAATTCTTGCACATTCCATACAAGCTCTCGTCAGACCCACCAAGCTCGTGGTAGCCCCGCGAAAAATATCGACAAAAACATTTCATGTTTAATATCATATCATTTCATCCCCACCCCCCCCTCCCCCGACAGCCGGGCTGCCCCCCAAAAAATTTAATACCTGTGCAGATTAAATGGAAGACTAAAACACCCTTTAAGCAGGGGGGGCAGGTGGCGAACGGAGATTACGTTCGTCACCAACACCGGGAGGGACTAGGATTCGCCTGTTCGAATCCAGCTCCCGGCGTTGCTATCAGCTTGGCTGTCCTCTCACGCTGATACAATTGGCTGTATCAGGGGGTGGGAAGCTGAAGGGTGGGTCCTGGGCGTTGTGTACAGCGATCCCTTACAGTTCGGTCGGGGCGCCTGCTCAGCGAGGGTTGGATCTGAGGAGAGATAGTGTGGCCTCCCACACGCTACACTCTCCCCGGTGAGAACCTGCGCGGCCAGGTTGGCCTGCCCCAGGCTGCACATGCGTCGGAGGAAAGCATGTGACAGTCTCCGGTCTCCCGGACCAACAGTAGGGGAAAGTACGCAACAACCAGGAAGGGTGGGAGGGGGGAAAATCGGGAAAAAGGAGGAAGAAAGATAATAATAAAAAAATAAAAATAAAAACCTTTAAGCCCTTAAAAAAAATTATGAATTTAGACTTTTTAATACCACGCAGATACCCGAAAAATATCGACAAAAACATTTCATGTTTAATATCATATAATTTCATCCCCCCACCCCCGACAGCCGGGCTGCCCCCCAAAAAATGTAATACCTGTGCAGATTAAATGGAAGACTTTTTAACACCCTTTAAGTCCTTAATTTTTTTTTATGAATTTAGACTTTTTAATACCACGCAGATACCCTGAAGAAAGACATCCAGGTCACACAGGAAATACAGATCACCACCGGACCATCTACCTTTCGAAACACCCGAGGGGGAAATGCCAGTTCTTTCGTGCAGAGGCAGGGCACTGAGTCGGGGGATGTCGTCGGGTACCAAGGCGCGAGGCTGTCCGAGGACCACGGCTGCAGCGCGGCACACGTGCTTGATACGCGGGCCCCCTGCTCTCCGGAACTCCTGACACAGGGGAGAGAGGTGCTGTGGCTGAAAGAGAGGATTCGGGAAACTGACATTTATTACCGGCAGTGCGAATAGAACGATTATTAAACCCATAAAGGAATGATTGAGATATGGAATACAGTGGGCTCACAATTAAATTTGATTATTGTGTGATCAGTTTTTGCTGAATGCCTAGACTATTTACACTTCTGTAACAGCTACTGCTATTGTGAAAGTTACTACTATTGTTTCTTTTTTGGGGGGGGGGGGGGGCTCTTACTTGTCCTTGGGGAGGTTCCGTCTTAACTGTGACATCAGGCTCAATCTGCTCCTTCGGTTTCCTTCTCCTCTTAGAGGTCGCTTCTCTTGTACTTGGCGGCGGGACAGCTAAACGCTACAGGAAACACAGACAAGAGGTACCATCACTATGTGCTTCAGGAGCAACGTGCTGTACATTTTTAAGAACCTAGTCCTGATCGATCACATACGGGTCATACATTACATACTTATCATGCAATTACAACAGACAAAATAATCTTGGAAACTATCGAGTGTGACCTTACCCCGGATGTCTTGAGTTGTTTCTGTTGGTCAATTTTGATGAGCTGGACCTTGGCTTTCTTGAGGAGATTGAACATTCTCTTATTTGCACCAGTGAGGCGCCTTCTCTGTGAAGCACCCTTGTCTTCAGAATCAGCAGCGTCACCTTCCCCGTCTGCTCCAAACTCCTGCTCGGGCTCCAGCTTCTCTCCTTTTGCTGAGAAAAGTAATGAATTTAATCTTTTGCTGATGCTGAGCATTATACGCCGTGCAGACTATACAGAGTACATTAAATGGCTTAATTGTGTGTGTGGTGGGGGGGGGGGATATTGCTTACCTGAGAGAAATGTGTCTGCTTTTGTCTCATCTTTCCCTGTGAAGTCTTCCTGTTCGCCGTATTGAAATGTTAAGAACTTGGAATTCGTAGTCCTGACACACACAGAGACTTTCCTCACCACTCCAGGACTGTCGAGGTCTTCGATCTTGAGCTTGGATTTGCCTTTCTCCGTATTCGTGTTCCGCTGCCTAAGACTTATGCTCTTGACCTCGTCGTCGAGCCCTTCCGCTAAATCAATAGGAGCTTCTGGAGTTTTACTAAAACTATCCACCTCCACATTCTTCCTCTTTCTGGGAAGTCCTGGGTTGATATTCTTCAATCTTTTGTAAATTTTGAGTTGAGCGGCTTGTTTGTTAAACTTGGGGAGCCTTTTCTTCTTCTGGACAACCTGGGGTTCGGGAGGTGGTAAGGCGGGCAGTTCAAATGGATTAGACAAAAGTATATTCTCATACTGGTTCCCTAGAGTTTTGTCCAGTGTATAGACCTCCTCGCCAGACTCTTCGTGCCACTTGAAGCTGGGATTCCTCAGGAGAGACCTCCTCTTTTCAGATTTTCCAGATTTCTTCTCTGTGAATAAGCTTTCGGTCACATCGGCGGTGTCCTCCAGTTCCTCGGCTGAAAATAGATTAACATCCAACTGGGCTTCACTCAGTAAGTCCTCATCGTCGGCTGGAAGATCTGGGGACATTTCTCTGCCAGTGTCATCGTCGCCCCTTTTTCCTGGACGCAGGTGCAGGCCAAGTTGCAGACCCTTTTTAGGAGAGTTTCTCCTGGGCAAAACTGACATGCCAGCGTCATCCATGAACCTCTGTGGAGTCTTGATCACCCGTGAAGACCTGGCACTTACAACGGGCATGATGAAGTGCTTGATGTTTTTGAGGAACTTTGATTTACCGGGCTGAGCATCTAGCACATCAGCGTGGGATTCATCAACTAACGTGTCTGTTACTTCCTCCTTCAAAATCTCATTGGCAAGTTTCATTTCTACCTGCTTAGATAGGGACTTGGATGATTCTCTTGGCCTTTTTGATCCAAGGAACTTAAGATTTGATTTGGGAATCTTTTTTCTTTTGTACTTTTTATGTACTCCAATAAGTTTAGCTTCTATGGCAGGTGTGGATGCAGCCACTGGGATGGGAATTTCCTCCTCCTTCTCAATACTTTCAGTCAACTCACTTTCAGGCAACTCAGTCTGAACAATTTTCCTTTGTCTGGTCCTTTGTTTTGGTCTCTGTCCTATACAATTATTTTTCCGTCTTCTTTTTGATGGCTTTAATGCTCTCCTTCGCAGACATGTTTTTATCTGATCAGTTGCTGTGGGTTCTGACACCAAACAAGGCTCGTGACTATCTATTAACTGAATGTCAGTTTCCTCTTTTACAACTGGTTGAGTTACTACTACATCATCTTCTTCTTCTTCTGCTGATTCGGTGTCCTCGTTCGCCTCTGGCTGGCTGCTCTCTTCCACTGCTGGTTGAGTGTCTTCTTTTACTACAGGCTCAGTGTCAGTAGGTTCCAATGTAACAACCTCTGTTTTCAGAGTAAGGTCAGGAACGATCAATGACTTCCTCCTTTTAACAGATCTCTTTCGTGTTGTAAAGCTACTTTTCCGCCTCCTAGTTTTGGAAGCCACAGGCAATTGTTTGGCCTCATTCATCTGTGGTTTCACCTCATTGTCCAACATCTGTTGGGGAGGTTCTGCAGGCACCAGCGGGGGATCTTCAGAAATCTGTGAGGAATCTTCAGTCAGACCCTGACATGAAGTTTTAGGGGAAACCAGTGAAGAATCTTCAGGAAGAATCTGCGCAGGAGAATCTTCAGGGAGAACCAGAGGGGAGGAATCTTCTAGAGGAACCTCTGAGGAGGAACCCTCAGGATCCTGAGAGGAGGGGTCTTCAAGAGGAACCTGTAAAGAGGAATCTTCGAGAGGAACCGGTGGGGAGGAATCTTCGAGAGGAACCTGTGAGGAGGAATCTTCGAGAGGAACCCGTGAGAAGGAATCTTCGAGAGGAACCGGTGGGGAGGAATCTTCGAGAGGAACCGGTGGGGAGGAATCTTCGAGAGGAACCCGTGAGGAGGAATCTTCGAGAGGAACCCGTGAGGAGGAATCTTCGAGAGGAACCCGTGAGGAGGAATCTTCGAGAGGAACCTGTGAGGAGGAATCTTCGAGAGGAACCTGTGAGGAGGAATCTTCGACAGGAACCTGTGAGGGAGAATCTTTGAGAGGAACCGGTGAGGAGGAATCTTCAGGAGGAACCTGTGAGGAGGAATCTTCAGGGAGAACCCGTGAGGGAGAATCCTCAGTTGAAGCGTGAGCAGAATCTTCAGCAGGCACCTCTGGAGAATCTTCAGCATCTGCACTTGACCTAAGCTTCCGCTTTTGAGCTGTCCAAGGTTTATGACCACTGCGTTTTTTTCGTGGTGTAACAGGGGCTGGCGTTTTTCTCCTTAGCCTGGGGGCTGGCAAGGCTTGCGTGTCCAGACTGGATGTTTTATCATCATCAACTTCACTCAAATCTTTAATGATATCCTCTTTCTCTTCAGGCAAAGGGCTAACTTGCTGAATTAAAAATGATGGCTTTGAGCTTTTATGTTTACCAGGTGAGGAGACCTTTTTAATCTGAAGTGGTGGAACAACTTTTACAACATCTGTTTTAGCGGTGTCCTCTTCCACTTCAACTTCCACCTGTAAAGTGGACTTGTCCTCAAACGATGACATCTCAGTCTTGGTTTTTGAACACTTCTCATTATCATCCTTGTTCTGTCTTGGGGCAGCATTATGAATTGCTGTGGTTTTCCCAATCCCTTCCAAGCACTTAATGACACTGGTGTCCAACAGAGACGACTGATCCACTTCACTGGTGCTCTCCCGGGCCTCTGTTACTCTGACAGTGGTTTCAGTATCCTGCACTTTGCTTTCTCCCTTCACTAACATGGGGGTCCACAAAAACCTGCTCCGTTTTTTCTTTCGAGAATTTCTTTTGCCGCCAGCTTTAGATTCATCAAATTTGGGGTTTCTGATTCTAGTCAACTTTAAACCAGGAACCTTCGTGTCCTCGTTTTTCACGGGGAGACTGTCGACGGATTCGGCAGCTGGTTTGTCGGGTTCTGTGGATGACGGGACATTGATTTCTAGCACTTTATTGTCCTTATTTAACCTCTTGCTTTGCCTCCGTCTCTCCTTCTTGGACACTGGTGTAGCCTCCTCCAAACTTGAAACCGCCAACGTTGACTCTGAGAAACTGACTTTCTTTTTTTCTGGTTGTGTTACACAGTCTTTGACCGTTTCAGAGAGTGGATTAGTGGCTCTACTTCTCCTACGGATCACCAGCTTATTCCCCTCAGTGTTACTCTCTGTGATGATTTCTTTCCGCTTTGATTTCTTTGCGTTCGTTTTTGGCTCCGTGTCTCCGCTCTCCGGCACAATGTCGGGTTGGCTTTCCGATTGCTCCTCCGGTTTTTGGTCGTCGACCTCAACTTTTCCGCTAGTCTGGAGACTAGGTTCAGCTGTCTTTGAGGCAGATCTTCCGCGCCTCCTCGAGGGTGGAGCTCCCCCTCCGTCATCCCCTGTACCGTTTAGACACTCTTTATCCTCATTAGTTTCAGTCTTTAATTTCACATGAGCACTCGTGATCTGGTCGCCTTGGATCTCCTCGGCTTTCGGCTCATACTGAAATCCTTTTATCTTTAGCTTCTTCACAGATTTATTTTGAGCTTCCTTCTCCTTTTTTACTTTCTTTTTGGCCACCAACTTAATAGTAATCCTTGGTGTCGTTGAAGACGCTCCACTTTTAGCAGAACACCTCTCCTTATTCACGGTAGCGCTCTTTCCTTTCGAACACTTCCTGCCGCCCTTTGCGGGTTCCACGTCGGGGGAAGAGCTGTGAACCTCCTGCGTGGCTTTTTCCTCCTTTTCCAGACCCGGAGAGGTGGTGCCCGCCTCCGCTGTTGGAGTAGTATCCATCAGTGGCTTCTCCCGTTGTCGTTTGGGTTTTGTATTGACGGGATTACCTAGAGAGCACAAATCAACAAATGAATGAATACAACATTTCAGAAAACATCTGAATGCAGAATTGAGACTGTGCTCTTCCTGGCATTGAGTCATAACTTGCGTGTTCTACAATCACAACTAATGTGGATGTGTTGTGCGGGAACATTTTACCTTTGGAAGGATTTTGTCTGGACCGCAAAGGCCCCTTGTAGCCTTTTCGCTCAGCTTCGAATCCGCTGAAGTTGTCTCCCTAAAATACAAGAGCAGGTGATTAAAACATGAAGCACAACTTTGCATCCTTCTGTGGTGGAGGCTACTCTTTTAGCAAAGATTTATATCTTTTTTTTTAATAAAAAGCATTTAGTCACTGGCATCCATTTGTGATCAAATGGATAAATCAAAAGTGACCAACCATTAACGCTAAACATTAAATTAATTAATCACAATATTAAGCATGTGAGACAGTCTTAATGCACACAGCATAAACATAAGCATTTAACACATTCGTCGAATCAGCTACTTTATCAAAGCATTGGTCTGATCAATCAAACAGAAAAGTGGCATATATACAACCCCAGATATTAAAAACAACATCACAAACAAGACATGCACAATTGTTTCCATTCTCTCATCATCATACATATTAGATGTGATCATTATTACCATCCGATAGGCAAAAGAGGGAAATCATCATAATAATGATTCATTATTCCACTATAAAAAGGAGGGAAATTGTATGTCCTTGGCTAGTTGATGGAGGCTGAGTGCCTATATGGTACTAACTACCATGTAACTGCCATGTGCCCGTTTGTGCTGCAGCGAGGAAAGGTAGGCAGGTCGCACTCAGAGAGACTGCTCACATCTGGGCGATTCCCTCCAAGAAGAACACCCTGGTTGTTACTTTAGCCTGCAGATGATGCGGCCTGAAATGCACATGACAACTAGACTAACAACTGCGATGCATAATGTAACATGGTCGTTTAAAACGACCAAACACGTGTGTCATTTTCATTTTGAACAACAAGAACAAGAATAAATGCGAATGAATCGGGGGAACACTTGTGCAGCACCAGTCTGAATAACCTGGCGGTGCAAGGTAGCTGGAGGAGCTAGAGCCCTTCCCCCCCTCCTCCTCCTCCTGCATCGATTCAACAAACCCCACTTCTATTCGGAGACGGGCTAACGTTAGCTATAACGTTACACCGGTCACTTTAGACTAGGTAGTGTTGTTTATTGCGCTATTCAGTTTTCCAATGCCACTGGTTATGTTAGCTCGGTTATATTTTACGGTGCAATCTGCGCGTCTGGACGGCGGGGCAGCAAAAGCAGCTGGCTAACGTTAGCTTGTTCCCTTCTTTGTGTTAGCCAGCTGCTACTAACGTTAGCTAGTAATAATGATAACGAAGGGCCTGGATGGAATCACCATGTTTACAAACTGACGTCCCCACTTGCCTGGCTTATTTGTATGATCTCGGATTAATTCCATTGTTTTTTAACACAACTGCGTTTCAGACTAGTAGTAATCAAGAAAAGCACTGTTGTTACTCAACTTTATCTGAACTAGTTTCCCCCCGTATAGCTAGCTATACGTTTTATTATTAAACGCCATGGTTTTAAACAGTAACAGTCGAGCCTCCGCTCCCCCCCCCCCGTGCTAGCTAACGCTTTGCATTAAAACACGTTAGCTTAGCACGTTAGCTTGTTGACATTTCTATACGGGTGCTAACGATCATTTCACAGCCATCACACCTACACACCTACACACACACACACACACAACTCAAGACACGCAACATGTAAAGATGAATATAAAGATACTAACTCCTGGGTTGGTTTGGGACCTCACCTCTTCACTCCCACTCGAGCTGCTGTATCCTACCTGGCCGAGGCTCTTGTGGTTCGCCTCCATCCCGAGGAGGCGCAAATGAGACGGGTCTTCGTTCAACGAAAGCACCAGGCTTGTGGGCCTCGGGCCTCCGTTGCTCACGTCGTCCGCTTCTGTCCCCGATCGACCGAGTTGCCATCGCTTCTCGGAGCGCAAACGACTGCGAGACGACCACGGCCGACCGGGGAAGCGACCCCTGGCCGCAGCAGTACCACCTTGGCCTCCCATGGCAGCCGCGGTTGCTGGTGATCCGCATCCCGCCGCCGCCATCATTGCTTCAACAACAACACCGATAGCTAGTAGCGGCAGCAGCTTGAGGAGAGACAAGAGGGAAGGCGCGAGATGGGAGGGGAGACCGCGGTGCCGCTTGGGAAAGTGAGTTTTTTCCCCAGGGTAAACTTGAAAGCAGAATGAATGAATGGAAACTTTATTTAACAGATTGCAGAATGGGTACAATACAGTACGGCAAGAGGATGCAGACCAGAGAAAGACGTTTGTCTTGTTTACATCAGGGTCCCCCATTTTCAATTCATAGTGACATTTATGACATACACAATATGACATCATGACATTTATGGCATAGGGACATAGCCTACATGACATACAGGGATATAGTACTGTTACATTTGTGACATATGATATGCAAATATACAGTACTGTTACCCATAGTACTTGAAAGTAACTAAGTATTTTTAACTTAAGTACATTTTCGAGCGAATTGTACTTTACGTGAGTATGTTCATTTTAGGGAACTTTTACTCCCACTACATTCATCTCTGAACCCATCAGTTACTAGTTACTTTGAAGGAAAATATTTAATAGTTTGCATAGAAAACATGGCAAACATTTTTATGAAGATTATATACTTTCACATTTGAAGCCCTGCCAACTTCAAGAGGACGTAATCAGAGCAGCATAACTGGACCACATCACTTTAACGTAACCTGTAGAGGTCAATGGATCAAGGGTTGAATGCTCCCACGCACCAGAATACACAGACATCATGTAGAATGCATTCCATACTTTTACTTTAAATAATTAAGTACGTTGAATAGCAAATACTTCTCTACTTTTACTTAAGTAGAATTTGAATGGAGGACTTTTACTTTTACCAGAGTACTCATTTATCTGGGTATTTCTACTTTTACTTAAGTAAAGTAACTGTGTACTTGCACAACTGTAAAGGTTGCAAAAAAAGCTCTGCATCTCCATATGGCTGACCACAATGGTGGTATTGAGCAAAAACAAACTGGTTTTGATATAATGTGCAAACAAGCCCACTCGTGACTCTACCATTGCACACATTGGTACAACTCCGGAGCAGTGGGCACAATGCTTTCTGAATGAGTGAACATACTATACAGAAAAATAACTTGCTGTGCATCAAATGGGTATGAACTGCAAGACATGTTTTCACAAGCCAGATGTAAAACGGGAAAGCTGATCACTGTACAGTGGTTCTCAACTGGTCTAGCCTCGGGACCCAACATTTTCCTTAGTCATTAAGTCGCGACCCAAATTTCTTAACCACTATGATTTTTTTTATTTATTTTTTGCAGTAATACACAATCTTTCATGCATTGTTAAAAACATGAAATAAACTCAAAGTGCAACAAAAGTGCAACTAGGGCTAAAAACCCAATGAAATAAAATTATTATAAATAATATATGCTTCTTAGCAGATTTCTTAGCTTAACATAACAGACCTAAGTTTGGGGGGAACTAATGGGATAACTGGGGTTGCAACAAAAGTGCAACTAGGGCTAAAAAAAAACACAATGAGACTCGCGACCCACCAGTTGAGAAACACTCAACACTCAGGGGCGCGTCACATAGGAGGAAATGCTCAAAATATTTTATGCTCATAAGAATCCAAGATACCTCTGTTGCATTTAAACAGGATTATGTCACTATTAAGTGCATCTGGCTGGTCTATGAGGCCCCCAGATAGATTGTAAAATGTGCAGTGGGCACAATGCTTTCTGAATGAGTGAACATACTATACAGAAAAATAACTTGCTGTGCATCAAATGGGTATGAACTGCAAGACATGTTTTCACAAGCCAGATGTAAAACGGGAAAGCTGATCACTGTACAGTGGTTCTCAACTGGTCTAGCCTCGGGACCCAACATTTTCCTTAGTCATTAAGTCGCGACCCAAATTTCTTAACCACTATGATTTTTTTTATTTATTTTTTGCAGTAATACACAATCTTTCATGCATTGTTAAAAACATGAAATAAACTCAAAGTGCAACAAAAGTGCAACTAGGGCTAAAAACCCAATGAAATAAAATTATAATAAATAATATATGCTTCTTAGCAGATTTCTTAGCTTAACATAACAGACCTAAGTTTGGGGGGAACTAATGGGATAACTGGGGTTGCAACAAAAGTGCAACTAGGGCTAAAAAAAAACACAATGAGACTCGCGACCCACCAGTTGAGAAACACTCAACACTCAGGGGCGCGTCACATAGGAGGAAATGCTCAAAATATTTTATGCTCATAAGAATCCAAGATACCTCTGTTGCATTTAAACAGGATTATGTCACTATTAAGTGCATCTGGCTGGTCTATGAGGCCCCCAGATAGATTGTAAAATGTGCAACTTTACCTTTAATAAATAATACTTGGCTGGATCCCAAATAATTCAGCCATGCAAACAGGTACTACAGGTACTCGGGAGGATTAAATGATTAACTAAATCCAATTATAATCTAACATGCTCAGAGCAAACAATGAACACTGATCCCCCTTGAATTATGACCCCACATTGAATGGCTGGTGTTGAATGGTAGCAATAAACCCCACCACTAGTGAAACACGCATTTGGAATCTTGGAAACATCAAGCGAGGTTATAAATTACAATATATCACACAAACAAATGAGCCATAATGCAAAGTGTAGGATAATATAGGATAACATATCCATCACCAGTTTACTCGTAAAAAAACATAGGTAATCTTTCTTCGGATCACAAAATGTTCTGCTAAATGTGTTGATTTAATTAAGGAATGTACAAAAAAAAGCGGGGCTCGCAACTCACTTTTGATGCTCCAAGGTGTTTTAATTGTGACAAATAATAGCAGCATTATTTGTACTACTGTTTCTACAGTTTGGCTCAGCAGTGGCACCAAAGGAACGGAGGATGTGCGTGCGTTATTTATTTCTGATTGATTTAAGAATGTGACATGTTGTGCACCGGTTTAGGAGAGTGTTAACTTTGTCCAAGAAATCTAGACAAGGGCTAAAATGACTAATTATGTAAAGTGGGAGAAGCAAGCTCCCGAAGAGTAGGGTATATCTGCAGAGCCGCAATCCCAACGTCTGGGCGGGGCTTCGTGGCTTGTACTCGGTTTGACGTTGGGTTTGCGGCTCTGCAGATATCCCCTATTGCTCCCGAACGTGACGTCACGTCCCTTCACTTCCAACACGGAAGCAGGGAAAACACACTCGCGTCTCTTGTGTTGACGTTTTGACTTGAGCTATCTGTGCGTTTATTGTCGTCGATATTAGACGGTTAACCAAAGCTTCGAGGTTACCAGGTAAAATAATATTATGTCAAATGAGTTGAACCCTCTTGTTGATGAGACAATTCGTTACAAAGATGACTAAGAACGACCCCTCCTACTGTCGAACGCATTCTAGTCGGTGCAAGCAAATTGTTAGCTGGCTAGCTAACTTAGCCAATGCACTCATATGATGAATCATATGACACGGTTTTTGTTGGCCAGCCACGAAATGTTGTGTTGCGTTATTAGACTAATGTTGCCGTTATTTTAACGGCTAGAAACATCGACGTCGTTGTCTTTGCTACTTTACAGCCAATGTTTCAGTTTAGAAGAAAATATTTAATTTTGTTTAAACATTTCGGGGCATTGTCGCACCAGCCCGGAGCCATTTAACGGTGCGACACTGCCCCCTTTCACCGGAAATTATTAACAACATGTTGTGTAAATTTTAATGTTTTCTTCTAAACTGAACATTGGCAGTAAAGTAAATTTTCTACATTCGATTATAAACCCAGAGGCTGGAAATTCCGACTTCCTACTATGGCAATTTAAATAAAGTTCCTTGTCGCAAACTGTTGTTATTGGCTGTTTTGAGAGAACATGTGTAAGTATATATTGGCTATATGTGGTTGTAAACTGTCTTTGTGGGTCGACAAATCAAATAAATGTGTCTGACTTTGTAGTTTGATCGCACGTAATTTGGCTTTTCCAACGTCCTACGCAGGCAAAGTTTAGAATCGTAACGTCAGTTCTATGCCTAGAGAACAATCAAGACATTTTCTTTTTGTTTACCACCAACAGGTCTTTTGGAGAAGATTACAAAGGACCAATCACCATGAATCTGGAGCGACTCCCCAACGAGGAGAAACTCGGCCTATGCAGAAAATATTATTTTGGTAGGTTGGTTCAATCAGCAGCAAATAGTGTCAGTTTGGATAAAATGTACAATTAAAACTTTCCCACCTCCCTTTAAGAAATCACAACAAATACCATATTACACTGCAGTACACTGCATATACATTGCAGTCAGTAAGTCTTGAGTCCAGTTTTTTTTGTTGGCTCTGTACTCCAGAACTTTGGATTTGAAATGGAACAATGACTGAGGTTAAAGTGCAGACTGTCAGCTTTAATTTGAGGAGGTTTACATTAGGGGTGGACGGTATGGTCTAAAATTTATATCACAGTATAATTTGAAGCATAGACGGTAACGGTATATACCACGGTATCAGTTTTTTTTTTGCCTGATAGGCAAAATGTAAAGAATGACATCCTCAAGGCATGTAGATTTATAATATTTTAACTTAAAACTAGGCTACTTTTGCGTATACAGTCATTATATTCCAAATAAAATAAGTCCAGAGTCAAGACTCCGTGCTGCTCCCAACGAATCCCAATAGTATGCAACTGCAGAGCCGCAGAGCAGGGGCGCTTTCAGGTCCGGTCACAGGCCCGCTCAACAGCGCCCCCCACCCAACGGCTGAATTGCCAATGGCTGAATTGGAGTATTGCACTGTGCAGGCACAGCTGTCCAGCTCTGCGGCTTTGCAGCTGCATGCTTCTCGCAAAATCCAGCATCCACCTCCCGCTGCCCAGCCGTCGTTATCAGAACACTACACACATATCATAATGTTCACAGCAAACTGTAGTTGATCACCAGGTATGTTTTATTAACGTAGAATAATTCATATAAGAAAAACGATAGGGAAATCTCTTACCTTTCTCTTACCTTTTAAAATAGCAATGACGTCATGTAACCACAGCGCGACTATTTCACTCGCATTTGCCCCTAAAAATAGATAGAATTAGTCATAGATAATAGATATGTGCAAACTGGAAAAAGTTATTTAGGAGGCTTCGCGCAGTGGGCGTGTCGACACGCAATTGTCATTTCATAATAAACACATATCACCACGGCGCACAGCAAGTTTCAATTTCAGTTCCTGGCATTTTTAACCAGTGGAGAAAGGTAAGAGATTTCCCTATCGTTTTTCTTATATGAATTATTCTACGTTAATAAAACATACCTGGTGATCAACTACAGTTTGCTGTAGTTTCTTTTCATGTCAACGTTCACACGCACAATATACGCTTAGGAGACATGCTCAGAAGATGTTGGTTCTCTTTGGATCCACCTACATATGTGAACAGACATTCTCAGTCATGACGTTTACCAAGTCCAGGTACAGATCCTCTCTCACTGATGAACATCTGGCAGCTGTGCTTTGCATCTCCACCTCAGACATGCAACCTGACTTTGATGGACTTGTTAAAGCTCAACAGAGACTGGATTTATCACACTGAATGAAAAAAAAATAACTGAAGAACACTAAAATGTGGAAATATAACAAGTGAAATGGGACACTTGATATTTTTTTTCTTTTTTTTGCACAGTTCTGAAAACATTAAATGTTTAATATAGGCATGTAAAGTAAAAAAGGCTACAAAACTGGGACACTTTTCTTTACACAGTTCAGTGACATGTCTTGTTTATTTTTGCTATAAGATGATGTGATGTCTTTAGAAAGCTAAGAAAATCATTGTTTCAATAGTATATGAAACTCAAAATGCCCTTTGTTACTAATGTTTCACATTTTGTTTATCATTTTGGAAATAAATTCTATTTGAATAAATGATATTTTTGAAAGCTAACCTCACCTTTTAATTGCCAAATAATAACATACACTCTTACCAGGGGTCAAAACAATGCCATTTACTGCTTTTTATATAGAAATAAAATGTATATTATGCATAATTGAGTTTGGAATTTTGGCCCGGCCCCCCAACATATTTTCAGTTGCTCATTCGGCCCCCTGGGAAAAATAATTGCCCACCCCTGTACTAGATTATACTGTTACTTAAAATATTCTATCCAGCATATGGCGTAGCAAAGGTTGCATTACTAGGGCTTCTGCAATCACAACATTTTGTATTAATGGCAAACAAATAGGCTAATTGTGGTTATTGATTTGTCTCGTTCTGCTTAAATCCAAATTGTGCCCTGATCAGTGATGATCAGATGATGAGTGTCACTTTGCAATGAAAACGTTGGAGCGAGGGAAGATTAGCATCTAACATATTATAGCTTTAGATTGAGTTTTTACCAATTTGCAATCAACTTGAAAGTTCTTAAGGGGAAAATAATGCAGTGATCACGATCATACAAAATAACTGCAATCATCTCATAATCGCAATTATTCAATTATTGCCGCAGCCCTAATGTGCACACTACTACTTCTCTTCCACTGTAAATACATTTTGATCATGGTTCTCTTTTTTTCTCTCAGGGGGCTTTGCATTCCTTCCCTTCCTTTGGCTGGTGAATGTTGTATGGTTTTTCCGAGAGGGTTTTGTAAAGCCAGCCTTTACTGAACAACTCCAGATTAAAACATGTGAGTAAGAATTTGTTGTGAAATTGTGAAACACATTATATTGAATTGCATGTTGCCCCCCACACCCCCTCTGAACGTACCTTAATCATTTGTTAGCCAAAGCATGTCTTTGTTAGGAGCAATTGCCTTTTCTATCTTTTACTAAGTAGTCTAACTATCAATAGGCTGATTGGTGGATCCTGAAACGGATGTCTCATGTTACTCCTATGATCTTTGACAGTTATATTTCATGCAGGCTTTGCATCTTGCTTTTCTTATTGGACTTCTCCCTGCACTCCAGCTGAAATAATTTGACCAATCTACTTGAATGAAACCCTCCTGTCCCCATGGGCAGCATCCCGTCCCACGTGACGCCTACCTGAGCTCCCAGTCTCATGCAATAGGGGGCAAGTGGATAGAGACCCCTGCCCCTCACATCAATGTGCCGGAGCTCAGAGCAGTGTTGCTAGTGCTGAAACACTTTTCACAGCCTACTGAGGGGCCATCACGTCTTGGTCAGGACAGACGGCCGAACCTCTGCAGCCTATATAAACAGATAGGGCGGTGTACGCTCCCCCCTCCTGCATCGAACAGCAGTGGATATGCTCCTCAGTCCACCTGCGCTGTCTCGGAACTCTCCACACTGCAGGCGTGGACAATGTGGGAGCAGACCCGATGTCTGCAAGATGCATTGCCTGCATTCATATAACTAGAGTTATACTACGTAACTATCGTTCTTGGAACATGCCGATAGCTCTCCCTGAGCCATAAATAAGAGAGACAAGACTCTGTCACATCCTGACGCCGCATGTTCTAGAGCTATTTCAGTGAGTGAATGGGAGGCTATTTTTGCAGTCAGTGGCGTTGTTTACAAGCAGAGTAATCCGACGATTGGCCATATTCCAGTTCAGGTTTTATTTGGGTGAGACTGTTTACATGCATCCTCAGCCCCCTGCATATAGCCCCGCTATGAATAAACCAACCGCCAACCAATCAACATGATATTCCTGTCCACCTGTAATATTCCGCTCATGCACAGATGACTATAGTGCACGTACCAAGGGTGTGACAGTTGTGCCGCTAACAAGGTTGTGACAGTTGCGCCGGTAACAAGGGTGCAAGCTATCTTCGACCTTTTGACGGAGCAATAGTACGTCACTTCTAATGCATAGGAAAGACATGTGGTAATTATTAATATTCACCTCCCAGGGCATTGGTTTTTCGAATATTCGAATAGGAGGTTATCCTATTCTCTGTGCATGTAAACATACTGTGAAGTGTGAATGTATCCCTGGTGGTTTTCTGTGTATATGGGCATATGTTCTGGTTCAGAGCTGTTAGTTGCACAACTATGAAATAAAGCTACGTATGTAACCGGCTCAAGAAAATATTCTATCAGTCCATAAATTCAGTCTCCTTGTCAGTAAAGTGGAGTTTTGTCTTGTGATAACACCACATATCAATCATCACTCTTACGCCTAGTCTAGGGGAAAGAGTTATTCATATTAATACATTTAGATTTACCTGTCCAAAATGTTGCCTTTTTTTTTTTTTTTTTACCAAATAAAATATTAATACTGGCTATCTTTAGAAAAAAAATTAAGGCAATCATATCTGTGTCCTTTTAGCTGGCCCTCATTTACATAATCAAGACAAGCGGTTGTAAATATGTGTAATGTGACGATAATGGCGTGGCTAATTATATGACATCTCTTTTTCAGATGTAAAGCGATCGGCGCTGGGGCTGCTGTTGTGGGTAGCAGTGCTCACCACATGGATAACCATATTCCAGCACTTCAGAGCAGAGTGGGGGGAGGTGGCAGACTATCTTTCCTTCACTATTCCACTTGGCATTCCCTAAGACATTCACAGCTCGACGCAATTCTACTCTGAATCACCAGTGGTCCACTATAAAACCAGAGCATGTCCCGAGTCCCGACTGGGACTATAGATGATAAATTGTGATGGCTGTGTCTGGCTTTGGAAATTGATCTAACCATGGCAAAATGAATTGGCAGATTTGACGTAGGGTTGTGTCCTGAAAATCCTTGGATCCTCAAAGTACACTGTTTAGTACCGGGTACTTATCAAACTCAAAATGTGATAAAATGCCAATTATACAGCATTATAACCATCAGAATAGGACAACAAATCACAACATCATTTCTATTGTTATCCCTGAATTGTTTTAAAGACTGACAGGCAGGAAATGTTTACCAATGAGAAAATTAAATGCATTATATTGACCACTATATACAATACAACCTAAGGGTTTTCCAGGACAGATCAGTAATAGATAACATGAATAATAATTCTAGTTTTTTTTCTTGGCTTAAATGGGTTAGAAACGCTGCACCTTTCTCCTCAATATATTGTTTAGTGTGACAGTTCATATGTTTGCGCGGTTGTACACTTTAAAATATTTTTTACTTGTGTATGAATGATAAATAAATGGAACATTGATTCACTTTCTGAATAATATCGTCAATGTCTTTATTTGCTATGGTAATTTAGAGCTTATGCAAGGTGTGCTTACAAATCACTGAAAAGTGCATCATGCAGGTGTACTTGTTTTCAGAATGACAACACTCTCCCAATTGGATTTGTCTCTAATGTGGATTTTTGTTGGGTGAGAGCTTTTTTCAGAGCAAGATAACACGCCATTGTATCCATATTTATTCATAATACTTGCCATAGCAACAACAGACTTCTAAAAGCTTCAGGCCAATCTCTTGGGCGCCTATTGTGAAACTCAATCTAAATGCCACCCACCCTGGGGGTCATAGTGCCATTTTTAGTCGGTCACGAGTTTGACTGACAGGCTCCAAATGACCTAACGGACACATGTCCTCAACATGTTGCACCAGTTGTGTGTGAGTTCAAACTTAGTTAAAATGTAAATTCTTACAAAGTTGTGATGTACATGTTACTATTAAATAATAATTACTTGCATTTATATAGCGCTTTTCTAGACACTCAAAGCGCTTTACAATGTAGGGTGGAAATTGCCTCCTTCACCACCACTGGTAGCACCCAACCTATGCAGGCTCAATGGCTGCCATACACCGGCACCCGGCACACATCACACTACACAATGGCTGAACAGCTCAGGAGACAGGGATCAGCCAATTAAGGGGAAGGGATGATTAGGTGGCCTTGATGTCAGAGACCTGATTTTGGCATTCATTGATTCCACAAGGGTGTCTAGGAGATATATGAAGACGATAATTATTATGAGGTGATGAGATGAAAACGAGTGATATGTTCATCAATGTTATGCTGTAATGATGGAACATGAAGTTAAATTATGATATAGGCTTACCTTAAAAAAAGAATTATTTATTACCATATGGAAAAAAACTCGTGCCAAAATGAAGAAAGTTTAATGTGAATGACTTGCATTACAATTTAAATTAAGCATGTGTGTTTATGTGTGAGGGGGGGGGGGGGGGGTATTATGACACGTGCTCCGGCATGTGAAAGCGATGTTCCGTTGTGACAGACTGTCTGCCATTAGCTCACACAAGCACCAACATTATTGCCTATGAACTTATTTTTGGAAAGACCTTTTTTTTTTTTTAAAGACTATTCTGGAAGGCGTAATGATGAATAATCGTGATTCGTGCATACAATGAAACCACCGTCACCGCACAGGGAATTTACATTTATATTACAGTATTCCTAAAACATGTCTGGCTTAAGCCTTCATTCTTCGAGCTAATAGAGCCAACAGGCAAACAGCTGCTGCATACTTGTCAACAATGTGCTCTGATCCTAGGACATCGCCCAATCCACCCAATCACCCTAGGGTACGCAGTCTGCGTACCCTAGGGTGATTGGGTGGATTGCGCAGTAGTCTAAACAGAATCAAGGTGCCCCACTGTAAATTCTCAACTTATTATGTAACTCCTGTATAATAAATACAGACCTCATCGGGCAAGTCCGCCACAGAGAGAGAGAGAGAGAGAGAGGCGAGCAGTCACAGACAGGCGGACGCATCGATCTCTTATTGGCTGCCGGGATATACTGTAACCATCTAACCGACGGTAAGAGCGCGTCGACTTCCCAGCGCGCTTTAAAATTAGAGGATCGACTCTCGGACCCTCGTTCGCCTTAAACTCGTTTAAAAAAGCCCGTCGTTTTAAGAGCTTGATTCAGATCTTGTGCTTGTGGGCTACAACACTACGTTGATATTTACTCAACTACTTAGAAATCGTTTCTAGTTTTCGTTTTCTCAGATCTGGGATGGACTTCATGACGTCAACCACCCTTCCAGCTAGCGGTATCCCGTGGGAGAAGATCTTGTCGCCTCTCATCCCTCGGCTGAGTGGGACATTTGGACATTATTATAGTTTGACGCCGGAATTAGACCTACTCATTCCAAAGACCGACCATACCGGGTCTACACAGGTAAATTAATTAACCCGTAAATACCTTTATTTTTTTTATTTCTCTTTTTTCCCCAGCCCTTTTTTGAGGGCACTAAACAGAAAGGTAAAATACCTTTCTAACATATGCATGGCTTTCTAAATAGAGATCCATAGGCCACAGAAATTAATCAAAGCTTAACATCAATCAAATGTTTTTATCTTCTCCATAGTGTATGCAAAATATTCAGTATCAGTAGCCAAATTATGATATGCCTTTGCCCCAAAGGCCTAGTGTTGCTGCTCCTCTTATTGACTATAATGCAGACTATAGCACATACCAGACCAATCAGTAGTGTTTGACTGTTTGTGAAGCAGCGATAGAGATAAAATAAAACGTAACATCTACAATGTTACAACATTGCAATCATGCATCTCACATTGGCAGGTGAATTGTGACCACAATGGATTCATGGTCCAGGTTGACGTGAAGTTTTTCAAACCAGAAGATCTAATGGTCAAGGTGACGGGAGACTTTGTGGAAGTACAAGGGAAGCATGAGGAGAAAAAGGTTAGCGCTATGTCCTTGTTTCACTCTCCGCTTGTAATTATTGCCTTGTTGCACGTCATCAGCCATATATATTAATAATCTAAATACACCATTATTCCACTCTCATGTTCCATGTGGTTCACTCTCTCTTACATAGTACTGTATATTTGTATGTCTCTAAATGTTTTCATTAATTGAAAATGGAGGACCCTTTTAAACCCAAAAGTTAAGTCTTTTTCTGGTCTTCATCCTCTTAGCAGTTGTTGTATTGAGCCGTACTGTATTGTACCCATTCTGCAATCTGTTAATACAATGTTCAATCAATCATTAGAAGGATGGCCCCGGGACGACCACCCGGCAATTCAACCGTCGCTACAGGATCCCAGAGGGAGTGGACACCATGGCTTTGGAGTCTGCCGTCTCCCCAGAGGGTGTCCTCGTCATATCTGCCCCCCTGCTGCCAGACAAGAACACCAGACCCCTCACATAATCGCACCAACAACACACAACGCAAAACATACAGGCCCAGTGTTTTCCACAGGTTTACTTGTAGTGACGGTGGCGGCCCGGAGTGGGGGCAAGATACGCCCTCGGGTCAGCGAAAAGGACTGTGTGTGCATGCAAAACTAGAACATGTCGAGAAATGTGTTATTGTATCGGTTTAGGACATCCGTTTGCGGTGGGCTACCGCGAATAAATGTACGTATAGGACACACCGCACACTCCTTCATCGTCCTGACCGCGGATGACTCTGAAAACAGAATCCGAGGTAAACATCAGGCACGAAGAGTACATCAGTACTTTAGGCTCGAACCATCATCGCAGCAACACCGTCAGGAAGCACCCGATTGCATGTGCCAAACGCGCATTAGGTTTATTCCTGGCACTGTCCTGAAATTCCCTTCTCCGTGGTTTGTACATACCGCCCTGAGGAGTCACAGTTACTCATCGATCTTAATGTTTCAAGGAACCAGTCGCTGTAAATATAATTTATTCACAATTTCAAATTATTGATTTGTTTCAGTCTGAGGAAAGTTATGTAAAATGCACTGTCGTGTTATTGTTTGATGTGATTAAGGAATTTCACAGACATATTTCCAAATTATTTAATGTATGAATATTTCTGTTACAAAAATAAAAATACAAAAGCACTGTATATTATTAAAAAAAGAAACTTCTGCTGAGTCATTGTGCCTGTTTGTTTGTATTCCGACTGCCAGTTATTCTTCCTGGAGTTCATCCAACATAGAGTCCACCTCACTGAAAGACAAATATGTGAAGAGACTTTAAATGCTTTGTTTACCTGTAAGCATACCAAAAGCACAATTTTATAATGTGTGTACATGTAGTATTTCACAAGAAAACACGTTAACACAGTGTAGGCTTTAGCTTCTGTAGATTGGTTAGTTGGGTTAGATGTGAGCAATCTATTGGTTCAACTTCAATTCATTACCACAGTTTTCACACCTTCATTTTTTCCAGGTTCTCAAGAGTAGGACATTAATGTTGAATTTGGAAGGAATACTGGAGCACACTGGTATTATTGCTACTTCACTTTATGTTGGAATACTGTGAACCAACGTCTCGGTCAACAGACCTTCAGGGTCACCGAAGAACCGAAACGTTGGTTTAGAAGTAAGGTTCAACAGAAATCTATTAGGTACCATAAATGGTCCTTATTAAGGTCCCCCGAGTTTGCTCGGAACAGGGTGAATAAGGGAGGTGTAGTCTGACGTCACTTTGGCCCATGCGGTTGGTCCACCCGTTAAGGGATTTTATCATTTGGAAAATGGATTATCGGCTATTGTAACAATTCTGCCTCATGGACATTGGCAAGCTTTCCATTTTTGCACAAAATTAGTTCCCTTCTACCACTAACATAATTGTTTAAGCATTTCTGGCTGAAATAGAAGGTAGTTATAAGGTTTTTAATTTGTCGTTAAAAAATAACTACACTTACCAGTACAGGCAGTAGAACGCCTGTCGTTCAGTGCTGTCGCCTAATACACGTCACGGCCAGCTGATACCAAGCTAGTTAACGTTACCTAGCTGAACGTACTAGACGTTAGCAATGTCTACTGTCGTGTCCATAAGTTCCCTGGCAGAATAATTTGTTGGTGAGGACAAAACTATACAAAGAGGAGAGCACCATTTTAAATCGGGGCATGTAGAGGAGTTTCGGGAATGAGTAAAATGTGCAGGTCCTCTTCTCAGATCTGTGGTTACACTCTGGGGCAACGCACTGCACCATGCCGGCTAGCTAGCTAGCTATTAACATTATGTAAAAAACAATAACGTTATATATTCATACTGGCCAATTGCGTCTCGCTCTGCCATTATGAGATGTATCTCCTGCACCTACTGTGCGTGTGAAAAAATTGCACATGCACGTCACTTGCACGTGACCACACCTACTCCCGTGCGTACAAGACACAGGGAATGGTCACGTCCACGCCCTTCCGTGTTTTTTTCCATCCGTGGATCTGTTCATATGCACTTCAACCAGGTGGAACGTTATTATGAAGCAAAGAGAGAAATTACGCAATGTTGGACTTTCGCCAGAGGTTCGCCAGCCCCTGGACCCTTCTTGGCGCGTCCAGACGGAACGTCGGTCCTATTCTGGTCTGTCCTAGTCTCTTGGCAGTGGACCGATGGACTACGCGTGGCGTTTGGCAGTCGAGCCATGTCACGCTCAGGTAGGACCGACAACGTCAGGCGTTGGTACTAGCATGTTCAATACTACTCAGTCTCGCGAGACGACCGGGCGATGTGTTGGCACGGGGGGCTGGGTATTTGGATGAATGTGGTCAACATGACTCGTTGTTGAATGTTTTTCCAATTATCCTGGCGCGCGCAGCTACTGCCAATGTTTTTGGGGCTCCGTTTCCATGTGTCCCGCCGGGACTGTCTCCAGTTTTCCCTCCGCTTAACCATTTCATTACTGACGGTCAATCGGTGTCTAATGTTGGGGGTTTGGCTGAGGCTTATTTACCCTTTACACGGGTGGATGGTCTGACGACAGGGCTCAGGACAGGTGTGCCGTGCTTAGGGAAGCAGGTGGCATCGGTCCTTTGCCCTGACATGGTAGAACGCCAAGAGGTGAGTCGGCCCGGCAGGTGGCTGAGTGGGCTGATGAAGCTTATACCGCCGCAGTACAGAATTTAGCAGCAACTAATAACAGTGCTCAATTGGCTGCTTTTCTGTCAAAAATGGTGTCGGGTGGTGGGGCCTTAGGGCTAGCCGACGTCAAAACTATCGTGCGAGGTTTTGAGGTTATTCAGCTCTTGACCCAGCCGCAAGCTATAACCGCAGGGAGGGCTAGGATGCTGTCGACGCTTGTTCACAGGCATCTTTGGTTGGAGCGATCTCCCCTGAAGGAGAGGAGAGTTCTCCTCCTCAGGGCTCCCCTCTCCGCGGATGGACTTTTTGGTCTGTCCACGGAGGCGCGGGCGGTATTTGACCGGGGCCCCACGCCGCCCCACACCGCGCAGCCAGAGGTGAGAGCACGGTCTCGCCAGCGGCTGCAGCGAGACCCCCGACCGGCGGCCATGTGTCCCCCGCCTGAGATACCCTGGACACAAGAGAACAGGTTATCATGGTGGCGGCAGAGGGATCGGCTATATTAGATGGGCACGCCCTAAAAAACCGTTGCCATCTAGCTGTGTCTAGCACGCTCTCCGGTCACTCCCCCCCGCTACACTAGGGGCCCCAAGGCTCTGATTTGTCCCCTCTGGCTGCGGGCCGCGTTCTTCCAGTGAAGTGCAAGCGGCCCCACATATCACTTCTCATGAAGACAGGGGCTGAGACCCAGCTCCTTGCTAGGCCTGGGTCTGTCTATGAGAATGCTGTACTGTCAGGAGGCTCCCGCACCACACGTCCTGCGTCTGTGTTGGTGAGCCTGGTGTTGTATCTGACGACGGAGCAGGGTTCCGTATCTAAAAAAAATTGTCAGAGGGGGAACTTTAGGCCCAGGAGGTCGCAGCGTGGGTTCCCCCAGCCCCGCCCTCGCCAGGCCGGGTATTACGTTAGTGCTTCCCCCGTCTGGACTTCCGATCCCGCGGTGGTCAGTCAGGCACGCGTAATTTGGGTGGTAGTAATATCACTACAGGGACGGTGTGTAGGGACTCACCCTATCGGGCAGTGTGGGGACCACACACCATGCATGTCCAGCCGCAGAGCAGGCTGTCCCCAGCAAGCTAAGCCGGGAAGATGCTCAGCGGGGGAACTACCTCATTCACCGGGGGTATCAGACCGCCCCTCTTTTGTCGGGGTCCCCCTTGGGTGCGATTGCCTCGTTGGTAGTCAGGGTGCGATATCCCGACTCCGCGAGACACCTTGCTCGCGCGGTTGGCGAAACCAGGGTTTGCAATGCACAGCGGGAGGGGCCGGGCCACCTGTCTACGATTCTTAGCGAACCGGCGCCAGTTGGCGGCGGGGACGCTTTGGGATTTTTACCACGTATGGCTACAGTAGTGCCATATGTCGTGTGGATGGAGAGAACGCTGAGGGCGGCGCTTGTGTTACAGTTTGCACACCCCCGCCCTCCGTTTTTGGGTTTGGTACAGACTCTATTGTCAGAGTCCGCGGCAGTGACAGCCCTGGCCAAAGAGATTCATTCTCTGGTGGCGAAGCAGGCCATCGTCGTGGTCCCATGGGAGGACGCGATGAGTGGCGTTTACTCCCGATATTCTCTGGTGCCCGAGAAATCGGGGGGGAGGGGGGGTGTCAGACCCATACTGGACCTGTCCCATGGAAGGTTCAGAATGTTGACCGTCAACCACCTGTTAAGCGCTGTCAGAGTGAGAGACTGGTTCACCTCCATAGACCTGAAGGATGCGTATTTCACATCCCGATCTTCCCTCCTAGGAAATACCTACGCTTCCTGTTTCAGGGCTTAGCGTACGAGTACCAGAGGCTGCCGTTCGGCTACTCTCTGGCTTCTCGCATCTTCACCAAGTGCGTGGAGGCTGGGGCCTCTGCGTCATCAGGGGATACAAATTGTATTCTAC
Organism: Notolepis coatsorum; assembly: GCF_963971535.1. NCBI lineage: Eukaryota > Metazoa > Chordata > Actinopteri > Aulopiformes > Paralepididae > Notolepis > Notolepis coatsorum. The sequence continues at coordinate 78,986,077 of NC_140183.1, forward strand.
CCTAGACGACGTTCTGGTCCTCAGCCGGTCAGAGGAGATCGCCAGGTCTCATACCAGGCAGGTGGTGGAATCCCTCACCGCTGTAAACTGGAAGAAGAGTACTCCTCTTCCCAGTCAACGGGTGGAGTACTTGGGCTTAATTGTAAGCTCAAGGTCTATGTGGGCATCCCTCTCAGAGCGGCGGCGAGAGGATATTCTCGGCGCACTAAGAAGGTTCCGTCCTGGCAGGACGGGTACGGCGCTGTCCGTGATGCGCCTGCTCGGTATTATGGCATCTGCTCAAGCTGTGGTCCCTCTTGGCCTCCTCTTCATGAGGAGGATACAGAGGTAGGTTTTTCAGTATGAAAATAGACCCTGTGAGAGTCAAGTGGAAGCAGCTGAAGGTTCCCATGTCAGTACTGGGGGACCTCGCCCTCTGGGGGGGGCCTGGGGCCCTCACCAGCGGGGTCCCCATGGGCAGCAGGCTGTCACACATCGTCACAGTCTTCACCGACGCCTCCCTCACGGGATGGGGGGGGGGGACGTGTCGGACAGACGCAGTAGGGGGCAGCTGGCAAGGACCATGCTGCCCGGTCTGCACTACATATCAATGTCTGGAGGGGATGCGTCGTCTTAACTCTACTGTGGTTAACACCATCCAGAACGCACGCGCTCCGTCCACTACCGCGGTTTACGCAGGGAAGTGGCGTATGGTTCGAGAGTGGTGTGAGGTTGGGGGCCTGGACCCGGTGTCATGCCCCCTGGACTCGGTTCCGTCCTTCCTCCAGTCTATCCTGGATAGGCGGTCGGCCTCGACAGTGAAGGTATACGCCACAGCTATATCTTCTTGTCATGTGGGCTTTGAGGGCAGAACACCGTTCTGCCACCCTCTCGTGGGACGTTTCCTGCTTGGTGCACGGCGTCTCAAGCCTGTGGAACGTGCTCCGTCTCCAAGTCGGGACCTCCAACTGTTCCTGGAAAGGCTGTTGGGGGCCCCGTTTGAGCCTCTTGAGCAGGCACCATTGGATCGTCTGTCTTTAAGACCGCGTTCCTTTTGGCCATCACCTCCGCTAAACGCGTGGGTGAGCAGTGTGCTCTCTCGGTGCGGTCAGAGTAACTGTCTATTCGGGCCGATAGCAGGCGACTCTGTGGCCTAATCCGGCCTTCGTGCCAAAGAATATCCGGAGCTCTTATCGCTCCAGGGATATTGTGCTTCAGGCGTTTCACCCTCCTCCTCACACTAGTGAGTTCGAGGCAAGCCTTCACCTGTTGTGTCCTGTCCGTGCGCTGAAGGTTTACCTTAGTCGCACGCAGGATCTCAGGGCTACCGATCAACTGTTGTTTGTTACGGTGGCTCTCATGCGGGTAAGGCGCTGTCCAAGCAACGCCTGTCACATTGGTTGTGCGAGGGCATTGCCCTCTGCTACACTTTGGCTGGACGGGTTCCCCCCGCAGAGTGGCAAGCTCCGCTGCCCTGTTGGGGGGGCCTCGGTGGAGGACATCTGCGCTGCGGCGTCCTGGTCCTCCCCGGGTCCTTTTGTTAGGTTTTACCTCATGGACATGACTGGGGGCTCTGTCTCCCAGGCAGTCCTGAGGTCCGGGACCTCTCCTGCATCCCGCCATCAGGTGGGCTAGCAGGTGTGTGTGGGTGTGGACCGCAGAGTGCTGTGGACCGCAGAGTGCTGTGTCACACGTGGTCCCGCTTGCACTGTGCGTTCTAGGGTGACTGGTTCCCTTTTTCGCACATTGGTTGTAGTTGACTGCCTCCCCCCCTTCGTTAGGACGGACGGGTGGACGGGACTCCCCTCCTCCCTGGCAGGGGCTTATGGGCCCTCAGGGGGTGCATTTGACGTGGCCACGCATCCGCTCTGCCCCTTTTGATCTCATAATGGCAGAGCGAGACACGATTGGCCAGTATGAATATATAACGAAGGTTATCCTATAACCCTAGTTATATGAATACTGGCTGAGCGTCTCACTCTTCAGCGCCCTGAGGTCCCTTGGATGTTTTTCACGTATGGAATTCAAACTTGGAAGGGCGTGGACGTGACCATTCCCTGTGTCTTGTAGGCACGCATGGGAGTAGGCGTGGTCACGTGCAAGTGATGTGCATGTGCACTTTTTTCACGCGCACAGTACAGTAGGTGCAGGAGATACATCTCATAATGGCAGAGCAAGACCGTCAGCCAGTATTCATATAACTAGGGTTATAGGATAACCGTCGTTATAAACTATACACAATATGTACAACGAAACATTAGTATTTAGTAGGGCTGACCCCTATTAATCGATTAGTCGACTAATCGGTCGAAAGGAGCCGTAGTCGACTGGCCAACCTCTTAGTCGAATATAATTATATATATAAAAAAAAAAAAAGAGGCCTAGAAGCGTGGCTAACGTTGTGGGGCGGCGTGGCTCAGGGGTAGAGCGGGTCGTCCAATGATCGAAGGGTTGGTGGTTCGAATCCCGCTCAAGCCCATGTCCATCCCACTGCCGTTGTGTCCTTGGGCAAGACACTTAACCTACTTGCCTCGTATGAATGTGTATGCATGTGAATGAATGTTGGTGGTGGTCGGAGGGGCCGTAGGCGTTGATTATTCGCCACGCTTCCGTGAGTCTGCCTCAGGGCAGCTCTGGCTGCAATTGTAGCTTACCACCACCGGTATGACTGTGTATGAACGAATAATGGACTCTGTAAGCGCTCTGGGGTCTCTGGGGTGTCACGAAGAGCGCTATATAAATCCAATCCATTATTATTATTATTATTATTATTATTATTAATGGCACGCATACCAGAGGCTAACTGCCTACGAAAACAGGCACAGAGGCACTGAAAGAGGATTTCACCCATCTAATGAACACACTAGACTAGACAAATATCAAGATGTATCCATCAGTGGACCAATTGCATGCTTTTGCAGAGGACAAGAAGCCTTTAGTCGACTCCTTCAGACATTAAGCACCCCCCACAGCCCAAATGGAATGATTTATTTTTATTATTATTTTTTTAGTCGACCAATAGTCGACTAACGGCAAATTTGGGCCAATCCTAGTCGACCATCCAAATCCTTAGTCGGGGACAGCCCTAGTATTTAGTTTTACAGTGATTTAATATGCAGCGAAATAACATTATACGATTTAAATTATAAATACAAATATGGTAAATATGGTCTGCGACTAAAGCCAGGAGTCTACGCTGTGGTGACGTCAGTCAGCAGTGCCAAATGGCAGTGTAGTTTCTCAGTGAACGAAAACATAAACGTTGTTATTTTGCTACCTTTACGATTAATTGCGAATATTTTCATGTTGAGCAATAGATTGTGGATGAATAGGCACAGAAAGGTACACCATGCAAATCTTCATGCTTTATTTGTTTGAAACAAGACGATTTAGAAATGGGAAAATACATTTGCGTTTTCAAGAGGGTGGACCGCGGAGAAACAGCAATGACGTAACCACTACACCTCCCAATAGCTCATGGACTGAACTCCAACAGTCAATGTTTATGTTAAAGCTTGCAGATTCTCCCCTCTGTTGCAGAGTTTAAAACCTTGATCAATGAAGTTGTACATGTTTTAATTGATTTGTTATCTTTACTTTTTGCCTCGCCTTGTTATTGTCATGATTTTATATGCCTTTTTTGTGTGGCTTATTTCTGTATGTACACTCGACGTGACTGTAAATGAGGGAAACCTCAGTTGCCTTTCGAGTTTAAATAAAGGTTTGAAATTAAATTAAATGAAAAATCATGAAAGCCCCATTACCTGATTTGCTCTTTCACCTTTTGTCTCTGCTTGCGGAGAACCTTCAGTAAAGGGTCGTCTTCGAAGTCTCTTTCATCTGAATCTGGACAGAAAACATGTTGCATGAAAAAGAGGGGGATGGGGACAGGTGGACAGCAGAAAACATTCACTTTGAAGAATAAAAGATGTCACCCTGTGCAGTTGCCACAGTGTTTTGGGCTATGTTAGCAAGCCTTAGCGCTCAATTCTGATTTATTGCTCAGATCAATACATTTGGTTGTTTATTATAATTCATTTTTATTTTTAATGTGCCTAATCAGATTCCAGTGTAAACCGGTCACTCTCCTGAACTGACCCACATGAGTAAATTAACAATAAAGAAGATGGACATAAAAAATGGTGAAAATGTCAATCTAGAGTGACGTAAAAGTCACATGAAAGTCGCACGGCTGTTCAAACTGAGGTTGCGTTGCCAAGAAATCCGACCTGTATCTGATTTAGGACCACATTATGAAAGTGGCCCAAATCAGAATTGAAAAGATCAGATTCATTGTGATTTGTGTTGTTCAAGAGGAGTCATCTCCTCCACTGTTGTGGAAAATATCAGATCCGAGTCACATATGAGCAAAGAAATCAGATTTGGGTGATAATTTGTTCATAATTTGCTTTCATTTTTGGTCATGTGACCAGGATTACATTCATTGGAGACAGAACTCAAGGGGTTCCGTGGAAAAACCTGGCAGTTGTGCTGTTGCACCAAATGTCACTAAGACAAATTCTTAGTACTAGTGAAGGGTTTCCTATTCTGAATGTATTGCTTTGGTTCTAATCCAACACTAGAGGGTAGTAGACTGAAGTTTAAAACTAGATTGTGGAAAGCAAGCAATCTGTAGTCACAGTTGTGCATACTGGATGTATGCATCACAGAATTCACTAAAATGTCTGGTTGTCCATATCAATACCTAGACATTTTTAGAAAAAAAAACATCTTCCAGAGGTTTGGACCTAACTGACTTGTTTGGCGTGTATGAAAACATATCTATATCCCTGATCCCTATACAATATTCAATCGCAGACATCTGCTAATTGTCTTCGATGTCAGAATTCCCAATACAAGTGGGGCCTCAGACCCTGCATGGTGCGGGTGGGACCTATATATGCAGGAACCCCTCTTGGGGTTGGACATTTTAAACACAGAAATCTATTACAATCTTTTTTGTATTGATTTGAATGACAGAAATATTATCACAAATTAATCTATTTTTTCATTTAATTCTGTCTTCATTTTTAATAGATTTCAATGACAGAAATCTATTAAATAATAATGCCAATTTTATGCTTGTTTTATGCCTATGTCTATTTTGTGTCTACATCACTGCTGTGAAGCACTTTGGGATGTAATTCCTGTATGAAAAGTGCTATACAAATAAAGTTTATTATGATTATTATTATTATTACCTTGGCCGGTACAAACACAGGCGATTGCAATCAAATAAGAAGTAATCATCATCATTAAAACGCGAAGGAGCTGTCGTATTGCGCCATATCAGTTTGTGTGAAACATGGCGGTAACACCAGGAATGGCAACAGTCGCTATTCTGCACCGCTGTGCCCTCACCTTCAGCCTCTTGCAGCAGCTGGGAAATGATCTCCATGGGCTGCTGTACGTCGGCTAAAGGAACAGGGGACTGTGGGGGTGCGGGAGGAGTGTATCGAGGGGAGTCGGAAGAGACAGGGGTCCTGTGCGCGGGAGGTGAATCCAGAGTAGGGAACAATACCTCCGAGATGACCTGCGGAGGTCAAGTGAAGGGTATTTAATTCCTACAGCACTAACTCGTACCGACGCCATGGCAAACATTTTGACAAAAACATGGACACACAGCGTCATAAATGTGAAACACGAGGGCAGATTATCTGACCATATTCACGCGGCGGTCATTTTGCTCTTATGTCATGCTCAGGTTTGGTTCCTTTCCCTTTCCAAAATAATCCAACCTGAGCATGACATGAGGGCAAAATGGCCACCGTGTGAATTATGATCAAAGCCGCCAGACTGACTGAATGAGTGAGTTAGTGACAATGCCAGTCTATGAGGTGCTTTGCATCTAATACAGGGTATCTGCAGGTTTCAACAAGTTCAATTTAAGAGTTTTTAATACCACTCTACCCCCATACAAAACAATTATAATAATAATACACATAGCGACACTGAACTGATAGATAGATAGATTTATTGTCACAGCTTTTAGAATGTACATGCATTCCAAAAACGTGAGCGGCTTGTTTTCCTTGGCTCCTCAACCGTAGTAGTGTGCAATACATTGCAATACTTGTTTGATAAAATACATTATATACATAAAATACATTATATACATACAAATACAATGCATTGCAATACATACAATCAACTGGCGGCCTAATTATGAATTTAAAACCTTTTAATACCCTGCAGATACCCTGTAATGAAATAAAAAAACAAAACAAAGCTGTACACCAAAGATGGGATCAGAGAGTTCAGCTAATTATGATACGATGATGCTTAGAATAGAAGCAAGTGTATCCGTGCTGTGAAATCTGGTACAAGCAGTAAAGCTTCACACTATGTGCTGACCTGTCCCAGGGCACTATGGATCGGAGAGGGTGGCGGTGCACAGTCACCGGGCCGGCCCTCTCTTGACAACCCCTGGCATCTCTCCTGTTGCCCCCCGTCTCTGCCGGACCCGTCTGTCCAAGGTGGGACCTTTTCTGGACCTTCTTCGTGGCACGAGGAGCTCCTGCCTGGATAGTTGGGCCTCTCAGCACGGTCCCCATCTGCATTATGATGTCTGCAGAGGAAGCATTATGGATTAATCAACACCCTAACTTATTTAACGGGTGTATATGTGTGTATGTGTGTGTGTGTGTGTCTGTGTAACTGAAAGGTCTCCGAATGTCTGACTACAGTTACAATATCCCTTGCTTGTTTGTAATCTATGTTTTTGCCTCACCTTGTTGTTTGATTATTGTTCTGATTTTATATGCTGTGCGATTGTTGTGATTATTTCTGTATGTGAACTCGGCGTAAACGAGGGAAACCTCAGTTGCCTTTCAGCCAGGTTTAAATAAAGATAAGTTATTAAGTTAAATTCAGGCGTCATAGCAGCATGAGGGAGGGGGGGTACAGGTATGGGCATGGTAATAGTAGAAGACATAAATATAGGCAATGAAATTATAGTGCAGATAAAAATAAGCAGTGTAAACAATATAATTAACTCTGAATATAGAATATGAGCATGTAAACAGTGTAATCAAAGGTGCAGATGAGTGTCTGTATGCCCTATCAGTTATATTATACTTTAGTAATAATACATATAGTCAATAGCACTTAGAATACGTTTATTAAGGTTTGAAATTAAATTAAATGAAATGTAAATCAACTATTCAAATGTGTCTGCGTGCAGGTGTTTTGAAGCACGTAGTACCTAGATGATTTCTTCTGCTTTCTGCTGGAGATCCCCATCCTGTTCTCCTTCTCCTTGGACTCCTTCGTGTGCAGGTTCTCCTTAGTGGTCTTCCTCTGAGCCCTCCTGTGGTGAAAGACCCGCCCATCCTCCGCAAGAGGAGACCACTCGCCTTTACTAGCCGGCTCCTCGGCGGAGGTGTCCGTTGAGTTCCCCGCAGAGGCCTGCTGGGCTTTCTTGGAAGCCGCTTTGGTCCGTGACCCGTCTGACCTCTGCGAGCTCCTCCTCCGAGGGCGGTGCGGCTGGGCGGGGCAAGGCAAGACGTCGCAGAGGAGATGCGTGTGGGCAGGCACGGGGGCATACGTCCGGAGTCTGGAGACCGTGGGGCTAGAGACGGGGAGGTGAGGAGAGGGAGAAGGGGCTACCGGCAGGCTTTCCTGGGCGTTTTGCAAGGCATGAGGAGGTGGAAGACTCTGCAACAGACAATGTAAAAGGACAAGGGAATTAAAGGAGCCGTTACATGAAGCATGTATGATAAATCATCCACCTGTTGATATACACAAGAGTATACAAAACATTAGCAAAGCCGGTTCTTTTCATGACAAAAGCGAAGATTTCTGACTATAGGATAATTTGGAATGCTGGTTATGCAATGTAAAGGATTCTTCAATGCCGGGTTTAAAAATATAAACATTTTGTAGTTTTCATAAAATATGCTGACTAGGTGAAAATGAAAATTCCTTATTGATTTTACTTTATAAATCCACTTCAATCATGGGGGGTGGTGTAGACCAATTAAAAAAGATTTCTTCTTTGTTAAAATAAGTGTTAAATAGCTCTACATTCCGACAGCCATCACTGATATAGAGTGTTTGGTCAGTAACATGGGTCTCCCAGTCCCTCCGCTCTGCAGTAAACACAAAATATATTTTCCGTTTACTGCAGAGCGGAGGGACTGGGAGACCCATGTTACTGACCAAACACTATTTATCGTGATGGCTGTCCGAATGTAGAGCTATTATTTTAACATGTAGACCACTTATTTTAACAAAGAAAATACCACTTACAGCACCTTTTAAAAGATAGTTTCCGAGAGCATGTAACCCAATACTAGGGATATGTTCCTAATGTTTTACACGGCTAGTGAATAATTGAATTGATAAATGTATATTCGCCACCTTGTGGGTCTGTCCAGTAAGTGAGGACTGATGAAAATCGGGGCTAAGCCTGTTGAGCGTGGGCTGGTTAAGGCTGGAATGCTGTTGCGACAGTGAGTGGGGCCACTGCCTGGCCTGCTCCATCTTCCTCCTTAAACGCCATTGGAACAGGATGTCTTCTTCTGGACGTTTACGTGCAACTGAAGCTGCAGCCACGAGAGGGTTTCGAAAGGAGGGGTCTACGGGAAGGGAAGAACAAAATATGAAGTGAGAACGAGAGAGAGGAACAACAAAATAGCTACGCAATTGGTTATGATATGAAGTTGGAAGAATATGACAACAAAATTCTATCTCAGCTGCTTTCCATTAGATTGGATTGGATTAGATTCAAATGTATCGTCGTCATACAGCACAAGTGCAGTACAACGGAAAAAAGGTTTGGCATCCAACCAGAGTGCAAGTGTAACAATAAAGTGCAATATATACTGTATATATAATGTACAGGTGATTAAACTGGGTATAAAATATATAAATGAGTACTACTGAGTGTAGTGCTAATCAGATGTATGTATGTACAGAGTTGTAATATTAATATGTACAGTGATACAGGTATAAAGACAATATGGTATTGATCATGCTGGCCAGCCACGTAACTAGTAGGTAAGGGATATGTACAGATATATAGTATCTACAGATATTTAAAGAGGATTATATGCAGGTATGTACAGACAGATGTATGTATATATATATATATATATATATATATAAACTAAAAGGAGAATACCTTCAAGAGAAAGAAGGGACCGCACACTCCTCAGGACTGGTTTTTGCTTTTTTATTGTTGCACAACACGTTTCGCTATCTGCTTCCTCAGGTGCACCTGAGGAAGCAGATAGCGAAACGCGTTGTGCAACAATAAAAAAGCAAAAACCAGTCCTGAGGAGTGTGCGGTCCCTTCTTTCTCTTGAAGGTATTCTCCTTTTAGTTTTTATATATCTCTCTTGCGCTGACCTGCACCTCCAGTCGGGGTCCAACCAGATGTGCACGAGTCTTATTTAGTTTAATATATATATATATATATATATATATATATATATATATATATATATATATATATATATATATATATATATATATTGTAATAATATAAATATATATACGGTATATACAGCATTATACGGCAGCATTTCCATTGCACAAGCCTCAACTTACCAGTAGCTGATTCCATTAGACTGGGAATCATAGGCCTTCGGACTGGTTCATCTGCACTGATGGGAGAGAAGTCTGAGCAGCCCAGGCCCTCTGAGCTGATGGGGATAGAGTCACTGCTGACCGAGTGCTCACTGGGACAGAGACAGCCAGGTAAGCGTGGTCAAACAACTTGAACTAAGCCATTGTTAAGAGTGACCCGTTGGTCAACGTACCTTTTCTGCAGCAGTCTGTTGGCCCTGTTCTGTAACTGCAGAACCTCAGGGTCACCAAGGTCACCTTGGGAGGTGTCCGACAGGCCCTAGGAATCGCAAGGAGAGGGGAAATCGTGAATAAAATCCACCTTGGTCGTCTCACACTGATCCATCCACATAGTACGGAGAACAATAACATTATTGTGTGAATCATTTCTATGTTCCATCATGTGCATGTACTTTGGATGGCAATGCTATTTTTTGACGGACCCGGAAGGTTGGCCTACAATAACGTATGTACCTAACTGACTGAATGACCGGCCGACTCCCCGTTCTTGAAACACACATGTGTGAGTGTTGTGGCTGTCTGGCTTAACTAGGCTCGCCTAGTCTTCCACCTCAGAACCCTAGCCAAGACCAAGGCCTACCTCTCCCAGTGCGACCTGGAGAGAGTGATCCACGCCTTTATAACAACTCGGCTGGATTACTGCAATGCTCTTTATACTGGCATTGATCAGGCATCACTCGTCCAAAATGCGGCTGCCCGACTCCTCACCAGCACTAAAAAACTTGAGCACATCTCCCCAGTCCTGGCCTCACTCCACTGGCTCTCCGTCTGTCACCGCATTGATTTTAATCCCTAAATGGCCTGGCCCCTCAGTACCTGCCCGAGCTCCTGTGTCTACACACCCCATCCAGAGCCCTAAGGTCAGCCGACCAACTGCTGCTACATGTGCCCAGGTCTAGGCTCAAAACCAAAAGGGGACAGAGCTTTTTCCATAGCCGCCCCTAAACTGTGGAATAGCCTCCCCTTCCACATCAGCCCAGCCCAGCTTAAGACTAATTTATTCTCCCTGGCCTTTGACCAGAGCTGAGCCTGCCTCCTAGGTCGTTTTAGTCCTTTCATGCCTTATTTTGTATTCTACTGCACTTTTTTCTTTTATTCTTATTTTGTTTTTATTTCTATCTGAACCCCTGCACTTATTTGTATTTGCACTTTTATATTTAGTATATGTATTGTATATGTATTTCTTCTTTGCTCTATGTTTTATCTGTGAAGCACTTTGGTAGTCACAACTGTTGTAAATGTGCTATATAAATTAAATGTATTACGACTGTGATTAGTCTCGTTTTTACACATCAGCTACTTGCGCACCAATTCAAATCTTTGCGCACTCCATACAAGCTCTCGCCAGACGCACCAAGCAGCTGGTATCCCCGCAAAAAAACAATGTAATACGTGTGCAGATTAAATGTAAGACTTATTTAAGTTTTAAGGACTTAAATTGAGAATTATGAATTCAATACTTTAACACATCCACCGCCGTTCACACTGTACAGCGTTATTGCCCGCCATGCATTGTCTGCCACACCACGCTGTACAGCGATATTGAGATCAATATTTCATTTTTTCGCCATGGCATTCATAATTCATATATACACCTCCGGCGCTGCAGCTGGACCCTACGGCTCAATACAACGACGGCTCAATACCACCGCCTGGTGGATGGTCGGGCGAGTTACACTCGAACAAGAGGAAGTGCCATGAGTGCATCGATGAAAGTCCTCCGGCAGTCACATCTCGTTACGGGACTCCTGACAAACACTATGTGCATATGGATCGCTTTATAAACTTAATAAATCGATATGATTTCGGCATTTATTGCGACATACAAACCGGAAATGGACCTAGGCGATCGGCGTCGTATACCTGGGATCTTTCACCGCCAGTCTCATTGACGCACGGTAAGAGGACGCTAACGTCATTTTCAGCCCAATTGTTCATTAATTTCACTGCAAACCGATCTGATCAATATATCACCCATACTACATAAAGCATTTACTGACGATCACGGAATTATAAACGACCCCCCCCCCCCCATTTCCTCCGCGCATGATGACACATAACGTATAGGATCATATACAGTTGCATTTTTAATATAGCGTGTATCGGGAATAAACGCATCTATATATGCGTTTATGCCTATAAGTCACGTTCTAGGAATTACTGTAGAAAACGATAAAAACATACTTATATTCTAGAAGGTATTTTTGTGTGAATGTTTGAATGAAAAAGTATAACGTTCCTACATCCTGAACGATAGATAATCGATGTTGAATGGGCCATAGTAATGTCAATTTAGCAATACAATTTAAAAAGTTATAGCCCTGCAAAGAAGGTGAACATCTCCATAGGCTTAGAGTGGTGGCAGACTGGCTATATTGATGGATATAACCAATGGCAGGGAATGTGTCGAGACTTTTTAATAATACATTTTTTTTTTACCTTTATTTACACAGGGTAGGTTCGCTGAGCATGGATGCTCTTTTTCAGCTACGCCCTGCTTCACATTCACACAGTTCCATTCACACCTGGGAGCTGCCCAGTACAACCACAGTCTGACACCGTTGGCCACTGAGCAACTCCAGTGCCTTGCTCAAGGGCACTTCAGCAGTTGGTGTTAAGGGTATGGGAGAGAGTTATTAATTCACTTCCCCAGCCCAGATTTTTCCTGCCGGTCCGGGGGATCGAACCGGCGACCTTACGGTCACAAACCCGCTTCTCTAACCTTTAGGCCACCGCTGCCCCCAAATACCCCACAGATACCCCGAATAGAGGCTTTTCACAGCATGTTTTGAATGTCCCATGTGTCCTCCATGTTGGAAGAGACAACGGTTGCTATATGTTGATAAATGAGAAGCATCAACGAGGATGTAATAAATTGTTGTCTTATTACTGGATCCTGTAATCAAGTCACAGTGGAACAGTAATATCATGCTTTTCCAGCGTTTTACCCACTTATATACGACAGCACAGAAATTAGGCATTTTCTTTCTAAAGTAGTCACCAAAGGTTACAGACAGCCATATTAAAAAAAATAATAATAAATTACAATCCATGCGACATTATTGACATATATTTGACATAAGCAGGCTGAAGTAACCTTAGAAATGTGGTTCCAACTTTTTTGAGGAAATTATATTCCAGCATAAGTCCGCTTAGCAAGGAAAGATTACTTCTCTAAAATCATTACAGAAAATGCTGGAAACTCCAGAATCCTCTTTTCCACTATTAATGTACTACTCAACACTGCCCCTACACCTCCTCAGTCATCAACGGTTAAGTGTGAAGAACTTGCACTATTCAACAAAATAACCTTGATCAGGGCCAGCATTACTCATGATGGAAATAAAGCTGATTGCGGCAAACCGTGCAATGTAACCATGAGAAGTTTCACATGCATCACATTAGATGTACTCTGCAAAACTGTCTCAGAATGTAACTCCTCCACCTCAGACATTGACCCTATACCTACAGCTTTCTTCAAACGGGTATTTAATAGTGTTTCAAGCCCTGTGCTAGATATCATAAACACTTCCCTTAGGACTGGTATTTTCCCGGATGCCTTTAAAACAGCAGTTGTAAAGCCATTACTAAAAAAACCTAACTTGGATAGTAATGAAATGGCAAATTATCGTCCAATATCCAACCTACCATTCATTAGTAAAGTACTTGAAAAGATAGTTTCAGTTCAAATAAATTCCTTTCTTGAAGAAAACAACATCTTAGAAGAATTTCAGTCAGGATTCAGAAAATATCATAGCACTGAAACTGCCCTCACCAAAATAATCAGTGACCTCAGACTAAACTCTGACGAGAATAAGATCTCCATCCTTATCCTGTTAGATCTCAGTGCAGCATTTGATACAATCGATCACGATATTCTAATTGATCGTCTTGAAAACCATGTCGGTTTCTCAGAACATGTGCTGGGCTGGTTTAAAACATACATCAGAGGGAGGAAATTCTATGTTAAACTAGAAGATCACATGTCTGATATATACGACAACAACTATGGAGTTGCACAAGGGAGTTGCTTAGGTCCTTTACTCTTCTCCCTTTACATGTTACCGCTGGGTGATATCATCAGAGAACATAATGTAGATTTCCATAGCTATGCGGATGATACACAACTGTACATATCTGCTGAACCAAATGATACAGCGATTAGCTCCATTACAGACTGCTTACTGGCAATAAATAAATGGATGAGTAAGAACTTCCTGAAACTAAACGAGAACAAAACTGAAATTCTAATTATCGGCTCCAAAACTAAAAAAGAAACATTAATAAAGAACCTGGGGGGACTAACCCCTTGGATCAAATCTGAGGTCACTAGTCTTGGGGTTATCATAGATTCAGAACTGAACTTCAATTCTCATATTAGCAAAGTGACGAAAACATCGTTCTTCCATCTCAGAAATATATGCTGAGAAGCTAATTCATGCATTCATATCTAGCCGGTTAGACTACTGTAATGCACTTTTCACAGGTCTCCCTAAGAAAACCACAGAGAGGCTTCAGCTAATCCAAAACTCTGCAGCCCGACTGCTAACTAGAACCAAAAGGAGAGAGCACATTAGTCCAGTCTTAGCCGCTTTACACTGGCTTCCTGTAACATTTAGAATTTACTTTAAGGTCCTTCTCCTTACATACAAAGCTCTAAATGAACAGGGACCTAGCTACATCGCCAACACTCTAATAAATTACACACCAGCAAGAACACTGCGATCATCAGCTGCTGGACTACTAGAGGCTCCCAGAAGCAGTCAAAAGAGGATCGGTAATGCAGCCTTGATCAACTATGCCCCAAAACTATGGAACAAACTACCCCAAAACATCAGGGAAGCCAACTCGCTAGACATCTTTAAAAGACAGCTTAAAACCTATCTCTTTGCTCAGGCATTTCACTGATAGATATCTGCTACCACCTAGTGGCAAGAGGAAACATCAGGGATATCCTGACACAACTTGTATTTATTCTTACCCTGCCTACTCTTATACACTGCCTATCAAATTCATGTGTCGGTTATTGCACTTTTTACTTCTTACTGATGACTATTTTTAAACTGAATCATTTTAAACTATTCTTATTATTTGCTAGATCCAAATGTGAAACACTGTGATTATTTGTTCATGAATTACAGGAGTATTACTGAATAGAGAGCCTATTAGGATGCTAGATCCTAATGTGAAACACTGTGATTTGCCATATCTTGCTATGCTCGCTCATGCCTGTACTATTTTTAAACTGAATCATTTTAAACTATTTTTACTATTTGTGTTACTGAAAACTGTAAGCGGAGAGCCTATTGGGATGCTAGATCCTAATGTGAAACACTGTGATTCTACCTGTCTATCTTTTTATGCTCGCTTATGCCTGTATTTCTTACTGTTGTGAAGCACTTTGAACTGCAACCTCTGTATGAAAAGTGCTATACAAATAACGTTATTATTATTATTAATGTGATACATGACCCGAAAGTACTCAAACTCCACTGTATTTAGTTATGAATAGACACACAATACTCAAAACTTACCTTCTTCAGATAATTAGGTTTGAAATGTTTTCCAGGACTTGTGAGAACCCTTATAAATATATCTAACCCAGTTGCATGATCAATGACTTCTGAAGAATTCTAATAAACAGAGGTTTGCTTCTCAATCCATATAAACAGAGGTCCACAGCTGAACATGTGATCAAAGTGTGGGATGCAAATTTATGAGCAGCCTTAATTTGAATCCGGTCTCTTTCATGACGATAGCACTTACAGAGCACTTACACAGATTTGCTTACAGCATTAACGTGTAATTGTGACACCTGCGAGCGTCAGTGGTCTCAATTTGCTCTGTACACGCTCCAGAACTTGATTCGTAAAATAAATATATATATATTTTTGTGATTAAACTGGGTATAAAATATATAAATTAGTACCATTGGTATAGTGCTAATCAAATGTATGTAATATATTACAGAGTTGTAATATTAATATGTACAGTGATACAGGTATAAAGACAATATGGTAGTAGTCATACTGGCCAGCAGTGTAACTAGTAAGAGTAGGTAAGGGATATGTACAGATATAGTCTAGATATAGTATCTAGTACAGATTGTAAAAAGAATTGTATGCAGGTATGTACAGACAGATGTGGATATATATATATATATATATATATATATATATATTATTGTACATGTTCCAAACTTGATTCATTAATAAAGAATATATTTTTATAAGAATATATTTTTTTAAAAGACACATTGCCGCCGTAACTCACCAATGCACTGAGATCAAGGAACTCTCCGGGCGGGGAGGGAGTGCGGCCACGTCGAGGCCGCATGACTGGACTCCGTGTGTTGGTTGTGCGATTATCTCTTAGAATTAGGGTGAAATCTGTTAAGGTAAAGGGAGCCAAAGGAGATATTATTAAGATATCTTAATATCGGAAGGGCATAGTTTTGGTTCCAACATTGGGGGGGCACTTTAAGGGGGGGTGGGGTCTGGCGTTCCTCCCCCTGGAAATGTTAAGCATCAAACAGTTAATTTCCTGCATTCTGGTGGTACTTTTATGAGCGGCACGTCTGCCAGGTTGAGATGGTACGGTCCTGTAGGGGTGTCTGAAATTGTTGGTTAATATATAGTTACATGTAAGAAGGATATAGAAATGTTTTGACCCCCTTGTTTTGTCTTTCATATTAGCTAGGGCTGGGCGATATGGCCTAAAAATAAAATCTCTGATTTATTTTTATCCAATTTACGATTTTAATCGATTTTTTTCTCTTGAAAACTAGAAATCATTCAAATAAGCTTTGTTTTTATTTGACACAAAAGAAATATCAAACCAAGATGAATTTCCCTATTGGGATTGAAACCTAACTTTCACCAATCTTCACTTAAAAAAAAAAAAAGATAAATAATAATATATATATAAAAGGTTACTCTTGATCAAACCAAGATGAATGTCCCTATTTATTGGGATTAATAGTGCAATAACTTGCTTTTTCACCAAACTTCACTTAAAACAAATAAACGGTGCCTCTTGATCATCAAACAAGAATGAATTTCCCTATTGGGATTAATAAAGTGCAAATCTAACTTTCACCAAACATCACTTTTTGTAAAATAAAAGGTGACAATTGAAAAAAAAAATATATATATATATATTTTTTTTTTAAATCGTCCTAAATCATTAATTCGAATTAATCGATAATATCGATTAATCGCCCAGCCCTAATATTAGCTATATTCTTTTGAGGGCGACAAATTTACCTCTTCTCAATATTGAGGGGGACATGTCCTCTGCAACCCCCCCCCCCCCCTAAATCTACACCTATGGGTACCACCTTCCCCAAAGAAAAAAAGTTGAAAACAAGTGACCACACACACCTTTGTCTGAGGTTTGAGTAGGAGTAGAACTAGGCGGTAAAGATGAGGGTGATATCCACCAGAAAGGCTGCCACTCCCCTCCCACTGTAGAAGCCGCTTGCTGGCGCTCCTCTCGACTCTGTGGTCGACCGTGGCGATAACGTTCCATGTACCTGGGAGAGTAACCATCACAGCTTGTTACAGGGACCGCCACTCAAATAGTAAAGTTCCAGCCGATCAACTTACATGCCTGATTCCCAACCTCTTAATATCACGAGACTACCTATAGCATAGTCTTGTTATATGGAATGGACTGCATTTATATAGCGCTTTTATCCAAAGTGCTTTACAATCTGTGCCTCACATTCACCCATTCACTCACACATTCATACACCGACAGTGGAGGCGACCATGCAAGGTGCCAACCTGCTCGTCAAGAGCAGTTAGGGGTTTGAGTGTCAAACCGGGAACCTTCAGATTACCAGATGACCACTCTACCTCCTGAACCACTGTCAACCTGTTATAGCTCAAAGGGGAGAGTATGGTACTGCTAGGTTTGAGCAGAAACAATTACTACTACCTATACTGTATATTAACAAGTGAGTGATTACGGTTAGGGTTATGCTACATTGAGAACAGTCTGACGTGTACTTTGCTAGCACTGAATCCTGTTGATCTCCCTGGTCAGAAGAGGATTTTTTAGCCGGTCCAGACTCTCCATGTGCCTCCACGTTGGAAGAGGATCTGGTGTTGGGTGGGGAAGACCCAAGGTCAGTGGAAGGCCAGGACTCTGAGAAACTGGGCTGGCCTTTGGCCTTTGGATGGTGGCAGGTGTCATGTAGGTTGGCTTTGCCAAGGAAGCACTGGTCCTCTTGGTCTAGTGAGTGTATCTGTGACGGTGGACCCGCTGGCTGGTTTAGACGCACAGGACTCAAAGTCTGTACAGAGCAAGGAGAGGCATTTTATTAAAAATTAAATAAAACGGTGAATGAGTACACCACAAAATGTGCAGGTCATGCAATGGCGCTGTGTTAACTGGATGTGTATGAAGTACAGTAATTAATTACCCATTTTTACATTGCAACTTACTGTTTTTCTCTTCTCCTTCGACAGCCTTTGCATGTGAGAAGGGTGGTAATATGTCTTTCCCATTCGGTCTGGTGGTGGGAATGGGTCCTGCCTCGTAAACACAGCATTACTGAGAAAGAAAAAATAATGATAAGATCGGTGCTCTTGTTGACAGTAACCAACGTTACAGTATTCGAAACCGTTACCTGGATTTCATATTAGTTACATGCCGGTGATGGGATGTCGTAGAGATTATTCATAATATTGGCTGACTCTAGTCTTGGTCCGATTGAATGCATGGATTAGGTATCCAACACCACATTATCCACCGCCTTCCGGGTTATCGTTGGCTTGGCTTGTCCACAAGAAAGCTACCAAGGAACCAATCGGCAATACTTTCGATATGTTCGCTAGCATAAAGTGTTTCTGGATATTTCAATACCTGTATCCCTCAAGTCCAAAATTGAAATTCCGAATTGCTTTTTTTTTTATTGGGTGCACACATCAGAAATAATCTGTGAAAAAGAGTCGCATTGTTTACTTCTTCTTCTTCTTCTTTGGTTTAATGGCAGATCGCGACCACAAAAGGCGGACACCATTTGCTACACGCCAATAAGCAACTGCGGGGCTTCAAATGACTGACATCAATTTAAACCAATCAGTAGATAGGAACCCGGCAGCGCGCGGAAGAGGAAAGTCTAAAAAACAAGGCGGGTCAAGCGAACTAGTCGGAAGCTAGCAAGGTAAACAACTATTAACAAAACGGTTACTTGAAGGCTAGCTAGCTTTTTGTATCCAGTCAACTTACAATAAACTGTTGTATGGTAACTAACTAGTATGTTAGCTGCTACCGTTGGGGGTCTTATTAAACTCACTGTCTTTCTTTCCAGCAAGGAGCTCAGGCGAACACAGTAGTAACGTTAACGCCACAGCGAATATGCATCACGTCAAGATCAAGACCGAAAGGCCAGGTGAGAAACTGTAGAAATAACGGTATAACTTATAGCTATGCTATGTAATATTGGGGTGGTGATACACTGACTAACTTTTTGGATTGATTGATTGCTTGAAAACTTTATTAACAGATTAACAGTACAGCTCAATACACAATTGTTAAGGGGATGCAGACCAGAGAAAGACTTTTGTCTTGTTTACATCAAGGTCCCCCATTTTCAATTCATCATAACATATTATGACATACACGACTTACAGATAGCTAGTACTGCTACATCTATACATTTATGACATACCAGATTTGCAAATACAGTACTGTTTGTGATACAAAAAGAGTCTAGAAAAGAGAGTATATACATTTGACGTAGAAACTGTACATTGGAGGAGATTGGGTAGGTGGGGGGGGGGGACTGTACATTGGAGGTGGTTGGGTGGGGGGGTTAGGTAGGAGGGGTGGGTGGGGGACACTGTACACTGGATAACGTTGGACAAGCTGATATCTCAACCCATTTGTACAGATTGCACTGCAACCTCGTGTATCCCATGTACATTTGATCGAATATTATGTGTCCCCTTCTGTGTTACTTAATTTCCTGTTGGCATTGCCACCAAGGAGGGGGAAACGGAATCCTTCCATATAGCTACTGCACAAGTATTTGAAATGATGAGTTGTAATTGTGCCGTGCAAGGGCGTAGGTTTTATTTCAACATTGGGGGGTACATTTTAAGTGGGGGTCCTCCTCCCCCTTGAGAATTTGAGCGTGAAACACTTCCTGCATTGTGGTGTACTTTTATGCACCAATTTGTGCCTTTTCTGCATCAACCAGTGTAACTGAGGGGTACAATTCCCTGACTGTATTGAATAAGTATGGTATCATTAAACCACTACTGAGTTATGTACATTACTACTGGCCATACAGTACACATGTATATGAGATGAACACCCCCACAATAACACGGCTTAACAAAGAAAGTACTGTTTGTAATATTTATTAGAAGAGCATCAATATGATCTTACATTATTGAGAATTAGAGTTGCGCTTGTAAGGCGAAGAATGTGCATGAATAGGTCAAGAGCGTAAGTCCATGAGCATATTACGAAGGAGATAATTAATACCACCTGTAGCATAAGAATTATATAAGGTACACTCGTAGGTCAGCTGGAGATACTAGGGGGGTTCCCTCCGGTTGTAAGCCAGCAGGGGGAGAGGATTTGTTGGTAGCAAAAGTCTGGATCAACGAGGAATAAGGAGACTCCAGGTACAGGAGACGGTGCAATAATCCCTTGATCCGTAGACAAAGCAACAGCTATTCTCCGGTATGCACTGCAGCATGGATGAAAGCTAGCCAGCCTCAGAGTCCTAGAGGCGGGCTCGACGGGGCTCCTCACAGGGTAGATCCCACACGGTAGTGGGGGTAGACGATTCTCTGCTCCAGCAGCCACAGGACCAAAGCAATATAATCCAGCCGAAAAGGGCTCTGTAGTCGTCGGTGTAGGTTATCCAGTGTACATATCCACACGTAGGCCTGCCGCGATAAGCAATAAATCGATTAATTGCCGCGATAATTAAAATTAATGCAATGATTTTGACGGGCGCGATTAATTGCTATTTGCGCGTTTGTTTTAATGAGGCGGAACCAGTGCCCCTTGTCAGTCACTGTCCGTGTTGGGAGGCGGGCCGCTGGCTTTACTACAGAGCAGAGAGCACAGCACAGGAGCTCCGTGGGGCAACACCACATAGCTTAACTACATTTCTCAATAGTGTTGCTCCTTTTAACCAAGTAGCGTTATTTGTAGTGTAACGTTAGCGTTTTAACGTTAGTAGCTAACGTTAAAACTAACTTAAAGTTAGTTGTTCACCAACAATCTCAACATTTAGTCGATCTACTAGTAGCATCAGCAAGCTAACGTTAGCTGGCCCCAGTCCACTAGCAGCATGTCGATCTACCAGCAGCATCAGCAAGCTAACGTTAGCTGGCCCCAGCCCATTAGCAGCATGTCGAAGTAGTAGTAGCATCAGCAAGCTAACGTTAGCTGGCCCCAGTCCACCAGCAGCATCAGCAAGCTAGGATAATAACAACAATACTTCCGGTCCGGTCGGTGGGCTTCAAAATAAAAGTCTAAAACACCGGAAAAGACGGAGCGGTGGGCTTCAAAATAAAAGTTTTGGGAAATAAAAAAAAAATTCTCTAACCGGTCGCAATAATATCGCTTATCGCGATATTTTCGGGGGCAATTAATCGCCCAGCAAAATTTGTTATCGTGGCAGGCCTATCCACACGGTTCTCGTCTAGGGCTCCTCGGATGGCGGCACAAGGTTAGGCCGCCCAGCCTGGATAAGCACACTAACTCGGTACGATGAAACGTTGGTAATGCTGGTCACTGTAGAACGGTAGCCGCACTATACATAATAGACTATTACTTAATAATAGAATAGGTCGAACTCGACGACACAGCGTTAAACTCTGACACTTCAGCTATCAATTCGCACGCGGTCTCAAGGCTCTATTTCGGGGCAAAACGGGCCCACTTCACAGCACGTTGTATCGTGGTGAAGGCTTCAACTTGTTACTAAGATGATTACTGCTGTATCCACCTGCGCCATATTTATACGTAAGGTGAATAATCTAGTACCAGCCTTATTTCTGTCTCGTATTACTGCGCAAACCTGGGCATGTTGAGACATGTCTTAGCGGTGACTTTGAACTAGACATTGGGGGTATGGCCGTGGCGCCTAGGGGGTCGCTGTCCAATAGGAGAACGAATATTATGGTCTGGCCTGTACTAGGTAAAGGGATATTCCGTGTATATGTACAAAGAATATACAAGGGATATCAGACGATATACAAATACTATACAATATATCTCAAGTAATAAATATATATATTCGGTTTAATCTGACCCTTTGTAACAGCCGCCTCCTAATTAGTCCGCACCTAATTAGATAAGCAGAGACAGATTAACCGCACTGTCCACTACTCAATGTCCGTTGTGAGAAGTAGGGCAATTCACAAAGTCAGGGGGTCATGGTCGTCATTAAGAGAGTCGGGGAGCCTTGGCAACTCTATCAGCCTCTCCACGGGTCGGGTGTATGTCCGCCCCTGGACGAGCACTTCTGCCGCTCTGACCTTTCCGTCGGCACCAGTGATCATTTTGCTTACGCGGCCGGCCAGCCACATAGCTCGGGGTAGTGACTGGTCGATAATCATGACGACTGTGCCCTCCGTCAAATTGTCTCTTTCTTTTACCCATTTCTGGCGGGTCTGTAGAGACGGTAGATAGTGGAGGAGGAAACTGTTCCAAAACTTGTCAGCCAATACTTGACTGTATCTCCACATTCTTCGGCCGTTCGCTTCTTCAGGTCTGTACACTGTCTGTGGGAGCGCGGGGTCCAGCCGCCCCATCAAGAGAGTGTTGGGGGTGACTGGGTCGACATCTGCTACATCACTTGAGACGTAACCGAGGGGCTTTGAGTTCAATACTCCCTCGATCTCCGTGAGGACTGTCGTGAGGACTTCTTCCGCCACGGTCTGGGCCCCAAGCACGGCGTACAGGGCTGTCTTTATTGAACGTACTTCTCGTTCCCAAGTTCCCCCGAAGTGAGGGGCATTCGGGGGGTTAAACTGGAAATCAATCTGAGAGGGAGCGAGGTGGGTCTTAAGTTCTGGGCCCATAGCTTGGAAGCTCTCTCTCAGCTCTCTTTCTCCGCCTTTGAAGTTTGTCCCGTGATCAGACAATAATATAGACGGTTTTCCTTTCCGCGATGTGAATCTCCGGAAGGCCATAAGGAATGAGTCCGTACTCGTGGTTGGAAGGAGTTCTATGTGTATCGCTCGGGTGGTCATGCATTTGAATACAATACCCCACCGCTTCTCCGTCCCTCTTCCTTTCTTCACATACAGCGGGCCGAAACAGTCCATACCGGTGGAGTGAAAGGGCTTGTCGCCGAGTCGGAGGCGACGGGGGTAGGTCAGCCATCCTGGGTATACTCAGTGGGCTGTGCTCGCCACTTGCGACAGTCTAGACAGGTCCGCTGGAAGCGTCGTACTGCTTCTCTTCCTTGCAGTATCCAATAGCGACGTCTGATCTCAGCGAAGACTCTCTCTGCCCCGGCGTGGTGCACGTCTTCGTCGTATTTCTTTATGATGAGCTCTGTGACCTTGTGTCGGCTGTTTAGTACTATCGGGAACTTGACGTCATCCGTTAAGTCTGGGGCCCTTCTCAGACGACCACCCACTCTGATGAGATTATGGGCGTCGCTCTCAGGGGCCAAGTGGAGCAGTCTGCTGTCTGACGGGACTGGCTTTGATCCCTGCAGACAGTCTAGCTCAGGGATCGGCAATAGGCGGCCCGCGGGCCGACATTGGCCCGCCAGCAATAATTTCTGGCCCGTCAGATTATTTTGAGAATATGATATTTATTTTACGCGCAGGAAATATTCACTCGGGACGCCAGGGTGTCTTTTATTGTGAAGCTGTATCTATCTACCGGTAGTCATCAATAGCACTATAGCCAATTGAAATGCTAGAAATGGTCACGTGGACTGGGAGAACCAATGGAATAGTCCCTAACGAACTTTCACTTCCGCGTTCGAGATGGAGCGAGTAACAAAATGTGTTAAAAAACAAAACTAACATCTTTGGATAGGGAAATGCAACAGGGAAATATAACGCTTCTTTTAATAAATAGGAGCCATACTTAAAATACGGGTTTATTGCAACAGGTCGGTGATTCTTGCGTGCCGAGCCGACGTCCTCTCTGCATAATATGTGGCGACAACAACAACGAGGAAATGGTTGTTATTACAACTGTGTTCAAGTTGGCAGATAAAGTAGCTGCATTCAACGCCAATCTGGAATTGGAGGGCGGCGAGTGGATATGTGACATGTTTCAAACATTAGCAGGGATTTTGGAGGACTGAACAACAAACAAGGTATGGTGAGTCGTGTTTTCATGCATTCTGTCTTCTGATCTGTTCATCACCCGCCGCGGTGATCTGCAACAGCTGATCTGCTGTTCATGAATGAATGAATGAAAACTTTATTTAACAGATTGCAGAATGGGTACAATACAGTACGGCGCAATACACACAATTGTTAAGCTGATCTGCAACAGCTGAGAGCTGTTCATGAATGAATGAATGAAAACTTTATTTAACAGATTGCAGAATGGGTACAATACAGTACGGCGCAATACACACAATTGTTAAGCTGATCTGCAACAGCTGAGAGCTGTTCATGAATGAATGGATGAGTGAGAACTTTGTTTGGCGGATTGCAGAGTGGGTGCAGTGCAGTGCGGCGCAGTGCACACGGTTGTTGGGGGGATGCAGACCAGAGAAAAACGTTTGTCTTTTTTCAATATCAGTATATTAAATTAGCCATTGTTTTTGATCCTGGCCCGCGAAGCAACGGCTTGGGGAAAATCTGGCCCGCGGCAAAACCTAATTGCCGACCCCTGGTCTAGCTCGTCGGGGAACAAGTCTCTTTGGGCTCGCTGTAGCAGAAGGAGTTCTGCTTCTTCGTAGTTAGCTGCATTAATGTCAGTAGTGGAGGGAACCTCAGGGTGGTGCCACAGGAATGTCTTTAACTGCGCAATCTCAAGGGTGGGGCAGTCGTCTATGTTGGGATCTGTGGGGACTGGTGTGTGTGTCAACCCACAGAACATAGATTTCTTCATCTCTGCCTCTTTACTAGCCTCCCGTGGGGTGGGTGTAGGCCACTCTTCTTCCGGGAGCTTGAGGAACTCGGGACCGCCACTATAGAGATTGTGACGTGTGAGGTCATCCAGGGACATTCCCCATGTGATGACGTCTGCTGGGTTCTGTTTTGTGTCCACGTACCTCCAGCATGCTGCTTCTGTTAAATCTTGGATCTCTGTGATTCTGACTCCCACGAAGACCTTGTATCTACACGAATCGGACTGGATCCATTTGAGTACGGTCATGGAGTCTGACCACAGGATTGTTCTTTGCACCGGGATGGTGAGTTCACGTTGGATTAACGTGGCGAGTTGCGCTCCTACTAGGGCTGCGCAGAGCTCTAGACGCGGGATCGATTGTTGCTTGCGGGGGGCTATTCTTGAACGAGCCAGGATGAAGGCAGTATGTATTTCTCCTCCCTCCTCTCGGGCCCGCAAGTAGGCCACCGAACCGTAGGCTACTTCGGAGGCGTCGCTGAAGACGTGCAGGTCCATCTGCAGGGGAGGAAACTAACTTTTTGGCTTACCAGCCAACTGGCGGGTATCTGATTTTTTTTACCAGCCAAATAGATTTTTTACCAGACAAAAAAAATCGCTAATTGTGATAATTACTTCTTTGTACGTCTTCGTCTAAATTGATTTTCAATCATAGTAAATTAATCACACTGTCTCTACTCTTCAAAATATTACATCATTAAATCACATATTAACATGAAAGAGGGAACTATTCTGGACTGGGTTGGGCTGAACTGGGCAGTGAAAGATGCTGGGTTGGGCTGGTCTAGGTTATACTGAATGATGAATTGAAAATGAATTGAAAATGGGGGACCCTGATGTAAACAAGACGAAAGTCTTTCTCTGGTCTGCATCCCCTTAACAATTGCATGTATTGAGCCGTACTGTACTGTACCCATTCTGCAATCTGTTAAATAAAGTTTTCATTCATCACAGCTCAACTACTAGGAATGTGTGTCTGACTCTTAAGTGCAGGAAATATTCATCAGAAAGGGGGGACATGATGGAGGGAATGGAAAGAGCAGGTTTGACAGGAGCAGGGTTGAAGGGATTGATTGATTGAAAAGTTTCTTAACAGATTGCAGAATGGGTACAGTACAGTTCAATACATACAATTGTTAAGGGGATGCAGACCAGAGAAAGACTTTCGTCTTGTTTACATCAGGGTCCCCCATTTTTAATTCATCATAACATATTGGAGTGTGGAGGAAGTGGACAAGGCATTAAGCAAACAGGACTGAAATGGGGGACCCTGATGTAAACAAGACTAAAGTCCTTCTCTGGTCTGCATCCCCTTAACAATTGTGTGTATTGAGCTGTACTGTATTGTACCCATTCTGCAATCTGTTAATAAAGTTTTCAATCAATCAATCAATACTGGGTTGGGCAGTGAAAGAACCAAGCATTTCACTGTAATGTAATAGCTAAATAAAACAACTTGAACTTGACTTGTTACATTTGCACTCTGGTTGTATGCCAAATGTATTCTGGTTGTACTGTACTTGTGCTGTAAGATGACAATACATTGGAACCGAATCGACAACGCTAGGGGTTCAGCAGGTGTGTTCTGAATGCCAAATATGACAACATCACCGTTGTGAAGGGCATATGGGCGAGTGGTGATATGCTGGGAAACCCGGTAATAATAAAATGTCACTCGGCTGCATTTAAGCAAAGCCGCTCAGTATAGTCGTCCACTATGTTGAATGCGCGTTATGGTAGCTTGTTACATGCTAGGTAGCTAGCCGGCTAATGCTGGTTGACTGTCATTCTCATCCGACTCGAAGGAGACGCGTCGCGTGCTGTTGTTCGCCCCCATGTCAGACCGCACCGATATCCGAAAGCGACGACTCTACATGCAATTATTTTCATCCACTCATGTGTTTTTGTAAGTTTGTCTACGTTGTCAAGCCGGCTGCCGGTGGCAGGAGTTAGTAGGTCTGCGCGCAGTGGTATGTCCACTTCCCCTAGATGGGCGTCATCTTCTAGAAAACGAGTGTTCATTGGAGGAGCTTAGAGCGCATCTGTACAACGATGATGTTCATTGGTTATGGTCTGATTATTATGTGGCGCAAATGGGAGGAATCAAGGGGGGAGTCAGAGTTCGGTTTGTGTCAGTGAGCGAATCAGCAGATTGCAGAATGATTTTTTTGTTTTGTTTTGTAATTACTAGTACTCGCCAGACTGGCGAGTGCTCTTCATGAATTACTCGCCAAACGTAAAAAATACTCGCAATTGGCGAGTAAAGTGGCCTAATTTCCTCCCCTGTCCATCTGACACGTCTCCAGCCGCACTGTGGGTGGGAAGTAGCTGCGGCGTATGTTGACACCTGGGAGCGAGCTGAGTTCTGTCTCCCACTCTCTCCATGTGGAAGCAAGGTGGTCGGGTATGGGGTCGTCCCAGCCCTGGTCCTTGTCCCCTAGCGCTCGTACAATCATCTTTGCCCTGGTGGTGTAAGGTAGAATACATCCCAACGGGTCATATTGTCTGGCGAGTGTTCTGTATACACTCCGTCTTGTGGTCGGTAGTGAAATCGACCTTCCCTGCTCCTTGGTCAGGGGTGTGTGTCTATAATGTAGCGAGTCTGTTTTGAAGCGCCAGACTAGTCCCAATGTCATTTCTTGGGCTTCACCTGGGATGGTCGCCATCCAGGTCTCGCTGCTTGCTGCCTTGTCCTCTGGGGAGAGGCTGCGCAATACTTGAGGGTCGCTGCTGGCCCACTGCCGGAGATCAAAGCCGCCTTTGATCAGGGAGGCGCGGAGCTTGAGTAGGAGGGCCTCGGCCTCTTCTGGCGTCGAGACGCTTTGCAGACAGTTGTCCACGTAGAAACTCTTTTCTACACTTTGTCGGACCTCATCAGCTGCTGGGTCCTCTGCGACATGTTTTTGCAGTGCGAACGTAGCACAGCATGGGCTGCATGTGGTTCCGAAAGGGAGGACTTCCCATTGATAGATGGATGGTTGCTCATCCCCGATCCTCTCTCTCCATAAGAACCGCAGCAGGGTTCCACTAGTCGCACCTGCAGGAACATCCCTTTGATGTCGCCGCTGATGGCCACCTTGTTCTGGCGGAAACGTAGCAACACGCCTAGTAGAGAGCGGCCGAGTGTTGGGCCGGGCAAGAGCTCTTTATTCAGATTTTGTGATCCGATCTGGTAGCTGCAGTTAAACACAATACGATCCTTGCCGTTGTGGTGGACCTTGTGGTGGGGCACGTACCATGATTCGGTCGTCTGATCGGCCTCTTTAATGTCAATTCTCTTTATGTGTCCCGCTGTGATTAGCTTGTCAATCTCAGCGCGGTACACAGTAGCTTGAGCGGGGTCTCTGGCTAGGCGCCGCTCTGTGTTCAGTAGATACCGCTCCGTCGCTTCTTTTGGGGCGTGGAAGGTAGGCATACCCTCTCGCCTCAGGAGTGGAGTTGCGTATCTCATCACTCCGTTGACTTTGACTCTCTTTGTCCCCTGCTCGAGGAGGGCTATGGCGTAAATGTCTTCCTTGGAACGAATGTGTTTCTTTTCGTTCTTAAAGGGCATTGTCTCTAGTGTCCATAGCCTCTCGACGTGCTGTAAGAGGGCGGTGTCTTCTTCTGTCACTCTGGAGTGGAGGCAGCGAGTGGCTGCTGTTCGGTTGGTAGACCTGGAGAGGGGGCCTTGTAGTGTCCATCCTAGGCGGGTCTCGACTGCTGCTGGACAGCCTCTGGGCCCAGTGTGGACCCGGTCCATCGGGACGATGAGGTGTGCGTGGTCGGATCCTATGAGCAGGGTCGGGGTGGCGCCGTCTATGAGCGGTATAGGTAGTTGACGCAGGTGCACGTATTTGTCCATCAGCTTGGCGATGGGGTAGGTGTACCGCGACAGGCCTATGTCTTGGCTGGTGAAAGCGTTAGTGATCCTATACCGTCTCTCTGGCTGCCCGCTTGCTGCGATAGTGAAGGAGACGTTCTCACCTTTGATCGTCTTCAGGTCTCTTCTTATAGTCCGAATCGTCATCGTTTCTTCGCTCCCCCGCAGCCCCAGCTGGGCCGCAGCGGATGCGAGGAGGAGGGTCTTTTCTGACCCTTGACCTTGTCCTCGTAGCTCAATGTTACGCGGACCACCTTCAAGAGCACCCGGGCGCCCCCGCTGCTGGCGGGGTCAATGTACATGACGCTTGCTTTGGTGCTGCTTGAGGGTGCGGGTTTTCTTCTGTTACTGTCATGTAAAACGTCCAAGTGGGCTCCGTCACACCGACTACACCTCTTCTTTAAGCGGCACTCGGCTGCCATGTGACTGCGCGCACAGCGGTAACAGCGGCGGTTGGACTTTATCCATTGACTCACCTCATCGGCGGTCATCTTCTTGAACGTGTCACAGTGTGACAGCCAGTGTTCCTTTTCGCAGTACTGGCATACAATCTTCCACTTCTCTTTCGTCGAGGGGGTGCTGTGGTTCTTGTTACGCGGTACTGATTCGGCTTGGTGCATGACGGTCACCAGCCTGCGGTTATCGTTTGATCTCCTAGGTCCCTCTCTGGAGCTTGGTACACTCCGCACGAACGTATCCAGTCGTAGGCTGCTGACTTCTCTCGCCAGGAAGTCGGCCAGGTCTAGGAGGGATGGCTCGGGACCGTTGGGATCACGGTGGTCTCTTTGCCGCCTGAAGCGCTCTTGTCGGGCGGGCGGGAGCTTCTCTAATATCCTCTCAACATTAGAGTTCGCGTACAGTTCGTGCCTACCCTTTTCCTTTTGTGCCCCCAGCATCCCTACCAGGGATTGTACCTTGATAGAGAGGTCATCCAATGAGCGATTGTCTGTGGCTGGGGGTAGACGGTCAATATTCCTTATCTCTTGTATTACGTAGTCCCATATACGTCCATAACGTTGGTCGAGGGCGACTAGAGCCGCGGTGTATGGGGTACTTGAGTTGGAATATGCCAGCGCTATATTATGCGCTCTGGGCACCTTCAGGTGCTTGAGTAGGATAGCATACTTGTACGTCTCATCGGGGACATCGGACATCATTGTCTCTAAGCACATTCGTAGCTCTGTGTACTGTGCTCTGTCCTCGTGTGTGAAGTCCGGGAACGTCGGTGTGCCAAGGTACGATGCCATGGATGGCTGGCACATCGGTGAGCGTTGGGGGAGAGGCCTCCTAGGCGAGTCTCCCCTTACGTGTCGTTGTGGGCTGGTACCTGGTGGGTACCAAGGCCCGGGTACCCAGGTGCTGTTCCTCGGGGCTGGTCGTGCGTCAAACT
Source organism: Notolepis coatsorum (assembly GCF_963971535.1). Taxonomy (NCBI): domain Eukaryota; kingdom Metazoa; phylum Chordata; class Actinopteri; order Aulopiformes; family Paralepididae; genus Notolepis; species Notolepis coatsorum. The sequence goes on from NC_140183.1 coordinate 79,015,980, forward strand.
CGCCCTTGAGTTGGGTTGGGGGTCTGTAACGCAGGGCCTCGGGTGTAAAGTCTGGGCTGTACTGGACCTCCTGGTCCTGTGGAGTACGATGCTGCTGGTGGGCTTGACTTTCCTCCTCTTCCTCTTCTTCTTCCTCTGCTAAGTCTTCTAGATCTTGCAATCGTCTATTCAGTCTCTCTGCGGCGTAGGCCGGTTCTTCCCTGTTGCTGGGTCTCGCATGGACCGGTCGGGGAGGGGGTTCGGAGACGTGTATAGGCTCTTTCTGTTGGCCGGGCTCCGGGTCGCTTGATCGGGTAGGGGAGGGTGCCCTAGACCCTTGTCTTGACGAGGCCCTGGAGCTCCGTGCGGAGGGAGGGGGAGTCGCCCTGGCAATCAGTTGCTCCATTATCTGCGCTTGTAATCGGTCGCGCTCGGCTTCGCGCTTGATGTGAGCGAGGTCGCGCTCTGCTTCGCGCTGGGCTTGGGCTGCGTCGCGCTGTGCATTGGCGGCTTCGCGCTGTGCATCGGCGGCGGCGCGCTGGGCTTCGGCGCGGTCTCTTTCAATATTCTCTTCCGTCTGGAGGCGTCTGGTCTCCAGGCGTATGCGGTCGTCTTCACTCCTTTGCTGCGCCTGGAAGCGCTCTCGCTGGGTCGCAGAGTGTTCGCGTTCACTAAGGGCTTGCGCTTGGAGTTGCGCGTGGAAGCGTTCTCTTTGGTCTGCAGATTGTTCGCGCTCACTCAGTTGTTGAGCCTGCAGGCGGTCTCTTTCCATGGTAGAGTGTTCGCGCTCACTTTGGTGTTGCGCTCGGAGGCGCTCTTGTTCCATGGAAGAATGTTCGTGCTCGCTAAGCGTCTGTGCTTGGAGTCGATCGCGTTCAGTGGAGGCTGCCAGGGTGGCGATAAATGCCTGCGCCAGCATCTTGTCCGCCTCGCTGGGGGAAGACACTGATGGAGGTGATCGGCTTCTGACAGTGCTCGTTGGAGATCCGTTCTCCTGTCGCGCTCCGAGGAGGTCCATCTCCTGGGTGCGCATCTCTTCTGGTAGTGGGTCGGGTTCCGTCCCTGGAGCGCTTTCTTTATCCTGGAGCTCTCCGGGGACTGTCCCGTTGACGTTGTCGGGGGGTAAAGTCATGTCATGTCCCTCCTGGTCCCCCCGTGAGCTTGGTCAGTTACGTTAGAACCCACTAGGGTCTCTACTGGCAGGGTCGCCTGGTCGGTAGGGTTTGACATACTTTTACTATCCGCTTTTTCCGCGTTTAACGTCTGTATAAAGCTAGGTAGTAGACTGGCAGCGTAGTCCTCTAGGTAAGGAGGTGGCTGCCGTCTGCGCTGCGGGCGATCTAGCTTAGGAGAACCGTTTGTGGAGTGTTCAGCTCTATCTTTAATCTTTCAAAATGTTCAGTTGCTATCGCTATTAGCTCTATCTTTAATTTTTCAAAATGTACAGTTGCTATTGCATGCACTCATCTGTGTTTCACCACACACATGAGTGCATGCTTACCAACTGTCCGTCTGCAACACTACTATCACCAACATCTAAGAAGGGAGATCCCCCCTTGAATGGCCCTTCTAAGGTTTCTCTCCTCCACACTGCCTGTGGAGCTTTTTTCCCTATTGTTAGGTTTTAGTGAGTTTTTCCTTACCTTCGCGTGGGGTATGTCTGGGAGTGCTTGCATTCTTTCATTTATTTGCATTCATCTAAAAATGTTTGCACCTTATGGTGTTCTTGTTCTGTTCTTGACTTATTGTTATGTTTTCTTCTTGACTTGTTTAAAGAAGATCTGTACGGCCCATGGGGACATTAACGTGTGTTGTCGGGCCCTATAAATAAATTTGATTTGATTCATCGCTGGCCATGTCAATATTAATATTATATTAATATTACGCTAATTACCATCCGGCTCGAAGGACCAATTGTAACTGAGGGGTACAATTCCCTGACTGTATTGAATAAGTATGGTATCATTAAACCACTACTGAGTTATGTACATTACTACTGGCCATACAGTACACATGTATATGAGATGAACACCCCCACAATAACACGGCTTAACAAAGAAAGTACTGTTTGTAATATTTATTAGAAGAGCATCAATATGATCTTACATTATTGAGAATTAGAGTTGCGCTTGTAAGGCGAAGAATGTGCATGAATAGGTCAAGAGCGTAAGTCCATGAGCATATTACGAAGGAGATAATTAATACCGCCTGTAGCATAAGAATTATATAAGGTACACTCGTAGGTCAGCTGGAGATACTAGGGGGGTTCCCTCCGGTTGTAAGCCAGCAGGGGGAGAGGATTTGTCGGTAGCAAAAGTCTGGATCAACGAAGAACAATACTTGTGCTGTAAGATGACAATACATTGGAACCGAATCGACAACGCTAGGGGTTCAGCAGGTGTGTTCTGAATGCCAAATATGACAACATCACCGTTGTGAAGGGCATATGGGCGAGTGGTGATATGCTGGGAAACCCGGTAATAATAAAATGTCACTCGGCTGCATTTAAGCAAAGCCGCTCAGTATAGTCGTCCACTATGTTGAATGCGCGTTATGGTAGCTTGTTACATGCTAGGTAGCTAGCCGGCTAATGCTGGTTGACTGTCATTCTCATCCGACTCGAAGGAGACGCGTCGCGTGCTGTTGTTCGCCCCCATGTCAGACCGCACCGATATCCGAAAGCGACGACTCTACATGCAATTATTTTCATCCACTCATGTGTTTTTGTAAGTTTGTCTACGTTGTCAAGCCGGCTGCCGGTGGCAGGAGTTAGTAGGTCTGCGCGCAGTGGTATGTCCACTTCCCCTAGATGGGCGTCATCTTCTAGAAAACGAGTGTTCATTGGAGGAGCTTAGAGCGCATCTGTACAACGATGATGTTCATTGGTTATGGTCTGATTATTATGTGGCGCAAATGGGAGGAATCAAGGGGGGAGTCAGAGTTCGGTTTGTGTCAGTGAGCGAATCAGCAGATTGCAGAATGATTTTTTTGTTTTGTTTTGTAATTACTAGTACTCGCCAGACTGGCGAGTGCTCTTCATGAATTACTCGCCAAACGTAAAAAATACTCGCAATTGGCGAGTAAAGTGGCCTAATTTCCTCCCCTGTCCATCTGACACGTCTCCAGCCGCACTGTGGGTGGGAAGTAGCTGCGGCGTATGTTGACACCTGGGAGCGAGCTGAGTTCTGTCTCCCACTCTCTCCATGTGGAAGCAAGGTGGTCGGGTATGGGGTCGTCCCAGCCCTGGTCCTTGTCCCCTAGCGCTCGTACAATCATCTTTGCCCTGGTGGTGTAAGGTAGAATACATCCCAACGGGTCATATTGTCTGGCGAGTGTTCTGTATACACTCCGTCTTGTGGTCGGTAGTGAAATCGACCTTCCCTGCTCCTTGGTCAGGGGTGTGTGTCTATAATGTAGCGAGTCTGTTTTGAAGCGCCAGACTAGTCCCAATGTCATTTCTTGGGCTTCACCTGGGATGGTCGCCATCCAGGTCTCGCTGCTTGCTGCCTTGTCCTCTGGGGAGAGGCTGCGCAATACTTGAGGGTCGCTGCTGGCCCACTGCCGGAGATCAAAGCCGCCTTTGATCAGGGAGGCGCGGAGCTTGAGTAGGAGGGCCTCGGCCTCTTCTGGCGTCGAGACGCTTTGCAGACAGTTGTCCACGTAGAAACTCTTTTCTACACTTTGTCGGACCTCATCAGCTGCTGGGTCCTCTGCGACATGTTTTTGCAGTGCGAACGTAGCACAGCATGGGCTGCATGTGGTTCCGAAAGGGAGGACTTCCCATTGATAGATGGATGGTTGCTCATCCCCGATCCTCTCTCTCCATAAGAACCGCAGCAGGGTTCCACTAGTCGCACCTGCAGGAACATCCCTTTGATGTCGCCGCTGATGGCCACCTTGTTCTGGCGGAAACGTAGCAACACGCCTAGTAGAGAGCGGCCGAGTGTTGGGCCGGGCAAGAGCTCTTTATTCAGATTTTGTGATCCGATCTGGTAGCTGCAGTTAAACACAATACGATCCTTGCCGTTGTGGTGGACCTTGTGGTGGGGCACGTACCATGATTCGGTCGTCTGATCGGCCTCTTTAATGTCAATTCTCTTTATGTGTCCCGCTGTGATTAGCTTGTCAATCTCAGCGCGGTACACAGTAGCTTGAGCGGGGTCTCTGGCTAGGCGCCGCTCTGTGTTCAGTAGATACCGCTCCGTCGCTTCTTTTGGGGCGTGGAAGGTAGGCATACCCTCTCGCCTCAGGAGTGGAGTTGCGTATCTCATCACTCCGTTGACTTTGACTCTCTTTGTCCCCTGCTCGAGGAGGGCTATGGCGTAAATGTCTTCCTTGGAACGAATGTGTTTCTTTTCGTTCTTAAAGGGCATTGTCTCTAGTGTCCATAGCCTCTCGACGTGCTGTAAGAGGGCGGTGTCTTCTTCTGTCACTCTGGAGTGGAGGCAGCGAGTGGCTGCTGTTCGGTTGGTAGACCTGGAGAGGGGGCCTTGTAGTGTCCATCCTAGGCGGGTCTCGACTGCTGCTGGACAGCCTCTGGGCCCAGTGTGGACCCGGTCCATCGGGACGATGAGGTGTGCGTGGTCGGATCCTATGAGCAGGGTCGGGGTGGCGCCGTCTATGAGCGGTATAGGTAGTTGACGCAGGTGCACGTATTTGTCCATCAGCTTGGCGATGGGGTAGGTGTACCGCGACAGGCCTATGTCTTGGCTGGTGAAAGCGTTAGTGATCCTATACCGTCTCTCTGGCTGCCCGCTTGCTGCGATAGTGAAGGAGACGTTCTCACCTTTGATCGTCTTCAGGTCTCTTCTTATAGTCCGAATCGTCATCGTTTCTTCGCTCCCCCGCAGCCCCAGCTGGGCCGCAGCGGATGCGAGGAGGAGGGTCTTTTCTGACCCTTGACCTTGTCCTCGTAGCTCAATGTTACGCGGACCACCTTCAAGAGCACCCGGGCGCCCCCGCTGCTGGCGGGGTCAATGTACATGACGCTTGCTTTGGTGCTGCTTGAGGGTGCGGGTTTTCTTCTGTTACTGTCATGTAAAACGTCCAAGTGGGCTCCGTCACACCGACTACACCTCTTCTTTAAGCGGCACTCGGCTGCCATGTGACTGCGCGCACAGCGGTAACAGCGGCGGTTGGACTTTATCCATTGACTCACCTCATCGGCGGTCATCTTCTTGAACGTGTCACAGTGTGACAGCCAGTGTTCCTTTTCGCAGTACTGGCATACAATCTTCCACTTCTCTTTCGTCGAGGGGGTGCTGTGGTTCTTGTTACGCGGTACTGATTCGGCTTGGTGCATGACGGTCACCAGCCTGCGGTTATCGTTTGATCTCCTAGGTCCCTCTCTGGAGCTTGGTACACTCCGCACGAACGTATCCAGTCGTAGGCTGCTGACTTCTCTCGCCAGGAAGTCGGCCAGGTCTAGGAGGGATGGCTCGGGACCGTTGGGATCACGGTGGTCTCTTTGCCGCCTGAAGCGCTCTTGTCGGGCGGGCGGGAGCTTCTCTAATATCCTCTCAACATTAGAGTTCGCGTACAGTTCGTGCCTACCCTTTTCCTTTTGTGCCCCCAGCATCCCTACCAGGGATTGTACCTTGATAGAGAGGTCATCCAATGAGCGATTGTCTGTGGCTGGGGGTAGACGGTCAATATTCCTTATCTCTTGTATTACGTAGTCCCATATACGTCCATAACGTTGGTCGAGGGCGACTAGAGCCGCGGTGTATGGGGTACTTGAGTTGGAATATGCCAGCGCTATATTATGCGCTCTGGGCACCTTCAGGTGCTTGAGTAGGATAGCATACTTGTACGTCTCATCGGGGACATCGGACATCATTGTCTCTAAGCACATTCGTAGCTCTGTGTACTGTGCTCTGTCCTCGTGTGTGAAGTCCGGGAACGTCGGTGTGCCAAGGTACGATGCCATGGATGGCTGGCACATCGGTGAGCGTTGGGGGAGAGGCCTCCTAGGCGAGTCTCCCCTTACGTGTCGTTGTGGGCTGGTACCTGGTGGGTACCAAGGCCCGGGTACCCAGGTGCTGTTCCTCGGGGCTGGTCGTGCGTCAAACTCGCCCTTGAGTTGGGTTGGGGGTCTGTAACGCAGGGCCTCGGGTGTAAAGTCTGGGCTGTACTGGACCTCCTGGTCCTGTGGAGTACGATGCTGCTGGTGGGCTTGACTTTCCTCCTCTTCCTCTTCTTCTTCCTCTGCTAAGTCTTCTAGATCTTGCAATCGTCTATTCAGTCTCTCTGCGGCGTAGGCCGGTTCTTCCCTGTTGCTGGGTCTCGCATGGACCGGTCGGGGAGGGGGTTCGGAGACGTGTATAGGCTCTTTCTGTTGGCCGGGCTCCGGGTCGCTTGATCGGGTAGGGGAGGGTGCCCTAGACCCTTGTCTTGACGAGGCCCTGGAGCTCCGTGCGGAGGGAGGGGGAGTCGCCCTGGCAATCAGTTGCTCCATTATCTGCGCTTGTAATCGGTCGCGCTCGGCTTCGCGCTTGATGTGAGCGAGGTCGCGCTCTGCTTCGCGCTGGGCTTGGGCTGCGTCGCGCTGTGCATTGGCGGCTTCGCGCTGTGCATCGGCGGCGGCGCGCTGGGCTTCGGCGCGGTCTCTTTCAATATTCTCTTCCGTCTGGAGGCGTCTGGTCTCCAGGCGTATGCGGTCGTCTTCACTCCTTTGCTGCGCCTGGAAGCGCTCTCGCTGGGTCGCAGAGTGTTCGCGTTCACTAAGGGCTTGCGCTTGGAGTTGCGCGTGGAAGCGTTCTCTTTGGTCTGCAGATTGTTCGCGCTCACTCAGTTGTTGAGCCTGCAGGCGGTCTCTTTCCATGGTAGAGTGTTCGCGCTCACTTTGGTGTTGCGCTCGGAGGCGCTCTTGTTCCATGGAAGAATGTTCGTGCTCGCTAAGCGTCTGTGCTTGGAGTCGATCGCGTTCAGTGGAGGCTGCCAGGGTGGCGATAAATGCCTGCGCCAGCATCTTGTCCGCCTCGCTGGGGGAAGACACTGATGGAGGTGATCGGCTTCTGACAGTGCTCGTTGGAGATCCGTTCTCCTGTCGCGCTCCGAGGAGGTCCATCTCCTGGGTGCGCATCTCTTCTGGTAGTGGGTCGGGTTCCGTCCCTGGAGCGCTTTCTTTATCCTGGAGCTCTCCGGGGACTGTCCCGTTGACGTTGTCGGGGGGTAAAGTCATGTCATGTCCCTCCTGGTCCCCCCGTGAGCTTGGTCAGTTACGTTAGAACCCACTAGGGTCTCTACTGGCAGGGTCGCCTGGTCGGTAGGGTTTGACATACTTTTACTATCCGCTTTTTCCGCGTTTAACGTCTGTATAAAGCTAGGTAGTAGACTGGCAGCGTAGTCCTCTAGGTAAGGAGGTGGCTGCCGTCTGCGCTGCGGGCGATCTAGCTTAGGAGAACCGTTTGTGGAGTGTTCAGCTCTATCTTTAATCTTTCAAAATGTTCAGTTGCTATCGCTATTAGCTCTATCTTTAATTTTTCAAAATGTACAGTTGCTATTGCATGCACTCATCTGTGTTTCACCACACACATGAGTGCATGCTTACCAACTGTCCGTCTGCAACACTACTATCACCAACATCTAAGAAGGGAGATCCCCCCTTGAATGGCCCTTCTAAGGTTTCTCTCCTCCACACTGCCTGTGGAGCTTTTTTCCCTATTGTTAGGTTTTAGTGAGTTTTTCCTTACCTTCGCGTGGGGTATGTCTGGGAGTGCTTGCATTCTTTCATTTATTTGCATTCATCTAAAAATGTTTGCACCTTATGGTGTTCTTGTTCTGTTCTTGACTTATTGTTATGTTTTCTTCTTGACTTGTTTAAAGAAGATCTGTACGGCCCATGGGGACATTAACGTGTGTTGTCGGGCCCTATAAATAAATTTGATTTGATTCATCGCTGGCCATGTCAATATTAATATTATATTAATATTACGCTAATTACCATCCGGCTCGAAGGACCAATTGTAACTGAGGGGTACAATTCCCTGACTGTATTGAATAAGTATGGTATCATTAAACCACTACTGAGTTATGTACATTACTACTGGCCATACAGTACACATGTATATGAGATGAACACCCCCACAATAACACGGCTTAACAAAGAAAGTACTGTTTGTAATATTTATTAGAAGAGCATCAATATGATCTTACATTATTGAGAATTAGAGTTGCGCTTGTAAGGCGAAGAATGTGCATGAATAGGTCAAGAGCGTAAGTCCATGAGCATATTACGAAGGAGATAATTAATACCGCCTGTAGCATGAATTATATAAGGTACACTCGTAGGTCAGCTGGAGATACTAGGGGGGTTCCCTCCGGTTGTAAGCCAGCAGGGGGAGAGGATTTGTCGGTAGCAAAAGTCTGGATCAACGAGGAATAAGGAGACTCCAGGTACAGGAGACGGTGCAATAATCCCTTGATCCGTAGACAAAGCAACAGCTATTCTCCGGTATGCACTGCAGCATGGATGAAAGCTAGCCAGCCTCAGAGTCCTAGAGGCGGGCTCGACGGGGCTCCTCACAGGGTAGATCCCACACGGTAGTGGGGGTAGACGATTCTCTGCTCCAGCAGCCACAGGACCAAAGCAATATAATCCAGCCGAAAAGGGCTCTGTAGTCGTCGGTGTAGGTTATCCAGTGTACATATCCACACGGTTCTCGTCTAGGGCTCCTCGGATGGCGGCACAAGGTTAGGCCGCCCAGCCTGGATAAGCACACTAACTCGGTACGATGAAACGTTGGTAATGCTGGTCACTGTAGAACGGTAGCCGCACGATACACTATACATAATAGACTATTACTTAATAATAGAATAGGTCGAACTCGACGATACAGCGTTAAACTCTTGACACTTCAGCTATCAATTCGCACGTGGTCTCAAGGCTCTATTTCGGGGCAAAACGGGCCCACTTCACAGCACGTTGTATCGTGGTGAAGGCTTCAACTTGTTACTAAGATGATTACTGCTGTATCCACCTGCGCCGTATTTATACGTAAGGTGAATAATCTAGTACCAGCCTTATTTCTGTCTCGTATTACTGCGCAAACCTGGGCATGTTGAGACATGTCTTAGCGGTGACTTTGAACTAGACATTGGGGGTATGGCCGTGGCGCCTAGGGGGTCGCTGTCCAATAGGAGAACGAATATTATGGTCTGGCCTGTACTAGGTAAAGGGATATTCCGTGTATATGTACAAAGAATATACAAGGGATATCAGACGATATACAAATACTATACAATTAGGGATACCCCCAATCGATCGGCCACCGATCGTTATCGGCCGATAAATCAGTATAAATATGCGATCGGGGAATTCCGATAATTAGTCATATTCGCCGATCGCGGAAACTGATCAAGTGGATATCTCACTCGCTTGTCTCAGACGCACAGGACCTGCAAACTGCTCCTCCTCCCTAGCCCCGCCCGTACCCGTGTAGAGTTTGTAAACACAGAGGAGGCGGACCTCCTCTGCTGAGTCTAGATAGTGCATTCGACCTGAGCTAACGTTAGCTACCTAGCTATCGTTACTGTTTAAACAAAATTACCCAGTCAACTATTCACTTTTAGTTGGCATTGTCTAACGGTATTTAGCCGGCTAGCTACTGATAGCTCCGGATATCAACAAATGCCCCAGGAAGTCTATTAGTCCATGTTGATATCTCCGTTAGCTTGCGTTAGCTTGCGTCAGCTGACGTTACTTCACAGTTCAAAACGAAATGTCCGATTGAACTAAATAGTTGTCTTAGCGTCATCTAGCCGGCTAGCAGTAGCTACAGATAGCTCCTGATATCAATGTCTTATAACATTGATTGAATGCGTATTCGAGCTGAGGGCTTGCTGAATGTGAAATGACCAAAGCATAACGTTACCAATACAATAGGGTCCCGCTGCAGCGCCGGAGAATCCTTTTTGGAGCTACTAGAGTACACACAGACAGTGGAGCTGTTTGCAGATAGCGAGCATTTTGACTTGTTGCGTGGTGGCGATGTCTCACAGATAATACAAGTACAAGTCTAATTATATAATATATATATTTTATAAAAAAAAAAAAACGTTTTATATAAAATAATTTTTAATTTCTTTTTAATCAAAAACGATCGGTATCGGATCGGTATCGGCCGATATGGCTCACGACGATCGGTGATCGGTATCGGTGGCAAAAAACGTGATCGGGGCATCCCTATATACAATATATCTCAAGTAATAAATATATATATTCGGTTTAATCTGACCCTTTGTAACAACCAGTGTTGTAGTACTCAAGTCCGAGTCCTGGACTGATTTTTCTTCTTTTTTTTGTATCTCTCTTTCTCAGATTTTTCTCTGTTTTCTCCCCGTCCCAATTTAGTCGTTGTGCCAATTCCCCCCCCTCCCCTACCTGGTTGTTGTGCGCATGTTCTCCTACTGGTCGGTACAAGGGAACCCTGAAATATCCGCACGCTTCCTCCGACACGTGCGGCGACAGCCAGTGGCTCTCTTCTCACCTGGCAGCGAGGGCTCTCATTGGTGAAGTGTAACGCGTGGGAGGTCACGCTGCCTTCCTCAAGTCCTGCCTCCGCTGAGCAAGCTCCCAGACCTGACCTGTAGGCGTCGCTGTCCACAACGCCAGTTTCCCACCCACGGCTTCCCTCCCCCTAACCAAGCCAAACGAGTTAGTATAGCGATCAGGCCAAGGCAATGCTGACTCCGCTTGACTTGAGCACTGATGACTCGGACTTGAGCATTGATTGCATTCGGACTCGGGAAGGTGCAGACTCTGACTCTGACTTGTTAATAGATAAATACAGTTATTTTTTATTATTATTTTGTAATAGGGCCTAATAATTTGGCATAAGATATGTAAGGGATAAAGTATAGCTACAAGGTCATTGTCGCAAAATAATTGACCGACACGGTGTTCTAAACGCAGTGAAGGGCAATTATTTTGCGACAATGACAGAGTATAGCTATACATTATCCCGCTTATTACATGGCTATCTTACTAACAATATACCTAATTCATTTTACACCATCGACGAGACGAGATCAAATGCAGACGCAGTTGTTCTGTGGCTCCTCTGTCATCGCCGTCAGCCGGCAGGTGTGTGGACTTGATTGCACCTGATGTAGTGCAGCTGTGCATAATGGTTATGCTTAGCTTTCGTGACTGCGATCAAAATGCTTGATTGTGATTGGTCAATAGCGCTCTGTTGCCCCGAACAGCGGCCATTATTGCGCGTTGCCCATGACAGCGGTGAATTATCGAGAAATAATTGACTGCTGTCAGGGGCAACCGAGCGCTATTGACCAATCACAATCAAGCATTTTGGCTAATGTTAAAACGCCATGTAATAATGATGGCTATTGCATTTGTTTGACTATTGTGTCACAAAGTAAATGAACTCCCTTGAAATGGTGACCGCTGTGTAATTTATGTTTAATGTAGACCTGTTTTTATTTGTATGTCAGCTCTTTGACTGCCAAAGTGGAGTGGACTCAACCTTGATAACTCTGACTCTGACTAGGATAATGGGGACTCAGACTCGACTCAGGCTCTTCTTTGGTCACTTGGACTCTAACACTGGGGACTGACTTGAGATTTAGTGACTCGACTTGGCATCAACTTATGGTGGAAATGTCTAAATTATGTAAAGGAAACGACAACATTCAGGTACCCGCTGACACAAATATAATACAGTAAGGCTCAGTTGGTTAATGTTTTGACCCTTATTATTATTTAAATAGTTTTACCTCTTTTGGGGAGGGGTTGTCTTTCATATTAGCTATATTTTTTGAGGGTGACAAATTTACCTCTTCTCAATATTGTACATACATGTCACAACCCCCCCCCCCCCTCCCCCAAATCCAAATGCATAATTAATTGCCCTGACATGGATGGATGGACTTCCAGTGCACCACAGCACACTAATGAAGATTAGGAGGAAATCCACTTCTCTATGGAATCTATGACGCTCGCACAAGTTAAATCATTTTGTATATTATAAATGGATTTGGTGAATTGTTACACCAGTAATGACAAACCCTCTGCCGTCTTTGGTGTGGAGTCCTAATCCGAACACTTTTTTAGAAAAGTGTGTGGCTGAAATGGAATGCTCAAATGTTTCTGCATTAACTCATTCAGGGCCAACAGCGCCCTCTGCTGGTGGCCCTTTGGTGCCAATGCTTTATCCAATGGAGGAATGGACTTAATTGCGAGTGCTTAAAAAAACATATAAAATATAATAGCAATAGATCTAAATAACAGTGATCGTCAATGAGTTGCTTCCAGTCAACATGCACCAAACAGATAATTTTTTCATACATACATTTCCATTTTATACAGTGATGAATATCAATATATTTCTAGGGCGTTCTGTGTCATCTCAATAACCTCCAGCAAATCGAGCTTAAATGTATTTCCTTAGAAATCGTGCCATTTGTCGCTTGATTTATGAATCGTTTTCAAATAAATGCTAGATTACCGATAGTATACGTGTCCTCATGCACGAAGAGAAGTGGGTCTGAAAAATCGCTTCTCCATACTTTGGTCGGCGCGAACCACACACACACACACACACGCTCCGATGGCGGTGAAAGGAACATCTGATTACCCCAAGATTCGTAATATAAAGTCCTTACCTCACATCTGATGTCATGCAAAAAGATTAATCCAATTCCTGATCGCCATTCCAAATATTGATCGGGTTTATTGATCCAACGTTATATATCCAAAACACATAATCCACGCTACTCTGAGTGTCCTCAGTCCATCTGTCATAATGATACTGCATGCCCGAGACCTGGACCGGACTTTTTTTGATGCACAGTCCCAGCCAATCCAATCCAATGATGTGCAATACCATCCGGGAGATGATAGGCGGCGGTATTTGCCCTTTGCGAGCTCAGATCCATTCCCAATGATAACGTCAGGCTGGATGGATGAAAAATGAATGGATATCGCTAATAAAAGAAATGTCGATTAAAACCCGAGATTTCTCGGGTTTGGCGCCCAGAGCATGGCGAGTTAACCCGGACTATCTCGGGTTTGGCCTCCAGTGAGTTAACCTGCTTTGAAAATGTAATTTATTCCTGGGCCATAATTTTTGTAGCACAGGGTATCTGCAGGGTATTCAAAAGTCTTGAACGTATTACATTCTCAATTAAGGCCATTAACACATTGAGTGCCACGCCCCTTCCGGGAAGTGACCACTTCCGTGCCGCCCATTAACCCCATGTAAACGTAGTTGTAGTTTGTAGAACTAAACCTATATTTTATAGTATCGCTATGGGTCTAATAACGCCCTTGAGTCTCATTGAGCTACTTCTGTTCAACGTGCAAAAAACAGATTATTTTTTCATCCGTACATTTCCGTTTGATACAGTTTTGAATATGAACATAGTCTGGCCTCTTCTGAGCAAATCAAAGTCACGCCTCACTGCTGACATCGACACATATCACAACCTCTTGTTAACATTCTCCAAAACCATTACTAATGCCAAAGCTTCTTTCTTTCACCATAGGATCGAGGCCTCTGCCAAGAATCTTCGCAAACTGCATGCTACCATGTCCTCCCTCCTCACTCCCCCCCCACCCCCCCCTCCATCATCTTTCTCTGCCGAAGACTTTGCGATCTTCTTTGAGGAAAAAGTGGAGAACATCCGCAGCTCCTTCTCCCAACCCCCACCCATTCCAAATGCTGAATCGAGAACCTCATCCTTCACTCTGTCATCTTTCTCTCCCATTACAGAAGCCGAGACCCTGACACTGGTAACGTCGAACCGTCCGACTACATGCCAGCTGGACCGGCTACCTTCCCCACTCCTCCAGACCATAGCACCAGACATCCTCCCATTCCTAACTGCAACCATCAACTCCTCACTCAACTCGGGGGTGGTCCCCACCTCCCTAAAACAAGCCAGAGTCACGCCCCTCATAAAAAAAACATCCCTGAACCCTACCGTCATAGGCAACTACCGTCCTGTCTCTCTTCTCTCCTTCCTTTCTAAAACACTTGAACGTGCTGTATCCAACCAACTTACTGCTTATCTCTTACAGAATGACCTCCTAGACCCTAATCAGTCAGGCTTCAGAACTGGTCACTCCACAGAGACAGCCCTCATTGCGGTCACAGAGGCACTTCACTTAGCAAAAGCGAAAGGCCTCTCCTCTGTCCTGATTCTCCTAGATCTATCTGCAGCCTTCGACACAGTCAACCACCAGATCCTCCTCGCGGCCCTCGCAGGAATGGGAGTGGCTGGCTCTGCGCTGACATGGTTGTCATCATACCTCAATGACCGCTCCTACCAAGTGTCATGGAGAGGGACCCTGTCGGCCACCCGCCCCCTGCGGACGGGTGTCCCCCAGGGCTCGGTTTTAGGACCCCTTCTCTTCTCCCTCTACACTAAATCACTGGGTAACATTATCACGTCTCATGGCTTCTCCTACCACTGTTATGCCGACGATACTCAACTCTTCCTCTCCTTCCCTCCCTCAGATATCCACGTCTCTGAGCGGATCTCGGCCTGTCTGTCCGACATCTCCGCCTGGATGACGACCAACCACCTCAAACTGAACCTAAGCAAAACAGAATTGCTCCACCTGCCGGCCAAATCCTCCCCCCTGACCGACCTTTCCATCACAGTCGAGAATGCAGCTGTGACCGCGTCCCCGACCGCCAAGAACCTTGGTGTTGTCCTCGACGACCAGTTGAACTTCTCTGCTCACATCGCAGCGACAACCAGAACCTGCCGATTCCTCCTGAGCAACGTCAGAAGGATCCGCCCCTTCCTGACAAAAGAATCCACCCAACTCCTCGTCCAATCAACAGTCATCTCCCGCCTCGACTACTGCAACGCACTGCTCGCTGGCCTCCCGGCCACTGCCACTAAGCCTCTTCAACTCATTCAGAACGCAGCGGCCCGCCTGATCTCAAACCTACCGAAGTCGGCCCATGTCACCCCACTTCTTAGGGACCTGCACTGGCTCCCCATTGCTGCACGAATCCGCTTCAAGGCCCTCGACCTAGCATACCGTGCGGCAAAGGGAACTGCTCCCGCCTACCTCCGGTCAATGGTCTCTAACTACACACCCTCAAGACCCCTACGCTCTGCTTCTTCTGGCCGCCTCAGACCTACTCCTATCCAAGCTCCGGGAGGGTCATCAAAGAGAAGTCGCCTATTCTCAGTCCTTGCCCCACAATGGTGGAATGAACTACCCACCCCAGTTAGGACAGCCGAAACACGTCCAATCTTTCGCCGTCGACTAAAGACGCACTTCTTCAACCATTATCTGAATTAAAAAAAATAAAAATAAAAATCTAACCCTAACTAACCATACTGTCATGCACTTGTCCTAATAAACTAACCTACACTGTAGCACTCAACACTTTGGCGAACATTGTTACTCAGCTGATAGAGTTGTGCCCTTCCTGATGGCTTGTCGTACAGAACTTGTAAGTCGCTTTGGATAAAAGCGTCAGCTAAATTACTAAATGTAAATGTAAATGTAAGGGAAAAGACACAAACAGAATTTTTGTGTAATTCAATAAACACGGAATTTTTCGCCTGATTATCGGATCTTCCTGAAATCAACGCTAGATCATCACTATTATCCTTTGTGGTGCACGCATGCAATGTGGTTTAGACCGGCGCTAGAGGGCGATATAATACTGTCTGCCAGCTTAGAAACACTCGGAACAGTATGCACAAGGTGCCCCGCTGAATTATAAATGGATATAGATAATAAAAGAAATAGTGACAGAACCGTAGATCTACGTGAACGGCACTGAATGTGTTAAGGCCATAAAAGGTATTAAAAAGTCTTACATTTAGGGGCGGTCAGGTGGCCTAGCGGAGATTGCGCTCATCACCAATGCAAGAGGCTGCAGTCTCGACTCCCGGAGTCAGCATTGCCTTGGCTTGGGCTGATCGCTATACTAACTCGTTTGGCTGGGTTAGGGGGAGGGAAGCCGTGGGTGGGAAACTGGCGTTGTGGACAGCGATGCCTACAGGTCAGGTCTGGGCGCTTGCTCAGCGGAGGCAGGACTTGAGGAAGGTAGCGTGACCTCCCACGTGTTACACTTCACCAATGAGAGCCCTCGCTGCCAGGTGAGAAGAGTCACCGCACGTGTCGGAGGAAGCGTGCGGATACTTCAGGGTTCCCTTGTACCGACCAGTAGGAGAACATGCGCACAACAACCAGGTCGGGGAGGGGGGGGGGAATTGGCACAACGACTAAATTGGGACGGGGAGAAAACAGAGAAATCGGAGAAAGAGAGATACAAAAAAAGAAAAAAAAAAGTCTTACATTTATTTATATTCGATATTCAAGAGTTTTATTTGTCACATACATACACGAGACATGCAGTGAAATGTAGCTGGCCATGCCCGCCTTGATAGTGCAACAATACAAATAATAAAAAAGTAATACGAATAAAATACAATGCTAAGCTTAAGAATAAAGGCCATGAGTAATATATTCAATAGTATACAAATATATAAATACAAAAAAAGAGAAAACAAATTAAAGTTACCTTTTTTGTAGTTATTTGTGTGTGAGAGAGTGTAAGTGAGAGTGTGTTCATCTGTGCTTGTGTGTGGAGAGATTAGTGTTCAGTGTTCTGATGGCCTGGGGGAAGAAGCTGAGTCCCTGTTTTTGCCGCATGAATGCGGAGGCTCTTGCCTGACCGCAGCAGCTTGAATAGACTGTTGTTGGGGTGATGAGGGTCTTTCATTATCCTGCAGGCTCTATCTGCACCTCCTGGTGTACAGGTCCTTCTTCTTTTTCTTTCGGCTTTTCCCGTTAGGGGTCGCCACAGCGGATCATCCGTTTCAATCTGTTTCTGTCCTCTGTCACGCCCGCTGCCCGCATGTCCTCCTTCACAGTGTCCATAAACCTCCTCTTGCGCCTTCCCCTCCTCTTCTTTCCAGGCAGCTCCATCTCCAGCATCCTCCTCCCGATGTACCCCACCTCCCTCCTCCGCACATGTCCAACTCCAAACCATCTCAGTCTTGCCTCTCTCACTTTCTGCCCAAACTGCTCAACATGGGCCGTTCCTCTGATGTAGACATTTTTTATTTTGTCCAACCTGGTTACTCCCAGAGAGAACCATAGCATTTTCATCTCTGCCACCTCCAGCTCTGCCACCTGCTTGTTGGTCAGTGCCACAGTTTCTAGACCATACAGCATAGCTGGTCATACTACCCTGCTGTAGACCTTTCCCTTAACTCTTGCTGGTACCCTTCTATCGCAGATAACCCCTGTCATCCTTCTCCACCCGGCACCCGCACCACCCGGCCTGCACTCTTTTCTTCACCTCCTTACCACAGTCCTCATTACTTTGGACAGTTGACCCCAAGTATTTAAACTTGTCCACTTTTGATACCTCTACTCCTTGCATCATCACCACACCACCCCTCCGTCTTCCTTCCCATTCACACACAATACATGTACTCAGTCTTGCCTCTGCTCACTTTCATCCCTCTTCTCTCCTGGTGTACAGGTCCTGCAGGTCCTATATGCTTGGAAACAATGAGAATTTTTCGGTCTCTAGTATTCAATTTGAATAAATTGTTCATTGCAAGCAGCATCATTTAGGACTCATCATTGTGATTCTGCAGATCTGGAGGGGACTGGTGCGCGCAGTCGATTGGATGCTGTGTTACAGGTGCTGGTTGAGAAGAGTGACAGTGAAAGGTTAGTAGGTGCTGCACTATGACTAGAAACCTTTTTGTTTTTCTTGATTACTTTCTAACAACGCTAATGTGACCTTGTTTTCTACAGGGAGCAAAATGAAGATGATACTGGAAAGATCGCTGCAGAGTCTTTGAACAAGTATGGAAACTGTTAGAATGCATTAAGTAGACTAGATGATATTGTAACAGGGTATCTGCAGGGTATTAAAAGTCTTAAAATATTAAAAATCTATTTAAGGCATTAAAAGGTCTCATTTGCACAGGTATACCATTTTTGGGGGGCAGTAGCCTGGCTGTCGGGAGATGAAATAATATTACATATGAAATGTTTTTGTATTCAAGAATTTCAAGTAATTTTTTTTGGGGGGCTACCGGGATCTTGGTGAGTCGTGCGAGAGCTTGTATGGAACACGTGAGGATTTAAATTGGTGTGCAAATGAAGCCGCCAGGTCAGTGTATGTGATTTTATTATTATTTATATATATATAGATTTTTTGCTAGTAGTATGGTTGTGGTATTAAATTTAGCTCCAAGTGGTATTAAAAAGGTCTTAAAAGTCTTACATTTATTTAACTTGTAACCCGCAGATACCCTGTGTAAAGTAATCCCAACTATAAACATATTTAATCTTTTTTTACAATTTTAGTTTTTTTTCACATGCATGAACTAAATGGTAAAGGTTTGAATCTCTTAATTGTATTTTTATATAACGTTGTATTTCTTATGTTCTCCTTAGGGATTTGTCACCATCATCTGCTGGGAAGCGGTAAGTCTCTTGAAAAAAGAATCTGCTTCTGTGAATCAATTCCAGGAACACACTTCACCAAAAATAATGCTGATTTATTTTGGACATGATCTCACACACATCCAAAAATTACTAAAACAGTTTGCACACATTAGTTTAGTTTGGCTGTTATTGAGTGTAAATTCATTTTGAATATTGGCCACCAGTGATGTCATCGGGCACATTGAATCCTTGTGTTGTCTTAATTACAGCTCAATGAAATGATAAGGTAGCAGTCCCTATAAGACAAGGTATCGCTATTTTCTTTTCATCTACATTATGTCATGGAGCTGTAATTGAATAACATAAAACAAGTAGGCAAACAAATGGATTTACTAAACTAAATACTTTAAAGCATACAAGTAATCGGATCAAATTATAAATTAAGAGCATACTCACCTGAGTTGAAGATCGGCTAGAGCCCCCATGTTACTAGCACATGAAAACCGAACTGAAGCTCCCATGTTAACAGCACATGGAAGACTGGACTGAAGCCCCCATGTTAACAACCACATGGAAGACCGGACACGAGCCCCCATGTTACATTCAATCCTACATTGACTTGCCCTAAGGCTTGAGCAGTCAGGAAACTATGGCTCGTTTCCCCGGGAGGCCTTGAATGTAAGCAGATGGACACAGGACAACGGACAAGTGTTATCAAAAATAGCAACTAGCTAAATAACAAAATAATGGGGGAGCTGGGTGCTCCAGACTCCATAGTTCAGGATATAAATAAAGTAAAGCACATGGTCAAAAATAGAACAAAGCAAAAATGGACAAACAGCAAAATGGTGAAAAGGCAGTGTGAGCACAAGTGAGCTCTTCTGGTCAGGCTCTGGAGAACTGTGATGAGAGACAGCTGTGAGAGAACTCTGAGCTGCTTTCATAGGGCGTGGTGCCTCATCACCACACCTGTGTAAATGATGAGGGCGGCCGGGGTGGAGCGGACAGTCAGTGTGACACGGTTGAAGGAGAGAGAGAGATAATGTCAGACGGTCCTCTTCTGGGGGAGGCGGACCTGCTCCAGGGACAGGGGTTGGTGGGAGATTCGAAGTTGGCCTAGTGGTGGTTAGTTTGGCGTAAATGCCCAGTCCTCGAGATAACTGTTTACTGGGATACGGAGACATGGAGGCGGCACTAGCGTGGAGGGTGGGCTTCCGCTGTCGTGCTGTATTTTCGGGGGACGGCAAGAAGTATCCGGGGTTTGACGGCTATGACTGAGTCGAGGCGATGAATGTGTCCGCCTTGCTGATCCCTGGTGGAATGAGCTCGAAGTCGGGAGCTGAGGCGGGTAGTGGGAGCGAAGGAGATGACGACAGGGAAGGGAACGGCCATGGCAGGGGAAAGGAGTCAGTATGGAGTGAGTGTGGTGCGGGGGAGAAGGGTGGAGTAAGGTGGAGAAGAGGAGCAGGGAAAGTGGGGGGAAGGGGATTAAGAGGAAGAAGGGTAGGGGAGATAGCTCAAGTGGGTCAGATGGTGAGGGTAGAGCAAATGATATTACAGAAGTGATTCATATAGTGGTTAGATTTGAGGGGGAGTGGGGAAAATAAGGATGTTTGAGTTGTCCGAACTCATACACGAGCAATTAGGTGAGGTAAAGTTTGCAAAAGTTTTGGGAGATGGGAATCTGATTGTAGGGTGTGTAAGTGTAGAGCAGGTGGAGAAAGCTAGGAAGATGAGGAGCATTGGTGGAGTTAGTATATGTAAAGTAGTAAGAGTAGGGGAGAAGAGGGAGGGGGGGTGTAAGGGGGTGATAGCTGGGATACCGGTCGAGGTTAGCATAGAGCAGCTGGTGGGAGATTTAAAGAGGAACATACATAATTGGAAAGTTAAAAGTGCAGAAAGTATGAAGAGAGGAGCAGATAAGACGGAGACGGAGACAGTGGTGATTCAGTTTGACGATGAGGTTGTTCCTAGTGAGGTGTTTGTAGGGTATATGGTGTTTAGGGTTAGGGAGTTTGTTCAGAATCCACTGAGATGTTATAGGTGCCAAGAGTTTGGGCATATAGCTATTATGTGTAGGAGGAAGCAGAGATGTGCAAGATGTAGCGGGGAACATGCCTATGGGAAGTGTGGAGAGGGAGTGGGGCCGATGTGTTGTAGTTGTGGTGGGGAGCATAGTGTAGCGTTTAGGGGTTGTGAGGTGATGAAAAGGGAGGTAGTGGTTCAGAGAGTGAGAAGGGAAGCTAAGTTGTCATATGCAGAGGCGGCTAGGAGGGTAGGACGGTGAAGTCAAGATAAGGTGCAGGGGTTTAGAGAAGGGCATTTGGCAGAAAGGGTAGTACAGGAGGATAGAGAGAGGGTGTGGGAGGAGAAATTTAGTATTGTGGCCTTTTTTGCAGGAGTAGTTAATGCTACAGCATTGGTTAAGGGCAGAACGGAGAGGATTAAGGTGATTGTTAGTGGCGGTTCAACACTTGGGCATGGATGGTCTGACATGGCAGGTAGTGGTTAGAGAATTAGAGAAGGGGATTGTGAATATCCAAGAAGTCCAGAGTCAGCCCATAGAAGGCAAGGAGTGTCTCACAGGGGGGGGCTCAGTCAGGGAGGAGCAGCATTAGCTGCACTTAATGATGGGGAAGGGAAAATGGACACTGTAGGGGATAAAGGATTCCAGAAGATGGCGGTAAATGCCCCATTCAGATGGTGGCAGTCCGCCGTAAAACCCCAAGAAGAAGAAGAAGAGAAGATAAGGGCGGCCATTTTAATTACAAGAAAAAAGACAACAGAAAGAAACAGTGTCAATCACAGACCACCAATTAGTGACGGCACACTTCAACCACAATGCGAATATGCACCACAGACGGTAAGTATCCCTCCACTATGTGAAAGTAATACGTAACAAGGATACATAATGGATGTCTGTATTATATCATTAATTATATCATCATAGGGGCGACAGTGGCTCGGGAGGTAGAGCAGTCGTCTGGCAATCCGGAGGTTCCCGGTTCAATTCCCGCTCCTCCCGGGCAGCGTGTCGATGTGTCCTTGAGCAAGACACTTAACCCCTAATTGCTCCAGATGAGCAGGTTCGCACCTTGCATGGTTGCCTCAGCCGTCGGTGAGTGAATGGGTCAAATGTGAGTAACAAATTGCAAAGCGCTTTGGATAAAAGCGCTATATAAAAAAGCAGCCATTTACCATCATTCCAGCATAATATTTTGATTTGACAAAATGTGATCCAGCAATTGAAAGTTCCAGCTGGGTAAGCTAAACGCCATTCTTTTATTGATGCTGTGTGATGGCTTCCATCGACACGCTACCATCCTCTAGCAGCTATGAGTCTTATGAGAGGTATCTGTCACATAGTGACTTCATAGAAGAGGTGTCATTCAATAGCAGTAATAACAATACACTGTTTACTGTTAGGTGTTCCTTGGTAAAGCTATGTTCTCGGTTAGTGTTAGTTGTTCCTTGGTAAGGTACGTTTAGGCTTAGGTGGTCCTTGGTAAAGCTATGTTCTGGGTTAGTGTTAGGTACGTTTAGGGTTAGGTGTTCCTTGGTAAAGATATGTTTAGGGTTAGGTTTTACTTAGTCTTAAATTTCATTTGAATGAATCTTATTTCGAACATGATTTTAAAGGTCCTGTGTCTTATAAATGGCCTTTTCCAGTGTTTAGCATTGTTTTATAGCAATGGGGGGTTAGTATCAATGTGTCTTTTGGCGGATTGCTCTGACCGACCGACGCCGGGCAAGCACAAAACACACACGCGTTTTACACGCAACCTGACCGGCCCGCATGGAGGGTCTTCTCCCTGGTAGAGGGAGAGGGACCGCACGCAGGAGTGTGTAAATGTGTGTGCGCGCGGGGCTGGTGTGGGGCTTCCCCCTGGGATATAACTGTCAAAATAACTTGCACGCCCATATTCCGATCCGTGCAATAATATTCACAGCGGTATATATTGTCATTTGAAACAAGTTACCAATGCATTGTCCCGTGGGATTATGCCCCCCGCTGCGAAATTAATTAGTATCCCCCTCAATATTTCTACCTCTCTCTCTGTGCCAGTCGCAGACTGTGGGCGACTGTCACTCAAAGTGCTTATGGGCGGAGCCCAGCACAAAGAGCTTGGAATCTTGAAGTCGAACATTTTTGCTTTTGAGTAAATATAAAACAATGAATTCTTTAAAAAAAAAAAAAAAACGTTACAGATGTGTTCAATAGACTCTCAGGAATTGTGTAAAGTTGCCCAAATAGTGAAAGGAATAGCAATGCATGTCCCCTTATGTTAGTTATGCGGTGCGCGAATAACACACACACACACACACACATTTACTCTTATAGCAGACTTAACTTACATATCAACATTATCTGGCCATCCTCAGTAAATACTATCAAACTCCACTATCAGGGCGGCTAAGTGGCGCAGTGGGCAAGGCGCTCGCCACTAACGCAGGAGATGCTGGGTTCGAGCTCAGCTCTCGGCGTTGCTTCCGGCTTGGCTGGTCGTTCATATTAATACAATTGGCAGTGTTAGGTGGTGGGAAAGCCGGTGGGTGGGGATCGGACGTTGTGGACAGCGACTCCTACAGGTCGGTTGGTGCGCCTGTACAGCAGAATCAGGAAGCAACAGGGCCCGGGGCAGCGTGAGCCTCCCACGCGTTACTCCTCGCCGCTGAGAGATCGCGCTGTACAGGTGAAAAGATGCGACCGCTGCCTCCTCGTGTACCTGAGGGGACACGTGATGCAAGGCTTGGTCCACATTACAGCCAACCTGTGGGATGCATGGTCTAACAACGTTCGAGACAGGGGAGGGTAGAATTGGATAATACGAAATTGGGATGGGAGAAAAATAGAAAATGGGGAGAAAAAAGTAGATACAAAAAAAAAACTCCTCAAACTTTCCAAAGACCAGAGATGGGACGAGCGCTCGCAAACACACACACACAGACACACACACATTTATGCTTATATCAGACTTAATGATTTTAGAATATTTCAGCTAATGAAGTTAAATCAACTATCCAGTTCGTTTTTATAATGTAACGTTTGGCTACTTGAGAGCGAGAGAGACGGAGACAGACTCCGTTATGAGCCATTCAGTCTGAGGAGCGCGCTCTGGACTTAATCTATGCACACTGCTGCCAGTCAGGCTTGTATGCCTGATTCAGATACAATTTAACACAAACTGTTCCAAAGATATTAATGTTTCACACCGCCAACAAAGTACCCTACTGAGTCCGTTGTCTCGGAATGGAAATGAGCTGTAATATCTGCGCATCTCCCTCGGGAGTATTTAACCACAGCCCTCCGAGCCTCCGAGGCAAATGTAGTTATTTTCAGTGCGTCGGAATACATACTGTCGGGCAATCTAACAACAATTAACACATTTACAAGTATTTTTGCACTATAAGCCGCACCTATGTGGACGTACTCAGGAGAGATGCGGGAACAGAAAGCACCGGCGAGCTAGCCAGATGCATGGAGGATCGGGATGACTGGAAGCACCGATGGAGGGCCCGTCCGAGGACGGCCTAGATAGATAGAATATAAGCCGCAGCAGCTAAATTGAATGATGTGTACATGTATAAGCCGCACTGGACTATAAGCCGCAGGTGTTTTAATGTTTAATTACGGTCTTCCCACCAGCATTGGGACACAATACTGTTGGACAAATAACAAGAATTAACTCATTTACAAGTTGTATTAAGTTTAGCAAATAAGGGAACAGATAAATAACATTTCAATGTAGTCAAAAAAGCAATATTTAGATTTTTACATTTTCGGGTTTGGTCACGTCGAGTCACACATAAGCCGCACCGTTATATAAGCCGCAGGGTTGAAAAATGGGGGAAAAAGGCGCGGCTTATAGTCCGAAAATTATGGTACATTTAGCAAATAAGGAAACAGAGGACATTTCAAAGCACTAGAAATTGAGAATATCTCATTTTTGACCTATTTCTGAATGGTGCAACGTTTACGGCGATTCTGAAGAATCCTCCCTTGCGAGATATGGCGGCCTAGACCGTGCCGGGTCACATATGATTACCCATCTTAACAAACTGTTGTCTATTAGAAATGTAACTTTTTAACCAGCTCAATGCTAAGCCTCTCATCCCATATCTTTCCATTTTATACATGAATATATTATGGTCAATAATCATGTTTTTTTTTGCACAGGTATTACAATTTTGGGAGGACACCAGTTCAATGTCTCTAATCTCTGTGTGTGTGTATATATATATATATATATATATATATATTTAGCTTGTATGGTCGTGAAATTGGTATTACATTTAGCTCTTAACCCATTCTCCGCCAATACCGTGTTAAGATGTGTTTCTCCGCCATGCGTTGTCTGCCAATAACGCCGTAAGGTGTTTTTGATATCAATATTTCATATTTTCGTCATGGTATTCATATTTCACCCACGGAGTCTTGGCTGATGCTGTAGGACTCCGCACAACTCTGCAACGCTTCAATACTGCCACCTGGTATCGGCGAGTTGCCAAACCGGAAGTGCCCGTTGCAGCTCGGTCCGTCTCCTAATTTCGTCCGGCCACTCGTTTATCGTCCCGGGGCTCAATACAGACACCGTGGATATGGATCTTTCCCATAACTCAATAATCTACATGATTTGGACGTGTATTAGTAATATACAAACCAGAAATGGATCGCATCGATCAACATCACATAATTAGGATCTGTTTGCTCCACTCATCGCCCAACGCTACGAGGAGACTGACGTGAGTTTCAGCGTTTTTCTTTATCATTTTCGATACAAACTGCTCTGATCAATATATCACCCATACTACATAAATCATTTAACGTCGGTCATTGAATTATAAACGACCCCCCCCCTCCGTGTTCACCCGCAGATGATCAGTCATGAGGTTTAGGACCATGTACAGTTGAAATCTTTTATATAGCATGGATCGGTATCAAACTGCATTTGATAATCTAATATATGCATTTAGTGATGCACGATATATCGGCCGCCGATATGGCCGTTTTTTTACACATCGGTATCGGTCCGATATCAAGATAGGGCCGATATTAAAAAAAAAAAAAAAAAAAAAAAAAAAAAAAAATTAGTATTTTTTTTTTTTTTTTTATTATCTTTTTTTTCTTCTTTTTACATGTTTTGGCCTTAAATAGTTTCAAAATATCAGTCATTTCTGAAAATAAGTTGCAAAAGTAAAAAATATTTTGCATTTTGGAAAATAGCTCTTTATTTGATTATCATAAAAAAGTGTTTTCTATACAGAGATATCGACATCGGTAAATATCGGTATCGGCCAGAACAGCAATATTAATATCGGTTATCGGTATCGGCCACAATTTTCACATCGGTGCATCACTATATGCATTTATGCCTATATCTCACGTTCTATGAAATACTGCAGAAAACGATAAAAACATATTTATACTCTAGACGGTATTTTAGTATGAATGTGAATGAAAAAGTAAAACGTTCCTACATCCTGAATGATAGATAATTGATGTTGAATGGGCCATAGTAATGTCAATTTAGCAATACAATTAAAAAAAGTTATAGCCCTGCAAAGAAGGTGAACATCTCCATAGACAAATAGCGCTGGCAGAGGATGGTTTAGGATGGTCAAAGTGGTGGCAGAGAATGGGTTAAGTGGTAGTGTGTTATCAGCATGGATAAGAAAAGTATAAGGATAAGACATGGATTGAAAAGTATCTGCCTGATTTGTACAAGTTATGGCTTATTTTGAAGGTATGAACCTGCATTTTTTGTATGTATAAAATAAAAAATTGAGGACTCAGAGTATGTGCTGGGTCACAATCACAAAATAGCTGTGACCTCAGAGGGTTAAAAAGTCTTACATTTTACTTGTTAAAACCTGCAGATTGAAATTCACACGTTTCATGGTATACAACCATACCAGGGGCGTAGGAGTAGAGTCTATTGGGACCTGTGTGCACACAGTCCTTAACCCTGTGATTAATTCCTAGGCCATCATCGCGGTTCCCACAGCATCGGAGAAAGAAGCGAAAGGAGATGGACGATGGCTTACCGGAGAGCAACCAGCATAAGCAAAGTAAACCCCGCTGTCTGACGTTTCTTGAAAATTATGCAAAAAGAATGCGATTGTATGTTTCTCCACTTATAAGTGCTGTAAGTGGTGGTATTTTGTAAAAATAAGTAGTCTACATGTTTTTTTTAATCTTTTCCCCCCTCCTTTTTTTAGATTTTTCTCCCATCCCACTGTTAGTCGTTATGCCAACTCCCAACCCCCTTCCTGGTTGTTGCGCACCCCCCCCCCCCCCTACTGTTGGTCCGGGAGGCCGGAGACTGTCACATGCTTTCCTCCGACACAGCGCAGATTCTCACCGGGAGAGTGTAACGTGTGGAAGGTCACACTACCTTTCTCCAGATCCTACCCTCGCTGTGCAGGCGCCCCGACCGAACTGTAGGGGTCGCTGTCCACAACGCCCAGGACCCACCCACGGCTTCCCTCCCCCTAACTCAGCCAAACGAGTTAGTATAGCGATCAGCCCAAGCCAAGGGAATGCTGATTCTCCGGGAGTCGAGACCGCAGCCTCTTGCATTGGTGACGAGCACAATCTCCGCTACGCCACCTGACCGCCAAGAAGTCTACATGTTAATTAAAATAATAGCTCTACATTCTTACAGGCATTACTGATAAAGGGTGTTTGGTCGGTAACATGGGTCTCCCAGTCCCTCCACTACATTTTCTGGTATCCCATTCTCACTTTATCCAATCAAGAGAGAGAACTCCACACTGTAAAAAAAATATATATATATATATATATTTTACACAAAATTAAGAAATAAAACCTAGTTTTAAGCAAATGTGCTTGAAATAAGTAAACTAATCTACCAGTGCAGTAAGCAAATTTGGCTTGGCAATATAGTCAAAATATCTAGGGTTCTCTCTCCTGATTGGATGAAGTGAGAACGAAATACCAGAATATTTCTGTTCCGTTTAATGCAGAGTGGAGAGACTGGGAGACCCATGTTACTGACCAAATGCCCTATATTTGGTCAGAATGTAAGAGCTATTTAACACTTATTTATACAAAGAAATATCACTTACAGCACCTTTTTTTAATGGCTGTTTAGCTCTATTTCCATCCACTCTCCTGTCTTCTCATTGCTTTCCCTACTACCCTCTTCTTCTCGTTGTCAGACGCCTACGTCATTAAGTTGTTTGATCGCAGCGTGGATCTGGCTCAGTTCAGCAACACTACCCCCCTGTACCCCATCTGCCGTGCCTGGATGAGGAACAACCCTTCGGTTAGAGAGCGAGCTGCATCCCCGAGCCCCCCTCACAGCACGGGGGAGGAAGAGGTGAGGTCTTACCGGTGATAGTGATGCTGAATAATCATTCATTAAAGTCTGCCTTTTTAGAGGCTCTGCCCCCCACCCCCCCCCCCTTTTTTTTATATAAAAAATCCACTGGAGAACAAGGACAATATATAAAAAAAAAAAGGAAGGGTCATCACGTCGGAATACCAGTGTTCTACACTGTAAAAACTGGGATTGGGGTTAATTCATATTTATTAAATAATTATTAGTAACTTATACATAATAAAAAAAGACTTTGGGCAATTTGAAATCTAATTGAGCTGAATTAAATGAATTTGAACCATTTATGAATTGCATTTTACAGTTTTGGTTGAATAAAATTAGCTGATGGTTCAAAAATGACCAGATGACGCTCAGTTTTTACAGTGTATGCTCTGCTTGGTGCCAGTTCTATTGAAGCATGTATTAAAACTCAAAATATACTAGCTATCTCAGGAAATATACATCAACCAATATATCAAACGTTAGTTGTTAACAATGCAACAAATTGCAAATTATTCTGACATCCAATGTAATAACCTGTTTAAATTAGATGGCTGATCCCTTTCAACTCAATGTCGGCCAAACTTAAAGTTTCCACACTTGCACACACAAGATACAAGATACTTTAACGATGGTTGGTGGTAATTGTTTGCGGTACAGATTGTTAAGCACAACATGAAACATCAAACGCCCCCCCTCCCACCTCCCAATCCCCACAATAAATACATATATACATAAATACATACAGGACAGTCACGGTAACAGTGTCAGTGACGGATGCTTGCCCGTCTGTGCAAAGGGGCGCGGGCCAGGGTGTTCAGTGTTCGGACTGCTGTGGGGAAAAAACTGTTTGTGAAGCATGTGTGTCTGGTTAGAATGGACCTGTAGCGACCTGAGGGCATGTGCTGGAATAAGTGGTGTGCTGGGTGAGAGGGATCGTTGATTATTTTACCAGAGCGGGTGACTGTGCGTGAGGTGTAGATGGAGTCCAGAGAGGGGAGGGGACAGCCAATTATTTTGGAGGCTGTCTTGGTGATGCGTTGGAGTTTGTGTTTGGTGTGTTTAATCAGTGGAACCGTACCAGACTGTGATGGATGAGGTGAGGATGCTTTGAATTATGGCAGTGTAGAATTGGACCAGCAGGCGTTGGTGGACTCTGTACTTCCTCAGTTGCCTGAGGAAGTACAGGCGCTGCTGGGCCTTTTTGATGATGGCAGTGAATGATTCAGTTAGGGTTATGGGTTGGTCTGAGATGGTTATTGGGAGTTATTGGGAGACAGTTGGTGCTGATCTTGCAAAGCGTAGCCAGCCAGGCTTATATGCCTGTGAATGGTAAACATTCAGATGTATCTAAGGGCAGTCAGAGAAGGGCACGGGATCAGACATCCTTGCTAGTGCACACGCTTAGCAGGGCTCTACAGTGCAACTATTTCACTCGCATTTGCCCCTAAAAATAGATTTGTACAAACCGGAAAATGTTTCTAGAGAAGCTATGACATCTAGCTATTCAGCCCTGCGTTTAACAGCTCTGTGACAACTTATCTCACGAGTCACGCTGAACAACAACGCCATCATCAAATTTGCTGATGACACAGTAGTGGTGGGCCTGATCTCTGCCAACGACGAAAGGGCCTACCTGGAAGAGGTAGAGAACCTGTCACAGTGGTGTCAGGAGAACTGCCTCTCCCTGAACGTCAGCAAAACAAAAGAGATGATTGTGGACTTCAGGAGGTCGGGGGTCAAGGACTACAGCCCCCTCAGCATCGACGGGGCACCGGTTGAGAGAGTGAACAGTTTCAAGTACCTCGGAGCCCACATATCCGAGGACTTGACATGGACCACACACATTGACAGTGTTGTGAAGAAGGCACGACAACGCCTCTACTTCCTCAGGCGCCTAAGGAAGTTCCAAGTCAGTCAGAAGATCCTTAGGAACTTCTACTCATGTACAATAGAGAGCATCCTGACCGGCAACATCACCTCCTGGTTTGGGAATAGCACTGCACAAGACCGTAGCAGACTACAAAGAGTGACGCGTTCAGCCGAACGCACAATTGGAGGGGGGCTTCCCACCCTCCAGAACATTTACAACAAGCGGTGCAAGGGGAAGGCTAAGAGAATTATTAAGGACTCGAGCCACCCGAACAACTGCCTCTTTGAACTGCTGCGGTCAGGCAAGCGATACCGGAGTCTTAAGGCGAGCACAGAAAGACTCAGAAGAAGCTTCTATCCCCAGGCCATCAGGCTGCTAAACGAACAATAAACACTATGCAACAACCATCAAATGCACACAGCACACACCCACACGCACACACTCACTCAAACAAACAACACACTGCAGCACCCACTCTCCACACTTTAGATCACACAAACACACTTTACACTTTATATTTATTGATAAAGGATTTGCACTACAACTCGTACACCTACTGTGAATTGTACCTAAATTGCACCTCGTCCCATTTCTGCCTTGCACTATATAGTATTGTATATTAGTACACTGCACAGTATTGTATATTGTATGGTAACTACGTCTATTCTGCATCGAACATTGTACATATGTCTAAACTGAACACTGTGACCTCATTTTTTTACTTCTAAATTTACTATGTTATTTTATTTCATACTTATCTTGTCTTGCACAGTCTCTGGAGCGTAACAGTAAGAAGCATTTTGTATAAAAGTATTCTGTACTTCTGTATGACAAATATTAAAGAAACTTGAAACTTGAAACTTCTATGTGTAAGGAAAACTCCCAGAGCAACAGGTCCAATGGTCTAAAATGCTTTGCATCCTCGTCGCGGTAAACATGTTCTCTCTGTGTGTGTGTAAGGAAAACACTGCGAGCAGCGGGTCCAATGGTTTAGTTTTATAAAGCAATTATTGGTCAGCTCCCTTTTTTTACCTCAGTCCATACCTCACCATCAAATCAAACTCATTTTACAGCTTATGATCACAGGACTGTTTATATGCCTCAGTACCCAGAACCTGCACAGAGTTTGGGAAAAGGGCCTTCATGTTCTCTGCTCCCTCTGCCTGGAATGTACTTCAAAAAACGTTGAACCAGGCCCTCACTACCATCTGATTTTAAAGTTCAAATTGCGGGCATTTTAAAGAATGAGATGGGAGAATGCCGATGCTTCACTGCATAATGTGGTGTTATATTTTATATTTATTAACTTGACCTTCTCTCCCCAGCAACCTCCTGCAAAGCCTCACCTTCCCTCCTCTTTCTACCTTTTTTACCCTACCCTCCAATCTCCCCCCAATCCCATTCAGTCTTTTTTGCTGCAGCTCAAATGTACCCCCTTGCCCCACTTTGCCTTTTATGTGTTTATGTCTTGTATGTTTGTCTTTGTTTTGCTGCCATTTTGACCAGGGCCCTATTCCCCGTACCTGGTTCAACTAAGTCGATCAAAAGTCCCATTATCCAGATTCAATTAACCCGATGTTTGAATCCGGGATGTTCCTGTTCCTCGAAGGTGGATTCAGTCTCGTTCATTTGAACCAGACTTGAGACTCAGGATAATTGCGCACAGCCGCCTCAGCTGAAAAGACAGCAGGTGTCGATCGCAGAAATCCTGATCTTCTAACGGCATTGATTGATTGATTTAAAACTTTATTAACAGATTGCAGAATGGGTACAATGCAGTACGGCTCAATAGCCTCGCCGACAAGTTAAATGCATAATCTATAGGCTAATTTTAAGTCCCTCATTACCCCAATCAATCAGATTATATTTCTTTAAACGTGCCTGCTGGCAGTAGGCTTATGGAATGAATAATCAAATGAGATCTTGCTAGCGAAAATAATTAGTTCAACTCTTTCAGAATAAGGATAAAAACAAGCCCAAATAGTATATCTAATTGATACGAATTATATTATGAGGATATCTGTACTGTATGTGCTTAGGTATTATGTACTCTATAAATACATGGTTTCCAAAGAGAGGCTTGGAGGGAGGCTTGCAGTTACACTATTAATCAGGTTTTAATCTGTTTCGGACCTAATCCATACATGCATTGAATTGATTACCCTTTGGTTTATACCAGTGACACCTCATGTTCATCATCAGATAACAGTGCTTGAAAAGATAAATGCATTTTCTTTCATTCATCAAAAACATCAAAGGCTCATTCAATTTATCAAGTCACGACACGTCATCAAATCCATCAAACAGCGCATCTCTTCATATATTTTAATCCCAGTTACAATATCACAATAACTTGTGACACTGTCACAGTGACAGTGATACAATTAAATACTCCACAGATTCAGATTCCTCATAATTCATATCCACAATCCGCGCATAGACGCTTCAGCTTGAATGAAACGCATCCGGGTGCTCCGTTAAGCAAATACACAGCGAAGAATATTAAACTAATCAGAGCCAAACACCCGATAGGTTTCATTCATTAAAATATCCCTGCGGGATTCACATTTGCAATGATCCTTTTAGTCCGTTATTAAAATAACTGTCGCGAGCGCCGTATCCGTATAAATATGACGTGCATTATATAGGACAAAGTAAATTCATAGGCTGAATATGATTTATTATCAGCATTTTAGGTAGACCTATTATTTTACATTTCAAACGAAGCACAAAAACATAATTCAGAATGGCATAATGGGATCTAGACTGTGAGAAATATTTCAGGAAGCGAGCTGGCATTTCTTTGCAGGGGCATGGCCATGTTTCATCCAGCTAACTGAACTTAACCCTGCCCTCGACCAGGTTCAAACTTTCTGATCTGTTACCATGGCGATTTAGAAAATCCGACGTCGAGGAATGGAAATGTCTGGCTTAAGTCAAGCTATGCTGAAAATTATCCGGCTAACTCAGTTAGCCAGGTACGGGGAATAGGGCCCAGGTCTTGTTCGAAAAAGAGATCATTGATCTCAAATAAAGGTTAAATAAATAATTACATATAGCAACATGGTCTAACATGCTTTGCATCCTCTCTGATTCCTGAACCTATTTAATTCAAAAGGAAGATATTGATGGACATTGGCTATAGTATATAGCTCAGCAGCTGTAACAGAATAATTACATGTTTGATTATTTACGTTTCAACAGCGTCAAAATATTAATTTAAATTATAATTAATTAAAGAATTGTATAAAGATCTTTCCATGTCTGTCATCTAATAATATATTCCATTACCTTTCCTATTGGTATCGAAGTCATGATGTTGGTATCATGAGTGACAACACTACAACATACAAAAGCAGCTGGACAACCGATATCCTTTGCGTCTAGTAGGCAGGGGTGTAAAAAGTACCCAGAAATTATACTTAAGTGAAAGTGGGTACCATCTCAAAAAAGTAAAAGTCAGAGTATCTGACTAAAACACACTTGAGTAAAAGTAAAAAAGTGTCTACTTTTAAATGTACTAAAAAGTAAAAGTGTAAACTTTTTTTCTGACTGTCTATTCTTCTGATAGCAGGTGTTTAATCAAAGAACCCCACTTTCTAGTCTTGCACAAGGACCAATCAGCATGGGTATGGGCGGGTTCATTTTCCTTTGATGGGGATTTGATTGGCTGTTTTTAAATAAAGTGCGGCAGCAGGATTAATAACGTTAACGTTAGTTCGGCCAGAGAAACAAATATACTAATTAAAATAGTTGGACCTGCTAGATTTGTACTTTGTAGGTCTGCATTTTAAATGTAAGGAAGGAGTAAAAAGTATATATTTTTCTCTGAAATGTAATTGAGTATGTGTACAAACCTAATAATACTAGAGTAAAGTACAAATTTGCACTGTGCTCCTAAATTTCTCTTTATTTTTTAGGAGCACCTGTGCACCCAGGGAAAAAGGTTAGCATAGAGCCCTGCTTAGGAGCATGTATCCCCATTGCATGTGGGACGCCACAGTAAAAAATACTTGGAATATTGGAGTATAAGTCCCAAGATGGTGGAAAAGAAAATTGGTCAATTTGGGGTATTGAATCTCTTCAATACAATGAAATACACTTAACTCAGTGTTTGTGATATTCTGGCACCAATTGTAGTATTCTTCTCCCTCAAATCTGGATTTAGCCATCTGTTTTCAGGACTATTTGTTTGCTGCCCG
The DNA here is from genome assembly GCF_963971535.1 of Notolepis coatsorum. Taxonomy (NCBI): domain Eukaryota; kingdom Metazoa; phylum Chordata; class Actinopteri; order Aulopiformes; family Paralepididae; genus Notolepis; species Notolepis coatsorum. The sequence continues at coordinate 79,049,784 of NC_140183.1, forward strand.
AGCTCGCTTAAAATACTTAAATAAAGTTCTTATCAACCACAAGAAAAATGTATGTAATGTACGTTGTTATAGCCATATGTAATATATTTATGTTGTATCGGCGAAAGTCCAAAAAACGGTGCAATGTTTTTTTTTTTATATCTTTTTATTGGGTTTATCTTTTTCTGGAGGGGAAACCCTTGCGAGCACAGGGAGAGCATGCAAACTCCACACAGAGGCCTGGGAGATACCCCACATGGGTACCTGGCAACCCGGCTCCCAAGCGGGAATCGAACCCAGGACCTCCTCGCTGTGAGATGACGGTGTTGACCATGTTGCAATTTCCTCTCTGGGAGTATTTCTATTTAAATGTATTTTTATATATAACTACCTGACAATTGTATTCCTTCTCTGTTTCGGTCCGTTTGTTTTGCCAGGTTCTAGATGTGCTGAACGGTAAGGGACAGACTGTGTACCGGCTTCCCCCTCCCACCTCCTGTCCACTCGGCCCCTCGGGAGAGCCCGTCAACCTGAGGATCCCACAGACCGAGAAGCCCACCGTAAACAAGGTTCAACTTCAACTTCAAATTACTTTATTTTCCTTTCGGAACTTCATTTGTGCAGTGGTTAAAAGACAAACATACAGTCACAATACATAGACACTCCCCACTATACAAAAACACCAGCTTCGATGGAGGTTGGCACGAAGCGACCTAAGCCACTTTTGTTCAGTGTTGAAGCTCTGTATCGACGGCCTAAGGCAGGGGTCGGCAACCTGCGGCTCTTTAGCCAATCACCTGCGGCTCCCTAGCCAAAAAAAAATAATAATCATATTTTTTTGAGATCGATGTCATACTGTGACACTGAAATGAAAAAATATTTCATCAACAAAAATATTTCATCAACTAAAATATACAGTACGTCACACCCCGTGCCTCTCCCTGCCGCCTGCAAGTGGCTAATCTTGAGTTTCCGATTTCTCGATTCCGATTCTTTGAGGTGCATGTCAAAACGGGTCACAGCTTATTTCGCAGGAGATTATTATTTTTTTTGGTAAATCTTAAAATTTGTTCATACTATTCACATTGTCAGTTGACTTGATACAGTTTAATTTGGTTGCTGTACTGTAACTACTAACTAGGGTATTAATTAACAAAGTAAAAAGAAATATTTGTTTTAATCTTTTTTTTTACGAATCAAAATTAAGAATTGAAATGTAAATATGTTACTTCCGGTTCCAGAACCAGAAGTTAGGAACCGGTTCCTATTAGAACCGGTTCTCTGTGCCCAACCCTAGTTATAACGGGTAAAAACGGCAATAAAAAGTAAAATTTGTTCTTTTTGTTGCTTTATAATTCCATTAATGCAACAAACTGTGTGCTATAAATAGGCGTTTTATGCTAAATGTGGGTTATGCTTGGGGATATATAAAACGTTATACACTGTTATCTTCATTTTAAGGGTAAATAGGTTGTGCGGCTCCCTGAGCATTTTATTTTGTGGGAGGGGGGAAAAGTGGCTCTTTTGATAGTAAAGGTTGCTGACCCCTGGCCTAAGGGAATTAGTTTGTAATGGGTGTGTGTGTGTGTTGTCCTCAACTATTTGAGAGGCCTTCTTAACTGTCCGTTTCTTGTGGATGCTGCTGAGTGGCTCCTGGTCCTTCCCAATGATCTTGACGCTGATCTTAACACTGTAGGTGCCGGGAAACGCCTAAACACGTCATTCCCGGCCATGCTCAAGTTGCCGAAGACGCCTTACAGCGTCTTTAATATCAATATTTCAAAAATCTGGGATCGGATTCATATGTCCCCTCCGCTGGCCTGAGATCCACCAGGAGGACCCACTGAGCTCTCTGGCGGTTCAGGAGCGCCATCTGGTGGCCGATCGGCGCAATCGCTTAACAGGAAGTGCCGTAGAGGTTGTGCTGGACGGCCGTATTACTTCCGGGCACTCGCTAATAGGTCCCGGGACTCGATCTCGACACACTACATAGCGATCGATTGCCAATAACTCGATAAACAACATGATTTGGACGTATATACCATTATACAAGCTGGAGATGGACCGGGTAAATCTACATCCCATAATGATAAAATTTCTACTCTACAATGATCGCCCAACGGCGCGCGGAGACTGGGGTGAGTTTTAGCGTGTAAAGTTACCGTCTTCGATACTAACTGCTATTATCAACATTTGACCCACATTAGATGATGGTTATAACGCTGCCCACGGAATTATAAACGCCCCCTAGCCCATCCGGTCAACATCAGATGACGTGTAGTAACTTCTAGAAGTACGTCTAGTTGGAATTTTTTATATCGCGCTGATTGCCATAAAACTGTATTGCATCATCAATATAATGTATTTGGGGCTATAGATCACGTTCTGGAGAAGGCTGCAGAAAGAGATGAAAACATACTTATACATTAGACCATACTTTACTATGAATATGTGAATGAAAAAGTTTAACGTTGCTACACAATGAACAATATATATAGGACTTTGAATGGGCCCTAATAATGGCAATGTAGCAATAGAATTTAAAAAGTTATAGCCCTGCAAAGAAGGGGACTTTCTCTATAGACAAATAGAGCCGGCAACCTACGGTTGATAATGAATTTAACCCATGGCAGCCAAAGTGTTAACGTCCCTGTCGAGAGGTTTCCGGTTGATGGCACACATCACTCCAAACCATGATGTGATGTTAAAGGACATTATTGATTCCACTAGGGCTGTCTTAAATACTTCGAAGCTTCGTTCGATGGCACAAGCTTCGAACATTAAAAAAAAAATCGAAGTTTTAAAAAAAAGGAAAAAAAATTCAAACCTTTTTGTTTTCAAATTTTTTATTTTATTTTTATTTTTACTTCAGTGTGTGTGTGTGTGCATGGGGCCATTGGGTGGGGCCGGGGGACAAATACACTGGAGGAAAGTAACCCAGCTCAGCACTGCCCAAATTATATCATCACTATTGCCTGTTTGAAGGATATCATCCTCAAACACATATACACCACCTACACGCCTATTCTCAGTCCTTGCCCCACAATGGTGGAATGAACTACCCACCCCAGTTAGGACAGCCGAATCCCATCCAATCTTTCGCCGTCGACTAAAGACGCACTTCTTCAACCATTATCTGAAATAAAATTTAAAAAATAAAATAAAAAAAATCGAACCCTAACTAACCTTACTGTCATGCACTTGTCCTAATAAACTAACCTACACTGTAACACACAACACTTTGATGAATATTGTTACTCAGCTGATAGAGTTGTATCCTTCCTGATGACCTGTCGTACAGAACTTGTAAGTCGCTTTGGATAAAAGCGTCAGCTAAATGACTAAATGTAAATGTGAATGTATATGCCTTGTAGAATTCCACACATAAGAAAGAAAGATACTGGGATGAATAAACAAAATAGGAAATAAAATGTAGAAATGCATGCAATACATAAATAAATATGAATCTCCATATATGAAATAGAACATTTAGATAAGGTGCTACTGAGATGTTTTGGAGAGTTCTTTGTTTTTTTGTGGAAGTAGCCCTTCTTAAAAATGCATGAACATTCACTGATAATTGGTCTTTAGTGGAGTCTACAAGATCTACATTGCCGGACCATGTAGAATCCGGACCTTGTAGACTGACATAATTCTGTGCATAGTTTAGTCTACACAGGCCATATTTCAAATAATCAAAATCTTACTTCATTCATCTTAAACATTCTTGATTTGGGGGATTGGTAGTTCCCATGAAATCTGAAGTTGTTCAAACGACAACAGCGATCCACCTTGAATTAAATCACACTGTGTTGGCTGCGTCACAGTCACGAAAGGGGCTACTTAATTCATTAATCCAATCCACTTTATTTATAGAGCACATTTAAAAACAACAACGTTTACCAATTCGAAGCTTCGAATTAAAATCGAAGCTCGGCCCCGAAGCTTCGATTGCCCAAAAAAAATTCGAAGGTCAGCCCTAGATTCCACAAAGGAGTTGTAGAAAGCCTGCAGCATTGATGGTCGGACTTGAAGCTTCCTCATCTTCCTGAGGAAGAACAGTCGCTGTTGGCACTTAGAGTGGATATTCTCTGCGTTGGTCTTGAAGGTGAGCTTGTGGTCGATGGTGGTGCCAAGGTATTTGTACTCCTCAACGCGCTTTATTGCCTGGCCATTTATCTCCAGAGCCGGGGGAGTTGTGGGGTCACGCCTGAAGTCCACCAGCAGTTCCTTTGTTTTGCTGGGGTTTAGGTCCAGGAAGTTGTTCTTACACCACTTTGCCACTCTCACTCTATTTGTGAGGAAGGATAGAATGAGCAGTATGAGGTGGGGGTTGACATTTATCTGGAGGAGTTTCTGTCCCATCAGATGAGGTTGCACGGTGTTGAATGCACTTGAGAAGTCCACGAATACCATCCTGATAAAGGACTTGGGCTTCTCCAGCTGTGTGTAGGTGTGATGCAGCAGGGTTATCATTGCATCATCCACACCTCTCTGCTGCTTGTATGCAAACTGGAGTGGGTCTGTGTGCCCACTAACCTCCCTCTGTAGCTGAGGTAGAATGAGCCTTTCAAAGCTCTTCATCACCAGAGATGTTAAAGCTACAGGGCAGTAGTCATTATTGCAGGTGGGGTTACTTTTCTTAGGGACTGGGCAAATGATGGAGGACTTCCATGTGATTGGTATGGAGTGTTCAGACAAGGATCGGTTAAAGAGGTTACAGAAGACCTCAGCCAGCTGCTCATGACAGACCTTCAGCAAGCGCCCACTGATGTTGTCAGGACCTGGGGCCTTATAATAATTAGGGATGCACAATATTGATTTTTTGATACCGATAACTTTATGCTCCTCAAGCCGATAACCGATATCGATAACCGATATTTATTGTATTCAATTTTTTTTTAATGTATATATATATTTTTTTCAACATGAAACAAAACATCACAATACAATAATAATAATGCATAAAAAGACTTCCCAGGACAATAACTTAACACCAACTTAAATGTATATTCCTGTAGTTTTTACCTAACCAGACAACAGAAACAAAAGCCAAGACAACAGTTTTGACTGATAAAGTGACCATATTTATTTTTCCAAATGAAAATTCACAATCCGTCAACAACTTATAATACATCCAACCTAAGACGCTCGAAGCTTTTTTTTCTTCTTTTTTCAAAGCTGTCCGCCTTGAAAGAAAGGCTTTGAGTGGACACATAGCCTAGCAGGTCGCCTGCGGCATCACCACCGACGACGGCGCGAGCACGCTTGTACCCATTGACGAGTCGTTTGCTAAATTAAAGACGTTTGACAGAAATGACCCAAGGGCTCAAGCCGCTAGCTTTTAAGCAGTCCTTGGTGGTGCAAATTAACCTGGCTACTACGGAGCAATAAGTGACTGCGTATTCAACCAAGGGTTGCGTCAGCCATGAACGGGGCTAGCTTTGCTTAGCTCCCCGCGTCGTCGCAGGCTTTAACACAATAACACACCATCGCAGCGGTGGTGATGCCGCAGGTGACCTGCTAGGTTGGATGTATCACAAGCCGCTGCACTTTTCCCTCCTCGTGGAACTTCTGCATTGCATTTATTACAAATAGCAAGCAAACTTTTCCCCTCTGAAACAATCCCCACTGTAGCGTCGCCATCTTTGTTTACATGATCCGCGCTGCTTTCAAGAAACGTACGTGGCGACGTCACAGCCAAGAAAGGGAGCGCTGGATTTGTGTAAAACGCCCTGTTCCTAAACCACACGCTATCAGTTTTACCACAGTACTGGCAAAACGGGAGGAGGCTATAATAAAAACAAGCGCCCTGCATCCAAATCCACCCACACCGGATTTCTTTTAACCAAAAAATGTATTATATATTATCGGAGCTATCAATAACGTTATCGGGTTTATCGGGATGACGTCATAATTGCTGATATCGGCCCGATAATTATCGTGCATCCCTAATAATAATAATAATAATATCGTAAATTTATATAGCGCCTTTCAGGAGACCCAATGCGCTTAACAGGAGGGGGCAGCTAATGGAGGGGAACAGGGAACAACGTAACAACAAAATAATAATCAAAAGGAAAGAAAGAAAGGAAATCAGGCAGTCATTTACAAATTTGGTGAAGAGGTGGGTTTTGAGTTGGGATTTGAAGGAATGCAGGGATGTAGCACTACGGATGTTTGAGGGAAGTGAGTTCCAGAGGGTGGGTGCGGCCACAGAGAAGGCTCTGGGACCAACAGTCTGCATGTTGGTGGTGGGGATGGAGAGGAGACCGGAGTCGGAGGACCGCAGCCTCCGGGGCGGGATGTAGGGATGGAGGAGGTCAGGTACCGGGGGGCAAGGGAGTAGAGGGCTTTGTAGGTGATGAGGAGGATCTTGAAATTGATGCAGGACTTGACTGGAAGCCAGTGGATGAGGGTGGGGGTGATGTGGTGCCAGGACTTGGTGTGGGTGAGAACCCTGGCAGCAGAATTTTGCACATATTGTAACCTGTTCAGGGCATTGCTGGGTAGCCCTATGAGGACAGAGTTTGCATAGTCAAGACGGGAGGTGACGAAAGTGTGAATGAGTTTCTGCTACAGAGTCGGGGAGAGATGGCCGGAGTCTGGAAATGTTCCTGAGATGGAAAAAAGCTGATTTAGTTATTGTTTTTATGTGGGAATGAAATGAGAGGGTGGAGTCCAGTATGACTCCCAGGTTGCGAACTTCTGGGGAAGGGTGGATTAGGCAGCCATCCAACATCCACCGGAGCAGTGACTGCTTGGCCACAACCATGAGCTCAGTCTTCTTGTTATTTAGCTTCAGGAAATTGGATGACATCCAGGCCTTGGTGTTAAGGAGGCAGTTGACGAGGTGCTGTGGGGGAGAGGAGTGGAGGGTGAGGTGATGTAGAGCTGAGTGTCATCAGCGTAGGAGTGGAAATTGAGACCATGTTTCCGGATGATGTGACCAAGGGGGAGCATGTAGATTGTGATTGCGGCACACCTCGGTTGACTGGGGCAAGGGTGGAGGTGGAGTTACAGATGGAGATGAACTATTTTCGGTCAGTGAGGTAGGACTCGAACCAGGTGAGAGCAGTCCCAGTAACACCCAGGTGGTCAGAGAGGTGGTTGAGGAGAATGGAATGGGAGACCGTGTCAAAGGCCGCAGATAGATCCAGGAGGATGAGGAGGCTTATGTGACCGGAATCGGTGGCAATGAGAAGGTCGTTGGTGAGGGCTGTCTCGGTGCTGTGATGTTTCCTGAAGCCAGATTTGAAAGGGTTCATAGAGCTCATGGTTGGACAGGTGTTGGTGCAGTTGGGCAGCCACTGCTCTTTCCAGGATCTTGCTTATGAGGGTTTGTACTCTTGAGCACCCTTTCCACCTCCCTAGGGTGAAACTCTAGGTTGGTGCTAGTCGCTGCTTTACACAGGAGATTGGTGGTCAGCTCCTCCCTCTCCTGAGTGAAGGTGTGTGTATCAAACCTGCAGTAGAAGCTGTTCAGGTTATCTGAAAACTCCACACATTCCTCTCTTCTTAAAGGGGAACTCCAACATTTTGGGAAATTAGCTTATTTAACATCTTCCCTGGAGTTAGACAATAAGATACATACCTTTTTTGTCTCTGTGCGTGCATTTTAGCTTTGGGAATAGACGCTCCGTTAGCATAGCTTAGCTTCATCACTGGAAGTGGGGGAGGGTTAGTGCCTTACAGTGTATTGCAAGGTCTGACATTGACCAAACTCGATATGCATGACCTTGGTGGGCTCTAGGTCAACTCCTGAAAAGGGGGTCAATGTCAGACCTTGCAATCAAAAGTTAGGGGTGCACTGAAATTATGGCAAGGGTTATTAGCCCCCTAACTTTTGATTGCAAAGTCTGACATTGACCCCCTTTTCAGGAGTTGACCTAGAGCCCACCAAGGTCATGCATATCAAGTTTGGTCAATGTCAGACCTTGCAATACACTGTAAGGCACTGTAAGGCTCTAACCCTCCCCCACTTCCAGTGATGAAGCTAAGCTATGCTAACGGAGCGTCTATTCCCAAAGCTAAAATGCACGCACAGAGACAAAAAAGGTATGTATCTTCTTGTCTAACTCCAGGGAAGATGTTAAATAAGCTAATTTCCCAAAATGTTGGAGTTCCCCTTTAAATGGGATGGGGGTCTGTTGTTTTGCAGGCTAGCAAGTGGCTTGACACCTTTCCAGGCATCTCTGGCTTTGCCCTCCTGGAAGAGCCTTTCCACCTTCTCCTTGTACTCTCTTTTGGCCTACTTTTAATTTCCTTGTTTAACCTGGCCTGAATCAGTTTAGCCTCAATCCTGTTTCCGTAGGTGACCATTTGATTCTTTTGAAGGGGCTCTTTGGTACGAACGGAGGGAACCGAGTCATACTTGGTGGGAGCCGTGACACATCTCATACAGAGGGTGGAATTCCGAAAACTGCAACATTGTATCATTCTCTTCACTCTCATACAGAGTTTCTTTTGATCCGAAATTGCAACAAGCATGATTAATTTCTCCTTCTGCCTTCTATAACGCGATAAGGATATAAGCATTTGGGGCCAGGATATGGTCGAGGACAGATTACTTGATTAAAGGACTGTCCCTGACGTCTTGTCACTTTAATATAGACCTATATTTTCATTCAAACTTTGGTGGACGCTCGTGTTGGATATCATACATAATTTTTTTTTGATCTTTTCCCCCCTCCATTTTCCTCCGATTTTCTCCCATCCCAATGTTAGTCGTTATGCCAATTCCCATTCCCCTTCCTGGTCGCTGCGCACTTACCCCCCACAGTCGGTCTGGGAGAGTGGAGGCTATCACGTGCTTCCTCCGACACACGTCCAGCCAATCAACCGCTTCTTTTCACCTGGCAGCGCGGATTCTCATTGAGAGGGCGTAGCGTGTGGAAGGATCACACTATCCCACTCAAGTCCTATCCGCGCTTAGCAGGCGCCCCGACCGAACTGTAGGAGTCGCTGTTTACAATGACCCGGACCCACCCCGCCAGCTTCTCCCACCCTCTAATACTGCCAATTGTATTAGTGTGAACGGCCAGCCAAGCTGGTGACAACCCCAGAGCTGTGAGCTGGACTCGAACAGGCGAATCTAGCCGCTCCGGGGTTTGGTGACGAACGCAATCTCCGTTACGTCACCTGACCGCCATCATACATACCGGTACATTTCAACGATTTGAGGCTTTGTTTCCAGGGACTTTGAACTATTTTAAGTTTGAATCTGATCCAAATCGTATCTTTATCTATCATTATCCTAGTCATTATTCCGCTGATGAACCAAATATTCTGATTTAAAAATCAAAGCACAATGAGCCGTGATTTTGAACGGCTCTTGGAAAGGAACGAAGCGAAAAGATCCAGCTCCCTTCAATGAGCCACAATTCCCATCAGATCAGTACTGTTGGATAATCCTGTTTATCAGCCAGTAATCTCTCCTGTGAAGTCTGCGTTGTGTTGTTGATACCTTACTCATCCATTAGATCAGTTGTTCCCAAACTGTGGTGCGCGCACCCCTTGTGGTGCGCGAGCCCCCTCTAGGTGGTGCGTGACATGAAAAGGCTAATGGTGGATTTTATTTTTTTTTAATTAAAAAAAAATTACAATAAAATTTCATAAAAATCTTAGTCAAACCTTTAGTATTATGGATATTAAACATGCTGGCAGAGTACATGCATCCATGTTGTCGTGAACATTTTAATTAAATAAAGAAATTCCCTATCCATAGTCGCCGTGGGAAGTGATAAAATAAAAAATAAGATCTGTGCACGGAGACCAGCAACAATTTTTTTCTAACAGAAACCCATTGGGGGGTGCGTCAGCTAGGTCGGAAGGTGACAGGGGGTGCACGGCCAAAAAAGTTTGGGAACCGCTGCATTAGATAATCCATTAGACTCAGAAGAAAAACGACACACTGGAAATGTGGTACCTTTCCTTGGAACGTTATGTTTATTTCCATAAACATACTCTGTACAAGATTAGGGAAGGATGTCGAGGTTTTTTCAATGTATATAATGTATATATTGGGGGAGATGACGGCATCTAAAAGGGCCAGGTCAGAGAGGTAGATGTGGTGGTGGAGGCGGTGAGAGAGAGTCAATGTGTTTAGCAGCAGACTAAGATAGAGCCCAGGGCATGCCGAGGTCGGTTCAGCACATAACAACTGATAAGGACTGCGAGCAGGCAGAATGGTCAGAGAGAGAGTGACGCCACTAGAAACAGACGTTTAAGGGTGAACAGCAGTTGCCATGACAGCGCGTCACATGACAACAAGAAGAGGGGCGGGGCCTGTCATTGATATGCCGAGATGATAATGATGATGATTAATATTATAAATATGAGTTTCCTTCCGGGTGTAAGTTAGATCTAGACACGAAGCTGACGCGAGCGGACGTGGATCAGAGACTTTCATCCCTCCCTCACCCTCTATGCATATATTACATCATTAAATGCAATTTGATACCGATTGATGCCAGATTAAAAATTTTAACTGTACAAGGTCCCAGACGTTATGACTCATCACGCGTGGTTGACCATGCTAGCCTGTAATAATCCCCCCCAGAAAAATCTACTTTGCATTTGATATATTGCAAATATATGCCATCAGACACACACACTGGCATTTAAAGGGTTAGAATTATAAAATCAATATGTGGTGTTATGATCAGGGCTGAAGTTTAATAAAAGATTGTATTTTTTCAATCTGACATTACAAAAAAACAGAAGATCCATCAAAATCAGTGTTGTTGCTAATCATACATATGCTAGCCTGTTTTTTAACAATAATTTGTGATGCCTTCACAAACACTGGCATTTAAAGGGTACAAATTAAAAAAATCCTGCACCAGAATGCAGGAAATGAAGTTGTTGTAACAAAAAAAATCCTGGTGGAGGACCCGCAAGACCCCCTGCTTAAAAAGTGGCCTGACTGGGGCAAAATTTCACACTATATTTCCTGGCCTGAATGATTTCCCCAGTCCGGCCCTGGTTAAAAACCTCCAATGCTTATTAGTGTGTGTGCGTTTGAACGTTTGCATGTTTCAACCATACATTTCCATTTATAAAAAAAAGAAAATTATATATTTTTTTACCTCCTATAATAGTGGGGGTCGCGGCTCTCTGACACCGTTATTTCGGGGGTCGCGGCCTGAAAAGTTTGGGAACCCCTGGACCAGTGGCGGACTGGCCATCGGGACGTTCGGGACGAATCCCGATGGGCCGGAACCAAAGTGGGCTGGTCCAAAAAATTAAATAAAAAATAAAATAAAATATATAATTTTTTTTTTTTTTTTTTTTGGGGGGGGGGGGGGCAGTGTGTGGGCCACTAATGTGGGCCGGTGTGTGGGCCACTAATGTGGGCCGGTGTGTGGGCCAGTGTGTGGGCCAGTGTGTGGGCCACTAATGTGGGCCAGTGTGTGGGCCGGTGTGTGAGTCGGTGTGTGGGCCACTAATGTGGGCCAGTGTGTGGGCCAGTGTGTGGGCCAGTGTGTGGGCCAGTATGTGGGCCGGTGTGTGGGCCGGTGTGTGGGCCAGTATGTGGGCCAGTGTGTGGGCCACTAATGTGGGCCAGTGTGTGGGCCGGTGTGTGAGTCGGTGTGTGGGCCACTAATGTGGGCCAGTGTGTGGGCCAGTATGTGAGCCGGTGTGTGGGCCAGTGTGTGGGCCGGTGTGTGGGCCAGTGTGTGAGTCGGTGTGTGGGCCACTAATGTGGGCCAGTGTGTGGGCCGGTGTGTGGGCCAGTATGTGGGCCGGTGTGTGGGCCGGTGTGTGGGCCAGTATGTGGGCCATTGTGTGGGCCGGCAATAAAACAATAAACAAGTTGCATAAACTAAATCAGATTAAAAATGATCACAGTTCTGGTTTGCCTTAAGATGCAGTTTAAGATGGGTCTTGAACATGGAGTATGTAGGGCACTCTCTAATCACAACTGGTAGGCTATTCCAGTAGTTACCACCTTTAACAGAGAACACAGTTTTTGCAAAGGTAGTATACCGAAAAGGCACCTTACAGTCCCCTCTACTGATGGCCCTGGTGGTAATGCCAGTGTCTGCTTTCTGTTGGATGAACTCATTCAATGGGGGAGGGGCAAGTCCATGCAGAACCTTGTTGCATGTTATGTTTTTCTAAAACATTACAGTGATGAAATGAAATTGGTTTCCTATCAAATACTTTTATGGCTTTTTTGTAGAGTAATTCTATTGGTGTAAGAGTAGTGACATATGAAAGAGACCAGTTGATAAAACAGTACTCGATGTGTGATAAAATCATTGAATGCAGAAACATCCTTGCAGCATTAACTGGCAGGCAGGGCCTGATCTGCCTGAAGTTTTCGATGTTAAACTTGACTGTTTGTCACTTTCTTCACATGACTTTTTGAAGGTCAATGTAGAGTCCAATGTGACCCCAAGATACTTGAATTAATGGGATCATCCTTATGTTCCCCGGGTCCTATGTTCCCCGGGTCCTATGTTCCCCGCTTGATTGATTAATAGATTGAAATTTTTATTAATTTTTATTATTTTATTAATTATGAATGTCCGCCTTGTTTCGAACTGGTTAAGCTTAGGCCCTCTTTCGAACTGGTTACGGTTAGAGTTTGGAATCAGGGCTGGTGGTCTAAAAATTTCAATCAATCAAAGCGGGGAACATAGAACCCGGGGAACATAGGACCCGGGGAACATAGACATGCTCCCGAATTAATGTACAATGTCCAGCTCCGCCTCTCCCAGAAACACATTAGAGTGAGTGACCTCTACTGGTGACTTTGTGAACATCATAGACACTGTTTTCTTGGTGTTAAGTGAAAGACATGCTTTTGTTTTTGTCTTGAATGAGACATGAGACATCAGTGAATGAGATTCACGTTTCCTCCCAACCGCGAGTAGGCCTAGAAGCGCAGAAATGGAGAACGCAAAAAAAAAAAAGTGGAGCTGAAAAAGCTAGAATAAAAAAACAAAAATTGCTAGTAAAAGACGCAGAACAATGTTCTAAAATTACAGACATGTTTAGTAGAGGAAGGGCTCTCGTTAGAGTAGCTGCTGCTGCTAATAATGATGAAGTTCAAGTGGAAGGAACCAACAGTAACATGACAGGTGCGTGCAGTAGCCTAGTGCATATTCTACTGTTGGTGTCTGCTGGTTCATGAGGGCTAGCTAGCCTATACTAGCTCTTGCAGTGATTTCAGTCATTCTATTACAAGACAATGTGCTTTCCGTATTCCTGATTCCTTACAGCACGTGGACATAAATAGTCGTGACTCGTGAAGTTTTTTCTCTGACTAAAAGTTTAGTTAGCAATGTTAGGACTAGTGCCCACCACAGCATCAGAAGCTAAAGTGCTAACCTAGAGAGCCAATCAGAACCTAGGACGGGCTGCAAATTAATCGGCTACTAATATTATAATAGTAAATACTAAAATAAAATACTATTATGTTCCCTTCCAAATTTTCATGTTGATATAATATTGGTAATCTAATTGATTGAATTGATTAGTTGCCATTTTACATGCTTAAATAAGATGTACCTTAGAATTCCCAACTGTTAGCCATGTTCTCGATATGATTAGTCTCATCTACATGTTTGTAAATAACCACAGCTAACTAGCTTAAGCTAACAACTCGGTCAACTACTACCCCGTAGTTAAACAAATGTGATTGCATATAACAGCTAACTGCTACAGCTAAGTTGGTAGTTAGCCTATTCCATTAATGTTGAATGTATTTATGAAGGTTGTTGATGGTGGTTGGCGCTGAATAGCAGACATGATTCCGTCAGTCTGCCACAGGGCAGCTGTGTTTGAGAGAGAGAGAGAGAGAGAGAGAGAGAGAGAGAGAGAGAGAGAGAGAGAGAGAGAGAGAGAGAGAGAGAGAGAGAGAGAGAGAGAGAGAGAGAGAGAGAGAGAGAGAGAGAGAGAGAGAGAGAGAGAGAGAGAGAGAGAGAGAGAGAGAGAGAGAGAGAGAGAGACTCTCAGACAATGGGTGTCTGGGAGGAAGTGGGGGGTCTTTCGATGTTGATTAAACGGCAAGCAACTAATGTCATGAGTGCCAAATTAAAGGACAATAAATCCAATCTAACTGAAATTGTGTAGCACAGACCTTTCTATGGATCAAAACCTCAATATTATTATGGTGTAGTTAATACTTCATGTATCCTTAATCCCTAGGCTAATGAGGCACTAAGATGTTAGTAAAAAGTAAAAAGCCAAAGTAACGGTGTGTGTGTGTGTGTGCACTGTGCACGAGTGCACATCTAGGGGCGGGGTGTAGATTTGGTCTCCCTGATGTTGACTCCTTAGCCACAGCCTTGGGTTGTTTAATACTGGACAAGTGTTTCATAACGGCCGTTGTGTGGGCCGGTTTCGGGGCCGGTGCGTGGGCCGGTGCGTCTGAATGTCCCGGGCTGAATTTGTGTCCCAGTCCGCCACTGCCCTGGACTAGAGCAGACATTTGAGCCATCAAAGAAATGTCGCAAAAGTGGTTACCTGTGTAGAACTGGTTTATTTTTTAGAAAATAAAAAATATATACTGGATTACTATTACGACTACTACCACTGCCAATACTACTGATACATCTCTATTGGCAAACTTTAAATAAAAAAAAATATATATATATAAAAAAAAAAAAATTGGTTCATTATACAACTGTGGCGGGACTAATTAGGGCCGCCACAGTGTAGGTAATTAATGGGAAACACTGTACCTGGAGGTGTGAGAGAGATACCTGGAGGTTAGAGAGAGAGAGAGAGACCTGGAGGTGAGAGATACCTGGAGGTTCGAGAGAGAGAGATACCTGGAGGTTAGAGAGAGAGAAGGGGATATCTGGAGGTTCGAGAGAGAGAGATACCTGGAGGTTAGAGAGAGAGAAGGGGATATCTGGAGGTTAGAGAGATGGAGAGATACCTGGGGGTGAGAGAGATACCTGGAGGTTCGAGAGAGAGAGATACCTGGAGGTTAGAGAGAGAGAAGGGGATATCTGGAGGTTAGAGAGAGAGAGAGATACCTGGAGGTGAGAGAGAGATACCTGGAGGTTAGAGAGAGAGATACCTGGAGGTTAGAGAGAGATATTTTATTCATTTTCTTTGTCCCTCTCCAACCCCTCTCCCACCTTCCTCTTCCCTGTGAACAGTTCAGTGTTTGTTTATTTCAAAGAAGAAAAAAGAATGGTTTTGAAAATGTTCAGGTTTTTTTTCTTAAGGCGCAATCACATTTCTGATTTACATTATGTACACATTGAAAAACAAGTCGGATCTCACAGTACCTTCCTTTTTAATGAAGACTGGAGAGACTGGGAGAACATGCAAACTCCTCACAGAAAGGCCCGGGAGATATCAAACCCAGGACCTTCTTGCTGTGAGTGTTAACACTTTGAATGCCGTTCACGTAGATCTACGGTTCTGTCATCCGATCGTTGAGTGCCGGAAACGTAGATCTACGTTTCTGTCACGGTATTTATTTTATTATCTACCGGTATATCCATTCATAATTCAGCGGGACACCTTGTGCATACTGTGTGTCTAAGCTGGTAGACTGTATTATACCGCCCTCTAACGCCTTCGGCCAGTAATGCACCCGGTTAGAAATGGGTTCGTTTATTTTCTATACCGAGCTGCGGCATGGGGGCGGGTCCTAAACACTCCGGCAAAACACACGCTTATAGGGATGGCTTGGACAACTGACCCCGCCCGCCCGCTGAAGAGCAATGCCCAATAACGTCGGAGGGACGATCGCTGTGGATAACTGGAATGGCAATGAGATTATTGGATTCTTTTTTTTGCATTACTTCAGAGACCAGCTTGCGTTGATCTGATATTTATTTCTACTGCGATTGAAGCTATAATATGTGTTTGTGTCTGGCTGTTCTGCCGCTGGGATGCGGGGGGGGGGGGGGGGGGGTGCGCGCCGGTCTAAACCACATTGCATGCATGCACCACAAAGGATAATAGTGATGATCTAGCGTTGATTTCAGGAAGATCCGATAATCAGGTTACACAAAAACACTGTTTTCGTGTCTTTTCCCTGGAATTGCTCAGAAGCGGCCGGACTATGTTCATATTCAAAACGGTATCAAACGGAAATGTTAGGATGAAAAAAGAATCTGGGGGAGCTCCCGTAGCTCACCGCATATCTCGGCGCTATTTCTGCGTTGGGGAAAACCGTGCTCGTCACGGATCTGGGGGACACGAGTTCGATTCCCGGACCCACCGTCATTTCTCAGAATGTCTTCCCCTGCTCTACATCCCATTTCAACCTGTTTGTCGGTCATGCTTGACCAGAAAAGCGATAAACGCTAAAAAAAAAAAAAATCTGTTTTTTGCACGTTGACCAGAAGTAGCTCAATGAGACTCGACAGCGTTATTAGACCCATAGCGATACTATACAATATAGGTTTAGTTCTACAAACTACAACTACGTTTACATGGGTTTAATGGGCGGCACGGAAGTGCGTGGCACTCAATGTGTTAAAGGGGACATGTCTTGCTATTTCACTATTTGGGCAACTTTACACAATTCCTGTGAGTCTATGGAACGCATCTGTAAAGTTTTTTTTCAAAATAATTCATCGTTTTGTATTTCTAATCAAGTACTCTAAAGCAGCATTTTCCACTTCAAGATTTCAAGCTGTTTTGGGCTGGGCTCCGCCCATAAGCGCTTTGAGTGACAGTCACCCACAGTCAGACAGAGGCAGACAGAGAGAGATTGAGGGGGATACTAATTAATTTCGCCACGGGGGGCATAATCCCACGGGACAATGCATTGGTAACTTGTTTCAGATGACAATATATACCCCTGTGAATATTATTGCACGGATCGGAATACGGGCGCGCGCGTGGAAGTCAAAGATATTTTGACAGTGATATGCGAGTGGAGAAGCCCCATCCCTGCGGTCGGGAGGTTGTGTGTATGTGTTTCGAGAAGCTCCTGTCCCTCCCTCTCTATCTCTCTCTATCTCTCTATCCCTCTCTATCTCTCTCGCTCGCTCGTTCTCTGCCTCTCTCTGTCGGCACCCGCTTGAGGAAGTGTATTTCCACTCGCTCTGTTGTTGAGTGAATGTTTGCGCTACAACCATAGAGGGGCGTTACTGCAGATCAGTTCCTTGCTACATAGGACAGCGAGTCAAATCAGAATAGCTTAGTTCACTGGGGGAGGAGATTGTCTCAACTGAATTGGAGCAATCCGCCAAAATGAGAATTAGAGACACAGACCCCATTGATACAAACCCCATTGCTAGGAAACAATGCTAAACACTGGAAAAGGCAATTTATAAGACACAGGACCTTTTAAATAACCACTGCTCCACCGTGCCGCTGATAACTATATGGTCCTTTTCCAAGTAGCACCAGTCCCCATCTGAACAGGTTTATCACTTGAACTCAAGTTTAAACGGAATACTTTTACCTGCCGTTATGAATAGGACACCATGGTGAAAGTTGACTAGTGGCAAGAAGGCATTATTCGGTTGCATATTGCTCTACAACAGTTGAATTGGACTCTCTTTTTTTTGTATGTTAAAATGAATTTCCTACCACAAGACATCCGTGCAATAGACAATCTCCCCACCTTTGTTTCCCGTCTCAAAACACATGTTTATTCTGGCATATTCACTTTAATTTTAAGTTTATTATAACTGCTCCTCTATGTGTAACTCTGTAATATTGTGTTTTTACTTTGTGTAATTGTATTTGTTTTAACCCTTGGGTGCTTTGAAAGGGGCCTTTAAATAAAATGCATTATTATTATTATTATTATTTATTATTATTTAAATAGTTTTGTGTGCGCCCATGCAGGATTTTTGCGAGACTAGACACTGAGACAGCATCTAGCTTGCTTTTGTTCCTGGAAATACACTAGCTTGCATGTTGGATTATCTCATGTTCACTATGAAGTAAAAACAAAACCATACATTAACTATATTCAAATAGTTCCCAGTGACTATCAAAGAGCAATTCTGACTCATCCCCAGTATTCATAATGGCATATCTATACTCTCATGAAAGGGCTACACGGAGATGCACCCCACTGTATGTACTCTGTATATATGTACTGTATGTCCTTCAGGTGTTTGGAGTATGAGCCCTATGAATTATTATCATAAGTTACTACATGCATCCATCATAATCGCCTCCTATGTTTGTTTGTATCTGCAGTTAACAGATCCAGCTCCTGTACCGGGTTCCCTCATATGCGACCACATGGAACGCTGGAAAAAGATGAGGCAAAAGTATGTTTACTTAAAATATTGGTAATAAATCACGATATATATATTTTGTATATTATATTTTCTTTTATATCGTGACTTAACTCATTCAGCGCCGGGGATTAGTCGGGCCATGTGGTTGCATTGCCACACGTTAAAATATAGGACTGAGTCACCTTGTTTGTAGAGCTAAATCTATATTTTATATTATAGCTATGGATACAATACCATGGTCATTTGACAGTAACTATCTTCCATTCAAGATGCAAAAAAGAAATGTTTCCATCCATACATTCCCGTTTTATACCGTGGTGAATATAAGTATGGTTTTAGAGCGGTCTAGGGTAATTCATAAAATGCTGAAACGTTGCCATTTCTTCCCTGTATACGCTATTATCCCGAAATCAAATCTAGATCATAGCTATTATGTTCCATCATGAATGCATGGAAGGGGGGGGGGGTCGTTTCTGATTATTTGATTGTCAGTAACGGCATTCGCATTGAACACTAAAAACGGTTATCAGCCCGATCGGTATGAAAGCATTGTAGGATCAAGCAAAAATGTACGTCAAATCGCCCTTACCTGTGGCCGGGAGTAGGGATGTCCCGATCCGATCACGTGATCGGGATCGGCGGCCGATCACGTGATTTTCAGAAGATCGGGATAAAAAAATAAATAAAAATCAACAAACATGACCATGTTCACGTCTTAAACTCATACTGAGGCCTTAGTTTTGGTTTTAAATTGCATATCATCATTCATTTATTTATTGTCACACAGAGCAGAATAATTTTGCCAAAACAAACGCATTTCCTTTGATTTAATTATACATCAAATGATTTATGTCAAGGATGAGGGACATCCACTAGTTGCAGAACTTGCAGTCACCTGATTTTTACAGACTATGGCGCCATTGCTCATGAAGCAGCAGGTTGGAGGCAGAGTTTTTAGATTACTCCGGTTGCAATGCCTCGCTTGAATGAAGTTAACTTTTCACCTGGATAACGTCAACATTCAGGGTGAATGTAATGTGAGAAATTGGGATGGGAGAAAAAAATCTGATAATATTCCAATTGTGTAATTGCCATCTGGTATATCCAATGTCCATTTAGTCTACGGCATAATTCACCACAACATATGGATCGGATATATTTGACGCGCTTCGATGGAACCGGGAGAACCACTCCCCTCGCCCGACAAGGAAAAGTGAAACCGGAGAACTGGGGCCGTCCCACAGAGAAAGATACAAGGGTAGAAAGGGTGCCCGATACTGCCGTCTAGCGTGATGCGGCCGGTATTGTACTTTTACATTCTCATGAGGATTCCCCATGTTAAACCCGAGTCCATGCGCCTGTAATGAATAGAAATATCGAATAAAGGGGCGGCTAAGTGGCGCAGTGGGCAAGGCACTCGCCACTAACGCAGGATATGCTGGGTTCGAGCCCAGCTCTCGGCATTGCTTCCGGCTTGGCTGGTCGTTCATACTAATACAATTGGCAGTATTAGGAGGTGGGAAAGCCGGTGGGTGGGGATCGGGCGTTGTGGACAGCGACTCCTACAGGTCGGTTGGTGCACCTGTACAGCAGAATCAGGAAGCAACGGGGGCAGCGTGAGCCTCCCACGCGTTACTCCTCGCCACTGAGAGATCGCGCTGTACAAGTGAAAAGATGCGACGGCTGCCTCCTCGTGTACCGGAGGGGACACGTGATGCAAGGCTTGGTCCACATTGCAGCCGACCAGTGGGAGGCATGGTCTAACAACGTTCGAGACAGGGGAGGGTAGAATTGGATAATACGAAATTGGGATGGGAGAAAAATAGAAAATGGGGAGAAAAAAATTATATATATCGAATAAAAGAAATAGCGATCAAATAACTAGTATACTCGTTGTTGTTGTTCAACGATTGGCTGCCAATAACGAGTATACTCGCTGTTGGCGGGGAATGCTGAATATTTTGCACCTAATCTCACACAAAATCCCCCAAAATCTGTTTTGCACACATTGATTTAGTTCGACAGTTATTGAGAATAAATGTGTTTTTAAAAATATGGCTACCAATGATGTCATCTGGGACTTTCATTTAATTTCACCTGTATATATATTTTTTATTATTAAGACATGCGAGTTTACCCCGCGATCGTGATTAGAAAAAAAGTCTACGGTCGTAGGAGTCCCGAAACTATTTTAAATATGTTTGAGAAATCTATCCATTTTTCCCTCAACGTTCTGAAATGTGATAAAAGTAGATTAGGGTGTTGCCTGCTTTTTTAAGAGTGATGCGTTGTGGGATATATGCCCTTCTCCAACTTAAAACTAACGTTATTTGAGCGAACATTTAACGTTATTATAACACTATTTTAACGTTAGTGAATTTGAATGCACATACATAGCTAGTTAAATATCACAACTTGTGTCATCATTGTTCATCATTGGGGGAAACTAGCCAATAGCTAGCCTATAGCTAACATTATAGATAGCTAGCCTACCTTCAGAGTAGTTATTTGCAAACAAAGCTAACGTTATCCAGTTGACATTACAGATCATAATCGCTATAATAACGTTAACGAAGTGAGAGTAGGGATTAGGGAAACGTTGATGTAGTCAAGAGTGTAGCGGGAACGGTAGAGAGAGGCAGCACTTAATTAGCGTGTAGCGTTAGTCAATAACAATATCGCAACTTGTTATTTCATTGTTCATGGGGGAAAACTAGCTAACGTTATAGATAGCGAACGTTTACTAACGTTTGCAAACAAAGCTAACATTATTCAGTTGACATTACAGATCATAATAGCTATAATAACGTTAACGAAGTGAGCGTAGGGATTAGGGAAACGTTAATGTAGTCCTGAGTGTAGCGGGGACGGTAGAGAGAGGCAGCACTTAATTTCCGTGTAACGTTAGTCAATAACATTAAGAATAGAAAGCGGCAAACAGAAATAAATGCCCAGTCCTTGAGAGAACGGTTTCCTGGTCTACTGTCACTACCTTACAGATGGAATTACCCCGAAGTCCGGCTAGTTATAACAAGCACGTTACATGACCGGCACTTCCTGATTTCATCTGAGTTGTAAACTGTATGGAAACGTGAAGTTAGCTCATGCTACTGGAAAACGGACGCACGAGGCAATCTCGTCATTAAATGAACTGAGTTAAAAATGATGACTCCCTTTTTTTTTTACCACGGTTGTCGCGGTTGTCTGTTCTCCATCCGCGAGTGCCTTGACACACCGCAGGATTGCGGTGATGCGGTTACCGCGACAGCCCTACTTTCAATCCTTGTTACAGGTCAATGATTTCTCCTTATGTAAAGTAGTCCTTGTGGATATTGTGATATTTATTTTCCCCATATATCCTAACCCTACTTACGCATGCATGTTTAAAAGAGGATAATGTGCTACAAAAATGTTGACATAATCCTTATTTATTTGATCCAAAGCGATTATTTAAGTAGTTTTGGGGTAAAACATTCAGCCAAATGCCTAAATGTAATTTCTCTTGTTTCAGATGGAAGGAGTCCTCCAACAAGAACCAGTTACGATACAGTGAAAGCATCAAGATCCTTAAGGAGATGAAGGAAATGTATGACCGCTAGATGGGTACTTTTTCGGCATTTCACAACGGGAAATGAAGCCGCGGGGTAGCAGGCTACATTGGAACACACTTGCCATCTGCCGAACACATGCAGAGAGTGTGGGACACTTGATGTTTTGATATTGTAGGAAATGTGAAGTGTAAACTGCATTCTAGTCGTATATACATCCTCTGAATGCTCTGGGTGTCTAGTTTGTGGTCACAATATGTATTTATACAGTGAGGTCAAGTTAAAACATAAATAAATAGATGATCTCACAATAATAATGGATTGGATTTATATAGCGCTCTTCGTGACACCCCAGTGACCCCAGAGCGCTTACAGAGTCCATTATTCGTTCATACCGGTGGTGGTAAGCTACAATTGCAGCTAGAGCTGCCCTGAGGCAGACTCACGGAAGCGTGGCGAATAATCATCGCCCCTCCGACCACCACCAACATTCATTCACATGCATACACATTCATACGAGGCAAGTAGGTTAAGTGTCTTGCCCAAGGACGCAACGGCAGTGGAATGGACATGGGCTTGAGCGGGATTCGAACCACCAACCCTTTGATCATTGGACGACCCGCTCTACCCCTGAGCCACGCCGCCCCACAATGAGTCAAGAATCAGAACATTGTAACAGTGACTTAGCCAGCACCCTATAGAAATGTATTTTTCAGTTGTGCAGGGGTAAATCCTAGTAAACTCTTTACTGAACATACAAGTACATTTTGATAGGATGGATAAAAGTATGGAATTTCATTTGTGACTAGATAGGTTTGGAAAAGTAAGTAAGTACTGTAGATACACATGAATACTTCAATACTATATATTTGTTTCTCCATTTTCATAAACTTTTCTTTTGTAGTCACAAATAAATCACTTGGGTCAATCCATCTTACTTTACACATACAATCACTCCCTCTGTCCCAACAACATGCCAAACATTTTCTGGAATGGTGAGTGATTCTACATGGTGTGGTAGGGGAATAAAGATTACTTTTTGAATATACCGTAATTCCTCTAATAGTAACCCCGGCTTGTATTTGTTTCGACTGTAGCGGATACCAGGCTTGTATTAGGAGGAGGCATGTATAAGAGAGAGGCCTATATTTCTAATTTTCAAACAGATCATAATGAATAAATCAACATTTTGTGTCAGTTTGAACCCAGTAAAATGTACTGGGTTCATTTATTGAAACCAAGTACTGTATGAAATACGGTAGTAAACAGTGCAATTACAGGTGGTCAAAAAAGTTAAATAAAGTAAAATAGTGCAATCACAATACTGGTATAATAATAATAACTTCGTTTTATACAATTCTGAGGTAGGCTTACTCTCTTGGTAAACATTAACACCATACCATTATATGGTATTTACTGCACAGCCAGGCCAGTATATAACAACAATAACAAAATATATTGCCTATGGTAAATCCGTTGAGGGAAATACCGTAATTCCTCGAATATACATGAAACCCGGCTTGTATTAGGAGGCCGGCTTATAATTGCTTAGCTCAACAGCGCACCCGGTCATTAATAGAGACCCGGTTTTTAATTGAATACCGGTTACTATTAGAGGAATTACGGTAATCTAGAAGATTAATGGCTATAGAATGTAGATGGGGGGGGGGGGGGGGGGGGGGATACAATAAAATAAACAATGAAAATGCGACTAAGCAGTTTTTTTTTATTATTTAATTGTAGGTCATACATCTTGGACAGAATCATCAAAGGTAGGGCTTGAAATTAGCAAAATGAAACATTGGGAATTTACATTTCAGTTCTACTTCACTCCAAAACATAACACATCATGAACAGTAACAATGCATTCAGATAAGATACAATTATTGTCTGTTCATGTGAAAATGTGTCTTTCATCACATGCTCCCAAGAGTCATCAGAATAATATAATACAACATGAACAGAACATCTGTATGATCGCCCTCCAGCGATCATCAACATTACACAATGCAATATATAAGGTACATCTAAGCTGCAACTCACACTTACTAACATAAACTGAAATAAGACAACTCAGTCAGATTTCGCATCCAGCCCGTATTCAGAAACTCCACCTTTGGACCTCTGTTTTTATTTGCGTTTAAAGGAACACGCCAACATTTGGGGAAATTTGCTTACCGTCTATGCGATGAATGTGCTTGGAAGAGTTTTACTCTAGTATTTGCAAACATAAAAAATGTAGACAGCTCTTTTACTAATGGCCTCAAATGTTGTGTAAAACTCACATTTACTTGTTACACACCATTAGTCCTTTTGTCAAAGGCTCAAACAATGAATCTTCGAAGTGGGAAGGAAATGTCTTCAATCCGGGAACCACTATGCAAACAAAGCCAATGAGTCAACAGCGTGTCATTCGATGGATGGATTATGACTTTAACAAGCACAAATTATTACAGAACAAGTTACAGGTTGAAAAAACCCTCAGCTCTGAACTAGGCAGAATCTGCACCTGGCTTGCTGATAACAAACTATCATTACACCTGGGTAAAACGGAGTCCATTCTCTTCGGTTCAAATAACAAACTCGGCAAGACCGACGGCTTCTCAGTTACAGTGGGTGACAATATTGTCACAAGGAAAGATGAAATTACATACCTGGGTTTCATCCTAGAGGCAAATCTTTCCTGTGACAAAATGGCATCCAATGTAATCAAAAAAGTCAACCAACAAACTAGATTCTTGTACCGGATCTCCTCACTGGTAAACAAGAATACCCTGAAGACTCTGGCAGGAGCACTCATTCAAGGGTACTACGACTATGCTTGCACCTCATGGTACCAAAGCACCTCAAAGGTGCTAAAAACAAAATTACAAACATCACAAAACAAACTGGTCAGACTACTGCTTGACCTTACCCCCAGAACCCACCTCACCCCTGCCCACTTTGACAACCTAGGATGGCTTAGAGTAGACGACAGAGTACAGCAACTTGCAATGTGACTGGTCTACAAGATACACTACACGACTAAGGTACCCATGTACATGTCAAAATACTTCCCAAAGGTCAGTGAATACCACGACCACAACACCAGAGGGAGCTCCACTAATCATGTTAAACCCAGATTCGGCTCAAACAAGGGACTAAACACGTTTAGCAATTATGCCACATCAATGTGGAACGCCCTACCCAAAGCTGTAAAGGAATGTGAATCACTACCCACTTTCAAAACCACTCTCAAAGAGCACCTACGGGAGACTGCAATTCGAAAATGACCCCTGTAAATGTCCTAACCCAACCCCCTCCAATGTACAGTTACCCACCTACCCAACCTCCTCCAATGTACAGTTTTTCCCCCCTCAAATGTATATACTCTCTTTTTTTATACTCTTTTTGTATCACAAACAGTACTGTATTTGTAGATCTGGTATGTCATAAATATCTAGATGTAGCAGTACTGTATCTGTATGTCATATGTTATGATGAATTGAAAGTGGGGGACCCTGATGTAAACAAGACTAAAGTCTTTCTCTGGTCTGCATCCCCTTGAGCTGTACTCTGTGTATTGTACGCATTCTGCAATCTGTTAATAAGATTTTCAAACAATCACAGTGGCTGTTGGATCTAGTGGTCTTGTTTAGAGTACAGTGCCTTTTGCTCCTCCACAATATCTGTGCTCGTCGTTAAGGATGTGGCAGTGCATTCGAGGAAGCCAGAGTTGGATTTCCGGGAAATCCTCGGAAGATGGGAAGCCATGGAGCGAGACGACGTAAACGACTGGCCGTCTTCCGCCAGGGCGCTCTCCAGGACGTGGCACACGGACTGCTTCAGCTTCTTCTGGAACTCGTCACACATGAAGACGTAGAGGACAGGGTTGATGCAGCTGTTGAAGAAGGCCAGGGCTGTGGACAGGGGAATACCCGCCATGCAGAGATACCGAAGGGCCGGCTTGAACTCAAACATGAACTGAAACACGTGAAAGGGCATCCAGCAGACGAAGAAGGCGAGTATGAGGCAAATGATGATGCGGAGAGGCCTCTGGCTCTGCTTCTTGCCTTTCTGGAGGCGCCTGATGCGCACACCGATGGCAACATAAGAGGCGATTATTACTAAGAAGGGAATAGCAAAGCCTGCAACAAAGCGAAAGACTACGAGTATTGTCTTTAATTCTTGTGGATATGATTTTGAAAATCCGCAATAGAACGCGCCGTTACATGATGTAACTTCACGAGCAATGGCGTAAGGGAGACTGCAGGCTAGAGCTGCCACCCAGATGCAAACGCACATGCACTGGACTTATATATTTTACATTAGACACGTTTGTAGAATGTGTCTGACTTGTTCCTGGGTCTGCAGTGACATACTCACTATTGGAGCTCTGGGGCTCTGCAGCAGACATACTATTGGTTTCAACGAAGGGAGTGGTTACTTACATCATGTGTAGTACGCCGGCGTGAGTTAGCTGCGTTTGACTATTTCGCGCGTGCAGCTTTTGACTATTATGCTTAGTTATGCCGGGGTAAATCCTAGTAAACTCTTTACTGAACATACAAGTACATTTTGATAGGATGGATAAAAGTATGGAATTTCATTTGTGACTAGATAGGTTTGGAAAAGTAAGTAAGTACTGTAGATACACATGAATACTTCAATACTATATATTTGTTTCTCCATTTTCATAAACTTTTCTTTTGTAGTCACAAATAAATCACTTGGGTCAATCCATCTTACTTTACACATACAATCACTCCCTCTGTCCCAACAACATGCCAAACATTTTCTGGAATGGTGAGTGATTCTACGTGGTGTGGTAGGGGAATAAAGATTACTTTTTGAATATAATCTAGAAGATTAATGGCTATAGAATGTAGATGGGGGGGGGGGGGGGGGGATACAATAAAATAAACAATGAAAATGCGACTAAGCAGTTTTTTTTAATTATTTAATTGTAGGTCATACATCTTGGACAGAATCATCAAAGGTAGGGCTTGAAATTAGCAAAATGAAACATTGGGAATTTACATTTCAGTTCTACTTCACTCCAAAACATAACGCATCATGAACAGTAACAATGCATTCAGATAAGATAAAATTATTGTCTGTTCATGTGAAAATGTGTCTTTCATCACATGCTCCCAAGAGTCATCAGAATAATATAATACAACATGAACAGAACATCTGTATACACAATGCAATATATATGCGATGAATGTGCTTGGAAGAGTTTTACTCTAGTATTTGCAAACATAAAAAATGTAGACAGCTCTTTTACTAATGGCCTCAAATGTTGTGTAAAACTCACATTTACTTGTTACACACCATTAGTCCTTTTGTCAAAGGCTCAAACAATGAATCTTCGAAGTGGGAAGGAAATGTCTTCAATCCGGGATCCACTATGCAAACAAAGCCAATGAGTCAACAGCGTGTCATTCGATGGATGGATTATGACTTTAACAAGCACAAATTATTACAGAACAAGTTACAGGTTGAAAAAACCCTCAGCTCTGAACTAGGCAGAATCTGCACCTGGCTTGCTGATAACAAACTATCATTACACCTGGGTAAAACGGAGTCCATTCTCTTCGGTTCAAATAACAAACTCGGCAAGACCGACGGCTTCTCAGTTACAGTGGGTGACAATATTGTCACAAGGAAAGATGAAATTACATACCTGGGTTTCATCCTAGAGGCAAATCTTTCCTGTGACAAAATGGCATCCAATGTAATCAAAAAAGTCAACCAACAAACTAGATTCTTGTACCGGATCTCCTCACTGGTAAACAAGAATACCCTGAAGACTCTGGCAGGAGCACTCATTCAAGGGTACTACGACTATGCTTGCACCTCATGGTACCAAAGCACCTCAAAGGTGCTAAAAACAAAATTACAAACATCACAAAACAAACTGGTCAGACTACTGCTTGACCTTACCCCCAGAACCCACCTCACCCCTGCCCACTTTGACAACCTAGGATGGCTTAGAGTAGACGACAGAGTACAGCAACTTGCAATGTGACTGGTCTACAAGATACACTACACGACTAAGGTACCCATGTACATGTCAAAATACTTCCCAAAGGTCAGTGAATACCACGACCACAACACCAGAGGGAGCTCCACTAATCATGTTAAACCCAGATTCGGCTCAAACAAGGGACTAAACACGTTTAGCAATTATGCCACATCAATGTGGAACGCCCTACCCAAAGCTGTAAAGGAATGTGAATCACTACCCACTTTCAAAACCACTCTCAAAGAGCACCTACGGGAGACTGCAATTCGAAAATGGCCCCTGTAAATGTCCTAACCCAACCCCCTCCAATGTACAGTTACCCACCTACCCAACCTCCTCCAATGTACAGTTTTTCCCCCCTCAAATGTATATACTCTCTTTTTTTATACTCTTTTTGTATCACAAACAGTACTGTATTTGTAGATCTGGTATGTCATAAATATCTAGATGTAGCAGTACTGTATCTGTATGTCATATGTTATGATGAATTGAAAGTGGGGGACCCTGATGTAAACAAGACTAAAGTCTTTCTCTGGTCTGCATCCCCTTGAGCTGTACTCTGTGTATTGTACGCATTCTGCAATCTGTTAATAAGATTTTCAAACAATCACAGTGGCTGTTGGATCTAGTGGTCTTGTTTAGAGTACAGTGCCTTTTGCTCCTCCACAATATCTGTGCTCGTCGTTAAGGATGTGGCAGTGCATTCGAGGAAGCCAGAGTTGGATTTCCGGGAAATCCTCGGAAGATGGGAAGCCATGGAGCGAGACGACGTAAACGACTGGCCGTCTTCCGCCAGGGCGCTCTCCAGGACGTGGCACACGGACTGCTTCAGCTTCTTCTGGAACTCGTCACACATGAAGACGTAGAGGACAGGGTTGATGCAGCTGTTGAAGAAGGCCAGGGCTGTGGACAGGGGAATACCCGCCATGCAGAGACACCGAAGGGCCGGCTTGAACTCAAACATGAACTGAAACACGTGAAAGGGCATCCAGCAGACGAAGAAGGCGAGTATGAGGGAAATGATGATGCGGAGAGGCCTCTGGCTCTGCTTCTTGCCTTTCTGGAGGCGCCTGATGCGCACACCGATGGCAACATAAGAGGCGATTATTACTAAGAAGGGAATAGCAAAGCCTGCAACAAAGCGAAAGACTACGAGTATTGTCTTTAATTCTTGTGGATATGATTTTGAAAATCCGCAATAGAACGTGCCGTTATGTGACGTAACTTCACGAGGAATGGCGTAAGGGAGACTGCAGGCTAGAGCTGCCACCCAGATGCAAACGCACATGCACTCGACTTTGCGAGGGGTTCGCTTGTTCTGTGCCCACACCACCACCCATGTGGCGAGGCAACGATCCAGACTTATGGCCATCAGGAGGAATATGCTGGCGAACATGTTAATCACAAGGATTAAACTGTTGAGCTTGCACATCAAGTCTCCGAAAGGCCACTTGTAACCCTGGGACACGGAAACAATTGTGAAAATCAAGAAGGCTGTGAAGATGAAGTCAGCCAGGGCCAAGTTGAGAAACCAAATCGAGTTGACCGTTTTCTTCATCCGGCACCCCGTCACGTAGATGACAAGGCCATTGCCTAAAGTGCCGGTCAACAATACCACACAGTAGATGACCAAACTGACGACATGCACGGCGTGGAGAGAGGGCGCCGTGCAGTTACTGGAATCGTTATATGAATCTACAAAAGAAAACAACATTCTTTTAGTTTAACAGTGTGAAGGTGGTATGCAAACCTGCTCTGCAGGGGTGTAAAAAGTACCCAGAAATTATACTTAAAGGGGAACTCCAACATTTTGGGAAATTAGCTTATTTAACATCTTCCCTGGAGTTAGACAAGAAGATACATACCTTTTTTGTCTCTGTGCGGGCATTTTAGCTTTGGGAATAGACGCTCCGTTAGCATAGCTTAGCTTCATCACTGGAAGTGAGTAGGGGCCGGAGCCTTACAGTGCCTTACAGTGTATTGCAAGGTCTGACATTGACCAAACTTGATATGCATGACCTTGGTGGGCTCTAGGTCAACTCCTGAAAAGGGGGTCAATGTCAGACCTTGCAATCAAAAGTTAGGGGGCACACTGAAATTATGGCAAGGGTTATTAGCCCCCTAATTTTTGATTGCAAAGTCTGACATTGACCCCCTTTTCAGGCGTTGACCTAGAGCCCACCAAGGTCATGCATATCAAGTTTGGTCAATGTCAGACCTTGCAATACACTGTAAGGCACTGTAAGGCTCCGGCCCCTACTCACTTCCAGTGATGAAGCTAAGCTATGCTAACGGAGCGTCTATTCCCAAAGCTAAAATGCACGCACAGAGACAAAAAAGGTATGTATCTTCTTGTCTAACTCCAGGGAAGATGTTAAATAAGCTAATTTCCCAAAATGTTGGAGTTTTCCTTTAAGTGAAAGTATAGGTACCGTCTCAAAATCGTACTCAGGTAAAAGTCAGAGTATCTGGCTCACACAGTAAAAACTTGTTTTTATTGCAAGGGATAGACCAGGGGTCTCAAACTCATTCCATCGTGGGCCAAGTTTTTATTTTAAACTACACATTGCACCAGGTGAGTTAGTTGAAGAGGTGAGCCAATTAGTGAAATCATCAGCTGGTGTTTAGGCAAGGCTGTAATGAAACCAAGCATCACTTGGCCCACAATGGAATGTGTTCTGCGATAGACAATGCTGAAATTAAAGAACGGAGGACACTTTTTTTTTTACATTAAAATGATTTAATGCACTTCTCCATCTAATTTGAAATTCCTGCGTCCTCTTCATCACTCGTACTATCGTTTGTAGCTCGATTTGGTTTCTAAACACGTTTCGCAATTATGCCACATCAATGTGGAACGCCCTACCCACAGCCGTAAAAAATGTGAATCCCTACCCACCTTCAAAACCGCTCTCAAAGCACCTACGGGAGGCTGCAATTCTAAACTGGCCCCCGTAAATGTCCAAAAACCCACCCACCCACCCCTAATGTACAGTTTCCTCCCCCTCGTATGTATATATTTTCTGTTATAAGATCTCTGTTTAACAGTACTGTATATTTGCATATCTTGTATGTCACAAATGTAACAGTACTGTATACCTGTATGTCATAAATGTCATGATATATATCTGTATGTCATTATGAATTGAAAATGGGGGACCCTGATGTAAACAAGACGAAAGTCTTTCTCTGGTCTGCATCCCCTTAACAATTGTGTGTATTGAGCCGTACTGTATTGTACCCATTCTGCAATCTTAAAGTTTTCAATCACTCAATCAATTGTCACTCTGACTGTCTATTCTTCTGATAGCAGGTGTTTAATCAAAGATCCCCACTTTCTAGTCTTGCACAAGGACCAATCAGCATTGGTATGGGTGGGTTAATTTTCCAATGATGGGGATTTGATTGGCTGTTTTTAAATAAACTTTGGCCGCAGGATTAATAACGTTAACGTTCGGCCAGAGAAACAAATATACTAATTAAAATGGTTGAACCTGCGAGATTTGTACTTTGTAGGTCTGCATTTTAAATGTAAGGAGTAAAAAGTATGTTTTTATTCTCTGACATGTAATTGAGTAAAAGTACAAGTATACAAACCTAAAACTACTTGAGTAAAGTACAAATCCCCCAAAACAATACTTAAGTATTGTAACGAAGTACAATTACTCAAGTACTACCCCTGCTGCTAGTGGTTCATGAGAATTTGTTGTTTGTTGACAACTGTAATGTAACTGTTTGGATTTGAGATTTTACCTCTCAAAGCAGTGAGCTATCTGAATTGCTGACAAATCCCTTTTTTCCCTTGTCGGAGCTACTTTTTATTTTTTTTTTTTAAGCATGTCGATTTGTCTATAATATATTTTACATGGCAGTCTTGGATAAACAGTTAAATGGTAGTAATCTCCAAATCCGATATTTATAATTACAATGCATACAGTCTGCAATTAAATGTTTTAAGAAGACTCCAAGCAGCAAGTAACAAAATGTAACAGTACTCTATACCTGTATGTCATGTCTAGGATAAGTCCTATTCTTTCAACTAAGCACTTTTATCAGAGTTAAATCATTCATTTTCAGATCAATTCTCCACAAATGAATTACACATTATTGTCATTTAGGCTGCAGTGACATATTTTAGATAACCACATCATATTCTCTCAATTTAAAGTTAGACAGGGGGGAAAAAAGAACTTTATCTCACCGTTCCCCATCTCTTTGTTTGTGTTGCAACACTCCTAAATGAGTTCAGTTGACCCGGTTATTATGATGAGCGCGGTGAATGCAAATGGCTAGGCAGGGTTGATGGAACTGATAATATATTTGGTTTTTGGTGCAGGGAGGAGTCTGCTTTAGTCTTTTGAATCCGCCCTTCCTCTGCACGATACTAAATAGGACTGTATGGGAACTAGAGTTATTTCCACCAGGCGAGAGATTTTGCAATTTGTTTGTTTGTGAACCTTCTTCAAAAGCTCTCTCTTATTTTATGGCCTCATCAGATCCAATGTGACTTGATCTTAAGGCTGCATGAGGAGGACACACGCAATTGTCATCCATTCAGTACGAAAGTGTTGATTTTTCAAGCTTAAAGGGAAGCTTTGATATTTTGAACCTTGGTGGCTATTCTTCACTGGACACTTGTCATATCCAGGAGAAACGTTGCTACATCTGTCCTTCCTGTTTCCATAAAATATAATGTCGGCATTCTTCGCCGAAAACACGAGGCGCAACTAGTTCCAAGCTTCCCAGTGCCCAAAGTGTCACTTTAATACATGTCCCCCTAGCTTCAAGATAAGGTTGTCAGAGAATGGTAAATGGACTACATTTTATATAGCGCGTTTATTAACCAAATCGCTTTACAACTTGTGCCTCACATTCACCCATTCACTCACAGACTGCGGAGGCGACCAAGCAAGGTGCCGACCTGCTCATCGAGAGCAGTTAGGGGTTAAATGTCTTGCTCAAGGTCAAGGACATGCTTCCAGGAGGAGCCGGAATATAACCGGGAACCTTCCGATTACCAGACAACAGCTCTGCCTCATGAGCCACTGTCGAGAGTGGTGCGTTAGTGATTTAAAATGCAATGTCACCTCAAGATGCAGTAAATTATAATTTGACTAAACATGAAATCACATCACAGTTAATTATTTTCTCAGAATATGTTTATTTTGCAGTAAGTAGTCTCGTCGTTGCCACCGTCGTAGTGTTATGGATTTCCCCATTCAAAACTACCACAGTGATCTGTCTCATATAGTAGACTCGTATAGTCTCTGGATGCTGGCAGTTATCTGTACATGTAATGGAGGAGTGCACTGTACAGTTGCAATTCAAGTGAATTCACATTAAAGATGCTCTAAGTGGTATTTATTTTTGTTAGATTAAGTGTTAAATTGCACTATATTCCAACAGCCATCACTGATATAGTGTGTTTGGCCAGTCCCTCCACTCTGCAGTAAACAGAAAATACATTTTCTGGTATCCTTTCTCACTTTATTCAAACAGGAGAGAGAACCCTATATATTTGTACTTATTTCAGGAAATCTTGCCAAGCTAAATTTGCATACTGCACTGGTAGATTATTTTACTTAATAATTTTGCTTAAAAGCAAGGGAGGGACTGAGAGACCCATACAAGATTATTATTTTATTATATAAGAAAGTTACTGACCAAACACTCTATATCAGTGATGGAATGTAGAGCTATTATTTTAACATATAGACCAGTTATTTTAACAAACAAAGATACCACTTACAGCACCTTTTAAATGGGGATATTTGAACTAAAACATGCCTAGTATTGCATTATTATATGTATCAGGCAAGTTCACTATTATAAACGTTATTTATTGAAATTAGCAAAAGATTCCCCAGATTCCCATGGAAGATTTCCATAAATTTACCGGAACTTTTCCGACCCTTTGCAACCATAGTCCCTACTCTATGAATGAACTGAAATGTACTTAAAAAACTATAAGACTTTTTTTTTTTTTTTTTTTTTTTTTTTTACTATTTTCCAAATATTGCACATTTGTGTACATTTGAGTGGTGGCGTGCACAGATAGGGCAGAAGCGGGGCTTGAGCCCCTGCCCTTTTGCTCCAAGTGCCCCTCCAAAAAAAAAATAAGACTGAAATATACTATATACCGGTACTACTATCTATACTACTATCCACGAAAACATATACCTTATCAACTCAGGAATATAAATTCATATATGATCAACACGATATATAAAAAATTATATTTCCAAATCAAGCTCATATTTTACATTCATAAATGTACATTTGCCAAAACCTCACTTTCATGTTTTCAAGAAAGAAATTGAGCCAGTGGTGTGCACAGATAGGGCCGAAGGGGGGCCCTAATTCCCCCCCAAATATGAAAATGTAAATGTATACTACTACTATCCAAGAAAACATAGTACTGTACCTTATCAACTTAGAAAGTACCCCACATGCCCCCCCCCCCCCTTGAGCCCCTGCCCCCCAAATTGTCTGTGCACGCCCCTGCATTCGAGATCATTCAAATTAAAAATCCTCTTAGCTACACACGGAACGGAAACACAACACCGGTGGTTTTGACACTTTTACTTTGAATTATTTGTTACAATTGGACCACCCATAACAGCGCCATAACAGTTCACCTTCAGAAGTCCATTGAACAACAGCAGGAGTGTGTGTGTGTGTGTGTGTGTGTGTGTGCACATGCACACGGCACACAGGGACAGGTATGGATATTACAGGTTATGTGTGTTGATGACACTTCAGTTGTTGGCAACGGTCTGGTCGATCCAGCCGCGCAGGTAGGACACGCGGGCGTACACCGCCGGGGTCCGCACGTTGCAATTGCTAGTGCCCCAGGACACGATTCCTACCTGGGACCACACTCCTCCGTTCTCACAGACCAGAGGGCCACCGGAGTCGCCCTAGAAGAGACGGAATACAATGGGATAATTAGAACATACTGCTAAGTGTAAATATACTGTAAATACCGTCTTCTCCAGAGAGAGACAAGAAGACAGATACCAGTTTCCTCTCTGTGCGTCCAGTAGAAAGCTATCTGGCTGCACGTTAGCCTAGCTTAGCACAATGAATGGAAGCGGACATGGCCGGTTAGCCTAGGCATTGTCCAACTAACACCTCTCCCGAAGGCTAACCGGTCATGTCCGCTTCCATTCATTGTGCTAAGCTAGGCTAACATGCAGCCTTTCTACTGAACGCACAGAGAGGAAACTAGTGGTATCTATCTTCTAGTCTAGT
Organism: Notolepis coatsorum; assembly: GCF_963971535.1. Classification (NCBI taxonomy): domain Eukaryota; kingdom Metazoa; phylum Chordata; class Actinopteri; order Aulopiformes; family Paralepididae; genus Notolepis; species Notolepis coatsorum. The sequence goes on from NC_140183.1 coordinate 79,084,760, forward strand.
CTCTCTCTGGAGAAGACGGTAAGCTAATTTCCCAAAATGTTGGCGTGTTCCTTTAACTACCCTACAACAGTGCTGTATATACCACATGTTTACATTTATATTTGCTGCATATATATATCCATATTTGCCTGAATATACCTGCATATAATCCTTCTATATATACTTACCCACCTGCATATAACCCACAACTCTGTTACAATAATGCTGTATATTTATTCTCACCGTATATATCTGTCCACACCTGTCTGTACTTACCTGCACATATCCTTTTACATATCTGTAGATACTATATAATAATAATAGGGCTGTCCCCGACTAAGGATTTGGATAGTCGACTATGATTGGCCGAAATTTGCCGATAGTCGACTATTAGTCGGAGAGGGAGATGAATTGGTGTCTGTGAGGTAGGAGGAAAACCAGTCAAGTGCTGTGCCCTCAACACCCAGTTGGTGCAGCCTTTGGAGGAGGATGGAGTGACACACTGTGTCAAAGGCTGCACTAACTAGCTGTTGATTTGAGATATTTTGTTATTGAAGGAGAGGAGAAACGAGTTGCAGAGGTCAGGGGAGGAGGGAGAGGAAGTCAGGTGTGAGGTTTGAGTTAGGTTGGTCAACATGGATGTTGAGGTATACAGTCTTTATACCTATTATACATATTATATTACAACTCTGTACATACACCTGATTAGCACTACACTCGGTAGTACCAATTTATATATTTTATACCCAGTTTAGTCACCTGTACATGTATGTGTAACTAGGAGGCATATGAGGTCTGCATGTGTAACTAGGAGGGATATGAGGACTGTGTGTAACTAGGAGGGATATGAGGACTGTGTGTAACCAGGAGGGATATGAGGACTGTGTGTAACTAGGAAGGATATGAGGACTGTGTGTAACTAGGAAGGATATGAGGACTGTGTGTAACTAGGAGGGATATGAGGACTGTGTATGTGTAACCAGGAGGGATATGAGGACTGTGTATGTGTAACCAGGAGGGATATGAAGACTGTGTGTAACTAGGAGGGATATGAGGACTGTGTGTAACCAGGAGGGATATGAGGACTGTGTGTAACTAGGAGAGATATGAGGACTGTGTGTAACTAGGAGGGATATGAGGACTGTGTGTAACTAGGAGAGATATGAGGACTGTGTGTAACTAGGAGAGATATGAGGACTGTGTGTAACTAGGAGGGATATGAAGACTGTGTGTAACTAGGAGGGATATGAGGACTGTGTGTAACTAGGAGGGATATGAGGACTGTGTGTGTGTAACCAGGAAGGATATGAGGACTGTGTGTAAGAGGATACGCGAAAAGACACATTTAAATAACCTTGTGTACATTGACAATAAAGTAATATTCTAAGAATCAAATCCTATTGTTTTGTGTAAGAATTGCGTTACCTGGCAGGAAGACACTCCAGATGCCCCAGCACAGATCATGGCATCGGTGATCTTCTGACCCCAGTATTGCTTGCACTGAGCCGGGCTCAGCAGGGGCAGGGCGACCTGCTGGAGGTAGCGAGGGCTCGCTGAGAACACAAGGAGAGAGAGGGTAACTATACACAAACACGTCCTGTAGATATGTCCCATATAGGACATTCTTGTTTTCCTTGGTGAAAAAATAATCTGATGCGACTATACTTGCATGCGCACCACCATGCATATGTCTGTGACTTTGTGTGTGTGTGTGTGTGTGTGTGCATGTATCCCAGTGAGCACTAGACCCGATTTCAATGATGATGAGGCTATAGCCACCATGTAGCCCAGAATATGTCAGGCTTAAAGGAACACGGCAACATTTTGGGACATTGGCTTACCGTCTTCTCCAGAGAAAGACAAGAAGATAGATACCAGTCTCCTCTCTGTGCGCTCAGTAGAAATCTATCTGGCTGGATGTTAGCCTAGCTTAGCACAATGAATGGATCCAGACATGGCCGGTTAGCCTAGGCATTGTCCAACTAACACCTCTCCCGAATAATGCCTAGGCTAACCGGCCATGTACTAAGCTAGGCCAGGGGTTCCCAAACTTTTCAGGCCGGGACCCAGAAAATAAGGCGTCAGAGAGCCGCGGCCCAATGCACATCGTCAGGCTTTTTTTTTTTTTTTTTTGCCAGGCGACCGATTTTTTAAGCCAAATATCACTTCAATCCTATTAAGTTAGTTCAAGTTAGTTATTCATTTATATGTGCTATTTATGAGAGGGCTAACTTGTTGCAAAATAATAATGATAATAATAATAGCCTCATTAAAATACTATTGTTGCTTCGGTTGTTTTCAGCATTTTATGTGCATAATCTGTAATTTAGTTTGAAATGTTCGTTGAAATAAGTAGATTTTTCGTTTTTGTTTATTTATTAAGTTAATATAAAACCATATAGTCAAATTTTAGAATACAATAGAATATAATTTTTGAATACAACTAGAAACACTGTCCTGGCCTGCTTCTAAGTTCAGTGGCCTTTTTTTAAATTTTTTATATTATATCATCTCGCGGCCCACCTTTGGGTCGCGACCCCGACTTTGGGAACCACTGAGCTAGGCTAACATGCAGCCTGCAGCTTTCTACTGAACGCACAGAGAGGAAACTGGTATCTATCTTCTTGTCTCTCTCTGCAAGACGGTAAGCTAATTTCCCAAAATGTTGGCGTGTTCCTTTTAATATAGACCACCTTTAGGCCAAGCTGTTTAATTCATTATTAGTACATATTTATAATATCACACAGATGACTGTAAATGTGTAAGATGCACAACTGAAGTCCATATATTGTGCTAAAATAATTTGAATTGCAATTTCTCAATGTCCAGCTATGTCAAGGCTAGATATAGTCCACTTCTAGCCCAAGCATTATTACATATTTAGTATATTTAGGTGTCACCTAGACGTCTACTAAACTTTCACTTTTAAACCTAATTTAACCAGATTCTAGCCTAAGACAGCTATGTACCATATAGACGTCTTATTGTCTTCTTTTAAATGAACCTATATGGAAAAGATATATACAAAATCTTACAAGAGTTTTATAGGGTCTACCAAAAACTGGACAACCAGTAATCCATCATATAATAGCATTAAAAAACATGAAATGAGTAAGGTAATGATATCTGAGGGCAGAAACTATATTTTCCCTATAAAAGTTTACGAAGGCATATTTTTCTTATAATCCATTTCCGGATTGGATCAAACCAAAGCGGTCGTCCTCTTACAGCTCTGGCCGGTCTTGCCCCAGCCGGTGGTCACACAGCTGGCTCCCGAGGGGATGCTGGTGCTGGACGAGGCCAGGCACACGGAGGACACGCGGGATGTCATCTGTGCGGGGGAGGACAGCTTCAGCAGGGTGACGTCATTGTTGAAGTTTTGCCTGTTGTAGTAGGGGTGGGTGATGGCCTGTGCAGAGAGCAAGGGGATGAGACACAGGTTACACGAGTTGACTGAACTAACCCGCAGCAAACCATGTTAGCCATATTATTGGCCGTCGGGCCAGGATATCCAAACATAGGCCCAAAAAGGGGGTCAAAATGAATTGAAATGTTGAACTTGAAATGTTTCACGTTCAAGTTTTGTTTCGAGTGTGCTTCATACAGTAAAAAAAAAAAAAGTTAAAGGATAAAGATCAAACACTATACAAAATATACAATATATAAAGCTAGAAATGTACAAAATGCAAAAAATGTAATGCAAAATGGGGTAGAAGAGGTAGTGCAATTATATAATGTGTAAATTTGCACTACTTGTTTTTCTAATGTCTTTAGACATGGCTTCTACGTTGTTTGAATTTCAGTATTGAGATTAGATGTGGATTTAAAATGCTGGCTAAGAATACAACTGCTTCACAAATCAGTATTGATTGACAGTCCTGCAGTGGCTTCAGGGTTTCTAGGAAAGTCTTCCTTAGCCCCTTTTGTGACTGTGATGCACGCCAACAAGGTTTGGCCGAGTGAATCCACAGTACCTTGCTCCTCAATAGGAAACCACCCTATTTTAACTCTGAAGAACTGGTCCGACGCAAAACGTTCGTTATACAAGTATCGCAGAGATATTTCAATGGTACTCACAGTCTTGGACAGAGAACGGCAATGGTTTGAAAGCTCGGCGTTGCTAATAAACATTTTAAATAATTTTTATAAACTGGTCAACACAGCTTTATTTCCGGCATCCGGTGATCACAGCGCAGGCGCATCAGGCAGCTAAAGCCATTTTGAGCGGTGTTGACCAGTTTATAAAAAATATTTTAAATGTTTATTAGCAACGCCGAGCTTTCAAACCATTGCCGTTCTCTGTCCAAGACCCTCGTGCAACTGTGAGTACCTTTGAAATGTCTCTGTGATACTTGTATAACGAACGGTTCGCGTCGGACCAGTTCTTCAGAGTTAAAATAGGGTGGTTTCCTATTGAGGAGCAAGGGACTGTGGATTCACTCGGCCAAACCTTGTTGGCGTGCATCACAGTCACAAAAGGGGCTAAGTCTTCCTATGTCAGAATTTACATTTGGGTTGAATAGAAATTCATGTATAGCTGTACCGCAATCGCAATGTCACTTGGCCTGGAAATTTCCTGAGAAGAAATCATCATAATTAATGATTTGCATTTATTGAATTGCATTGCCTAATGCAGTGTTTCTCAAAGTGGGGGGCGCGCCCCCCAATGGGGGCGCAGAGGCATGACAGGGGGGGCCTTGAGATTTATTTAAAAAAAAAAAAAAAAAAAAAAAAAAAATAGCAGGTAGCACTGAAATCACTGCGCCCAGAGGAGTGGTTAGGCAAAAAATAGTTCCGAGTATATTTGCTTATAAAACGTAATTGTCTAATTCAATTATTTTTTATTTCTCCACATGGTGAATACACAGGTCACAACATGTTTACATGAACGTTTTGGAGTTGTATTTGGAGTGTATTTCGTGACTGTATACAGTGTAAGGGAACGTCAGGCTCCGGATCTCCCCCACTTCCAGTGATGAAGCTCCGGATCTCCCCCACTTCCAGTGATGAAGCTAAGCTACGCTAACGGAGCGACTGTTCCCAAAGCTAAATGCACGCACAGAGACCAAAAAGGTATGTATCTTCTTGTCTAACTCCAGGGAAGATGTTAAATAAGCTAATTTCCCAAAATGTTGGAGTTTTCCTTTAATACAACAGATTTTTTAAAGGCATCCACAGTCTGTGGTGTCCTCAGATGGGAGAGCACCCCACAGACTGGAGCAGCCGAGCAGAAGGCCCCAATCTCCCACAGTACGGAGCTTTGGTCCTGGGAGGTTTCAAAGAATTGGCTATTCTCTTACCCTGGAGATGGATTTGACCTGAAGCTGTTCACCGTTGGACTGGCGATCATGCTCTCCCAGGATGACACGATGGCGGCCAGGACTGGGGGGGGGGTGGAACAGAAGAGGGGTGGGGGAAAAGCGACAGAGATTGTTAGTAGTCGGGGATCCATATAGGACTCCTCCTTTATCTGAATACAATATTATAGTGGAGGTCAGGTGGAGGGATTACTCACGTCACGCGGCAGTGAGCAGCTGTGACGACCCAGTACTGGTTGATCAGAGATCCTCCGCAGAAGTGGAACCCACTGCCGTCCTGTGGGGAGAGGGTCGGGGGTTAACCTCTGTGTGTGTGTGTGTGTGTGTGTGTGTGTGTGTGTGTGTGTGTGTGTGTGTGGGGGTGTGTGTGTGTGTGTGGGGGTGTGTGTGTCTGTGTGGAGATATGTAGAAGTGGGAGTCGGGACCAAATTAGGATACTGGGTAGCACTTTATAATAACACCCTGTTATAATACATTTATAAGGTATTTGTAGATAATGAACTAATCATGAACAAACCATTTATATACATTCATAAATGATTATTAAATCATTTATAACTATATTTGTATAACATTTACAAAGTATTTATAACGCATTAGTGGATAATGGACTAATCATGAACAAACTATTTATAAACATTCATAAATGATTATTAAATCATTTATAACTATATTTGTATAACATTTACAGATTAGTTCTACATTATTTATAACTCATTATCAACATTGTTTGTACTTGATTTGTTCATCATTAAATAATGTTGTTTAATGTGTAGTAACGCATTTGTAGATGCTTTGAAAAATGGATATGAAAAAACTACTATACTGTATCTCCATTTATTTTTCATGTTCAACAAAAGATTTGTTAAGACATTCATAAAGCATCTATAAATCATTTGCAGATGCTATTTACAAATGTGTTACTACACATTAAACAACATTATTTAATGATGAACAAATCAAGTACAAACAATGTTGATAATGAGTTATAAATAATGTAGAACTAATTTGTAAATGTAAAGTGCTACCCTTATTGGTAAAACCACACTGATCAGTGGAAAATACTTTTCTGAGAATGTTCTGCTTGCGTGCGTGCGTGCGTGCGTGTGCGTGTGTGTGTGTGTGCATGCGCATGCATGCATGTGTGCGTGCGTGTGTGTGTGTGTGTTGGGTAGTTTACCTGGAGGGACACCTGCCAGGGCCAGGACCCAGAGACGGCGTTCTCACCATTCACAATCTTGTTGTAGCCGCTCACTTGGGGCCTAATGGCTGGCACTCCGCACCCTGAGACCAAGCCATGAGACACTTCATAGGTTAGAGTATCTTTGGCCCAACTGCACAGTTAAAACGGTAAATGGTGCATTTATATAGAGCTTTTATCCAAAGCGCTTTACAATTTTCTTCCTCACATTTTTACCCATTCACTCACACATTCACACACCGACGGCCTAGGCAACCATGCAAGGTGCTGACCTGCTCATCGGGTTTGAAAGCTCGGCGTTGCTAATAAACATTTAAAATCATTTTTATAAACGAGTAAAAAAAATCACTGAGCTAGCCTTGGCTAAAATGGCTGCTTCCGCATTTTGACACAGGAGCGCTGTGATTGCTGGCTGCTTTGTCACATGCCTGGTGCGCCCAGCAATCACAGCGCTCCTGCGTCAAAATGCGGAAGCAGCCATTTTAGCCAAGGCTAGCTCAGTGATTTTTTTACTCGTTTATAAAAATGATTTAAAATGTTTATTAGCAACGCCAAGCTTTCAAACCCCCCCCCCCCCCCGCTGTTGTGTGTGAAACCCTAATGCAACGGTGAGTACCGTTGAAATTTATATCTGATATATTTTGGACCAACCGCTCGTTTTTAACCAGTGCTTGATGGTGCACATTAACCTGGCTACTACCGTCGAATCAGTGACTGCGTATTCAAGCAAGGCTGCATCACAGTCACGAAAGGGGCTAGTGTCTACGGATGAATATGAACGTTAGCTAGTCTTTCTTTTGCCTTAAGGTACAGTTTAGCTATAGCGGGTACCTGAATGTTCCTTTATGTAAATAAAGACATTTCCACCATAAATTGTTGCAGGAAAGGCACAAATTGGTGCAGAAAAGTACACCAGAATGCAGGTATCGAAGCAAAACATTTCCTGGGGGAGGACCCCCCCCCGCTTAAAGTGCCCCCCCCCCTTCTCCCCATGTTGAAACCAAACATACCAGCGTGCCACTCACTTACCCAGCACTGAGGCCACCAGAGCAAGACAACTGACTATCCAGAGCATGATGTAGACTGTGCTTCACCTTCTTGTGTCCCAGCCTCTCCGGGCACCCAGCTATTATACCTGTGCGCCACACGTGACCCTGAGCTACATCTGTCCTTCACCTTTGAGTCGCCACCCAGGTCTGATATGGGCTGGGAATCGAGTGGTCAAATGTCCGCTGTCGAGCAGCTGAGACCTTTCTCCAGTGCCCAGACATATCTACGAATCAACTCTCACTCAGGGCTAATTGCAAACAAGTCAACACAACTCGGTTTCTGAGTCAACAAGATGCAATGACCCCAGATATCTGCTCCATCTGTTCTGTAGACATGGCCTTCATAGTACGTATTATGTTCATGTACACCATATCTGCTATTTTTTTTAATTTTTGATCAACATAGAGAGTGAAAAAGACATGGGACGATACCTGCCATAGTTTACATGCCAATAACTAAAGTTCATATTGTATATAATTTTTTTGGAAAAAATGCTTAGTTTTTTTCAGATATTAAAGAAACACTCCACCAAAAAATAAAGCTAATTTATTAGGAAGATTTATTCCAGGAAATATCCAATACAGCTCAGTGAAATACTGCCTGTTGATATTATTTCATGACACTAACAGAGGGTCAACTCAGGCTTTACATAACCGTTCTGACCACAGGAAGAAAACCTTTTTCAGTTTTTCAGCCTACTAATTTAGTATGTTTAGGCAGGGGAATGATTCATCATCATCTTTGTTTTTATTGAGACAGAATTATAATTTTAACTTAACTTTTTAACAGTTTATGAGCAGAAACCAGCAACATCACTTTAAATGTGATTTTTCTGACATGATTGTAGTTTTGAGCTTTTTTCTATTTTCATATCTCCAAGCAAACATCACAATTTCAAATAGCAATGTTCTCTCATAAAGCACCATTGCCACTCAATAGCAGTAGCCCACTAATATTGGTTTCAAGTGGAGACGTACCTGAACCCACAATTCATTCACCATAAATGGCAATCAATATTCTATTTCATTATTATCTGTATAAATTTCAGTTGTCAGTGGGATAATATTCTATACCAAGGGGTTTTAGTTGATTATGAATTTCCTTTGGCCTTTAGTCCATACCTCATACACCTCTCTGTTTTTCACGTGCGAGCAGGGCCTAGTAGGGGAAGCTGCGGCTGCCACAAAACTACCGTCACCTTTTGCACGGTTGTTCTGTGCACGTGATTGATCTGACAGCGGAACATCCTGTGTTAACCTCATCCACAAACCAGTAACAAATGACTAATCTTCACACTTCGTCAGACCCAGGTTCTCACAACAGGAAAGGGTGGTTTAGGAGATAAAGATGGTTTTAATGCTCTGCCTGAAAGGGGTGAAACTAAATTATAGTGCAAAGCAACAAAGAGCGGGGGGGGGGGGGGCTGCAATAGAGAAATCAAGAATCCCATTAGTGTTTTTATTGATTCAATGCTGAGAGATGAAGAGAGATGCACTGTTAATCATGAAGAAACGAGTGAGTTCTCAACACTAAAGAGAGGCCTTGTACTTGTCTGATGTGGTTGCACATTGGGGTTGTGTGTGTGTGTGTGTGTGTGTGTGTGTGTGTGTGTGTGTGTGTGTGTGTGTGTGTGTGTGTGTGTGTGTGTGTGTGTGTGTGTGTGTGTGTGTGTGTGTGTGTGTGTGTGTGTGTGTGTGTGTGTGTGTGTGTGTGTGTGTGTGTGTGTGTGTGTGTGTGTGTGTGTGTGTGTGTGTGTGTGTGTGTGTGTGTGTGTGTGTGTGTGTGTGTGTGTGTGTGTGTGTGTGTGTGTGTGTGAGAGAGAGACAGGTTTTCAACATTTCACAGTCCATACGCCAATGGTTTAAAGCCTAGATTGTTGCTGATGGTTACGGTTGGGATCTGAGACGATGATGTCAGCGGAGCGCTTAGTCGACCTCCTCGATGGTTGGACCAGAGGAGGAGCCACCTCCCGCTCCACCGGGCATGCCTCCTGGCATTCCTCCCGGCATGCCTCCTGGCATTCCTCCCGGCATGCCTCCTGGCATGCCCTCACCCCCCTGGTACAGCTTGGTGATGATGGGGTTGCACACCTTCTCCAGCTCCTTTTGCTGGTGCTCGTACTCTTCCTTCTCCGCCGTCTACGTAGATGGAGATAAGGGGAAGTGTGTAAAGGAAGAGTTGTAATTGGTACGTTGTGTGGAAGACAGAAAGGGGAAGTAGAGGACCTTGTTTTCACAATATTAAAAAGAGGAATTGGCTCATCTGTGTTTAGCAAGAAAGCCCTTTCCTCCGTCTCTAGTTTCTTTCACCTGGTTCTTGTCCAGCCAGCCGATGACCTCGTTGCACTTCTCGACGATGGTCTTCTTGTCCTCAGGGCTGATCTTGTCCTGGAGCTTCTCGTCGTCCACGGTGCTCTTCATGTTGAAGGCCAGGGATTCCAGCGCGTTCTTGGCCGTGACCTTCTCTCTCTGGGCCTCGTCCTCCACCTTGTACTGGTCCGCCTCCTGCACCATGCGCTCAATGTCCTCCTTGGACAGGCGTCCTGTAAGAGGTCGACATTACTTTCCCTCATGTGTGCAGTTTTGTATAATTTTAAGCCTTTCTATTTAACTAATGGCAACTAATAACACTACAAAAACATTATCATTTTAACTTTAATCAAATGATAATAATTCAAATCAAATGAGCAATCATTTAATGGTGTACTGTGCCTACCATTTTAATGGGTTTCACCTCTGTGCTTGTAAAATCTCCATTAAGAAAATCCACAGAACAAGAGGCATAAACAACCAAATCTTAAAAACCTTCAGATTGAAAATGCACAACACTACGTAGCCTACCTTTGTCATTGGTGATGGTGATCTTGTTCTCCTTGCCAGTGCTCTTGTCCACTGCAGAAACATTGAGGATGCCATTGGCATCAATGTCAAAGGTCACCTCAATCTGAGGGACGCCCCTGGGGGAAGGTGGAATACCAACCAGCTCAAACTTGCCCAGGAGGTTATTGTCTTTGGTCATGGCTCTCTCACCCTCATACACCTGAGAAAAATACACAAAACACAGATCAAAACATCTGTGAGAAGACCAAAACAGTGCAAGCTACCATCATGTGTACATAGCTTTGGATGTACGAGCACTAAGTGTCATATGCATTCATTCATATAATATGTTGGGAATGAAAGATACTATTTCTCAGTTTTGCCTGGCTTATTGCCCTATATACCTGAATGAGCACACCAGGCTGGTTGTCTGAATAGGTGGTGAAGGTCTGCGTCTGCTTGGTAGGAATGGTGGTGTTCCTCTTGATGAGGGTAGTCATAACTCCTCCAGCCGTCTCGATACCCAGGGACAGGGGGGTGACGTCCAGCAGCAGCAAGTCCTGCACGTTCTCGGACTTATCACCAGCCAAAATGGCTGCCTGCACAGCTGTAGACGATAGTTGATCATTTAAAAACCTTGATATAAAACTTGTAAATGGTGCATTTATATAGCGCTTTTATCCAAATTTCTTCCTCCCATTTTACCCAGTCACTCACACATTCACACACCGAAGGCGGAGGCAACCATGCAAGGTGCCAACCTGCTCATCGGGAGCAATTAGGGGTTAAGCGTCTTGCCCAAGGACACTTCGACATGCTGCCCGGGAGGAGTGGGAATCGAAACGGGAAACTCTGGGTTACCAGATGACGGCTCTACCTCCCGAGCCACTGTCGCCCCGGTAAAGATTTAACTTGTGTTTTAATCATTCTGATTGAGGAAATCGTCAGAAGATGGGAAATACGCACCAGCACCATAAGCCACAGCTTCATCAGGGTTGATGCTCTTGTTGAGGTCACGGCCGTTGAAGAAGTCTTGCAGCAACTTCTGAATCTTGGGGATACGTGTGGAGCCGCCCACCAGGACGATGTCATGGACCTGAGCCTTATCCATCTTAGCATCTCTCAGGGATTTCTCCACAGGCTCCAAGGTTCCACGGAACAGTTCCGCATTGAGTTCCTCAAAGCGGGCTCTGGTGATGGAAGTGTAGAAGTCGGTACCCTCGTAGAGAGAGTCGATCTCGATGCTGGCCTGGGTGCTGCTGGAGAGGGTGCGCTTGGCGCGCTCGCAGGCTGTGCGCAGGCGACGCACGGCACGCTTGTTGCTGATGATGTCCTTCTTGAACTTGCGCTTGAACTCGGCAATGAAGTGGCTGACCATGCGGTTGTCAAAGTCCTCGCCGCCCAGGTGAGTGTCACCAGCTGTGGACTTGACCTCGAATATGCCGTCCTCAATGGTCAGAATAGACACATCAAAGGTACCGCCGCCAAGGTCAAATATAAGGACATTGCGCTCACCACCAACCTGGATAAATTAAGCAGACCATTATTAACAGGTGAAGAAAAATGAATACAATAAGTTGGACTGTATTGCAAAGGTTGGTCTCATACCTTCTTGTCCAAGCCATATGCAATGGCTGCAGCTGTGGGCTCATTGATGATACGCAACACATTAAGTCCAGAAATGATTCCGGCGTCTTTGGTGGCTTGGCGCTGGGAGTCGTTGAAGTAAGCAGGAACTGTGACGACTGCATTTGACACTGTCTGGAGAGATCACAAGACCCTTTGGATTAAACTAGTGGTATCAACTAAAACGAAGGAATGTGAAGAAACATATGAATATGCTCTTTCCGTTGGCGGTGGGACCCTACCTTGCCGAGATAGGCTTCAGAGATCTCCTTCATCTTGGTAAGGACCATGGAGGACACCTCCTCGGGGAAGAAGCTCTTAAGCTCACCCTTGTACTCCACCTCCATCTTGGGTTTGCCTCCGTCACTTATAACCGTGAAGGGCCAGTGCTTCATGTCCGACTGCACCACAGCATCATCAAACTTACGACCAATCAGACGCTTAGCATCTGGAGTATAGCGTTAAGGAAAAGAAAAGAGAAAAAATAAGAGTGTAAAGTTAATAGTTTTGCCTGGAAGAGATGCAAAGTGATTTGAAGTTGGTAACAGACCCCGCTCCTCCTTAATCACATTAAGGCAAAAGTGCACTTTTCATGTTTTTTAATAGATTTTAATAACAGAAATCTATTGAAGAAAATCGAGAGCTTTTAATGTCAATTATCTGCTAATGTTATGCCTGTCTATAATTATGCCAATTTTATGCTCATTTTGTTTTATATTACTGCTGTTAAGCACTTCTTGTATGAAAGGTGCTATACAAATCAAGTGTATCATTATCATTATTATTATTATTATTATTATTATTATTATTATTATTATTATTATTATTATTATTATTATTATTATTATTATTATTATTATTATTATTATTATTATTATTATTATTATTATTATTATTATTATTATTATTATTATTATTATTAATAATAATAATAAAACTCTGCATTCACTGAAACGGTGCCTCAAATCCTCTCACAGGTCTACTACTATTGGCAGACTGCGGTAGACAGTATGCTGCCAGGGCTTACCGAACACAGTGTTGGTGGGGTTCATTGCCACTTGGTTCTTGGCAGCATCTCCAATCAGCCTCTCGGTGTCGGTGAAGGCCACATAGCTGGGAGTGGTCCTATTGCCCTGGTCATTGGCAATGATCTCCACTTTGCCATGCTGGAAAATGCCAACACAGGAATATGTGGTGCCCAGGTCTATGCCTACTGCTGGTCCTTTCGACATGCTACATGAACAAAAGGAACAAATCAATACTTGAAATCCAGATCAGTGCATCCAACAGATATATAATTTATTGCTCATAGTATATATTTAGATTCTACTGTTTATTGTAACCATATTTATTGTAATGTATAATATAACTGATAGGGCATACAGACCCTCACCTGCACCTTTGATCACACTGCCTACTCGCTCTGATGCGTATATTCAGAGTTAATTATATTGTTTACACTGCCTGTTTTTACCTTTCTACTGTACTATAATTGTATTGCCTGTATTTATGTCTTCTATATTACCTGTACCCCTCCTCCCCATGCTACTATGATGCCTGAATTTCCCCAAGGGGATCAATGAAGGAATATCTTATATTATCTTATTTATGTTTCTTAGAGTTGTTGTTCCAACATTGTTGAAATGTATGTCGTGTATGTCATATATGTTATGATGAATTGAAAATGGAGGACCCTGATGTAAACAAGATGAAAGTCTTTCTCTGGTCTGCATCCCCTTAACAATTGTGTGTATGGAGCTGTACTATATTGTACCCATTCTGCAATCTGTTAATAAAGTTTTCAATCAATCAATCAATCAGTCTGGTATTATGGTCATGTCTATCATTGGTGGATAAAAGCATAGAATACAATTGCTGGGTTTACCTAAGGTACAAATGGCATTTTCATCTGATGCCCCTATAGCTTGTGGAATGACCGCTGACGCACTCTAAAGATTGATGTTCTCCCCTCTGTTGCAGAGTTCAGGACCTTGATCTCCAACCACTTGTCTCATCAAGTTGAACCTGTTTTAGTTGATTTCTTTGTTTGTCCTCCTTCTTCCTCGACATGTTGTTGTGATTTGAAACGCTGCTATTTATGACAGTCTTTTTCGTCACTGTAAACGAGGGAAACCTCTGGGCCTTCACAAGTGTTAATTAAATCTGTTTAAATTAAATGAAACAAAATTAAGTACGAGTGCGCATGCACGACTGCACACGTGCATGTGCACAGTATGGTAGTAGTCATACTGGCCAGCAGTGTAACTAGTAAGGGTATGGAACATAGGCACATATGGACTGCCACGTGAAACCCAAGCTAGCTCTATGCTGGGCTCAGCTGTTCCAAGTGTTCCCTGGAATGGCACAGTGCCAGCTGTAGTGTGGCGCTCCAAACCAGCACATGACACTTGAAGCATTAAGGCCACCAGCATGCCACCAAAGCCAAAAGATGGGTCTCTATCTCACGCTGTCCTCCCGTATACCCTCTCCACCCCCTCCTTTAGGAACATAACGCTCCAGTGTCATAGTCAGGCTAATGAGAAATGATGGGGCCGACACAAGAACAGTAATCACTGGCTATTTTCCGACAGCTGACTCCTTATTGCTACAGCGCTTAAAATAATAAGTCTCAATCTACTGTGCTCACGTGGAGATGAATGGAAGGCGATGTACAAAGACAGTGATCATTTAAAGGGGATGTTATGGATCTTTTCAACAGTTATATATGACTTACTTGGATCTGTGGAAGATGTTTGATATGCCCCCCCCCCCTCTCTCAAAAATAGTATTCCAAATCTAAATTTGACATCACAAATGCTAATAATTCCGAACAGCTTGTTTAGGCTTGTTAATCTGAAGTCTACAAACATCTGGTCAATTGGCAAGGAGTAGGCTATCTATTTAATTTCCCCACAGTGCCTGTGTAATGTTTGATTAGGCAAAACCAATTTTCTGTAATATGTACATTTTAAGGATCACTGGTACAGAAACTGCTCCTCATAGCCTCCGCTGAAATAAGGAACCTAGAAAGTGTTTTTTCTCCCATCAAAATTACGTTTACAAGGAGCCACTGCAAACAAGATGGACACCGATCCTTTCTCGATTGTTTAAAATAATTTAGAGAGCATCATACAGTATCTTCGACGAATTGTGATCATATTGCGCAAATCTACTGTCAAATGTCCTAGTCTGACGGTCAAAACTGAGGCCTTTGTTTTCATGAACAGCCAGAGCTAAGCTATTCAAAATGGCTGAATGGTGGCGTATTATCTAGTTGTGTAACACATGGCAGAAAGTACTGACTTGGGTTTTCTTCTGCTACTCCCACCTACCCACCACATCTACTGCAAACACTACGTGTTATAGGCCTATCCTGTCTTGTAAATCTGATAAGAAACTGTGTTCTGTGCTCATTTATCTTTTGGCTTATCAAGAATATCTTTTGAACCTTTTCATGCGGAACATCAATATATAAAAAAAATTATAAATGAAATATATATATATATATATATTAAATATATATATATTTAACATAATCTGTAGTGTGTGACAAAATTAGACATATGTTGGTGCGTTGTACATTGTAGAGAAGATCATGCAAAGGAATATCACACACAATCTAGCCTGAACACTTTTGTGACATAGACATTACTTCAGAAAAGCACATACAACCATCTTGTCGTGTGTGTGGACAGTCACTGAACAGTATGCTAGTTCAGAGGGATTTGCCTCATGCCCCTCGTGTCATACAGTTTGGAAGCATGCAAGCCTCTCTTATTTTGGAAATTTTTATTTTGACAATCACGCTCTTAAAGCAGCAAGCAAGACAGACTCGTGAAGCCAGGCAGACCGCAATGCTTCTTTAGAAAAGGGGTTACCTTGCTCTGTCAGATGTGCAAAGAGTTTACTGAATTAAAGTTCTGTTTCGTTTTTTTCGCTCCCACACTGGCTGTGTCTGGAGTCCCAACGCAGCGCTCCTGTCCCTCTCCTGGCTGACAGACTAAAGAGGGCGAGTGTCTCCGCTCCCCGGTGTATAAAGAGCAGCAGTCTCAGAAAGATTCCATTAGGGAGTCAGGTGACCCACTCCAGAGAAGGTTCTAGACATGTCAGATGTTGGAGGGGGGGGGGGGGGGGGGGGGGTGGTCTTCCCTGGTGCTCTGACACTGTAGCAGGGCAGAGAGCAATTTTATTTAAATTAAAAAGTAAATTAATACAGTCTGTCTGTTATTTCTCTCTTTAGCAGGTCGTAGACGTGTAGATAATGTTGTTCACATGCTCTCTATTTTAGGCTGTGTGATAAGTGGTAGGCAGACTGTAGATAACTATTTACACATGGATCAGAGAAGGCACATACCAGCCAGATATGCATAACCAATTACATTAAATAGTTAACCTTTCTGTTCCATAGTGATACGTTAAATAGTTAACCGTTCTGTTCCATAGTGATACGTTAAATAGTTAAACCCCCCCCCCCCCTCACAGTGAGCTGTGGTGTTCCACAAGGAAGCATACTAGGACCGCTACTGTTCCTAATTTATGCAAATGACATGTCGTCAGCTTGTGACTGCAACTTGTTCCTGTTTGCGGACGACTCAGCCCTGCTGGTCTCTGACAAGAACAAGTTACAGGTTGAAAAAACCCTCAGCTCGGAACTAGGCAGAATCTGCATATGGCTCGCTGATAACAAACTATCATTACACATGGGCAAAACAGAGTCCATTCTCTTCGGTTCAAATAACAAACTCAGCAAGACCGACGGCTTCTCAGTTACAGTGGGTGACAATATTGTCACAAGGAAAGATGAAATTACCTACCTGGGTTCCATCCTAGAGGCTAATCTCTCCTGTGACAAAATGGCATCCAATGTAATAAAAAAAGTCAACCAACGAACTCGATTCTTGTACCGGATCTCCTCTCTGGTAAACAAGAATACCCTGAAGACTCTGGCAGGAGCACTCATTCAGGGGTACTACGACTATGCTTGCACCTCATGGTACCAAAGCACCTCAAAGGCGCTAAAAACAAAATTACAAACATCTCAAAACAAACTGGTCAGACTACTGCTTGACCTTACTCCTAGAACCCACCTCACCCCTGCCCACTTTGACAACCTAGGATGGCTTAGAGTAGACGACAGAGTACAGCAACTTGCAATGGGCCTGGTCTACAAGATACACTACACGACCAAGGTACCCATGTACATGTCAAAATACTTCCCAAAGGTCAGTGAATACCACGATCACAACACCAGAGGGAGCTCCACAAATCATGTTAAACCCAGATTCGGCTCAAATAAGGGACTAAACACGTTTCGCAATTATGCCACATCAATGTGGAACGCCCTACCCAAAGCTGTAAAGGAATGTGGATCACTACCTACGGGAGACTGCAATTCAACACTGGCCCCTGTAAATATCCTAACCCAACCCCCTCCAATGTACAGTCATTTACCTAGTATGGTTTTGTCAATAGTCCAATGTACAATTTTGTTTGTTTGTACAGTGTCTCCCCCCCCCCCCCTCAATGTACAGTTTTGCTTGTTTATACAGTGTGCCCCCCCCCCCCCCAACCACCTCCAATGTAGATTACCCAGTATGGTTGTCAATATCCCAGTGTACCCAACCCCCCCCACCCAACCTCCTCCAATGTACAGTTTCTACGTCAAATGTATATACTCCCTTTTCCTGACTCCTTCTGTATCACAAACAGTACTGTATTTGCAAATCTGGTATGTCATAAATGTATAGATGTAGCAGTACTGACTATCTGTATGTCATGTATGTCATATATGTCCTGATGAATTGAAAATGGGGGACCCTGATGTAAACAAGACGAAAGTCTTTCTCTGGTCTGCATCCCCTTAACAATTGTGTGTATTGAGCTTTACTGTATTGTACCCATTCTGCAATCTGTTAATAAAGTTTTCAATCAATCAATCAATCAACCGTTCTGTTACATAGTGATACATTACATAGTTGTTGAATTTTCGGGTTCTCAGCCAGTAATCTCTCTGTTTCCTGTGATGTCTGCGTTGTGTTTATCTCTTACTCATCGTACTGACTGATACCCTCTCTCTCCCTGGTGATGCATTCGACTCAGAAGAATTAACGACACACTGGAAACGTGATACCTTTCCTTGGTTGTTGATGTTTATTCCCATAAACATAGCTTCTGTACCAGAAGGAAAACAGTTCTGAAAGGTCTTTGAAAAGTATATTGAATTCCTTAAATTCTACCGGTCTCTCCTGCTATCAGTTTTAGGCCTGGTGGTTAGCCAAAAGCCTTCCCTGTTAGCCAAAGCTAGCTACCTCCTGGCCTAGGAGGGTGGAGGAGCCTCGCCTCCCCCACCCCCACCGCTCCAGCTCACTGGTGTCGCTCTGTCAACGTGTATACACGTCAGCTTCGTTTCCTAGTCTGCGTCAAACCGGAAGAGCTCTCATCTATAAGGTATAGTCCCTAGCGACGGCTGATAGCCCATAGCAACCACGTCTCTACGTCTCCTGTCACCTCTGACCCACTCTTTCTCTATCTCTCCCCATAGCAATGGTGTTGACACCTCCCCTACCACGTCTCTACGTCTCCTGTCACCTCTGACCCACTCTTTCTCTATCTCTCCCCATAGCAACGGTGTTGACACCTCCCCTACCAGCGGCATGCTCTGTTGATGTTAACACCTCGGCCAATGACCTTGGCTCTATCTCTAGCACCCTGCCTGCTGCTCTCCCACCGTCTAACTTGGAAACACACACACTGGCTGCCTCCACTTTTAAGATCTATAGATCCGTCAGAGTAGATGCTGTCATCTACAGATAGTTACATTATGTACACATTGAAAAACAAGTCGGATCTCACAATCCTCCCTTTGAATCTTAATCAACCCTTTAGAATCAACAAACTACTTGGTTTTCAATTGATTACAGTAATAGAGTTGTTGATGCAAAACCACCTCATCTCTCGTGCACAAGAGACAAAGACGGCTCAACCCAGGGATATTGCTGCTTTGATGTCTGTCGCACTTCCCCTCGTGCACAAAGGAAACCGAAACAGACCACTAAAACAACAACATCCAATGATTCATAACAATTTAACAATTAGGGCTCCCTCCCAGGAACTCCTCCCTTGGCTGTCTTATCGCCCTGGCTGTCTTTGGTCCCCCCTCCCCTCTGTCTGCTCTCAGTCATTCTAGCTTGTTGCTATCTTGCAATGCCCTCTTTGTGGACCCATTATGAACTCACCTCTCAGCTCCCTAGATCCTGCTATCTTTTTGTAGAAAACCTTTGATGCTAAGCTTCCTGCAATTCTAGAGAAATGGTTAACATGGACTACATTAACATAATAAGGTTTTCAACATATCTCATACTTCTGTAAATTATTATCAATAAACACACAGGACTTCACATTGTCGTCTTGTCTCTCGATCTCTTGATTGACTCTGAAAGAATGTCCCTGTTGTCTATGATTAAACAATAAACACGCCCATTGTCTCTGTTCCAAATGCATCGAAACATTGTCATTTTAGGAAAGCCGTGTCCTTGGAGCAACACGGCCTCCCGTTGTCAGACTCTGCCTTGTGGGTGATCTTTCCCGCCGCTCTGGAAACGATCCTTTGGTTCCAGGTACCCCTGCAGGAAGAAATTGAAAGCCGGGAGTTCTCTGTACATAGACTGTCCATGGGTCTTTCCTAGAGCTCCTACTCTCTGGTTTTAGCATTTTTATATTCTACTATGGCATGACTTGCAGGTCATTTCATACTGTCATTTCAGGTTTGCTATATATTTTCCCTGCAAGCCCCTCCCACGCCCTCGATGCTGTGTAAACGTTGTGAATGTCTACAGGCACGTTGCGTTATCCTTATCTTATTAGTCCACCACCTATCTAAAACACCCATTTCTGTCCCTTGTAGCGGTGGTCAGCCCAATATAATCAAAGTGTAAATGTTACAGTGGTGCATTGGGCGCCAGACAGGCTAAAACCTGTCAATAAATTAAATAAGAAATTAAAGCTTACTGTTGTTACCGGCTAGCTCCAGGTAACCTCCACTACAAAAAAACAGCATGTGATAAGTGTTGTGAAGGGCCAGATTAAAGCTGAGAATCTACATTTATTGTTTTATATACATTGTATATTATTTATATATACACGGTATATCCCTTTAAACCTGCGTTCGAACCATAGTAATATTCGCTTTCCCCCAGGATAATGCCCCCTGACGGTGGCGCCAAGCAGTCTCCCCCAAAGTCAGGTTCAAAGACAAGCCCAGGCATGTCGTAACATGCCCGGAGACAGCGTATTGATTCCAGACAAGAACTGAGGTTTGGGACTAGATAACCACTTAAGTATATATGCTGGCGCAGGTGCGAACAGCAGCAGTTCGTCTAAAGTGTGACAAGTGTTCGGTAACAGTGAAGTGAACAGCAGTGCGTCTAACAGAGCGTTGAGAACACGTGCGAATAGAATAGTAAAGTGTCAGAGTTTAATGCAGTAACGTCAAGTTCGACCTAGTTTAATGTGAAGTAAATAGTCGTTCATTATTGTATATCGTGCCAACCCAGTTCGTTCGTGTGTAGCATTACCTAACGGTTCGTTCGTGTTAGCTAGTGAACCTTAGCCAGGGTGCGTGGCCTAAATACGTTGGTGCCAGTACCGAGGAGGCCTAGTCGGAGAACCGTTGGACATGTGCACAGGAGAACCAGCGGCGGCGATTGCAGAACCATTACTGGTTGGATTATATTGATTTGGAACGTGTTACCCGGAGAAGAGCCTCGTTGATTTCCACTATCGTTTGGGATTTAACCTCGTGAGGATTACACTCGGGCTGGCCTCATGGACAGAGGCTGGCTAGCTATCATCGTTTGCTATCGAGCATTGGATTACAGTTATTGCTTTTGCTGCTGATCGTTGGATTTACAAGGACTGGCTTCTGTACGTGGATTCCCTTTATTCTTCATTGAATCAGACTGAGTATCCGAACATTCCTCTATCCTCTAGACCTTACAACTCTGAGAGGAACCCAGTGTCTCCAGGCGGTACCAGCGTTGCCTTCTATAATTGCTATTATACGCCAGGTGGCGTCAGCTTAGTACCCATCGTAGGAATCCTGCTATTCCCAGTGACTCATGCTACTGACTGACTTTATGCATATTCTTCGCCATACAAGCGCGACCCTAATTCTCATTCTGTAACCTAATGTTGCATAATAATAAAATACCCTCAAATACTATTTCTTTGTCAATGCCGTGTTATTATGAGTGTTCACCATCTATATTCGATGTACTGTCTGGCCAGTAATTAAAGTACATACCTAGCAGTGGTTTAATCTATCACAATCTTTAATACAGTCAGGGTTTTGTAACCCCTCAGTTACAATTGGTCCTTCGAGCCGGAGGGTATCAGTAATATTTAATATGATATTAATATTGATATGGCCAGCGGTGGACACTCTCCAAACGGCTCCCCCAAACTAGAGCGCCCGCAGCGCAAACGTCAGCCACCTCCTTACCTGGAGGACTTCGCTTTCGTTTTACCCCCTAGCTTATCTAAAAAGACGTTAAATACGGATAAAACGGATAGTTTAAGCATGCCCAATCCTATCGACTTGTCGGCCCTTCCAGTAGAGACCCCAGTGGGTTCAAACGAAACTGACTTAGCTCACGGGGGGGACCAAGCGGGACATGACGTGACTATACCTCACGACAGCGCCACCGGGACAGACCCCGGAGCGCCCCAGGATGAAGAAAGCGCCACCGGGATGGACCCCGGAGCACAACCAACCCAAGAGCGCGCACCCGAGACAGACCTCGGCGCGCAACCAAGAGAAGAGTACCGCGCTCAAGAGATAGACCTCGGAGCGCGCCAAGAGAACAGGTCTCCACCAAGCCCTGTCAGCGCCCGATCACCTCCATCAGTGTCATCCCCCAGCGAGGCTGACCAGAGACTGGCGCAAGCCTTCATCGCCACGCTGACAGCTTCAACCGAAAGAGACTGTATCCAGGGTGAGCGCGACCTTCAAGCACAGACGCTTAGTGAGCGCGAACACTCTGCAGCGGAACAAGAGCGCCTCCACGCGCAACTCCAAGCACAAGCCCTTAGTGCGCGCGAACAATCTGCAGTGGAGCGCGAACATCTCCAAGCGCAACAACAGAACGAAAGAGAACGCATCCGACTGGAAGAGAGCCGCCTCCAGGCTGACGCAGCGATGACTATCAGACTGGAAGAGAGGCGCCTCCAGGTTGAAGAGAACATTCAGCGAGACCGCACCAACGCGCAACGCGATGCACAGCGCGACGCCGCCAATGCACAGCGCGAAGCGGAGAGAGACCGTCTGCAGGCGCAGATGATAGAACAATTGATCCAGAGGGCGACCCCCCACTCCTCCACACGGAGCTCCCGGAGATCATCACGACACGGGTCGAGGGCACCTTCCCCTACCCGACAAATCTACACGGGACCCAGCCAGCAGGAAGAACCTGCTTACGTCGCCGAGCCCCCTCCCCGACCGGTCTATACGGGACCCAGCCAGCAGGAAGAACCTGCTTACGTCGCCGAGCCCCCTCCCCGACCGGTCTATACGGGACCCAGCCAACAGGAAGAACCTGTCTACGTCGCCGAGCCCCCTCCCCGACCGGTCTATACGGGACCCAGCCAACGGGAGGAACCGGCCTACGTCGCCGATAGACTAACTAGAAGACTCCAAGACCTCGCGGAGGAAGAGGAGGGACATCGAGCCCACCAGCACGAACCTACTTTGGACCAGGAGGCCCAGTACAGCCCCGACCTCAGCCCCGAGCCACTGCGTTACAAACCCCCGATCCAACCCAGGGTTGAGTTTAATACACAGTCAGCACCGGGGAGCAGCACCTGGGGGCCCGGCCTCTGGTACCCACCCAGCACTAACCCACGACCACCCATACGGGGAGACTCGCCCAGGAGGCCCCTCCCCCTACGCTCATCGGTGTCCCAGCCATCCATGGCGTCTTACCTTGGAACACCGACGTTCCCAGACTTTACGCGCGAGGACAGAGCACAGTACACAGAATTACGCATGTGTTTAGAGACTATAATGTCCGATGTCCACGACGAGTCTTATAAATATGCCATCCTCCTCAAGCATCTTAAAGTGCCCAGAGCGCATAACATAGCGCTGGCATATTCGAACTCAGGAACCCCCTACTCAGATGCTCTGGTGGCCCTCGACGCGCGCTATGGACGCATATGGGATTACGTGATCCAAGAAATACGAGATATCGACCGCCTCCCCCCAGCCAAAGACAATAGAGCACTCGATGACCTCTCTATCAAGGTACAATCCCTTGTGGGGATGCTGGGGTCCCAAAAGGAGAAGGGGAGATATGAACTGTATGCAAATTCTAACGTGGAGCGGATACTGGAGAAGCTCCCTCCAGCCCGTCAAGAGCGTTTTCGGCGGCAGAGAGACCACAGTGACCCCAACGGCCCAGAACCATCCCTCCTAGACCTGGCTGATTTCCTCGCCAGGGAGGTCAGCAGTCTACAATTGGACACATTCGTGTGGAGTGGCTCTGACCCTAGAGATGGACCGAGAAGGTTCAACGACAACCGCCGGTCCGTGACCGTGATGCACCAGGCCGAGGTTGTGTCACGGCACACGAGCCACAACCCCCACAAGGAGAAGTGGAAGGCTGTCTGTCAGTACTGTGACAGTGAACACCAGCTGTCACAGTGCGACGCCTTCAAAGACTTAACCACAGCCGAAATAGGTCAGTGGCTTAAGGGCAAACGCCGCTGCTTCCGCTGCGCGTGCGGCCACATGGCAGCCAAGAAAAGATGCGGCAAGTGTGACGGCGCCCATCTAGACGTCCTGCATGAGACCAACAAGCGTCCGCCAGGACCACAAAGTAGGCCCGTCACGGTGATGTACCAGGCCGAGGCGGTGTCACCACAGACCAGTCCTGAAACCACCCCCTGGTGTCCTGACTGTTGCAGCAGACACGGGGACCCACAGCACCACCCGTACTACCACGAGTCGGTGCCACCGCCGACGAATTACAGTGGGTCCTTCGCTAAAGAGGAATGGCAGATCGCCTGTACTTACTGCGACGGCGGACACCGGCTGGCACAGTGCGACGAATACAAGACACTGAACCCCGCCGACATTGATCAGTGGCGTGAGGCGTACACGGCGGGCGCCGCTCACCGCGCATCACTGTGCGGGGCCCACCAGCGAAGATTAGCCCGACAGGGCAACCCACCAACAGGAGTGCTCCACATAGACCCCAAGTATAGTGGGAGCCCCCGAGTGCTCATCAAAGTGGTCAGAGTGCTCCTGAGCTACGAGGACAAGGTCCTGGACACTTACGCCGTCCTAGGCGATGGGTCTGAAAAGACTCTCCTCCTCGCTTCCGCCGCAGCCCAGTTGGGCCTGCGGGGTACCAAAGAAACAATGACAATCCGTACTATTCAGCGAGACCTGAAAACCATAAAGGGCAAGAACGTCTCATTCACAATAGCAGCGGTCGGGCAGCCCGAGAAGCGGTACAGCATCACTAAAGCATTTACAGGCCATGACATAGGTCTGTCAAGCTACAACTACCCCATCCCACAGCTGATGGTGAAGTACGCGCACCTACGCAGACTACCTATACCGCTCATCGACGGCGCCACACCGACCCTGCTCATAGGCTCCGACCACGCGGACCTCATTGTCCCAATTGAGGCGGCCCACATCGGACCCAAAGGATGCCCAGTCGCGGTCAAGACCCGCCTGGGCTGGACGCTCCAAGGCCCTCTCTACGGACTTGCCAGACAACCCACGTCTACACGCTGCCTGTACGCAAAGGTGAGCGACACAGGCCACTCTCTCGTACCGCCCGTTGAGAGGCTATTGACATTAGACGAGAAGCCTGTGAGAGAACCGTGGGCTCAAGAAGAGGGAGTTCCGAACTCCACCCCCCTCAGCTGCGCTCCAAGCGACGTAGCTGACCTCGAACCCAGCGCCCCAAGCTACCTCTTGATGGGGCGGCCGGAACCGGCCCCTCCTCAGACGGGGTACAGACCGAACAAGAGGAACAGGCGGAGGATGTGGAGACACAGCCAAGCACAGATCAACCAGTCTCGGGCTCGCTTCCTCCTAAGCGACCTACCATCCCGTCCAGCCCGTCAGAAGTGGGTAAAGGACAGGGACAACCTGAAGGTGGCACATAGTCGTCATGATAATAGACCAGTCACTACCCCGAGCTGTGTGGCCGGCCGGCCGCGTAAGCAAAGTGATCACTGGTGCCGACGGGAATGTCAGAGCGGCAGAAGTTATTGTCCAAGGGCGGACTTACACCCGGCCCTTGGCGAAGCTGATAGAGTTGCCAGAGCTCCCTGACCCCCCTGATGACGACCATGACCCACTGACATTGTAGATTGACCCCCTCCCCACAACAAGTATTGAGCCGTTGACTGGACTATTAATCTGTCTCCCTTAACTAATTAGGTGCGGACTAATTAGGAGGCGGCTGTTGTGAAGGGCCAGATTAAAGCTGAGAATCTACATTTATTGTTTTATATACATTGTATATTATTTATATATACATGGTATATCCCTTTAAACCTGCGTTCGAACCATAGTAATATTCGCTTTCCCCCAGGATAATGCCCCCTGACGGTGGCGCCAAGCAGTCTCCCCCAAAGTCAGGTTCAAAGACAAGCCCAGGCATGTCGTAACATGCCCGGAGACAGCGTATTGATTCCAGACAAGAACTGAGGTTTGGGACTAGATAACCACTTAAGTATATATGCTGGCGCAGGTGCGAACAGCAGCAGTTTGTCTAAAGTGTGACAAGTGTTCGGTAACAGTGAAGTGAACAGCAGTGCGTCTAACAGAGCGTTGAGAACACGTGCGAATAGAATAGTAAAGTGTCAGAGTTTAATGCAGTAACGTCAAGTTCTACCTAGTTTAATGTGAAGTAAATAGTCGTTCATTATTGTATATCGTGCCAACCCAGTTTGTTCGTGTGTAGCATTACCTAACGGTTCGTTCGTGTTAGCTAGTGAACCTTAGCCAGGGTGCGTGGCCTAAATACGTTGGTGCCAGTACCGAGGAGGCCTAGTCGGAGAACCGTTGGACATGTGCACAGGAGAACCAGCAGCGGCGATTGCAGAACCATTACTGGTTGGATTATATTGATTTGGAACGTGTTACCCGGAGAAGAGCCTCGTTGATTTCCACTATCATTTGGGATTTAACCTCGTGAGGATTACACTCGGGCTGGCCTCATGGACAGAGGCTGGCTAGCTATCATCGTTTGCTATCGAGCATTGGATTACAGTTATTGCTTTTGCTGCTGATCGTTGGATTTACAAGGACTGGCTTCTGTACGTGGAGTCCCTTTATTCTTCATTGAATCAGACTGAGTATCCGAACATTCCTCTATCCTCTAGACCTTACAACTCTGAGAGGAACCCAGTGTCTCCAGGCGGTACCAGCGTTGCCTTCTATAATTGCTATTATATGCCAGGTGGCGTCAGCTTAGTACCCATCGTAGGAATCCTGCTATTCCCAGTGACTCATGCTACTGACTGACTTTATGCATATTCTTCGCCATACAAGCGCGACCCTAATTCTCATTCTGTAACCTAATGTTGCATAATAATAAAATACCCTCAAATACTATTTCTTTGTCAATGCCGTGTTATTATGAGTGTTCACCATCTATATTCGATGTACTGTCTGGCCAGTAATTAAAGTACATACCTAGCAGTGGTTTAATCTATCACAATCTTTAATACAGTCAGGGTTTTGTAACCCCTCAGTTACAATAAGGTTTGCAATAAGAGGCAGGCAAACAGTATTCAGGGAAATAATATATACTGTATTCAAAATAATCAAGTGCAAAACAGATACATAGAATACAAGTGAAAAGGGGTAATGAAGGGGGCGCCCCAGTGGCGAACCACATAGCGCGCTCAGCCGCGACACGGGCGACCCGGGTTCGATTCCCGAATCCGTCGTTATTTCCCGAATGTCTTCCCCCCACTCTGTCTCCCATTTCTCCTCTGTCTCTCCCTACTGGACTGCCCAGTAGTAATAAAGCAGAACCGAGTTCACAAATAGAGAGTTCCAATCACTGTTGAGAAGGAAAAAGATAAGACACGAGACGTCATGTCCGTACTCCCCGCACCAGAACGGGGTGGCAGAGCGGGAAGGACGTACTCTTTTCAAAATGGCTAGGTGTAAGCTAATAGATGGTAACTTACCTAAGAGTCTATGGCATTATGCGGTACAAGAAGCAGCTTACACCAGAAACAGGTGTTTTAATAAGCACACGGGCACCACCCCGTACACAGCACTGACAGGAAAGAAGTGTAATCTAGACAGAATGCACAAATTTGGATCAGTGTGTTATGTTTACCAGCAGGACAGAGGAAAGCTCGAGTCCAGATGTGAAAAAGGACTCTTTGTAGGGCACGACAAAGGAAGCCCCGCTTTTCTAGTCTATTATCCCAGTAAAGGGAAAGTGCAAAAACACAGGCTAGTCAAATTTGTCACAAAGACAACATGTGAGAACGAGACACAGACAGAGGAGCCAGAGCTGGACTCCAGAGTAAGGTGTGAAGAGACAGAGACACCTCAGCCTAGTGTACTGAGCACAGTCGTGCAGACAGACAGTCAGCAACCCCCAGAGGATGATGACGAGGAGCACCCGAGGGTGACGTCACGTGCCTCATGCAGTGGGAGGTATCCCTCACAGGAACACAAACCCCCAAAGTATCTGAAAAACTATGCCCGGAGAGAAAGTGACGAGGATGACAGTACACTTACCAGCATTGATTACTGCTACAGAGTAGTGAGTGGAGTACCTCAGACCTTTAAAGAGGCGATGGTGTCCCCTG
This sequence comes from Notolepis coatsorum, assembly GCF_963971535.1. Taxonomy (NCBI): domain Eukaryota; kingdom Metazoa; phylum Chordata; class Actinopteri; order Aulopiformes; family Paralepididae; genus Notolepis; species Notolepis coatsorum. The sequence goes on from NC_140183.1 coordinate 79,112,608, forward strand.
AATCAAGAAAATGGGAGAGAGCAATGGATGAGGAGATGAGGTCCCTAGAAGACAACCACACCTTTACTCTAACCAAGTTACCAGAGGGCAGACAGACAGTGGGAGGAAAATGGGTGTACTCAATAAAGGAGGGTATTGAAGGCCACGACAAGTACAAAGCCAGGTTTGTAGCTAAAGGCTACGAGGAGAAAGGAGAGAAGCTAGTGTGTAAGCTAGAAAAACCCAAATTACAGAAGTGGATTCCATGTTTAAATACAGAAGTGGATCAATGTTTAAATACAGAAGTGGATCAATGTTTAAATACAGAAGTGGATCAATGTTTAAATACAGAAGAGGATCAATGTTTAAATACAGAAGTGGATGATTTGATCATCGCAGCGGACAACACTAGAAACCTAGAGCAGGTGAAAAGTATGCTCTCCACCACATTCAAAATGAAAGACCTAGGCAGGTTAAAGCATATTCTAGGCATGGACTTCGAACAGTCTGCCAGTTGTGTAAAAATATCCCAGAAGAGATATGTGGAGAAGATCCTGAAACGTTTTGACATGCAGGAATGTAGGACAAGGGAAACACCATGTGATCAAAAACTAGACTACCAAGAGGATGCTCAGAAATTGACAGATGTAAAAATGTACAGAGAAGCTGTAGGTAGCCTCATTTATTTGACAACATGTACTCGCCCTGACCTATGTTTTGTAGTGAGTAAATTGTCACAGCATTTTGCTGACCCCACAGAGGAGCACTGGATTACAGCAAAACATGTTTTTCGTTATCTCAAAGGTACAGCAGATAAACAGCTTTGTTTCAGAAAGAGCAGCGAGGGCTTAGGGCTTAAAGCCTACAGTGATGCAGATTGGGCGGCAGACGCCACAGACAGAAGAAGTACCACAGGGTATTGTGTGAGTTTGAACACAAACAGCTCACTGGTTTCGTGGAAAACAAAGAAACAGCCCACAGTGGCACTGTCAACTTGTGAAGCCGAATACATGGCTCTAGCTATGACAATACAGGAATGTATTTATCTATTAACAACTGCTCGAAGGAATGGATAGAAAACTGTTGTTTATGAAGACAACCAGGGAACCATTGCAATTGCTAGAAACCCTGTGTGCCGACAGGTGTAAACATGTGGATATAAAATATCATTTCATCAGATCTGTCATCAGGGAAGAAAGGATGACACTTGTTTATTGTCCTACAGACAACATGGTAGCAGACGCTATGACAAAGCCTGTCTCCAAACTGAAATTGAGAAGATTTTCAGAGGTCATGTTTGGTGTGTAAATATTGCCTGTTATGTAATATTGACTGCCATATTCTTTTGATGTTCTAAACTGTATTATTTTCTCTGAAAATTGTTTTTGAAATAGTTGTACAGTATACATGACAACCATAAGTGGTAGTGTTGAAGTTATGTATGATTGCATGTAACTGTCTAACTGTTTCCACAAGAGGGCGCTATAGGCGTAGCTATTGAAGCTGATGCCAGGTTTGATTGATTGATTGATTGATTGAAAACTTTATTAACAGATTGCAGAATGGGTACAATACAGTACAGCTCAATACACACAATTGTTAAGGGGATGCAGACCAGAGAAAGACTTTCGTCTTGTTTCCACCAGGGTCCCCCATTTTCAATTCATCAGGACATATATGACATACATGACATACAGATAGTCAGTACTGCTACATCTATACATTTATGACATACCAGATTTGCAAATACAGTACTGTTTGTGATACAGAAGGAGTCAAGAAAAGGGAGTATATACATTTGACGTAGAAACTGTACATTGGAGGAGGTTGGGTGGGGGGGGTTGGGTACACTGGGATATTGACAACCATACTGGGTAATTTACATTGGAGGTGGTTGGGGGGGGGGGGGGGGGGGCACACTGTATAGACAAGCAAAACTGTACATTGAGGGGGGGGAGACTCTGTACAAACAAACAAAATTGTACATTGGACTATTGACAAAACCATACTAGGTAAATGACTGTACATTGGAGGGGGTTGGGTTTGAATATTTACAGGGGCCAGTGTTGAATTGCAGTCTCCCGTAGGTGTCTCTTGAGAGAGGTTTTGAAAGTGGGTAGTGATCCACATTCCTTTACAGCTTTGGGTAGGGCGTTCCACATTGATGTGGCATAATTGCGAAACGTGTTTAGTCCCTTATTTGAGCCGAATCTGGGTTTAACATGATTTGTGGAGCTCCCTCTGGTGTTGTGATCGTGGTATTCACTGACCTTTGGGAAGTATTTTGCCATGTACATGGGTACCTTGGTCGTGTAGTGTATCTTGTAGACCAGGCCCATTGCAAGTTGCTGTACTCTGTCATCTACTCTAAGCCATCCTAGGTTGTCAAAGTGGGCAGGGGTGAGGTGGGTTCTAGGAGTAAGGTCAAGCAGTAGTCTGACCAGTTTGTTTTGAGATGTTTGTAATTTTGTTTTTAGCGCCTTTGAGGTGCTTTGGTACCATGAGGTGCAAGCATAGTCGTAGTACCCCTGAATGAGTGCTCCTGCCAGAGTCTTCAGGGTATTCTTGTTTACCAGAGAGGAGATCCGGTACAAGAATCGAGTTCGTTGGTTGACTTTTTTTATTACATTGGATGCCATTTTGTCACAGGAGAGATTAGCCTCTAGGATGGAACCCAGGTAGGTAATTTCATCTTTCCTTGTGACAATATTGTCACCCACTGTAACTGAGAAGCCGTCGGTCTTGCTGAGTTTGTTATTTGAACCGAAGAGAATGGACTCTGTTTTGCCCATGTGTAATGATAGTTTGTTATCAGCGAGCCATATGCAGATTCTGCCTAGTTCCGAGCTGAGGGTTTTTTCAACCTGTAACTTGTTCTTGTCAGAGACCAGCAGGGCTGAGTCGTCCGCAAACAGGAACAAGTTGCAGTCACAAGCTGACGACATGTCATTTGCATAAATTAGGAACAGTAGCGGTCCTAGTATGCTTCCTTGTGGAACACCACAGCTAAGGGTAAGGGGTATAAAAGGAGATGTTACCTCCCCCCTCACTTTCTTCCTCCGTCGCTCTCACAAGAGAAGGTCTCATGTGTACTGTTGGGTGCAATGTGAAATAAACCACGCCAAAGGCTAAAGAGAAACCTTGTCATCATGAACATATTATTGTCGCTCCATAGCTGACTCTGTCAACAATATATATTACTTAATTGTTTTTATATATCTACATGACCATATTTGGACGAAGGGATGTACATGTATTCCATATTGAAGGGATGAGGAAGGGATTAATCTAATCTAATTCTCTCTGTACTTTGGTTAATAGAAATTTGTTGAATTTAGTACTTTTCCTGGGCAATCCCTTCTTTCCGAATGACATTTCTGTTCATAGTCATACAGATTTACTACAACAGTAGCCTACATTACAGTTTCTTTCCATACTGAGTAGTACAATGTGGCGTCTGCTCAACCAACATGCAACGATAAGAACATGTTACGAACAAGAAGAGGACAAGAAAGTACATCACATTCATCATTTCCGACATTTATTTAAAGGCAGCGTCAGCAGAAGAATGTTTTACGATGACACAAACAAACTGCCAACTGTAATACAGTTGGGAAATGCTGGTACACAGGGAAATAAACATTCTCAATGAGCAAAGTATATGTAACACACTGACAATATTGTGACATATTTATAACATAGCTCTAAGAAAGACTATAGTTAACAAATTTGCATTTATCAGCATCAGAACAGAAGGTTAACCCTTTCACTGGCACACTACAGAAGGTTAACCCTTTCATTACCACACTACAAAGGGTTAACACTTTCACATGACATAAGGTTAACGTTTTCACTTCCACACTACAGAAGGTTAACCCTTTCACTACCACAGAAGATTAACGCTTTCACTACCACACTACAGAAGGTTGACCCTTTCACTACCACACTACAAAGTGTTAACGCTTTCACTTACACACTACAGACGGTTATTGTAGTAAGTCGTAGTAATGGAGGACTTAAGTTGAGCTACAACATCAAGGAACTTCTAGCTGTTTTACCAACAGTGCAACCAAACATAGCCACTGATGACCAAACACTCAGTAATGACTGTTGTAGAATGTAGAGCTATTTTTTTTTAATCCACATTTTCTCCCATTTTCTATTTTTCTCCCATCCCAATTTTGTATCATCCAATTCAACCCTCCCCTGTCTCGAACGCTGTTTCTTGCCTCCCACAAGCCGGCTGCAATGTGGACTAAGTCATACATAGCACGAGTCCCCTCCGATACTCGAGGTAACAGCAGTCGCATCTTTTAACCTGCGCGGCGCGATCTTTCAGCGTCAGGGGTCTGCTCTTTGGAGGGGCCCCGCCCCCATCGCTTCCTGATTCTACTGCGCAGGTGCACCAACCGACCTGTAGGAGTCGCTGTCCACAACGCCCGATCCCCACCCATCAGTTTCCCACCCCCTAATACTGCCAATGTGTATTAGTACGGACGACCAGCTAAACTGAAAGCAATGTGGAGCGCTGGGCTCGAACAGGCGAACCCAGCGTCTCCAGTATTCGTGGTGAGCGCCTTGCCCACTGCACTACGTAGCCGCCCAAATGTAGAGCTATTTAACACTTATTTTAACCAAAAAAACACCACTTGCTTGTAGTTGTAAGCTATTAATTTCACTCCAATAGCAGCAAGCCATTTGTATGATGTCTATCTTCCTCTATCATGTACTTACAGTTCAATTGAAAATACATAAAGTGCAGAAAAGCACCCCCAGTCCATAACCAGCTATACTGTACATACTGTATGCTTATTACGACAGGAGTCATTGACACAACAACTGTTTCAATTGCAAATTGATCTCAGTCAAGAGGGAGTGAAATCTGCCATAAACAGCTTGTGAAGTTTTTGTTAACTTTGCAGTTAAAAAGGAAATGATTCATACTAGGTGGAGCTGAAAATTTGCACAAGTTTCTTTATCTGGGTGGCTTGGTAGCACAAATAATTGCATAATCAGTGTTGTGTATGAAGGATATTAGACGATGTCATACTCTAATATGGCAACACAATTCTCATACAGAAAGCCTGGTACTTTGGCTTTTCTTGCGACCGCACCTACTTTTGGGGAAAACACAGACACTGTTCCTATTGACCGCCATTGTATTCAGCCTTTATAAAAACTGTCGGCAGAACATTTACATTGTTTAAAACGTTTGTTTTTGCATCATGTTACAGTAAGTCAAGCAATTACTGTCCAACATTGGCCACCATTGAGCGTTCACACCATTGTGAGAAGTTAGGTTTGATTCGTTTTCAGGCAGGTCTATTCCCCCAGTCAGCTGCAGGATATTTCCTCATTTCCCCACCTTGGACTTAAAAACAGGCATCTGGCAACCAGTAAAAAGAAATGTGAGTACACACAACTTTTACTTCAGTGTGTTCAAACCTCTGTTACTCTATTTCATTAGCACTCAAAGCGATTTTTCTTTATTGTGTAAGAAACTTCAGAATGTTACCTTTAAAAAGAGTCCAGACTCATGCATGTGCTATAAGTGTAAAGTATAATACATAGCTAATTTATGCATATGTATTGGGAATGTCCCCCTGTTAAGATATTCTGGGAAGAAGTAACCACACAATTACCAGAACTTTTGTTTCTGACCATACCTGTACTGCCTTCGGTATTGTTGCTGAATGATGTCTCTCAGTTATCACACTCAGTACATGTTAAGAGGTTAATCTTGTCCGGTCTTACGGCTGCCAAAAAGCTAATAGCATCACGCTGGATTCAACCGGATAAAATGTGCCTGAAGGTATGGATTCTTACCTATCTCGATGTGATTTATTTAGAGATATCTACCGCACAAATTCTAGGTGTCAATAAAGCCAACATAGCAATTTTTGTCAGATATGGTGGAGAAGATAAAGCACAGCATTTGAATTTGTAATCCTTGGTGTTAAACGAAATGGTGGTTACTGTCCAAGGGGGGTCCTGAGGGGGGGGGGGGGGGGGGGGGGGTGGGGGGGAAGGAGAAAGGAAGGGTGCAGAAGAGCCAGCAAGAGCATTTGTATGTATTGTAGTGTATCGTAATTATTATGTATATCCTTTAATCTACATTTATTTTGATTTAAATACTGGACTATCATAGTCCTATGATTTATTGTGGATTTTTACTTTTAATGTTTGTGTGTCTAGTTTTATGTCATGTCAAAATTATTTTTTTTTAAATTGTGTTAAAAAAAAGAAAATAGCTAATTACTTTGGATATGCAAGAAAAAAATACCCATTTTGCCCGATCCGAGGTTAATATTACGCTTATGAATCTCCAAGTGACCTAAAATTAGAGGTTATGACTATGTCTTGATAGTCTTTGGGGTGTTTTGTCCTAAAGTTGTAGTTATGAACAAACACCATTCAATCCCTGTTTATTCCCAAAGTTGTTTTCCCCAAAAAAGGGCATGGCGCAACAATCAATATTCAGTGTGATTGACGTATTTCCGCTCTAATGTTGTGAGGTTTTGTCCTTTGCTCACTTACTCGCTCTGTTCCTTTAAGCCTACTCGCTCTGTTTCCAATTGTTTTCTGTTAATCATTTCATTCCCCTATTCACACGCTTCTTCCCAGAGACGTCGTTGATTGGTTCTCCCCCGTCCACACGCTTATCAATCACATCCCTCAGCTGTCACTGCTTGTCAATTAAGCATTCCCGTATTATTTATACCCCGTTTCCCCATTCAAGTTTTGTTGGATCGTTTTGATATTTCAGTTGCATTCGCCGTTCCTGCTGCCTGCTGTTGTTTCCCTGTGCTTTGCCTCCAGGATATTCAAGAAGCATTCCTCTTGGACACCCTTTTCCCGTGGTGACGCGCTCGCTCCGTTCTGTTCCAAGGCTCTTTACGCACAACGCCTGGGTGAGTTTTTTATGACTGTCTTTGATCCAATTCCGTTTTTCGTGTGTTTATATAACACTGAAGATTTCCAGCTTTTTATCAGACAGTCACTCACCCAGCGTTTAGCCTTTTTTGGATTGTTTCATTGGGATAATATTTTGGCCTAACATCTCCCACTGTGTGTTTACACACCGAAGATATTATCACATTGGATTTGTATTTTGGGACTTCGCTCACAGTGTTTATTTTGCACCGAAGATATCTATCACTTGGGATTGTGTTTGGAACGTTACTCACAGTGTGTATTTACACCGAAGATTCAGTCACTTGGATAACTCTGTTTTCGGGTACAAGTCACCTCTCCTGTTCACCTGCTCTGTTCCACCTGCATTCTGAGTTAACTCGCTCCCTCTCTCTCTCTCGGTCCCGCAACCACCTCGGAGATTCTGCCGAGAGAAGTCTGCAGAGCGGCTCTGACGTCAGCGTCTGCTTCCCCTGACTACCATCCCGGGAGAAGCTGCAGAGCAGCAACATTCATCCTTGCTTGTATTCCAGTCTTTGTTTGAACTCTTCCAAGTCTGTGCTGTTTATTTAGTCTTAATAAACAAGCCCTTGTTTTTGGCAACTGTGAATCCTACTCTCTTGTGTCGTTGCGTTTGGGGTCGGTGTCAAACCATAACATTACGATCCAACCAAAATGACGACCCCAGCCGACACAGAGAGGGTCAGAACCGCACTTGCTAATCAAATCGAGTTGACCAAGGATCACAGCCACCAACTAGAGAGGGCTGCGGCTGCGGTGCAGGATCTCAGGGAACAGGTCCTGCCTATTCAAGGGTCACTGGCCGCTCTGGCGGGACAACAATCTGGTATTCTCGTTCAGCTTCACTCGCTGAGCGACACCGTTAATGCTTTACTTCCCTCACATCCTTCAGGAGCATTCCCCGCAGCCCCAGCTGATCCCGCACCTCGGGAACCCCGTCTCTCCGTCCCACGGCTGTTCGACGGCAATCCCGAGGAGTGTGCCACATTCATCATGCAATGTGAGTTGGTTTTCCGTCATCAACCAAGCCGTTTTACTGCTAGAGGGTCCCAAGTGGCCTATATGACGAACTTGCTTTCAGGCCATGCTGCCCAGTGGGTCACTTCCTCCTGGGCAATGGATGCAGATTTTGTTTTCTCCTATCCAGACTTCGTGGCGGAGCTCCGCAGAGTGTTCCACCATCCAGCCCGAGGTCTGGACCCTGGAGCCCGGTTGGGGACCTTCCGACAGGGGAGCGGCAGGGTAACTGACTACGTCCTGGAGTTTCGACTGGCGGCGGTGGAGAGTGGATGGAACGACCCTGCACTTCGCCTAACCTTCTTGAGGGGGCTCAGTGACGCAGTCCGGGACCAGCTCGCTACCCGGGAGGTGCCCGACTCCCTCGAGGACCTGTTTAGCCTCGTCATCCGCATCGACGGACGCCTCCAGGAGAGAAGGCGCGAGAGGACCCGACTGTTACCTCCTGAGGTACCCCGGATTCCCCGGACGCATGACGTCACTCCTGGACGCCCTGTCCTCAACACAACTGGTGGTAGCGGGTCCTCCCGTTCGGTTCGCGAGGAGGAACCCATGCAGCTGGGACGCTCTCATCTGAGCCAGGCGGAGCGTGAGGCAAGGCTCAGGTCCGGTCTCTGCCTCTACTGCGGAAGGGAGGGACACCGAATCGCCGACTGCCCCACCCGGCCAAAAGATCAGGCTCGCCGAGACCCCGGGAAATCCTGGTGAGCCGTTTTTCCCATTCCCAGAGCCGCGCACCACCTGACCATCTGATGAGCGTCACCCTGGCCTGGGGGGACCAACGAGCCACGGTGGAGGCCCTCATCGACTCTGGGGCAGACGAGAATTTCCTCGACTTCGAGTTTGCTACCCGAGCCAACATCCCACTTGAGGACCTTGTGAGGCCCTTGGAGATCTTTTCGTTGGACCAACACCGCCTGGCCGACATCTCTCAACGCACCGGCCCAGTCGTGCTGACCATCGCTGGGAACCACGTCGAGAGAATCCAGTTCCTCATCACCCAATCCCCCCTTGTCCCGGTGGTCCTGGGTAGGCCCTGGCTCGCGCTGCACGATCCCCACATCGCCTGGTCCTCCGGTACCATCAAGGGCTGGAGCTCCTCCTGTCACGCCCTGTGTCTGCAGGCGGCGTCCTGTCCCCCGCCCCGGAGGCCCGCTGGTGAGTCGCCTCCGGACCTCTCGTCCATACCTCCCGAGTACCACGACCTCTTGGAGGTTTTCAGCAAGTCCAGGGCTCAGGCCCTTCCACCTCACCGCCCCTATGACTGCGCCATCGACCTCCGCCAAGGGGCTCCCCTTCCCGGCAGCCGCCTCTACAGTCTGACCGTTCCGGAGAAGAAGGCGATGGATCTCTACATCTCTGAGTCATTGGAAGCAGGACTCATTCGGCCTTCCTCCTCCCCGGTGGCGGCCGGTTTCTTCTTTGTTGGTAAGAAGGATGGGGACCTGCGACCCTGCATCGACTATCGCCAGCTCAACGAGATCACCATCAAAAACAAGTACCCGCTACCTCTCATGAACTCCACCTTCGAGCCACTGACCCAGGCCTCCGTCTTCACCAAGCTGGACCTCCGGAGTGCCTACCATCTTGTCCGTATCCGTGAGGGCGATGAGTGGAAGACCGCCTTCAAGACCCCCAGGGGCCACTACGAGTACCTAGTGATGCCGTTCGGCCTCACCAACGCCCCGGCGGTATTCCAGGCACTCATGAACGACGTCCTTCGTGACATGCTGGAGGTGTTCGTGGTGGTGTACCTGGATGACATCCTCATCTTCTCCAGGACCCTCGAGGAACACATCCAGCATGTCCGCCGTGTGCTGGAGCGCCTCCTCCACAATCGGCTCTTCGTCAAGGCGGAGAAGTGCCGTTTCCACTCCGACTCCGTCGACTACCTGGGCTTCATCGTTGAGAAGGGCTTGACCCGAGCGGATCCTCGCAAGATCCAAGCTGTGGAGGATTGGCCTGAACCCACCACTCGGAAGGAGTTACAGAGCTTCCTCGGGTTCGCCAACTTCTACCGAAGGTTCATCCGGAACTACAGTCAAGTGGCGGAGCCACTTACCAAGCTGACCTCCCCCGCTCTGCCGTTCGACTGGTCCCCAGCGGCATGTGCTGCGTTCCGCTCCCTCAAGAAGAGGTTCACTTCCGCCCCTATCCTGCTCCACCCTGACCCCAAGAGACAGTTCATTGTGGAGGTGGACGCCTCGGATACTGGACTGGGCGCTGTCCTATCCCAACGTTCTCTTTCGGACCAGAAGGTACATCCTTGCGCCTTCTACTCGCGTCGTTTCCTCCCTGCCGAGAGGAACTACGACACCGGCAATCGGGAGCTGCTGGCGGTCGTGGCTGCGTTGGAGGAGTGGCGTCATTGGCTAGAGGGAGCCGAGGAGCCTTTTACCATCTGGACGGACCACAAGAACCTGACGTTCATCCGCGCTTCCAGGCGCCTCAACGGTCGGCAGGCGAGATGGGCCAGTTTCCTCAGTCGGTTCGACTTCTCGCTGACCTTCCGCCCTGGTTCCCGCAACACGAAGGCCGACTCCCTGTCCCGGTTACACTCCAAGGGGGCTCCACCCTCTGAGGACCCTACTCCCATCCTCCCGGAGGCCCGAGTGGTTGGAGCCATCACCTTGGGCATCGAGGGTGTGGTTAGACGTGCCCTACGCTTCCAGCGTGCTCCAAGCAACGTTCCTATTCATCGTCTCTTTGTCCCCGACTCTGTCCGGTCCCGGGTACTGCTTTGGGGCCATACCAGCCGGTTCGCCTGCCACCCTGGCGTCCATCGCACGTTCTCCTTCCTGGCTCGTCGTTTCTGGTGGCCCACCATGCGGAACGACGTCAAGGAGTTCGTATTGGCCTGCGTGGTCTGTGCCCGCAGCAAGGCCTCACACCAGGCACCCTCCGGGCTCTTACAGCCACTTCCCGTTCCAAGCCGTCCTTGGTCACATGTGGCGCTAGACTTCGTCACAGGTCTTCCCTCCTCCCAGGGGAACACTTGCCTTCTGACCGTGGTGGATCGATTCAGCAAGGGGGTTCACCTCGTGGCCCTTTCCAAGCTTCCCTCGGCGGCCGAGACGGCGGACCTCCTGACTCACCACGTGTTCCGCCTTCATGGGTTTCCCCAGGACATCGTCTCTGACCGGGGGCCCCAGTTCACCTCCCAGGTATGGCGGGCCTTTTGCAAGGGATTGGGGGCGACGGTCAGTCTTTCCTCTGGTTATCATCCCCAGACTAACGGACAGACGGAGAGGATGAACCAGAGCGTGGAGTCTGCTCTTCGGTGTGTGGCAGCCGAGAGACCGGCATCCTGGAGCCGTTTCCTTCCCTGGGTTGAATACTCCATCAATTCAATGGTCAGTTCCGCCACCGGCCTCTCACCTTTTGAGGTTTCCCTGGGCTACCAACCCCCTCTTTTCCCCGCACAGGAGGCGGAAGTGGCAGTTCCCTCCGTGCAGGACCACCTCGACCGCTGCCGACGAGTTTGGGAGATCACCAGGACCGCGCTGCTCCGGACATCTGAGCGCGCCTGTCGTGGTGCCGACCGGCGCCGGGTTCCTGCGCCGACTTACCTTCCTGGGCAGAGGGTGTGGCTCTCCGCAAGGGACCTCCCGCTTCGGTCCTCGGCCAAGAAGCTCAACCCCCGTTTCGTCTGACCTTTCGAGGTCCTGAAGGTACTCAGTCCGGCGGCCCTGCGCCTGAAACTTCCTGCGTCCATGCACATTCACCCTGTGTTCCATGTCTCCCGGGTTAAGCCCGTCTCCCTCAGTCCCCTTATGCCTCCAGCTCCTGATCCTCCGCCTCCCGTGTTGGTGGATTGTCACCCCCAGTGGCAGGTCCGCCGGTTGATGGGCGTTCGTCGGCGGGGCCGGGGGTTCCAATACCTGGTGGACTGGGAGGGTTACGGCCCTGAGGAGCGTAGCTGGGTCTCCCGGCAGCTCATCGTGGATCCCGGCTTGATCACTGACTTCCATCGTGCCCATCCTGACGAGCCGGGTCGGCCTGGTCGCCGGGTGGCTCCCGTGGAGGGGGGGGTACTGTGAGGTTTTGTCCTTTGCTCACTTACTCGCTCTGTTCCTTTAAGCCTACTCGCTCTGTTTCCAATTGTTTTCTGTTAATCATTTCATTCCCCTATTCACACGCTTCTTCCCAGAGACGTCGTTGATTGGTTCTCCCCCGTCCACACGCTTATCAATCACATCCCTCAGCTGTCACTGCTTGTCAATTAAGCATTCCCGTATTATTTATACCCCGTTTCCCCATTCAAGTTTTGTTGGATCGTTTTGATATTTCAGTTGCATTCGCCGTTCCTGCTGCCTGCTGTTGTTTCCCTGTGCTTTGCCTCCAGGATATTCAAGAAGCATTCCTCTTGGACACCCTTTTCCCGTGGCGACGCGCTCGCTCCGTTCTGTTCCAAGGCTCTTTACGCACAACGCCTGGGTGAGTTTTTTATGACTGTCTTTGATCCAATTCCGTTTTTCCGTGTGTTTATATAACACTGAAGATTTCCAGCTTTTTATCAGACAGTCACTCACCCAGCGTTTAGCCTTTTTTGGATTGTTTCATTGGGATAATATTTTGGCCTAACATCTCCCACTGTGTGTTTACACACCGAAGATATTATGACATTGGATTTGTATTTTGGGACTTCGCTCACAGTGTTTATTTTGCACCGAAGATATCTATCACTTGGGATTGTGTTTGGAACGTTACTCACAGTGTGTATTTACACCGAAGATTCAGTCACTTGGATAACTCTGTTTTCGGGTACAAGTCACCTCTCCTGTTCACCTGCTCTGTTCCACCTGCATTCTGAGTTAACTCGCTCCCTCTCTCTCTCTCGGTCCCGCAACCACCTCGGAGATTCTGCCGAGAGAAGTCTGCAGAGCGGCTCTGACGTCAGCGTCTGCTTCCCCTGACTACCATCCCGGGAGAAGCTGCAGAGCAGCAACATTCATCCTTGCTTGTATTCCAGTCTTTGTTTGAACTCTTCCAAGTCTGTGCTGTTTATTTAGTCTTAATAAACAAGCCCTTGTTTTTGGCAACTCTGAATCCTACTCTCTTGTGTCGTTGCGTTTGGGGTCGGTGTCAAACCATAACAAATGTATTCCACACTACAGTATGTGACAACTCATGTGACACATTACAGGACATGAGAAGGACCTGGTTAGTCTCCTTTTGAAATGTCTTCAAAAAGTCTTTCTTTGATGTATGCATTAACTCAAACATTGTTCCCATGATGCATTGTCATTAAGAGTATTGTACAGTATTTCAATGAAAACTGAAAGTCCCTAATTATGGCCTCAGAATGCACTGACAATCTAGGATGGCTTAGAGTAGACGACGGAGTACAGCAACTTGCAATGGGCCTGGTCTACAAGATACACTACACCACTATAAGATATACCCATGTACCTGTCGAAATACTTCCTAAAGGTCAGTGAAGTCCACGACCACAACACCAGAGGGAGCTCCACAAATCACATTTAACCCAGATTAGTCTCAAACAAGGGACTAAACACGTTTCGCAATTATGCCACAATAATGTGGAACGCCCTACCCACAGCCGTAAAGGAATGTAAATCCCTACCCTCCTTCAAAACCACTCTCAAAGAGCACCTACAGGTGGCTGCAATTAGAAACTGGCCCCGGTAAATGTCAAAATCCTCACCCCACCCACCCAACCCCCTCCAATGTACAGTTTCTTCCCCTTCGGATGTATATATTTTTATGATCTCTTTTTCTTACACAGTACCGTATATTTGTATGTCTTGTATGTCATTAATGTCTTGATGAATTGAAAATGGAGGACCCTTATAACAAGACGGAAGTCTTTTTCTGGTCTTCATCTTAGCAGTTGTTGTTAGTATTAAGCTGTACTGTATTGTACCCATTCTGAAACAGTTTTCAATCAATCAATTGTTGTTCACTGTAAATTACTGTTTTAAAGGTAATTTGTTATTCATCTTTTTTTCATATAATTTTTTAAAAGTTCACTTTTATTCTTTTTTTACTGTACAATTTGAGTATTCCAGACAATTTATAGAAACCTAATCTCCAATTGAAAGACTTTGTAAGAGGTCCCCAAAGGTAAAATAGGCAGAATTTCTTTAAAAAGGTTCAAATTTGAAGCACCTTTTTTTTATGTGACAGACAAAACGCTAGAACACGTGTTTATCTCATGTCCTGTGTCCAAAAGATTTTGGATAGATATAAAAAACTGGATATCACTAAAGATAAATGACATTCCAGATTTTGATACCTCTCATATATTTTTTACATGGATAATTTGAACACATCATATTCTGAATTATGATCATTCTTATGGGTAAATATCCTTAATTGTAGCAAGTGGAAAGTTAATAAGCCCTCCTTTGTTTGTTTTATGTATGATTTCAAATTATATTTCTCTTATCTCTAAAAAAAAGTACTCTAGTAAGATAGCTAGAATTTTTTTTGGAGATATATCTAGTTTTCTGTTGTTTTGAATTATGCCACCTTTTCAAAGTCTTGGCTCCTGTTTTTGTTTCTTATCTATGCCTAGTGGTTGGAGAGTGACTGTTTTTGCTTATATTTCTATAAGAAATCCCCCATGATTAAGTTTGTGTTGCTTTCTTTTTGTTCATTTAACTTTTTGTAATTTATTTTGATTATCTGTATTGCATTGTATTTTCTCACCGGGATTTTGATATGCTTTAAATGAAAAATATATATATAAAGAAAAAAATATATATATATATTATATATAGATATTTGATAATAAGATAAGATATTCCTTTATTGATCCCATTGGGTAAATTTGGGAATAGTACCCCATTTTTTTTTCTTTTTATGTATTGGCAGCCTGTAATCATGACACCTGGACCTGTTTCCCTATTTCTTCATGTATAGTATCAGAGGTTACAGCACCTAGTGTCAAGTCAAGTGAGGTGAGCATGTTCTACTACTTTATTCACTTAAAGATACAATACAATGAAAGTTTTTTTCAATCTCATTGAATTCTTCTTTAATACAGAAGGTATGTTGATGTAACATTACCCGACATGTTAGAACTGATAAAAAAAAAACACCTGTACTGTATATCAACAGAATCAAGCCGTCTCAGATATCCAATCTGCTTCCTCTGAAATATCACATCCTGAACGTCGGCCTCAGCGTCTTATCAAGCATTATACAACGGCATGCAAATTTCTCTATTCTGATTGGCTGAAACAGTCCATTTACACGTATGTATCCTTCATAATCCACGCTCCTGGTCCCAGGACCCGCCCACCACCGAATCACATCACTCCGCCGGATCACTCCGTCGGAAAAAACAAGATGGCGGACAATAATCTTTAACAAATGGATATGTTGATAGCGTCATAACGACTAAATATAAAGCGATTCTGTCAAGGGGAACGTGTTAGTATTTTAAACAATGTTGGATGATGTAATTGATGGGTCTTGACTCAATCTAGAACAAAAGAAAAATCGCGGATTGATTGATAGATTAATTGATTGATTTAAATTTCTTCCTTCCTACTTTCCGACTGCAGCGTTCTCTCTCACACTGTCCGACGCTGGCGTACCCACAAACACACACATACACACACACACACACACACACACACACACACACACATACACACACACACGCACACACACACTGTGACACACACACACACACGCACACACACACACACACTCCTGTCTGCAACAGCGGGGGAGTCAGACTGAGAGAGAAGCAGCGCTGTTTTAAGTGAGCATGGTCTATTGAATTGATTGATTGGTTGATTGCTAATTTTATTACTGTACCCCTGGTTTCCAACTGGTTAAGTTTAGGCTAAAAGAAATAAATAAAAAAATAGGGCGAAGAAAACGTTTTTTTCCTATAGGGCAAAGAAAACGTTTTAATAAATTTTCAATCAATCATTCCAATAATACACAGTTGGATGTGTTAGTTGGTTGGATGCACTTCAAGCTGCTTCCACATGAGGCAACTTCTCTCAATCATTCCAATAATACACAGTTGGATGTGTTAGTTTGGTTGGATGCACTTCAAGCTGCTTCCACATGGAGTTGTGGGAACTACTTTTTCTGGCGGATGGTTTTTTCAATAAATCTTCGATTAATGTGTGTTTATTGTATAGAAATAAGGTTGGATGAATCTGGCAGTTGTATAAAAGCTTTACACCACGTGCAGTCGTGATTTGTGACCAATAAACCATGCCTAGGGGGGTCTAACGACCCTCGGCTGCGCCTCGGGCCTAACAACCACCCCTAGGCATGGTTTATTGGTCACAAACCACTCCTGCGTGTGATGTAATGCTTAATTATTACATGGCGTTTTCACATTCGCCGAAATGCTTGCTTGTGATTGGTCAATAGCGCTCGTCAGAGGTCCGACATTACTCGATAACGGACCTCTGTGGAACAATAATGACCGCTGTGCGCAGCTGTTCGCAATCAAGCCCCACTGACACACACTGTTTCAGTGCAATTAGACACACCTGCCGGCGATAATAATAATCACTTTATTTGGGCTGACAGAGCCACAGAACAACTGCGTCTGCATTTGATCTCGTCTTGTCGATTTTGTAAAATCAATTAGGTATATTGTTAGTAAGTTAGCCATGTAATAAGCGGGATAATGTATAGCTATACTCGGTCATCATCGCAAAATAATTGACCTTCACTGACGTTTAAAACACCTCGCCGAGGCGGCTCGGTATTTTAAACTCCGTGTCCGTCAATTATTTTGCGACAATGACCTCGTAGCCATACATTATCCCTTACTTATGTGAACAGAAGGCCACGGCCCCTCAGCCTCCTGAGAGTTGGCTGTGCTCAGAGAGGGTGACCTAAAACACTTGTAACGAATATACTTCTGAAGCTGAAGAAATTACACTTATCACAGTAACATTCTACTATAAGCAATTTATAACTCAAACACATCATTGTACTGTATCTTTAAGACAGATGGTGATGGAAAGTAATTACATCTCAATTACAACTCTGTACATACATCTGATTAGCATCATACTCGGTAGTACTAATTTAGATCTTTTCTACACAATTTAATCAGCTGTACATTGTATATTACTATTGCACTTTACTGTTACATTTGCACTCTGGCACTTATTTTCATTGTACTGTACACTGTACATTGTACTGCTTTTGACCGCGTAGAGTGGCACTTTCTGCAGGAGGCCGTTGATGTGGTGAAAATGTCATGTTGCATAGCAACCTGAAGACCACAGAGGGCCAGCTCTCTAACCACCAGACACAGAGACAGAACAGGAGATAATTTTTATTTAACCTTTATTTATCCAGGCAAGCTATTAAGAACAAATTCTTATATACAAAAGCAGCCTGTCTACATATCATTGTGCAATGATAAGCAGTCATGACGTCTTTGATAGTGACATGACGTTATATGCAGGTTCACAGGTGTTGCACACAAAGCTTGAGCAGGCTGTTGTAGGTTCATTCACTTCTCTTGTAATGTCTGTCACAACTGCAACTCTAAGCCCAACACCGATGTAGGCAGAAGGCACTGAGGATAATACTGTGCGGCGCTGCGTGTGTGTGTTTGGGGGGGGGGGTTAACAGGCTAATACCTTAATTACAACACCATCAAAGCTATAATGGCAGACCACTATGAGTAGGTGAAGTCACTAGCTGCCAGGATCACAGTAATAGTCTATATATATATCCACATCTGTACATACCTGCACATAATCCTTTTACATATCTGTAGATACTATATCTATATCTGTACATATCCCTTACCTACTCTTACTAGTTACGCTGCTGGCCAGTATGACTTACTACCATACTGTCTTTATACCTGTATCACTGTACATTAATATTACAACTCTGTACATACATCTGATTAACACTATACTCAGTAGTACTAATTTATATATTTTATACCCAGTTTAATCACCTGTACATTGTATATTACTATTGCACTTTACTGTTACATTTGCACTCTGGTTGGATGCCAAACTTATTTTTGTTGTACTGTACTTGTGCTGTATGATGACAATACATTTCAATCTAATCTAATCTATTGCAAGATAGTCGGTAGTCTTTATGTAGCAACAGTTTCAAAGATCAAAATAAAAAGGCCCAGACTAGCAAGGTGCCCATGCAGACCAAAGCAGTGATAGGAATTGATCACTGAATTTAAGAAATTATAGTCAATAATAAGGTTATACCGAGTAGGCCGATAGCAATGAAGTGCATCCAAATATCTAGAATGGCACATTCTATATTCCTGTAACCATCCCCAATAGTGGGCCACCTTTAAGGATCAGTCCAGCTCCTCATGCCGCCTGTCCTCCGCGTCTCTGAGCCCACATATTGGATGACTATTCCTGTAACGGAGGCCTCTGTGCCACGTGGGCCAGCTGCCTGAGCTAGTGACACACGCCACCTGTTGCTGCATGAGAGACCTCAGTAGTAGACCGTAGTAGACCTTCATTCCAAGGACTTGTTTTCTTCTGCACATTGCATATAATCCCAGATGAAAACCAAGAACATTTATCTATACATTTTATTCTGAGGTCCTTTTTCAAAGTGTGCGTGGTGGGGGCGGAGTTAAACTAAAGCCTTTCCTTTGTGCCTAGATGAGGGGGAATGTAACCATTGCATTGCCTCACTCATTCAATCATTCACTGGTCCACTGTCTACCACATAATAAATATACTTAAAATACACTACATATTTACATTAGACGACGTGACAATATAGAGGGAATTCAAGGTAAGCAGCATGGATCCATCGGGGGTGTTTCCCTCAGGAGAATAATAACTAAAACAGTGGATATGTGCCATCACCAGAACTCCTCGTGAGAAGTACATGTCCCTCGAGTCCAGAGTACAGTTTGAGTTTCGACCATAACTTCCCTCCGTCGTTGTGACAAGCGGATCTCTTCAAAAGAACAGACTGCGCAGCTGACACAGGAAATGCTCCTCCTTACTCTTGTGCGCCCTGTAGCCACT
Organism: Notolepis coatsorum; assembly: GCF_963971535.1. Lineage (NCBI taxonomy): Eukaryota > Metazoa > Chordata > Actinopteri > Aulopiformes > Paralepididae > Notolepis > Notolepis coatsorum. Next base: position 79,131,525 of record NC_140183.1, read on the forward strand.
CATGTAGCCCCATGCTTTGTGCCGCTTGCAGTAGTTGTAGAAGTGCTCCTCGGCTTTCTTCAGTATGCTGTCTAAGTCCAGGGTTCCCTGGAGGCTGCGCAGAGAAAAGGCACACGGCCTCTATTACAACAGGTTCCACTCCCTCACACAAAGCCCCACATATACAATCTGATTGAAGGGCGACTCTGGATTTAGATTAGATGGCGAAAATTAAACTGAAAAGTTTCTTCCCCCTCGAATGTATATATTTTCTTTTAGGATCTCTGTTAAACAGTACTGTATATTTGTATATCTTGTTGTATGTCATAAATGTAACAGTACTGTATATCTGTATGTCATGTATGTCATGATATATATCTATCTGTATGTCGTGTATGTCATGAATGTCATTATGAGTTGAAAATGGGGGACCCTGATGTAAACAAGACAAAAGTATTTATCTGGTCTGCATCCCCTTAACCCTTTCACTGACACACTACAGAAGGTTCTGTATCATTAAGGGGTTCCGCTTGGCATCACTCATGCACTCCCTCGCGTACGTGCACGCGCACTGAATAAATTCCACAAATGTACCTTTAATACCAGTATTAGTCTGACCACACCCCTCATCAGCTTACCTTCATAAGCAGGTGTGTGGTCACCTGCTCTCCTCCTTCTCGCTTTCACCACAAGGAAGTGCCTCGGTAGTACCCCACTTGACGTGTTGATTAGTTGAAAAGAGTTGTGACAAGTCTACATTGTGCTTAATTTTTTCTTCTCTCATATCTGTTGTAAAGAAAAAGTTTGGGTCATAATGTATTCTGCGGAGAGTAGACCCGCTAGACCTACTCTTCACCAGCGGTTCTCCATTCCCGCCTCCGTTGTGCGTTCTGGTGCTGGGCTGTTGCCACTTTCGTGGTTGCCGACCCAGCCCAGGAGACAGCCGATGGATAGTTTGCCTCTCCGAAGAGCCGAGGAGTCGGTGCCGTCGCTCCGGCGATGGCCTGATCTCGACTCGGTTCTTCTGGTTCCAGGGAATCGTCCGTTGGTGAACGGTCGGTTGTTTTGGAGCCGGAGGATTTGCGACGCAAACTTTTCGCGTCTGCCCGTTCACGTCGCAAGATGGTAGCATGCAGGCGCGAACGGCCTGGGTTTGGGGAACTACTGGAGACCAGCGAGGATGCGTCCGGCTCTGGATTTCCGATGGAAACTGAGGACTTCATGGAAGAGGCGGACGGATTCTTGTATGATGGTCCCGTGGAGGAGAGTATCCCTCCTCAGGAAACACCGGAGGGGGGAGAAATGGCTCCATGGGGCTCCCTGTTCGAGGATGTCGAGGAACCACCTTGGCCTCATCAGCAGGATGCCCTACTGTCGGCCACATCAGACTGTGGCTCCTTGACCAGTTGCAGCCTGCTGCATGTGAAGGATGCGGGTTCGGTGGAGGAAGGTCCGCAGGGGGAACTGCGGGCTTTGTTTCCCGAGCTCATGGCGGTAGCCGCCGCCGCAAACGGCGTGCCGCTGCCGCTGCCATTGCCTGCACCTGTCCCTGATGATCTCATAGGTCATCGCTGGCAGCGTCGCCCAGTGAGAGGGGTGGACGTTGTCTACCCATTTTTCCCCTCAATGGGGGCCTATGTTCGTCAGGGTCAGGCGGTTAACAACATCATGGGACTAACCCCCACCTACGTACCAGTTACGCGGGTGTCGGGGTTAGTCAAAGGTATGGGGGAGGGCGTGCCTCAGCTTGACAGTCCGATGGCCGCTCTCCTCTGTCCGGATATGGTGTGGGAACCCTTATGCAAGCCGGTCCTCCAGGGGAAATCGGCTAGGCGATTGGCTTATTGGGGTGACCAGTCATTCATCGCTGGTACACAATCGCTGGCTGCGGCGTCTAACATCGCCCACCTGGCTAGATTTGTATCTGGGATTATGACGGGCGGCACGGATCTGAACGAGGTAAAATGCGATCAGATCACCCAGGCGGCAGGAGCTGTCCTGCACCTTTCCCAGGTGCTGGCCATAGCCATGGGGAAAGTGCGCGCCCTGGCTACCCTGGGCCAGCGTCATCTTTGGCTGGAGCAGGCCCGTGTGCCGGAACGGAAGAGAGCTCCTCTTCTGACGGCCGCCCTCTCCGACGCTGGTCTGTTCGGGAAGGCCCTGCGGTTGATGACCTCAACATGCAGAGAGATGGCAGAGGAGAGATCCATCCTCCAACCCCATTTTCCGCCTCCCGTCCTTGCCGGTGGAGTCAGAAGGCTTCCGCGACGTCGAGCTGTCTCCGTCGCCCCTACCACTGCCTCCGCCGCCGCTGCTGGCCCTTCCAAGAAGGCCAGGAGAAGAGACAGCGCTTCTGCTACCGCCGGCCCATCCACGACCGGAGGAGACGGTAGGGAACGTCGTGACCAGCAGACAGTAACCTACCGTCCCTCCGGGGCTCCTCGGGGTGGCAAGACTCGAGCGGCGCGAGGTGGCAGACGCCACTGAGAGTGACTTTTCCCCTCTGTGTCCCCTCTCCTTTACACCCTCCCCGGCCCCTCTATGATTTTGTGCCTTAAAACATTATAAATAAAGAAGTTCCCCGACATAAGGGGGACTATGTTTTGGCCGAACAAACTGTGTGTTTCTTCAACAATTCATATGGTGGGGTTGTGTAAATATGAATCTGCACTTTTACGTTGTGAGATGAGTCGTGTTGTGTTACGAGGTTAAGCAAGGTCTGCAACATACACTCAGTAATAGGTTCTATTAGCTTGATGCTCCACATGCAGGTAGAAACTGGTGTTATTCCATTGCTTGAACTAAGTATATGTGTCTCACAATGCTGTGTTGTTTAGTTGCAGTAATACTACGGGTGTAGGATTCACACACATGCGACTTGTTTTTGTTGTAAATCCTGTTCACATTTTGTGGGTAGCGGGCATTGTATTAGCTTACGCTATACATTAGCATTCTACCGGAGGTTTTCAAAATGGCTACGGTTGTTTTCCGTGTGTAGGGAACGAAGGGTTTTTTGGTGAGGGGGTGTCGAATAAACCCCTCCTTCCTACTTGATTGGTTTAGGGGATTTTTATCTCTTCTGCTGAGCCAGTCAGGGCCGAGCCGGTGAGACGTCTTGGCAGGGGGGGGGGGGGGGGGGGGGGGGGGGGGTTATCCTGCCAACTCCTATTACAGAGAGGAGTCAAAAAGGCAGCATTTCCCCCCGTCATAGCGGTGTTGCAATGTCGACGCCTTCCATGAGTTGCGGTGTCTTAAGGTGTCGAGTTAGAGCGTAGGGCTCATGGGTCTGCTGCGCTCGATTTATGTAAACCTGAGTCAGTTGGTCACGTGACTCACGGTTTGCATGTCTTTCTCATGACTACCACTCGTGTGGGAAGGTTTTCTGGGAGGGTCTAGTCTTTACTCTCTGATTAAAGAAGAGTGACTGGATGTAAAATCATGTGAAAACGGGTTTTTTACTCCCAGCTGTGCAGTTGGGTTCATACGGGTGATGCTTCTTCTTTATTATTATAAAGAGTTGGATGTGTCTAGATGGATTGGAAATGGGGGCCCCTGATGGAAACAAGACTAACGTCTTTCTCAGGTCTGCCTCCCCTTACCGATTGTGTGTTTTGAGCCGTACTATGTTGTACCCTTTCTGCAATCTGTTGGTTAAAGTTTTCATTCATTCATTCATGGAGTTGGTTGCATCCCGCCCTCTTGTCGTTCCCCTGGGCGTCTTGGGGATTCAATAAGATGGTCTAAATAGCCTATTATTGATGTGGATATGCCCAACGCACACATAGTGCTAACTCAGGATGTTCTGTTGGACATTAGGTAACTGACTGGCGCGCCTTGATTGCTTGGGGTTAAAACAGCGTTTTTATAAAGCAATCGGGATGGGTTTTTTTTCCTCTTCCGACGCCCTGTGTGGTTGTCGACGGGTTCTCGTTCATATCAGGGGATGATGACGGAATGGATCTGTACATATGTGGAAGGGTCTCACGCCCTGGGGGTGGGCTGCCGGGCGCGGTTCGCACCGGAACGTCTGAGTGGCGCCTTCTTTTTATGTTTAAGATCAACACGCATATCTGCCCCTTCTCCTGGAGTTGGCATGTCGGCGTGGTTAGGGCACGGGACTGGTTCTGGTCGCACTGGTCCGGATCAGTTGAACCCGTTGTCCGCCGGGGATGCAGATCTGCTGTTCTGGTACCCTGAGGGACTTGGGTTTTTTTCAGGGGGAAAAATGCTAGGTCGGTCCGGGTGTCGCAGGGTTGGGCGCTATGGAACCCTTGTTGGGTACATTGTATTCTACTCTGTCGTAATGGCTTTCGGCTGTGCCAGCCTGTACGCGTCCGATCTCGTCGGATCTCGGCCGCCATACAGGTTGGTCTTGGTTAGTACTTGGTTGGGTGACCTCCTGGGAATACCAAGTACGGTGCTGGGGCTGGTTTTCCATTCTTACGCTCTTCTCTTACGCATGGCGAAGAGGGGCCTGTTGGGGTGGTCTTGACCTCCTCGGGGGACCCTGTGCTCCCCGTATCACCGGGCCCGGTCCGAGGTAATGTTTCGTTGACCTGTAGGCCCGGGATAACCCTGTTGGAAACTGGAACACGGGCTGCGGCAGCGCAGGTGTGTTTGGGTTTTTTTTCCTGAGGGGTTATGGGGTAACACCTGGGTGGTTGGTTCTCTGGTGTATTGCTGCGGTGTCAACTCCCGGGTTAACCGGTTTTGAGGGTGCCCCTGCACGTTCATGACGTCTGCCAATCGTGTCAGCCTTCTCTGCCTCGACCCCTCTGGGTGTTTTTTTTTTAGATGGAGCCTTGGTCATGCAACTACGCCAGCATACGCCCCTTCCGCCGGGGCGGCTGTGTTCAGCTGTCCTTTCTGGCGCCTGTCTCGTCCGCAGTCTCCGGGCTAGGGTTCACAGCCTGTTGCCTGGTTTTCCTCGGTGCGCTGCCTGCTTCCGTTGGTTAACCTTTTTTGTGTGCTTACGGCCATGCTGACTGCCTGTTGCAGGGTCAGTGTGCCAGGCAGTGTACTATCGGGGAGGACGGGGCCCGCTCGGCTGAGGGGCCTTTGTCCGAATACGCTGGCGATGTGGGGGGCGGGGCACTGCGTGCCCACCTGGTGGGGTCTTGATGCTGGCATCATGGACTTCTCCGGGCCCCTGTTCCAGGGGGTCCAGTCCCTTTGGTGGGTCTGGGTCTTCCTTCGCGCTCTGCTGCTACGGCCTTGCCACGGGGTTGGGTTTGCCCTTGACCCCGTGATTCTGGGGGCAGTAACGAGGTTGTTTCCTCCGTTCGTTCCCGGGTGGCATGCGGGTTGTGCGTGTGTGTAGTCGTGGGGTCAAGCCACGGTCTGCTCACCCTGTGCGTTGAGTTGCTTGAGTGCCTCTTCGCACGGTCGGGTCCGTCGCCCTCCCGGTAAACCTCTAATAGGGGGGGTGCCCTCCATTAGGGGGGGTCGGGGGGGCTCGGCCCTCCCTGTTCTGTTGGTTGTGGGGGGCCTTCAGCGGGGTGTATTTGTCGGCCAGTGGCTCCGCTTGGCCTCCCTTTGTGCATGAGTGATGCCAAGCGGAACCCCTTAATGATACAGAACGATAGGTTATGACTATAACCAAGTTCTGTTAATTAGGGGTGACGCTTGGCATCCGACGCCGCTGCAGCCCTTGACCTCACCTTGTGGTGAAAGCTTGGGTAGGAGGAGAGCAGGTGACCACACACCTGCTTATGAAGGTAAGCTGATGAGGGGTGTGGTCAGACTAATACTGGTATTAAAGGTACATTTGTGGAATTTATTCAGTGCGCGTGCACGTACGCGAGGGAGTGCATGAGTGATGCCAAGCGTCACCCCTAATTAACAGAACTTGGTTATAGTCATAACCTATCGTTAACCCTTTACTATCACACTACCGGCGGTTACCCGTCGGTAGTGTGATAGTAAAGGGTTAACCTTCTGTAAAGGGTTAACCTTCTGTAGTGTGTCAGTGAAAGGGTTAACCTGCTGTTGTGTGGCAGTGAAAGGGTTAACCTTCTGTGTATTGTCGCAGTGAAAGGGTTAGCCGTTTGATAGTGTGGCAGTGAAAGGGTTAACAATTGTGTGTATTGAGCCGTACTGTATTGTACCCATTCTGCAATCTGTTTTTCAATCAATCAATCAATCAATCAATCAATCAATCAATCAATCAATCAATCAATCAATCAAACTTATTATCCATTAACAGTAATGATTATATATTAACTTGATGGACAAGTGATTTTGTTTGCAGATGATTTTGTTGGAAGACAATTGAACACTGTTTGAAAAGATTGTTAAGGGTTTATTGCAATAAGGGGGAGGACCTGGTAAGCTAATTGCCTCTTCCTATTCCTTTTCGGACAAGAGACTGTTTTGTTTATTATTTTATCTTACTTTATTTTTTATTAAAAATAAAAAAAAAGTTGACATTGTTATTTCTTGATAATTTTTATTGTTGAAATAAACTATTCATGCATGCACTAATTAATGAATTAATGAATGAATTAGTTTGTTCGTTTATTTATTTGTTTGTTTGTTTGTTTTTTCATTCATTCATTCACAATGTATTTTAGCTTGAGCTCTCAGAACACATCACGGACCTGGTGGTAAACTGGATGAGCTGTCCATCGTCTCTGCACTTCAGCAGAGACTCTCGGTTTTCTAAGAGGATGGTGGCGCAGATGAAGAGCTCAAAGGTGAACTCAGTGTTGATGGTCTGGGCCTCTGACACTGGCATATCCTCCGGAACTGTTCCCAGACGAAAACAAAACACAAAGACCCAACGTGAGCCAATCTCCGTACCCAATATAATATGGTACAGACGGGTTCAACTTGCCAACGAAAAACAAACGTAAATCGGCGTCCTAGAATGGACCACATTTCCTGTCAGTTGTAGGAAATCAGCTGTAGTTTTAGCTGTTGCTGAGCAACACGTTAAAACATTCCTACAGTAAAAAGAAGAATAAAGTCCCAACACTATAAAAATATACAATATACCTTAGTTTGTATATATTGTATATTTGTATAGTGTTGGGACTTTATTCTTCTTGTAACTTGTTTACTCTATGAAGCACATTTGCAAGGGCTCACACAGAACCAAGCATTTCACTGTAATGTACATGCACTTTATACGTGACAAATAAAAACAAAACTTGAACTTGAAACTTGAAAACAGTCAGACTGTAGTCTTAAAACATTCCTACAGTCTGCCGGCCTCAGTCCTACAGCTCACATGTGGCGTGTTTTCGTGTCAGCCGTTCCCGATAGCGTGCGTGGTCCACCTGTTGGGAGATGAACTCCAGGTGGTCACAGCTCAGGATCTCAAACAAACGCAGCGCATCACTGTGTTCAAACTCCCTCTGGAAACCAAGCAGCAGCCACCTGAAAGTGGTGAGACACACATTTTACATTTGACATTTAGCCGACGCTTTTATCCAAAGTGACTTACAAGTTCTGTACAACAAGTCAGCAGGAAGGGCACAACTCTGGCAGGGTAAGTAACATTGTTTGTCAAACAGTGTCAAACTTGAGGGCTACAGACTAGAGTGCATAGTAGTATACACACACCCACACACACACACACACACAGATGTGTAATACAGTGTAATAAGTAGGGATGTCCGATATTATCGGCCGATATCGGCAGTAAAATGTGATATCGGAAAATATCGCTATCGGTTTAAAAAAAGAAAAAAACAATAACTATTTGTTATATATATATCCAGTGAAATTATTAGTTACCTGAAATTATTCAGTTTTTTTGGGGGGGGGGGGGGAACCCTGCATATATCGGTATCGGTTGATATCGGTTGATATTGGTATCGGAAATTAAGAGTTGGACAATATCGGAATATCGGTATCGGTAAAAAAGCCAATATCGAGCATCCCTAGTAATAAGACATACATACAGTAATCACGTGCACAGTGTGGATGCATGTGCACAATACCTGTGGCAGAATGTGAAGCTCTCCATGCTGTCAGTGACCAGGTGGAGGTGGAGCTGAGGGTCGAGTTCCTTCAGCAGTGCAGCTTCCAGCTCTGGAACACGGGAAGAGCAGAGGTGGAAAGAGGACTGGAATATATCACTCAAGTTGGGAAATGTTAGTCAGTTAAAACTTACATGGGATGGGAGTAAGAGTAAGAGCGGCACGGTGGTGTAGTGGTTAACACTGTTGCCTCAAGCAGCAAGCGGGTCCAGGGTTCGATTCCCGCTTGGGGACCAGGTTTCCGCGTTGCCAGGGGATCTCCCAGGCCCTTTTTGTGTGGAGTTTGCAGGTTCTCCCCGTGCTCGCAAGGCGCCCCCCATTGCATGTCGTCGTGTCGTTACATGCCGAATAAAGACCTCTCTCTAAAGCGGTCCTGCATTATTATTATTATGCATTATTATAAAAAAGAGCACTTAAAAGTTGACTCAAGTAGAGGTACAGGCTTTTATAAGTACAAAAGAAAGTGACAAAAAAAATCTACTCAATTACAGTAACGTACTAGAGTAAATGTAATTAAAACCTTGTTTATTTGACCCTCAAACTTCAGAATCGAGCGAGCATACTAAGAAAAGATTTATGTAAAACTATATAATATCATGAATAATATAATTTCCTTTTGTGAGCCATGCAACCACAGGGTCTGTGTGTATAGTTAGTTACAGTACCTACTATCTTGTGATAAAACCTCAGTACTATGTTGAAATACCCCTTTTTCACCACTTGGGGTGCTGAATGCAAAGTACCTGCTGGTGGCCACTGGCCATGAATGGATGTGCATGAATGGATAAGCTTTGGTCCAGAAATTCTATATATTTATTTTTTACATGTTCTGAACTTTTTTACAAACAAGGTCCATCCTTAAGAGGTTCAGATAAATTAGAGTACTGTTGCATTTTCTTTGGCCTTGAACACATAATTCTATTATAGCAGTAGTTTTGTATCCTGAGAACATTCATACACATGTGACCTCTCATAATTTGTCTATCTATCCTCCAATCACAAACCGTTGGGTTTGTCCGAGGGAATCAACAGCTGTGATTGGAGGATCAAGAAAAGAGGGCGGGGTTCAGAACGGTCTATTCATACCAATTTTCCTGTGGAGCCCATCCGCCCTGAAGTCCTTTGAGAACTTCTCCATGAAGCAGGAGAAACTCCAGAAGGTGTCCACCTCACAATCAAGCACCTCCAGGAAGCGGCTACAGAGATCATTCATTCCCTGGGCATAACTGACCTCTGGGTGCACGGAACAAAGAGAAACACAGTGGTCTGTGAGTAATGAGTCAATGTTAGACATGATATCCTGTAGGGCAGCAAGGATGAGCTGGCTAGAGTACGTCGACAAGGAACATTAGATTAGATTCATCATACAGCACAAGTACAGTACACGAAAAGTAGTTTGGCATCTATTTTATGTCTATTCTATTCTACTTATAAGGGCCTAACTTGACTAAACAAAACATAATAAATAAATAAAATAAATCTATAAAGCCCTGAGGAGGCTGATACCGGCTAAAACATATAGTTGACGCGTCTGTTGCTCGTGCTGGGTACTCGTCTGGTGAAAGGATGAATGTCCACAAGGTCCGTTCCCATAACAAACACCCCAACTGGGTTTATTTACCTCATAATTACCGAATGCACAATTTGCATGTGATATGAGTAAACACTAATACCTTCAAATGAACAAACAAACACTATACACTATAAACAAAATGATAACCAAACAACGTGCCGTGTTGACGTGACGTGACGGCCAAAAACTGTTAGGCTCTGCCGGTAACCAAACACACAGCTGTCATCCGTCACGGTCCCGTTACCCATTAAGTAGCTAAGTATGTCACCTACTGGTGAGCAACGGGAACTGATGCCACAAACCCAATTTGGCAGGCTGGCAGGCACAGGCAGAACTCAACATAAATACATAAATCCAAACAAATACATAAAATATGGCAATACAACCTCTAATAATGTCAGTTTTGGCTTCTACACTACTATTGTATTGCACTGCACTATTGCACTATTTTACTCTGTCTATTCTATCTTACTCTTTTTATTCTTGTCTATTTTTTTATTAATAGACTGAATCAAACCATAAACAAGGTGGCCTATTGGAATGTTAGATCCTAATGTGAAAAACTGTGATTTTATATGTTTGCATTTTATGTGCTAATTTTAGTCTTTTTCTGTTGTGAAGCACTTTGAGCTGCAATTTTTGTATGAAAGGTGCTATACAAATAAAGTGTATTATTATTATTATTATTATTATTATTATTATTATTATTATTATTATTATTATTATTATTATTATTAATTATTATTATTATTATTATTATTATTATTATTATTATTATTATTATTATTATTATTATTATTATTATTATTATTATTATTATTATCATCCTACCAGAGTGCAAATCT